>NC_053181.1:20745172-21490344 GCF_905163445.1 Pararge aegeria | reverse complement strand
AAACAGTAGTACCTATTGTTGGTAAAAATAAGAGAGATCTCCTTTGAATTAAAATTGATTGATTTAAAATTAAAGAACTGGAATATGACCTTCCATTAGTTATCCGAATTTAATGTAGAAGCATGGTTAACTAGATAGATTCTAAAAATATTAATCTATTACTATCCATTAAGATCGTTCACATACATTTTTGCAGTATTAGATTTAGTTCAACGTTTAATAATTTAAAGTAACTTTCAAATACACTAGACTAGAGCAAACAGATATTTAAAAATAACTTAAGCTTTTATCCTATTTTCCAGTATCCAAACCAGCTGAGGAAAAACACCTAATATCAAGCAATAACAGCTGCGTGAAGCTGAACTTCTTAACATGGGATAGCAACAGTTGCCCTCTCATTCACTTCGTGATATCCATCCGAGGTTTCGAAGAGACTGCCTGGAGATCGGAAACGGTGGGACTAGAGGCTGTACCGACTGCCCTATGTGGTCTGCCTTCAGCTACGTGGTACCATTTGAAGGTGGTCGCATTCAGCACTGCTGGGACTACAACTGCTACATACTACTTTTCTACATTGACTGATGATGGAGGTATGAAAAATCCAATAAATAATATTAGCTCCAATGTAGTTGTATGTAGTTAGTGTCTTAGATTCTCTTACCACTGCCCATTATCATCTGAAGTAACTGAGGAACTGTCCCCATAAGTAACTCTTTATCATTATATACATAGTTTCCAAAAAATTTTCTTCCCAAAATGTTTATATATTTTTGATGGAGTTTTTGAGCTCGATTTATTGTTGTGGGAAACGTTAATATTAGTAAGCATTCTTGTTTGCTATAATTGAAAAACTAATTTCTTGATAACTAAATTTTTTTTTTTGCAGAACATATAGCACCCCCTGCCCAGTTTCCGTCAGGGGGGGAAATCGATCAATTGATGGGAGGTGTAATGCTTTTGACTGCGGGGATTGCGGCTTTAGTGTTAGCTTTGTCATTTCTCGGCATCTTCGTTTTTAATAAAAGGTAATTTGCTCGTTTGGTATTCTTATAATTTAATTGAATTTAAACAACTGGATTGCATATAAACAAAAAAAATACTGGACAAAATAACATTAATGTTCCTGCAAAGGGCGACATTATCATCTAATAATGTTTGGGATCTGGCGACCCAATAATCGGTTGCTACTATTAACTGATTTCGACATGACCTTGGAAAGCACCATACTTAAATACGACCACCTCGGTCTCACCATGGTCCCAGCTCCGCTCGCAGACTCCGCTGCTTCAGAACGCGTCGTGGCTAGACAAGGTTATTTGTTATGACTACGTTCTTGCGGGGCTTGCGTTTGCTTGCTGAATGTTGGGGAATGAGGAAGAGTGCCAGGAGAATGGTGATGTGTCCCAACAATTGCTCTTGACGTCTGGTGACCCAAGAGCTGGCGCTTATTTAACCCAACGGCTAAGTCTAGCAATTCAAAGGGGCAACAGTGCCAGTATTTTGGGTACCATGAACATAAGAACAGTTAGACAGCTTATATTTTTTTTGTAAATATTAATGTTAGTTTGTAATTATATTATGTGTTTACTACAAAGCAATTTAGTGAAATTTTTATAAATAATTGTATTTCAGCACTACAAGTTCATGCTTTCGTAAGGGTTACGAACAAAGTGGAGTGTCAGAAGAAGACAAATCTGTAGAGAAAAGGGACAATAGAAGAAATTGTCAACAAGTTTACACGTCTTCTCCCATCAAAAACCTCAATACAAAGAAAGAACAACAGGGTGAGGAATTAATTTTCAAGTTTGTTAGGGATGAATCTATTAAAAAACCAGTAAAGTCCTCTGTTTTTCTTGAGTTAGGAGACGATCTTTAGATGCACGGTATCTATCGAAATAGACAAGCTAAATCACTTTTGTATATATACTAGTATTGATGATTCAAAAGGTTTTATAACAGACTAGCGGTACCTCGCGACTTCGTTCGCGTATAATTCAACCTTAAAAGAAAGACATATGATGTCGTGAACTTATTTTTACAACTTTTAAATGGAAACAACTTAGACATACATGATTTTATGCGTTTTTCTGCTGCGTGCACTGTATGCGCACTGCGAAAAACGCATAAAAAGCTCTCAAAAGGAGAAAAAAAATCCTGATTTTGAAACATTCTTCATTGGTGCTATGCTTCTATTGGGCTTAGTGTGATGATATATAGTCTATAGCATTCATTAATAAATGGGCTGGATCGCCCACTGAAATAATTTATCAAATCGGACCAGTAGTTCCTCAGATCATCGCGTTCAAGTACACAAACAAAAAAAACTCCTAGCTTTATATATTAGTTGTATTGGATACCCTAACTTACCTTCTGTAGAAGAAGACTTGAGACTTCATCAAAGCATCAACGGTCTTTGGTTTTATAATCATTATTAACCATAGATCTTTATTCTCAAAATGAAAAGGGGATAGGCTGTAATCCAACAGGTATACAGATGACCTCACGATGTTTTCCTTCACCGTTAAAGCATGTGATATTTAAAACCCAAAAGGGAGATAAATTGGTGGTACAGTTTTTTAGTGTAGTTATTTACGCAACGATAGATGGAGCTGTGTACACAATCGATGCTTATATATAAGTAAGATATGTAGGTATTTCCCAGTATTGCAGGTAGTCGACACTTCATGTTTGATTATTCAAATACAAAGTTCAAATTTAAAATTCAATTTCAATTTTTTTTTAAAGTAAGCAAGCACTATGCAAACGTCAAGTCTGTCTGTTTGTAGTGACTCTACCATCAAGGCAGGTTCTGTCGACAAGAAACTCACCACTTGCTCTTTTTCATCATAGTTTTTACAATAGCTGTTCCGTCTTGCGAGTGTTACAAGTTGTGCGGTGTGTTTCAAAGCAATGTTGACGTAGTAGTTCAGTAACAGGTTCAGGACAGAATAATATCTGTATCCTGCTCTAATGCTAGCGTGGTAAAGTATAGTTTGAGAGTGACATGTTTTTTTAACATGCTTAGCTGAGGGTTTTACGCCAGAAATGTGTCTGTTCCAGAGATGTACGAGATCAGCCCGTACGCCACGTTCAGCATGGCGGGCGGCGCGGGCGGCGCGGGCGCGGGCCCCGAGGCGGGCGGCGGCACGCTGCGCACGTTCGGCCGCGCCGAGCCCGCGCCGCTCAGCGCCGCGCCGCCGCGCGCCGCGCACGCGCACCGCTCGCCCGCACACACCGGTACGCTACTCGCAGAATGTATTTATTGGATACTCTCAACTCTTGTTCGACGTCCACTCCTGTCCACCGACATTCGGTTCGCAGGTTACGGGCGCCGCGGAGGGAATCGCGAGCGTGACATACGGACCCACATTTAATTATCGACTTTAGAACTGCACACACAATATTATATTATGTAACGAAAATAAATACCAATCATAATCAGCATTCAGTTTTAATATCTTTTATAATCTTAAAGACACTCCACTTCATATATATATACACAATGATCCTGATTGATTATGATATTTGCCACTAGCTGGCGTATAAGTCAAGAAGAAGAAGATGAAGAAGATGAAGCCTAGAAGTTTTACTACCTAAAGAAGTTTTACTTCAAAAACTCTTCCCTAAACTAACACGTTCATAATCTACATATGTTTTGATTTAGAATTACTAGCATCGCTTTAAGCATTATTATTTTAAGATTGTGGCTGCTTCGTTTTGGAATTTTAATCCTTATTTTAAGAATGTAATGGTATATGACATAAATTGTCTTTTAAAAATAATGCTGCTTTAAGTGATGGTAGAAAGTCCATTGTAATTTTGTGTCGAGTCTGCAAAATGAACAGTAAATTGTATTCATTTCTGGTTTCTTCTACACTAAATATTATATGTCGTTCGTGGAAAGGCATTCTCTGCTTTCTACGAACGACACAGAGTAAAGTTGCGAAAAGTAGCATCCAATGTCGTTGTTCCAGACGAGTACACGCTGTCGCGCGCCATGACGCTGATGGTGCGGCGGACGGAGTCGGACTCGGACTCCAGCGGCTCCCCGTGCGCGGAGTGCAACTCCAGCGTGGCCTACAGGATGCCGCTGGCGCCGGCCAAGGGTGCGTACACGAGTACTTGCCCCACGCGCTGAAGCCCGCAGTCTTCGTACCCGTTTATTAAGATTTTTTAGCCGATGTCACTCTTTATCCTTTCGCCTAACACTATGCTGAAAATCAAGTAGATCCTTGCTTAGGGCGCGAAGGAAGAACTAACGTTAACTAACTACTTTCGCATTTATAATATTAGTAAGGATGTCATCTTAAAAAATATAATGAGTAAGAAACGTATTGTAACAACAATATTTGTATATTATGTCACACAAATTATTACCATAGCGGAGTAGGCTGTCTGAGACGATAAACTTTTTCGGATGGATTTGAAATGAGAACAATGATTCATTGTTCTTAGCCTAAAGCTATTCAATAAGTCGGTCTAATTGCGAAGAAGACATGTCCACAGTACCCCACGCCATGTGAGATGGACACATACAGGGAAAGCTGCGGAGTTACACAAAAATATAACAATTGTTTAAAACCATATTAATTCTTCAATCTACACAAAATGGATATTGTTGACAAACTGCAATATTTAAACTTTTTTAATCAGCAATTATTTTTATCATGAGTTAAGTATACGACAGCCAGCTCTTAATAAGTCTTTTGTCTCTGAATAACAGAAGAAGTGTTCCGCGCGGTGACCGACTCCAGCGCAGAGTCTTGCGCTGGCTCGGGGCCCCGGGACAAGTCTCGGCGAAGACCCAGGCGGCACCACGTGCCTAATGCTTCCAGGTAGCTGCTAAATTTTCCCTGTTCCACTTCCATAACCTCTACGCTGGTTCAATAACCCAACAATAATCTTAGCCTAAGACAGGTAAAAATAAATTAAGTACAATAAATAAGCGACAGCGACTATACATTGATCTGCCAATTTTGTATTACTTGTTTTTCTTCGGGGAGCTTGCAAGTCTTTAAGGCTTCATAAGTTTAATGCAAAATGGTATTATGAACTTGACCAGTTGAAAATTAAATATGAACTAAGACTATGTTTAATAGCTCTCGACCCGTTAAATTCGCTCCTTGCAAGACTGGTTCATTATATGAATTGAAGCACGCTACTTTTCATTGAAGAAAAAGTTGACGTAAGGACTATATAGAAATGGTTTATGTATTCATGAATGCGGCATTCAATACTACTAGGGCATGAAGATAAGGTATTTTTATTTGTTTGTATCTATCTGTTCTCACAGCATATAGTTTGGATGTTATTTCCTCATGCCTCAAAGTTTTGTTCACTAAAACCCCTCAATAAAATTTCCAAAGCAAAACAATGCCGCTTCAATAAATTTAAATGTTCGTATGTGAATCCGTAAGAAGCGCCATCTGTCCGCTTAACTGGAAACTACCAAGCAAAAATGGTTTCCAGCTTAGCTAAAGTTTACTAAGAAATTTTCTTCTGCCTGATACTAAATTACTACACAGCGTATTATTTTATTTTTCCGATAGATGGCTCCATTGTGAAAATTTCAATATTTAGAGAGCATGAATAATGCTTTAAAGAATAAGTATTTTCAGTTTTAGTATTGCTATAGTATGTTATTTTGTTCCACTTACTAAAATTAACTCGAATTGATTCAATAAGTCACTGTTACTTAAAAACACACAATTATTATTGAAGCTAGTTCTACACATAGTATTCAGGCTTGATTTATACAAAAAAGTTATTTGCTTTTTAATTTTTGACGACCTCCCTGGCGCAACGGTGAGCGTTGTGAATTTAAGGAGGAGGTCCCGGGTTCAATTCCCGGAAATTTAGGAATTTATAATTTTGAATTTTCTCTGGTCTGGTTTGGTGCGAGCCTTTGGCCGTGGCTAGTTATTACCCTACCGACAAAAATCTTAGTGTTCCGGTGCTATGTCGCGTAGAAACCGATAAGGGGTATGACTACCATACTCCCTAACAGGTTAGCCCGCTACCACCTTAGACTGCATCATTATTTACCACCAGGATAGATTGCCGACGAGGGCTAACTTGTAGTAGAATAAAAAAAAACTTGGTGTAACGTTTAGTAGAAGTCTGTTTTTTTTATCCTTTGTTAAATCTGTTTTCAGATTTCAACAACAGCGGCAGGAGCAAGAGCGGAGAGATTTCACGATACACGTGTAATGCCATTGACAATAAAGACTGCTGCGAGCGACAGACAGACAGAAGAATACTATTATTACTAAACAAATTGTTAACTAGGGAATAGTTAGGGTTTAGAATTACTTTGTTCTTAAGTATTCACGGTGACATTTCTTTTGGTCTTACATCGGCGCTTCATTTAATCGGTCTAACATAATGGTGATAGTAAATAATTGATCATTTTACTAATAGAATAACATTTTATTTCAAACTATCGACCGGTTCCCGCTTCGCACGGATGCAATGTAGATAATGTGGGCACTTTGGAGTGATTAAAATTACAATTCCGTAGTACATTAATTTTACCTATCTGGTTATTTTAGCCAGCGTTTGCAATGTAAGCGAACAAAATTATGTTTGTTTGAATTTATTTTCTCGTCTCTTCTATATGTTTACTGCATATTAGCCTTCTTGAATAACTCTATTTTTTTGTGAAAACTGCATTCAAATACATTGCGTAGTTTAAAAGATGTAAGCATATGACTTAGTTGTTTACAATGTAAGCATATGACTTAGTTGTTTAAAATAGAAAAATATCAAAACTGTTTGCAAAATATAAAAAAAAACTTTTTTTTGCACTGACTTCATTTGATTATTGACGAACTGAAGAGGCGTCTCAATGACCATATAAAATGCGTTGGGATAAACGATAGCGCGAGCTAATTAATGAATAACGTTCACTAGTGCCCTCTAGGGAAAGCTTTGTAGAACTTAAGTATCGAACCTTACTCTTTAAAAAAGTGGTTTTTAGATAATAAAAATAATAAACCGGTACATAAAGAAACACTCTCAAGTGATATAGAGAAGTCATTGACGTGGTACGGAGGCGGTATCTAACACTGTTTAGGTTATTCACACTGGTGAAAGAGCAGTTGAATATATCATCTTAGATCCCATACTACTGCCATGGTGCTGCAACACAGAGCTGAGAAGGTGACCATTGCCCTGAACGATGCGATGTCAAAAGTTTTACGCAATATATACGTGTTATTGTTCAATTTTATTTAAAATTTTGGTTAATACAATTTATTATAAATTGTAATTAAGTTGATGAGCTATTTATAAATCATAATTAAGAATATTGCCCAAAGTTGCTTTGGATCGCGTGAAGTAAAGGATCGCCGATGTAAGAAAAGGTAAAAGATATAAAAGTCACCGTTCATTTGTGAATTACTCAAGGCGTTTTGTATTTGACTCGAATTACTCGCGGCCTATTCAAATATTATTAGGTACGGGGGATATTTTCAAAAATATTGAAAGAGATGACAAAATTATTGACAAAAATTTAAAAATATTTTTTTGATATACCTTTAGGAACTAAGTGACTTTGTTAAAAGTGTACGCTACTGGTGCAAATTTGGTTGTACAGAAATCCTGCACTAATATGACAGGTTTAAAAGAAACGTCCTCCTTTTCCTGAAGCACTACTTTAAGAGCTGTCAATTTAGCTTGCTTAAGAATTTGCGTACAACTAACTTAACACCACTGACTATAGTAAGTGTAGGTGCAATTAAAGTTAAGTAGGGAACATTCTTTTTGGGAAGATTCGGCGTAAGTTGGCACAAAAAAATTATAGACAATATTTTATAACCGTTTCGAAATTGAAAGAATTTTCACTAGATAATATCTAGTTAGGATTTACTATAAAAAAAAAATCATATCGATTAAAAAGAAAATTATGGTGAAGCTACACGTTAAAATCGTTTGACGCCCAAGTTAGCCAATTAAATTGAAAATCATGAAAAGAAAACTGCAGAGGAGTAATAAAAACCGAGGTCTAAATTGTTAAGTACGTCCTCACCTCACGGGATACACAATATGTCAACTTTGGCATAGGAGACCTCATACATAGACCGAATGCCATGCGTCATGACATTTAGTAAATTAGAAAATGTGCTGATAATTCAACTTACTCAAATAAAGCTAATGCTGCAACATTGCATTAGTAACATAATAATTAAAATATGTACCTAAATGGTAAATATATTGAGTCAGAAGTGGCAAAGGAACGCAAAGCAAGCGACTTTTGCTCGCCATTTCTAGAATAGAAGACTCCAACATTGCCCACAATCTAGGAAGTTACACCTTGAATAATTTATGAAAAGGATACTGCCTTTTATTTTCACTTAAACATACCATCACTGTGTACCGGTCCTACTTACGATCAATTTTTTCTTACTTCTCTCATAACATTATTTTTGTAACTTTTTTGTTTAAAGTTAATTTTAGAACTGTTGTGAAAATAATAAAAACACACTAAGGTACTTGAAGAAAATCTCTTTCTAAAAACATACCTTACACGATTAGTGTAAGGTATGTTTTTAGAAATAGAGTAATTCAAATATTGTTTACATTAAATAAGACAAGTCAGAAAAAACGGAGTGTGTTTAAACTTGATAAAGATTCATTTTACCGTTTCTCATTTTAGAAACTCAAACTTTTTGGACGTAAAGTGTAGTAAAGGTGAAGGGCGAATTTAACAATTCTAATCTCTGAATAAAAGGTGCTAATTGTTGCACTAAAGTTAATAGTTATACATATGTTTCAAAATAGGTTTGCTAATTGATATAGATGATTCTAATATTATTTCTTGTATGGATAAAGTACTTGATTGAAATCAGCAGTCTTTTAATTATATATGTTGCTAGGTTAAGGTACGCTATCTTAACTATCACTGTTAGAAAACATTTTTTAAACTTTACAACTTAAGCCACTTTTGGTATATGTTTACATGATTTTTGTTATTTTACAATATATTATAGTTTGTTAACGCGTATTCAGGATGGTTGTTCTCAACATTTTTGTATTAAACCATAATACGATGCCAAATTTATGTAAAAATCGTCACTGCCTCTGTCAATAAGTTTCTGTAAATAAATAAACTACAAAATACGAAAATAAAAGGAACATTTCAAATTATAACTGTATTTATTTATTTTAAAACGCAAAATACTCTATCCAAGTGGCCACGGTGAGGTCATTAAAACTATTACGACCATTTAGGGCTAATAACTTTTAAATTGTATAAATGTGTTGACATTAACATTTGATTAAATGTATTTATATACTTCGAAATCCAAAAAATATCTAAATTCTAGTGATTTCATGTTTATTCTCGTAAAAGTCTTGTCGAAATGTATTTCAATGGCCGCAGGTTGTAAAACTTTATGTTCGATCTGTAACCGAGGTCAAGTCAATGCCCTTACTAAGAAAACTATGACTTTAAATAGATTTTTTCTCACCTGGTGGTACGATCTAATGATGATTCACATCTTTGAGAACATAATGTAGTACTCTCAGGTATGCAGGTTTCCTCGCGATGTTTTCCTTCACCGTTAAAGCAAGTGATATTTTAATTACTTTAAAATAAGTTAGAAAAGTTAGAGGTGAGTGCTGGAACTCGTCCCCCTAAAAGTGAAGTCAAGCTCCTACCCAATGCGCTATCAGTGCTTCTTCGGGCGTTTGTCGATGGTTATTTGAATCATCTTCAATATCCAAAGAAGTAATTATATAATTCCAAAGAAGAATGTTCGGAACTTTGTCCACCCGCTCGGAGGAAGATCTTCCTTTTGTTACGGTCGAGCATATCACCAACAGTAAGGTTTCCTCATAATCTCCACGCTGTGCAGATAGTTCGGTAATCGCAGTTGATGATAGTATTAGCGCAGAAGCCGCTCTCTTGAGCATTCCCTTAGTCGCCTCGTACGAAGCCCGCGGGCTGATGATGACAATTATATTATGATCTACCGTCAACACACTCGTTATATGTGAACAGCGTTGTGTATGCGAACAGAGTAACAGTGTCTTAGATATTCAGGCCACGGGGTCAATTTAGTTTTTTTTTTTTTTAATTCCGAGTTAGCGCTTGACCGCGATCTCGTTTGATGTAGAGTAAAAATACAGTCTAAAAAATATGTGCACTTATTCGGAAGGTTTATCAGTTCTATCTTATCAGTTTCTTAATGATATATCTAACACAAACTGTCAGGTAATTAAGCCTAAAGATTTTCATTTGTTTGGAGTAAAAATTTAAAATTATTAGGCTTCTAAATTCCTATATAAAAATTGAAAACCTGCCCTCCCTGTAGTACCATGGTTCGGGGGCACACCAGTATCGGGTAACCGCTCTTGCCAGTAGCTTCCTCGTGACTACTCTGACCGCCCGTATGCTCTTAACAATATTATCATAGACAGATAAACAAACACACAACTTATTAAGCAAATGACAAATGACCATTGCACATTCCTTGAGTCAGAAGTGAGAACCCTTAGTAGGAGTTGCCAAGAGGCATAAGTCACGACCCCAATCATTGAATGATCGCTGTCATAATGCAAGGGGGTCAAAGCTATAACGTGTAGGGGTAACGCTTTGGGGGAGACGTTCATAGCTTTTGCTGATGGTCGGATAGATTTTATCGAGTAGGTTCTATTTTTTCCTTTCCTTTTTTGTATAAATGTCACAAATCTATATTAGGCGCGGTACTGATTTCAGTGAAATTTGGCACATAGATAGCTCGTATCCCGGAGACAGACATAGATATTTTTTATCCTAGGTGAAAAATAAAGGGGTTTTATTATTATTTTATTATTCATACTAGCAGTACTGCATTTGTTAGAAATCATTTGGTTTTTATAAGAATAAGGTACATTTAAATATAAAACGCCATCGTTCATGTTATGATGTTATTTATAATTTTTTTGTATATTTATATTATCGTAAACGAAAATAATGTTAACATGTAAAATAACGCTGATCATATGTATACTTAAATGTTGACAACTACGCGGTTATGGGGCAGAGTAACTATATTTACACTACAGAAAAGAGCTGTGCGATCGATTCATAAACTTAGATCACGCGAATCCCTTCGTGCCAAATTTAAAGAAATAGGTATACTTACAGTAGCCTCGCAATATATTTATAATAATATAATCTTTATTAAACAAAACATAAGTAATTATAAACAAAAAGTCGATATAAGCAGTCGACTGACTAGAAACGGACATAAATTAGTGATATCTGCATATCGTCAGAAAAGTACAGAAATCCTTTGTGGCGATGGGAATATGCTTTTATAACATGATACCGAAGGTAATATTAGATATACCTTTACCTAAGTTTAAAAAATATGTTATAACACATTTAACAAATCGTGGTTACTACACGATTGATGAATTCCTTAACGACAAGGCTGCTTGGAAGCAGGCCACTCCGCTCTCATCTCTCACAAAAACAGAAAAATTCTAAAGATTGTTAAACTATAAAATGATGTTGGAAAAGAGCAAACTGCCTGCTCTTCTCAGTGGAATCTGCTTTCCGAGCCGGTGGTAGAGTCACTACAAACAGATTGTCTTGACGTTTCAAAAGTGCTTATAAATTACGCCTACTTGAAATAAATGAATTTTGAATTTTTTTTAATTTTGTAGGCATTTATTTTGAAATTATACAATTTGATATACTAGGACGAACGATTTTTCCACACATCATTGCCATGTTGGCATACAGTATAAACATTTGACGTGAAAACAAAAGGTCCCCGTCTCACCCACCCTAAAACAATACACATTTGCATGCCCAACATCCCCAGACGGTCTTCGCAATATCTACCCCAACGTCTTTGAATTATGCCATCCGAAAGAACTCGTTCATTCGAAATAATTTGAAGTGGAAACGCTTAACTTAATTCAGCGTGGAAGTTCCTGAAACTCGCAAACGAAGTCGCAGAAATTCATTAGTCTGTAATAAAAAGTTTCTCCAACTCTCCGTATGGGAATTCGTCTGAAACAATACGTGCTCCGCGATGTTGGAGTTTGGAGTGCAGTAGTTCGGCCGGTTATCGGAAATCGGTTGTTAGGAATTCTCCCGTTCACCACTGGCAGGTGCTACGAGCTTTCGAACTAAACTTCGGTTCTTGCTTTAGTGCAAAAACCCTTATAACAACAGATAGTTTCAATCTATTTATTATATAATTTAGGGTTCCGTACCCAAATGGTAAAAGGCACCCTATTACTAAGACTGTACATCCATCGTTCTGTCCGTCTGTCCATCTGTTCCAGGCTATATTATTCATGAACCGTGACAGTTGAAACTTTCACATATAATGTATTTGTGTTACCCCTATAGAAAGAATACCAATAAAACAAAATAAAATTAATATTCGTACTCTTATACAGCGGCCATCTTTCTTTTGACGTTTTTTACAGTTACTGGTACGGAACCCTTAATGCGCCAGTCCGACTAGCACTTGGCCGGTTATAATTTAACCCTGACTCACCAACACCTTTTTGAAAATTAGATAAAAATAAAATATATAACTCTATAGTCTATATTAATATTATATTTTCAAAATTTTGGTTAGATGTATGTAAGTCAATCACGCCTGAGAGATCTGGATGAAATTTAACAAGTAGAGAGATTACAGTTTGGAAAAGCACATAGTCTACTTGTCATAAAAAAATTATATTAAAAACTCCCATGTCAAACAAAGAGAAAAAGAACTATCTCACGGAAACAGTAATTATGTTTGCATTTGAGATAGAATTGTTTGTTTGTTTTTGCAGAGCAAGAGATCAACATGTGTAGCGGTAGTTTAGGTCAGAGAATAAAACCAGAATAACAGATCATAATAATTTCCACGCAAAGGAAGTAAATAGTAGAATTGATTTTACTATGTTAAAACACTTTTTCTTCCCTTTTTGCCATTGTAGCGTTTAAATGGATGGACGAATATATGTGCGTTGTTTTAGCATTACATATAAAGTAAAAAATAAAAAAAATCTTTAATACCTTTTAAGATTATTTATCACACGAAGCTTTTTTGGTATAAGAGGTAAGATTTTTAGATCTTAAACCCACGGTGCGATGCTTTTGTATTCTACTTCTTTCTTTATGTTTCTGTTTTTATTATATTTTGTATATAATGATGTGGTAATCTACTAAAGAGTTTAATAATAATAATAATAATAATGCACCAATACGCATTGAAGATATATTTTATATATTATATTCATCCTTAACTATAGTTTTTAACAATTAATTATTATTATAAAAATTCATCACATTTCTTTAGATCTGACAAGGTGCTGAGAGTTTGCTTAACACAAAAACTTTTCGCTTAGAATAGTAATAATTGATGGACGAAGCAGATCCTGAAGTTAAATTAATCATACTGATTTATTTCATATATAATCACATTTTAGTTTAATGCTTCTTCGTTAAAAGTTGTCACGTCACTATAAATTTGGTTTATATTAAATACTAAAATAGTAAATATTTGCTTTGTGTAATTTACTTATTCCATTATAATTTAATGTATTACCAAATATATTATTAACTCTTTAGTTTGTAAAAAAGCATCCCGGACACTAATATCTTAAAACAAGTTTGGTGTTTTGTTGTAAACATTGTTAACGGTATCTAGGCAGTATAAAAGTAGGAGTATTGGTTTGTCAAGGGGCCTGTTTTATAACAAGAGTTGGGAGAACGAAACTCTGCTTGAATACCGAACAATTGTAATAAGAATCAAATGAGTATTATTAAAGTCCATCGCCACGTTAATAACAGAATATCTCTGTTACCATTAAAAAACCTACTCGGCACATTTATAGGTGAATTATTCGCACTACCTCCCAAATATTTTTGTAAAAATTCTGGAGTGACCTGCTATAAAAATATTTTCCAAAAATTTCCGATGACATAGATGATAATAAACGGGCTGCCGGTCGTAATATTTTAACCTCCCGATGGACAGCTCTGCTCGCAAACAAGTAATAAAACGGGAATTTATTACACGTCGAGTTCATATCAATCAACTTATTTACATCTTTCAACTTACGCTCAGCGAGTAAAGGGTATTCGACCACAGCAGGCAGACGACATATAAACAAACAAAAAAGAAAAGGATTGTATGGATTTATGAAACCACTGTAAAAGTGAGACTTTTTTTCACATTATAGACATTTAACTAAAATTTTCAGAATAATATTTTATTAAGGATATAAAAATCGCTTCATCAATCTTAATTTAATACTTGGAAAATGGGAAATGATAAAAATAGACTAGGTCTCCAACTAATGTTTTTATTGAATTCGTGTGTTTTAGAGTACGACATACATAATATTTAACAATTATATAGATGATATAAACATATTAAAAAACTGAAAACAATATTTTATAATCGTTAAGTCTCTCGTTCTGATCCGCTTTTCAATTATTTTCTATTATTCTTTTATCAATTCCATCTTCATCATGAGTTTTAATATTATATGGAGCACTGGCACAAATGAGTGATAGTCAATACACTACACAGTCAGCTAATGCGAACTTTTGGCCCCGCCATGTTGGCCTCGGCTGCTCTGACTAGCGCCGTTCACTTTATTCCTACTCCGCGGCAGACCGTAACGCGACATGCAACACAAAGTGGAAAAAGTCCGAGAGTATTTAAAAAAAAATACGTTACAAATCATTCAAATCGGTCCAGCCATTAAGGAGGAGTTCAGTGATATACTCACGTACAACAGAATTATATATCTATACAAGTAAAATCGGTAATCATCCAAATATTTAGGTCTTGACAATTGGAAATCGTAAGCTGAGTACACTATCGTATGACGATACCTATAAGCGGTATGGAGTACCACATCACTATTTTCTTGGTGACTCATAACAGTAAGTTAGTCAAAGCTACCGAAGCTATTAGTCAGTTTACCGATTCCGCGTTGCTCAGTATTTTTATGTCCACCCGCATAGTGTAAAATAAAAAATTATTTTCACTTTGAAACTATATATTATGTGAGATCGACGGTAGTACAAGTTATAAGTATAGTATAATTTTTTTGAAAAAGTGTGAATAATGTGGTCTCGATCGGAACCAGCACGAAAAGGTAAAATAGTGTTATGTTTATTTTTACAAAAGTGTTTAAGCCTGAACCACAAAAAATATTAGTTTGCGTAAGCAATAAGAACTTAATAAAATTTGTTACATTTTATTAACAAAAAAAAAACAAATTTTCAAATTAAAGCACTACTAAACATATCTGTGGAAACAAATACTCTTTGCTTTTGGAGATTCTGAAATGATTATATGTGCATTCATTGACTTATTATTTGCAGTTAAGGTATATACCAAAAACAGTCACCCAGCTGTGTAGTCATTATATTAAACTATATTTTATGACCAAACTTAAGCTCAAAAGCGCTCCTCAGGGTAGCGTTAATGCGGTCTAATGTATTACTGACTGAAGTTATCTTAATGGTATTATATTAAGTACATGCCCATTTAAATCCGTATTTAGGGAATAGACCCCCAATCCTATATGTAATTAAATAGTGCAAATTCAAAATTCAAATTCAAATTCATTTATTTCAAGTAGGCCTACTTTATATAAGCACTTTTGAAACGTCATGTATGTATGTTTTTAGTGACTCTACCACAGGTTCGGAAAGAAGATTCTACCGAGAAGAGCCGGCAAAAAACTCAGTAGTTGCTCTTTTCCAACATCAACATTTACAATCATTTTTCTATCTTGCGGGAGATGAGAGCGAGGCTGGCTGCTTCCAATCTACCTTGTCATTGAGGAATTCATCAAATGTATAGTAACCTCGCTGTACTAGATGCGTTTTTACACATTTATTAAGTGTATGAAACATGTATGCATTGGTAGGTCAAGAATTTCCTTAGGAATCATGTTGTAAAAGCGTATAGTCAACCCCTCAAAGGAGTTCTACACCTTTCGCAGACGATATGCAAATATCACTAATTTATGTCCGTTTCTTGTAAGTCGATTGTTTATTTCAGCTTTCTGTTTATAAAGAGTAATATTTTTTCTCACAAAGACTATATTATTATAAATATATTGCGAAGCTACTGTAACAATACCTATTTGTTTAAATTTTTCACGAAGCGATTCGAGTGATCGTACAGCTCTTTTCTGTAGTATAAATATACTTTCAATATCTGCAGCTTTTCCCCACATCAAGATCCCATAGGTCATAATACTGCGAAAGTATGCGAAATAAACAAGCCTAGCTTTTTCAACATCGGTAAGCTGTCTAATTTTCCTGATTGCATATGCAGCTGAGCTGAGTTTACTCACTAGGCTTTCTATATGGGTACCCCACTTTAGCTTACAATCTAAGGTCACTCCTAGAAAAACAGTGGAGTTTTCTATTTGAGATGTTTCTCCATTTATTAAGATGTTTTTATAATTTTTTTTTACGTTCATCATCATCTTCATCACATCAACCGATAGACGTCCACTGCTGGACATAGGTCTTTTGTAGGGAGTTCCAAGTTCCACGATTCTGAGCCGCTTGGATCCAACGGCTACCTGCGACGCGCTTAATGTCGTCTGTCCACCTCGTTGGGGGTCGACCAACGCTGCGCTTACCAGTACGGGGCTGCCATTCCAGCACGCACTTGTCAATGAATGCACATTTTTTACGTTAGGCAAAACAAATTCCAAACATTTGTTTTTTTTTTGCATTTAAAAGTAAGTTATTAACAGTAAACCAGTCTGACACATGCGACAAAGCACGGTTTACGTCGTCAAAATTATCTTTGCATCTATCAGTCTGAAAAATCAGAGATGTATCATCTGCAAACAGTACAATGTCACAAGTGCTCCTGACATGGTGTGGTAGATCATTTATATACACCAAAAACAATAAGGGACCCTAAATTTAGCCTTGTGGGATAGCATCTACCCATTAAGGTAGATGATCCATTAGACTTTGTGTCTTTTACGCATACCCTTTGAATTCTATCACTTGGCAACCAAATTGAGTGCAACGTTTTTGATGCCATAGTGGCTTAATTTTAATAACAACGTTTTGTGTTCAACGCAATCAATGCTTTGGACAGATCACAGAAAACACCAATGGCATTCTGCGAACGGCATCGTAAATATGCTTTATAAGTCTTGCGCCTGCATCCGTTGTACTACAACCTTTAGTGAAGCCGTACTGCTCCGGATGAAGTAAGTGTGCAACTATTACTACACCTTATTCCCACTATTCACTATCAATACTGTAAGGTTCACTGTACATCCACATTCTTAATTATAATCGTGTGTTTAAATAAATAATATAAATTGAAATTCTTACTTTGTCGACCTTTGCTTGCACGGCTAGAGAGCGCAATCTCAGCTAGGTTGTGCTCAATGGAGTCGCGTGACATACGTAGACTAATGTTAGAGTAATTTTATAAAGTGGATAAAAAACTAAACTTTTGATAACTATAAATTCACATTGGCCAGATATTTTATTAAAATTTAGTTGTAGTTTAATTAGTTTTTTATTACAAATACGCTAATAATATTTATTTAATTAATAAATACTTTTCAAAAAACAATTTAAATTATATTTTATTAACAACCAATGTTCATGGCTAAACACGTTTGCATTATCGATTCACTTCAGTCCTGTATGGACTTGAACGATGCAAATTTACCTCCCGGGTTTCTTAGTCGCTATCACTAATTTATGTTAACTGTTAGCCGGATAAAAAAGCATCAAATAGCATTTAAATCACACTTTTAAAAAAGGTATATATATATAAATAAATTTCTTTAAAAACTCGCAAACACATTGATGGCTCCTTCGATGGCACAGAGTCCAAGGGCGGCAGTAATGCTCTATATTTATAATGTAAGAATAAAACTACCTAAACTGTACTTCCTTTCTAAACTTTCGACTTCAAAATCCCGCCATGCTTTAAGACAAAGTTTATTTTTCCTAGCCTATAATCTATTACCACACTTATGTTAATATAAAATAAGGCGTAAATTAGTCTGAAACATGTATGATGAGTGTAACAAAGGAAGTTGTTTTCTCTACGCATGCGCGAAGCTTTCGGCGGCCATTTTCAGTGAAACTCACACTGAAGCAATTGGTATTACGTCAAGTATTTCTACACACACACATACGTGGAGTATCAAATTCTTAGGAAGGTTGTCAACCATTTCCGTGTGTTTGTGTATGTTTATACATGGCGATGTGGTAGTGGGATGCTGAGTAAAGCCTGCTCCATATTGAGCGGCGTGATGAAGTTACCTTTTGTTTGTTTGGGTTTTGTTTGAGGATTAAATTTATTGGTTAGGAGGGATTACGCGAAGGTGAGGCGTTGAAAGGTTGAGCGTGAATTTTATATTCATAAAAGTGTATGCGGCAAACTGAGTGGGTAGTATTAGATTTCTGATTTATTTCTAGCGATGCAAGCAAAATGAAATAAGATTTTATTTAACTCTTCATTTATGCTATAACAATAAAAGATACATATGCTATAAGTACTGACGAGGGAACGAGTTCGAATCCCGGCATGCATCTCTTACTTTTCTAAGTTATGTGCGGAAGGAAGACATTGTGAGGAAACCTATATACCCGAGAGTTCTCCGTAATTTTTTCAAAGGTGTGAGAAGTCCACCAATCCGCACTGGGCCAGCGTGGTGAACTTCGGCCCTAACCCCTTCTCGTTGTCAGAGGAGACCCGTGCCTTGTAAGGGGTTAATATAACTATGATGCTATAATCAAAAAGGGACGAAATTATTTAACTGCACAGATGAAGAAACAATTTAAAATACCAGTTACGTACTTACAATACTAGTGTGTGGGTACTTTTTAAATTGGTTGGAAATAGGAAAATAGGCCTAAACTTCAGGTGTCAAAGAAAGCTAATTTGCATGTACGCTGATAAAAAAAAACTCATCAAACTTGCGGTACGTGCAGTGAATAATAGAAAATTTAATAAAAAAATGATTGAATATTACAGTTTTACTTAGTTGAGAAGACCACCTCTTTCTCCGAAGACCTGGCACAAATTTCTATGAGACAACTTGGAAGGCATCAATAGGGAAATAAAAATCGAAACGTTATCCTATGTCGAAGTAGTCAGATCTGTTTGCGAATCAAAAGTAACGTACCTATAGATGAATTCATAAAATACTTAAGTGCTTAGTCGAAACTCAATTCGAGAACCACACCCGAAATCAATGAATCGTAGGTACACAAGCAAATTGGATAAGTCAACAAATCGCGTCTCTCGCAACTGCTGTTGAAACTACCAAACTGTAACATCTATACAATTTATTCGTGATCTGGACGAGCCCCTACCGGTGACCTGACCTGGGTTGAGAGGCGCAGAGATTTCAGAAATTCAGTCAGCCTCGCGTAGCGACCGCGTCCGGGCGTGCCGCGGCTCGCTCCCTCACCCTCCATCCCTCTCTTGCAAATCTGTGTTTGCGTCTGTGGGAAAGAAACGGTGCCAAAACTAGGTACGTAGTAATTAAGGTTGACCCGTGAATCGCAGGGTTAAAGTTCCCTCGAGTGCCTCCTTAATTAATATCCGAGGAAGGATTAGCGAGGAGTCGACTTGAGGAGGTTATACCGTCAGCTGATTATGGTAAAGCCATGGATAAACGAAAACAAAACTGGCATTGAACAGTATATAGTCATTTGTAAAGTTCAGGAAAACTTTTTTCGTAGTTCCATTTGGTAAAAGTTATAAATATTTAAATCGATATCTCAATTCTCTATTCAGAGAATTTCAGGACTGAATTTCACAGTATACAATATTTAGGTTATTTGGTGAGTATTTTGTACAGAGTTAAAATATATATTTAAGATCTGCCTTATTAGGTAGACCTTTATATCGTTGTGATATTGTGTTAGGATGTACACTTGTGTATTTATTATGCTAACATAACTTGGGTTATTTAATTTATGTGAAAAAAAAATTAACAATTGATTTAAAAATATTTCTAGTTTATACAACGTAGGTGATTATTATGTTTTTATTTAAAAAAGATGCATTGCATCAATGGTTAATGCACTTCAAACAGACATACGTAATTTTTCAAAAAAGCCTATGTATGAAGGTTTCTTTTAATTACTTTTGTTTCGGGTGCGTCCATCGTGACACTGCAACTTCATTAAGTTTTGTCTACCAACTTTGAGTTTTACGATGCTGAATCGTCGGAACCTCAGCGTTCCTTCATCGGTCTTGCTAACTAACTATATGTACTGCCACTTAAGCTTCACAATTCATTGAGATCTTCGAATTATTTATTACTGTTAGAGCGTGATACTTGTTTTTCATAACCACGTATGTAAAAAAAGGAAATAGAAACCACTTTAATTAGTTGTATTTTAACTTGTTATTGTAAAGGTATAGGTGTAACTTTCCCCGCGCATGTGACTCTGGCAATGATAAAACCTTATTTGCGGAGGATTTTTGTGTTTTGGAGTAAGATGCCTCACGTTTGATTACTACATTTCCAAAATAGAATTACCAGCTTTAACTGTATGTATTACACTGTATGTTGCTATGTTTCAAATAAAAATCACAAGAAATGCCGATTGCGATCACATTACTTACCCTAATTTTTATCAAGCCCATCTAACGGAGTCTCTGAACTTTTTAGATGCTATTTTTGGACTATGTAAACCACTTAGGGAGAAAAACACTTAAAGGGCTGGACTGGTTCAAGTGATGCCGTAAGTGTCATGTTTTCTTAGAGAAAAATAAAGTTATTTTTATAGTTTTTGACCTAATTGCTGCTATAAATTATTTTAGTTTGCCAGAATTCTTATGTGGTAGTTTTGGCAGCCAGTTTTGTTCATTGGATTTTATTTTCGGATCTGTTAGTGACAAGGCACTAGCTGTGTTAAATAAATTTGGTTCTCCAGTTTAAGATAATAGATATTTACGTACGCAACAGAAAATATAATCTTATAGGCTCCGAAACGGCTGGACCGATTTCAATGCAACTTTCTAGCCCGGCGAAGCGGGCTGGGTACGCTAAATATGTAATAAGGATAAAATTTCGTCTAAAACAATCAAGTCAAAATAAAACAGCAAAAGGAGTGAAATTTGCGATTTTCTTAGTAATTTGTAGCTGTATAATCACGATAGCGCGAGCAGTCAGGGAGAGCAAAATCTTAAATTGCTAACGCTGGTTTCCAACAGAAGTGTGCAACGATGCATTGCACGAAATGTGATTAAAACAACTCAATTAGATAGCATCGCTAATTATGGCATATAATAATAAAATCTTAATTCAGCATTTTTTTCTAAATGTTTGTCACATGTATGTTTTGTTGAAGGAACTTCGTATCTTAGGTAGCTCGCACTTTTTCATTATTGATTAGGTCGAATAGTTTACATCGCCGTTCTAGCACGTACACCTCAACAAAATATCGTCTCAGACAATTTCGGCTGCAATAGACGCCATGGCACCTACTATTCCGGGAGCCCTGACAATTTAAGCAGAATGTTAATGAAAAATGGCTGCTGCTGGGCACTGGTCATTTCTTGAAATGAGAGGTATTTAAAGATTAAAATAACGCTATACCAATGCGATTATTATCACGTGATATGTAAAACAATATCAAGGTATTTGTTTATTAACTAATCACATATAATTTAGATCACAGGTCAAATTTAAAGGTGCAAGTTTAAATTCAAAAGAATTTAACCCTTACATCCAGCCGTTGACAGTCTTGATTGGTTAATCTAGTAGATGAGTATTACATTCAGCTTATTGCTACAAAATTATAACTAATTACACATTACCATTTAGAATGAGGGTAGGCCGGCAACGATAAAGCTAAAAAAACTTTTATTGTCGTTCTTATAATTTATATAGCTCAGTAGGTGGGTAGGTAGGAACGAAGTACGTTCATATTCCTCAACTATACATGTACAAGCTGTTTTTTTTTCATTTTTACAGAATTCGTGAATAACTATATTTGTTTGTTATAAGATGTATAATATAACCTTGTTTAAGTTTGTATTTAATATTTTTCTTTATTATAACTTCCCTAAGCGCTTTAGGAAGCTATTTAATTAAGGTAGTTGCTTAGTACCCTGAAAATAAACAATATTTGGTTTTGAACCGTCGAGATTCCAAAAAATGTCACAATAAACCCCACCCTATTAAACTCGTAGCGCGAAAAAAGCGATACCATCTCACATTCTATGTTTCTGAGTCTACCCCCCGTCACCTTATCAGATTGGACACAAAAAAATAACAAGAACAAAGCAAAATATGCTAAGCTAACTGTAACATAACATTGCTCTAGATTCGATTTTTTTTCCTGCAATGCAAAGATAAGCCAAGCAGTGGCAAATGTGGAACAATATATTTGTGTTTTACAAAAGGGAAATTATATATTTATATATTAAAATAAATTATATAAATAAATTAATAAATTATATATTTATAGGAAATTATTTATATATTTGCAACTCTTAACTACATATTGGTGCTACGATCCGGCATATTCTAACCCAGTGCGCTTCACTTTATTCTGCTTCTTATAACGAGAATTTTATTGCCCTTTTTTTCCTCGTGGGGAAATTTTCCTGGATACCACGGCACAACGAAAAGGCAAGTAAAACTTCTTATAGAAATACACATGACAAAATACGTATAAGCTCACTAAACAAAAGTCAATTATAAATTTAGACCAAAGACTTTTTTAATTTTGGATTGCGGTGTACCAGGAAATTCGCTGAGCTATTAATGTTTCGCTTTTGTCAGGGCTTCAACAGTGTAGCTGACGTCAAAAATGGGGAGTAGGGGTGATTTAACAAGGGCCGGAAATATCCTCGAGGATTATGGTCAGGGGTTGCAACCCTTGTACTGTGACACAAAAGACCGCGGTAATATGAGTTATTAGGACCCTCGAAAAGAATGGCCGATAAAAATAACATTGTTACATTTTTATTATATTACCTCTAGTATAAGGTGGCGACGATGTTGAATGAGGTTTTTATTTTACTTTACACCGTGGCGAATTGCGAGGTATCATAAGGATCCGTACGTGTTAAGTTGTCGATATCTTATTGGCACGTACGAAGCGTTTTACTTCCTCGTTGCAATACGCACCGTTTTGTTCGCTCGACTTCCCTGACGCAGGGGTAAGAGATGTGTCTTAAAAGATACGGACGTGACAATCCAGAATTTTATAAAATCAAGCGTAATTGTTTGTAAACACTACACGGTTAACATAAATCAGAATTAGGAGGTATTTGGTTTAGAATGAACTGTCACACTTTTTATTGACAATTATCAAAAAAATATCTTAAAAGTGAAGGTATACAGATAATTATTAATTCAATCGCTTACTCACAAAGTCACTCACTCTGAAGTCTTTAAATATCAATTGTTGTGCATTTCATAATAATACATAATCCAAATCATTTGATTATCATATAATTTTGCTAAACCTTATGATATTCGCGCAGTAAAAATGTTAACTAATCATTGAATAATATCAGATCGAATTGCATTTTGATACCAATATTCAAAATGGCGGGAATCAGCCATAACAACGAACATTATTACCATTAAGGAAATTGTAAGAATTGTTATGTTTGTTTGATAGAGCGCGATTTCTATCGCGGTGCTCATCGATACAAAATGGTGATAATAATACAAAATACCAACAAAAGTGAGAAACACTCGTGGTAAGTCAAATATTATTTTTGTTTTTTAACCTATTCAATAAAATAACTACGAATTCTTATCGAATTTCTAAGAATGCAAATCAGTTTTACAAAGAAGCTGACACATTTGTTACCTATATGAAGGTAGTTGCGAAAAAGTAAGATAACATACTTTGTGTTTCGTGGCGGTTTACTTCATGGAACGGTTTTCATCAAACATAGTTAGGAACACTTACGGCTAGATCACCTTTCAAATAAAAACAAAATCGGTTCGGAATCTACGATGCATCACACAGACACAAACACAGACAAGTCAAACTTACGACAACTTGTCGTTTATGCATCTGGGGTTAAATAATTGTTCTATATTAGTTGCTGCACTATTTAGCGTCTTTATAAAAGCGAGTATAATATCATAGTATGTAGGTACGTGCTGTGTACATTTAAATACGAGAAGAATGTAAGAAGGGGAGACACTGAGTGCCGTGAGTGATAGGGGTGCGGGTGCGCGAACGCGACTGAGGACGCTCTTCACACATCGCTTCGTGCTTGGAATATGATTTATAACGCGGGGTTGGGCACTGCGCGTTACGTACTTTACGTACAGCGACTCCAGCAGCCATCACCAGCCATGTCCAATGAAGTCTAAGCGTTTATGGTTACAACTTTAATCGGGGCGTGTATATTATCAATTCGAATTCAATCGAAATTCGAATTCCATCGAAAAGATTACGAAACTTAGGTAGGTAGAATATCACATGTGATCTTAACACATAAAAATCCTTGCAGAAAATAATTTGGTAAAACTTTAGCGTGAATTATAATAGATGTATTCATTATCTTTTTTATTTCTTTGTTCCTTTTGGGGTTTTACCATATTAAAGAAATTATTATTATTATCATTCTTGTAAACAAATTATAAGAAGCTACTTGTAGGTTTAATGTCTCATTGAAATAACGATCTTTAAAAGTAGATCTAAAGTAAACAATTAGATTTCGCTAACAGTATTTTAAAGATAGAAAATAAAAGAAAGAGCTTTGATAGCTTGAACAATTTAAACCAATGTTTTTTTTAGGGAAGTACAGGTTTAGGCTATTTTACAACATGCTTCGACTCTTAGTGAGTTAGGGAATGAATTAAACGGAGAGCGAGCGACGCGACGGAGTCACGGTACATTGTGTAGAATAGTAGGGTATATTGTATCGGAGTAAATTACTTAGGAAGTCAAACTATACTTGCACAAAGTCGCGGGGAATCGCTTTAGTCTACACTAATAAATAATTAAGTTGTAAAGTTTATTTTAACGCGCTAATACCTCGAACTATCGGATTCACAAATATGTTTTGCACTTGTTAGTTTGCAGTCGATTCTTAAGGAAGGCACGCGGCTACTGTGAAGCAGTGGGCCGGAGTATATAGGAGAGAATAGCGAGAATAATAAAAAAGAAAGTTTGTATGGGAAGTCACATGAGACTGCTTATCTGTAATAAAGCATTTTGATCCGCATTCCGGTAATGAAGAGGTTAGAAAGTCTAATCTGCGGCAGTTAGGTGCAGTTTCGCAAATTCATCATTAGAGGTAGTCGCAAAGCACTTCCTATAGCACATTATGCGCATCGGAATATTCTAGGAGCCAATTAGTGGCGAATATTTCGCTCCGACGGCGACACTCAGCCTGGTTAGATGTATCACATCCCCTTAATTAAGATAAGACTTGACAACTTAAAATGTTAACGTTCAATTCTAAAATTATGTTAATTAATTCAGAGCACTATTTCCAAACAGTTAATTAATGAACACTTCGATCTAAATATACTAAAAAAGGATCGTTGTTCCAAGCTGCCTGTTTCCCCATAAAAAGAGGGATGCAATTTAGCTGAATCCATCACGCTATTCAACCGTAGGTTGGCGGGCTTAGTCAACAAACTTTGTCTATTACTGGCTACGTTTTTGTGATATGCACTGGGAGTTAATATAGTGTTATATAAAATGTATTCAGTGGCGTGCATAGAGGGTATGCACAGGGTATACAGATGATATAAAATAAAGAAATTCTCCAGTACTAGTTATAAATACTTAAGGGTAGGCTTTTTTAAGACTTACAATGCCTATCCTAAAGTATTTTATAACTCGTACTGAAGATTTTCAGAATTTTATATCATCTGCATACCCTGTGCATACCCTCTATGCACGCCACTGAATGTATTAATAATTGAATCACTTGGTTACTAAAAAAAAAACTATCAGATAAGTTCATAAGCTTATTTTCTAACAGATATGCTTAGATTCTCGGTATAATTATAAAATTATAATTCAGCCCTAGTTATCTTAACTGACCCAGAAGGCAAATTACGGCGAATTCATGAGTTTGGTAGCAAAAGTTATTTTACTACTGTTCTTGTCACATTTTTTAATTATTTTACTTTAAATTTCCTTTGGTTTAAAAAGAAAATACTATTTCTGGCATAGTAAAAATTATTACAAGGGTGATTTCCTGCGAAATATTTTAAAGACGTAAATAAGGTCAACAAACACAAAGACAGTAAAAGCATTTTGTAATACTTTAGTTTCATTCTGGAAACTCATTTTTAAATTACGCACAATATTTACCTTGCAATTTAGTTCGCGAAGCCAATTTAGTAAAATCAGCGGGCAAACTTATAGAAGAATAACCTCTATTTATTTTGGGTAGTTTACAAAGAAATTCACGGGTTGCATGCATATGAAATAGCTAAAGTTTGCCAATCTATATTGGAGCAGTTTCGTCAAGTGTGAATCGAGTTTGAAACAGAAATTATTTTAAACGTACTCTTGGTCCCATTGTTATCGAATTAATATTTGAAGAAAGTATCCCATGGAAGTTGAGGAAATCCTCTAATTCAACAGCCGTATAGTGTATTTGTAGAACTATTCGTAGTAATTACCGACACTTAAGTTGATGGGACACAGGGCGTCACGTTGCAGGACGTTCGCACGTCGCACGTTCACCTTTCCACCATTTATTACTATAAAAAAATCCTTTTTAATAAAATGAAATAATTATTCAGACTAAGCTCAGTGAAGTCGGTTGTTTATTTTTACTTTTTCATTATCAATTCACGAAATGTGCTACCATCTCTCGTAAAATCACAAGTCATATCGCTAGCAATCACAATTACAAGTAAAAATAAATCTTGTACAATAAGCGCCTTGAAATCAAAATAATAATAGACAGCTCCATTAACCATAAATATATACTCTTTGTCTAAAAGGAGAGAAAAAATTATGTGAATTTCGAAATGTAGTGTTATTCTTCACGTCTCATTTGTTTAAGCCCTTTAGATAATTAAATGTATTTAGGTTTTATTCAAAACAATTTGTTTAATATAACATTAATGTTTTTGTATCTCTGAATTAATGAAAAGAAAACTTTTCTTAACAAACCTTTACACGTTTGCTCTCCGAAACGAAATAGGGAAACTGACCCAAAAGTACAATTTGCCAAGTCCTTTCGCTTGTTAGAAACACAATTTTTCCGAAAAACTACTGGTCATTCTCACTTTTCTTCTTCCCGATATAAGGACAAATTTCCGGTTTTTAGATGTTTTTATACTGAGTGTGTAAGCAAAAAAGTTAAAGTTATCAGTTTGACGGCCGATTGGCGGAATTTGCAGCAACCCTGCTTTCTGAGTACAAGGCCGTGGGTTCGATTCCCACAATTGGAAAATGTTTGTGTGATGAGCATGAATGTTTTTCAGTGTCTGGGTGTTTATATGTATATTTTAAGTATTTATGTATATTATTCATAAAGATTTATATCAGTCAGCGCCCATAACACAAGCTACGCTTACTTTGGGGCTAGGTGGTGATGTGTTTGTTGTCGTAGTATATTTATTTATTTATCAGGTTTGGATCGAAAAACCACTATTGGTTGGTAATAATTGCCTATGCCTCTACCGTTACTCTGTCATTAAGGACTTATCGTCACTTTAACTCGTCTGGGAGTTTCCGATCATAATGACCTATATCAGTCGTTGGAGCTCTTTACCTAACCCGGTTAACTCGCAAGCACTCTTATGGAATAAAGCGTTATTCCCCTCTTTACGATGAGAAAGGAAATCTATGCAGCAGTAGAATATTAATTCATTAATTAAAAATTACTCTATGTGCATTTCAAAGATGCAAGCGTTAGACATACGTTATTTACTGACTCTGAGACTTACATGTGAAACCGAAAAACTAATAGTTTTGGCCATAGTTTTTACTGAAAGAAATCAGATACAGCCCTAACATCACATGCAACATTGAAATCAAGTGACTCCTGTCACTTTATTAGGCACGCGTCGCGTAGCGTGGGTACTATGCACGTGTCGGTCTTTTATCTTCGATAGGGTTGTCATAAGTAAACACTTAGAATGTTTTAAATTAGTTTGTATGGAAAAAAAAATACAGGCTGATTTCTATTTTTTATACTTATGCCCCCTTGTCGTAGTATATTTATTTATTTATTGAAGTTATACTTCTTTAGCGGCGTGGAGTGAAGTTATATTGTGTAACGAAATGCGCGCGCACATTGTTACATGATATTAACACGATGAAGGTAGTTGCCAAACAAAGTAAGAGGGGAATACATCGTCCGCCAGCTCACTTTTTACAATGCGTGCGCACACCGTCACCAAAAACTGACACCTGTAGTCGACATTTTAGTTTTTCAACAAAAGGTTTGACAGTGTACACTTTCAATGGTCAAAATCTTCGGACTCAATAAGTTGATTTAATTGATCCAATTGTACAAAAATCTCAAATTTTAATGTTCAATGGAAATTGGAGGTCCGATAAAGAGATAACTAGATAATGCGTTATATTAAAACTTTCAATGTATTGTATATTTTTTTTCTATTGTTAGTGTCGTTTTATCTACAAACGTAGAGTAAGGTGTAAGATAAAATTGTCATGCTTTTCCAGCGGCAGCGTTTCCACTCTCGTATAATTTTGGTACCTTTGAGGCTTGATTTGTGCATGCGTGTGTGTCTATCCAAAGTCGGGGATTTTAAATATTTTAGTCCATGATCAATAATCATAACATAAAAGGGAAACTTTTGGAACTGCTGAATCCATTTTCCCCACCAACTTTCTAGCCAGCTTTGATGTTCGAAACTAGTCAAACGGAAATTCCCGTAATTTTTAGCCACTATGTAGTTCACATCAATCTGTGAAGCGCGCTAACAAAGCAAAATGTCACCTAAAATCTGGAATAACTTTAACCGACGCCATTTTATGTACTCGTACATACCTGAGCCAGCCGTGTGTGTCTGGTTATAATTTAGTACATTTCAGCAGGCATTCCGGCTAACAGCCCCCATATAAATTTCCCAGTCGTAAAACCGGCGGGAGTAAAATTAAGACGACTCTTATCCAACGAGTTCGTAGAGTTACATTTATCAACGCTGCCTCTGCTTTAAAAAGTCTTCAAAGAATTTTACGCTCAAAATTTTTATCTTTAAACCTAGTTGGAATTGTTTGCGCAACCTTCTTGAACTTTACGTCTTACATTTAAAAGGAAACATTATAGCGTTTCATTTTAAATGTTACGAGTTTAAGTTACTCCTACGGGTACCTACTATTTGTGATTACGGCAATGATGTCAGGATTTTTGTAACTTACATTTTTACTGATTTTTTATGGTAATTGTTTTCCTGGCTCGTTCCTGGTAGCTATAGGTAGTAGCCTGATTGTATATAGCCTTAAGCCGATAAATAGACAGTCGTACACAACAAAAAAAATTGGTTGCCTGTAAAGTCGGTATACGGGCGAAAGTTTTACGTGACAACGACTTTGAGTGGTAAAATAATTTTAATGTGAATATTCATTCGTATAGTAGGAAGAAGGATGAAATAATAGTAACAATTTAAAACATTAATTTATACAAAGAATCTCGCACTGAATTTCATATTAACAAAATTTTATTATTACCTTTACACATACATACGTATTTATATACAAATATACATACAATAACTTGCAATACATTTGCGTACAATGAAACAGCGTTTACTACAAAGGGACGCGTGCCTTTCACTTTTTATGTCTGTCTCTCTCGCTCTTAGGCGGGCTAACCATGCCCGAGTGGAAGGGACGCGTGCCTCTCACTCGCTCTCATTGTGAGCGCATAACGTGAGCGGAGCGTAACGCAGTTTCTTGAAGTGTCACCCGGCAAACCAATTTATAAGACGTTGTCACGTCAAAACCCAATTCGAATCAGCAGTTCCTGAGATTAGCGCGGTCAACTAAACAATCTCAAAAGCTTTATAATATTAAAGCTGACCCGCTTCATTGGGTTTAAAATTTTTTTAATCGTGATGAAATTATGAATGTAGTTCTAACCCGGTATAAGCCAACATAGCTTAGTTATATTTTACATTTGATTGAACATATAAAAAAATCAGTGGAATAGAATTAATGTAGCTCTGAAGATTACGACTTGGTCGCGGTTCCATCATCATTACCAACCCATTACCAGTCTACTACAGGGCAGGTCTCCTCTCAGAATGAGAATGGTTAAGGCCTTAGTCCCCCACGCTGGCCCAGTAAGGATTGGTGGAATCCACAAACCTTTGATACCATTATGGAGTTTTTTGATTTATCAATGGTGTATGACATTTAACTCTTTGGTGTATAATTAAACTGTATTCATTTCTTTATTGAAGCTTATATTTAAAAATACTCCTAAGAACAAATTTGATATTCAACTGTATTAGGCTACAATAATACAAATGACAATCCAAGTAAGTATGGTTAAAAAATGATAGTGAAAGATCAATGGTGTATTTTGTAAGATTGTTTCGCACGTTTCTCCGCAATAGAGCAATAATCAGGTTTTTAGTCAATACCTAAAATTATAAATCAGCTTTATATCTCACGACTATACTCATTAGACAAAGTATTTCCATTTCAAACACAACTTTAAATCCCTCAAGGTCAGCTGATTTTTGCGTTACTAGCAAATATTATTGATTAAATGGGCTCGTCTAAATATTTGGCTTACTCAAAGTTTATCGGCATCATTAAGATATTTTGTAAACTATAAAATTAAGTTTTATATTTCTTTTCTTTAGAAGATTTGGATGTTAAGAAGTAGTAGCTTTTTGTGACAGAGCTCGTCCTGGGAAGTACTTCCTCCATGCTTATTTCTGCCGCTTAGCAGCATATTTGCAAAGCTGTGTTCCGGTCTGAAGATCGTCGCTGTCTGTTGTGCCAGCACCATGAGACACAGGGCAACACTTTGCAGATGTTTCTACATGCCCTCTGACGGCGGTTTTCCATTTTCCATCAGGTGGACAATCTGCTTGATCCATAAATTATTAATTATATAAAAGTGTATAACGGTAAATTATCTATCTTCTGTCTATATATATATATAAAAAAGAAAGTGTGTGGGTATGTTACGTATAGGCTACGAAACGGCTGGACCGATTTCAATTAAACTTTCAGGAAATCTCCGGATTCCCCTGACAAGTAATCCTGTAAAGTTTGGTGACGATCGGAGCACTCCTATTTTTGAACTGTCAAATACAGCTTTTATTTACTATGATGATATTCTATTGTTGGGTATACATGGGTGTAGATAATGATCTTCACCCGCTCGAGAAGAGAATAGAAGAGAATGAATACGGGGAGAAATTAATGTTTTAATTTATTACGACACTTAAATTAAAAATTGAATGATGTAAGTTTATTGTTTAAATAAAATAAAGCAAAATCTAGCCCGGCGAAGTGGGCTAGGTACGCTAGTACACCATAAAATAATAATTGATTGTATTGTTTCGATAATAACTGCATTTAGATACTTACCTCTTTTATTTTAAAATGTGTCATTGCGTAGGAATAATAATAAGATTTTGATTTTGACGACCTCCCCGGCGCAACGGTGAGCGCTGTGAATTTAAGTAGGAGGTATCGGGTTTGATTCCCGGCAGGGCAACTTGGGAATTTATAACTTAGGAATTTTCTCTGGTCTGGCCTGGTTGGAGGCTTTGGCCATGGCTAGGTACCACCCTACCGACAAAGACGTGCCGCTAAGTGATTTAGTGTTCGTGCGATGTAGTGTAGATACCGATTAGGGGTATGACTACCATACTCCCTAACAGGTTGGTCCGCTACCATCTTAGATTGCATCATCAGATGAGATTGCAGTTAAGGGCGAACTTGTAGCGAAATAAAAAAAAAGATCTAACTATGTGTTGATAGCCTAGTGGTTAGGATCTCTTTCTTAATTTAACGGGAACCGAATTCGATATATGGCAGGCACCTCGAACTTTTTAATAATAATAATAATAAATATTAAAATCTTTTATTTGGGAAAAAACAACATACAGCAATTAACATAAAGTACACGTTACACAAAAACTTATCATTGACAACTTAAACTATATAAAAAAAAGAAAGGTTCTTATTATTAGGTAACAAAATAAACTTAAATAAGCTAAAAACAAACAAATATAATGTTGGCAATGACATATCCATACAGTGTGGTATTGTTTCTCCCAAACATAGTATCGCCTCAGCTTTATGCTGTACCAGTGGTTTTGTGATCACTGCTACAGCGCAGATTTTCAGGTGACCTCTCCCTCGACCTCTTTAAGAGTTAAGTGCATATAGAGAAATCAAATATAACATGTTTTAATGAAAGGGAACGTGAAGGAAAGAATCGTCAGAAAACCTGCATGTTCCAGAGTTCTTTATAATGTTTCCAATGGCGTTTGAAGCCTACCAACCCGCAGTTGGAATGCGTGGTGGACTACTTACTCTTATTATTCTAGGACGAAAAATGCGCCATGTACTGGGCCGTACTGGGCTTGATATGATGATGATAATGATAAATGTGTTCTGATATATATATAGGTATAATGTTTAAAGCGAAAAATTTAATTGAATTGATTTATAAATAACGTTCCCGGTACCAACGCAATGTAATAAAGAGAGCAATTAAAGTAAGTACAAAAACAAAGTCAAACATTTTTAAAATTCTATTAGTCAACTCCGAAAATACTTTTTTAACTTATTCAGGGCAGAATTTACCTCGCGCAATTTAGACTCCGTGGAGCCAATTTAATACGTACGATCCGGAGAATATGAACAAAAAAAATCTTTGAAATATTTAGCGAAGTAAGCGGGCAACGTACCTTCGAATCAATTATGCATTGCCTTAACGAGATATAATAAAGGGGAGACATTCATGAAACAGCTTTGACAAATCTAATTAAGGCCTGCCATTAGCAGAGTATCATCTTTTTGCTACTAGATGAAACCTTGGAATTTCTAAAGAGAAAAATTCAAACGAGTTTCGAAATGTAATTTTATTCTTCGCGTCCTATTTATTTTAGCTGTTTGAATAACATTATGCTGAACATTTTCGAAATAAACTGTTTAATCTGAAATTCATGCTGTCTCACGTACGGGCGAATGACGTAGTAACGTTAAAGTTTGCATTTTTATAATTGGGTCCATAATTTCAGCTTGTGAAACAATATTCGCAAATTGCTGCTTTATATGTTGGTTAGTAGTTTATGTTTTTTTCCATCAGGGCCAAATAATAACACAACGCCTGACCGTTCAACATACGCTTCAGCTTCTTCTTCTCTGAGTTTTCGTTATGACGTAGGCTACGAATTTTAACGATGATTTATTTAGACTGAATCTATTTTTAATCCACCTACAAATCAAATGCGCATTTGATCTTTACGATCCACCAAAAGTGCTTCTATGTGCCAATTTGAATAAAGAAATATTTGACTATCCGTAACTACCTATAACGTCTATCATAACTTGGGTATTCAATCCTATGACGTGGTTTATTCAAAATCTAAACGGATGATATATGGCTGTAACATTGTTGCTAACTATGGCCGTCTCAATTAAGCTGAGGCCACTCAATTGGCGATAGAGAGAGCTAGTCTTGGAGTATCTATAAGAGTAGTAAGGAGATTCGTAACCACATATAAATAACTAGCTGTTGCCCCCGACTTCGTGCGATGAAATTTTAATTTGCCCTCAAATTAGTATACTTCGCATTATAGTAGACTATATTCGTGTTTATTTTTATCTACCGTGCATTGTATTAACTGAGTTTTCGTCCTTTATTACACCACGTACAATAATCATTTCTTAATATAGTTATAAATATGTTTATGTAGAACATAAATGACTTTACTAATTATTAATGTCGAAACACAGATATTACATTGTTTTGGGTTTTCACTTCTATCGGCAGTCTTTATGATTCTCTGTTTTTATAATACCCCTACAAGTTAGCCCTTGACTGCAATCTCGTCTTGTGGTAATTGATGATGCAGTCTAAGATGGTAGCGGGCTAACCTGTTATACTCCTTGTATGGCAGTTATATATAGCCCATACTCCTATTCAGTACGCGACATCGTACGGGAACGCTTAATCGCTAAGCGTCACGTCTTTGTCACAAAACCAGACCAGTGAAAATTCACCAGGAATCAAACACGGGAACTCCTTCTTAAACTTACCTCTGCTCCAGGGTTCTCAAAATCTAAGACCTAGTGTTTCGTTTTCAAACACGCTACCAATTATATATCTTATCAGAAAAACATATTATTGTTTAAATTAATTAAAAGTTGTTAATATTACATTCTTTGTCAACAGAGTCAACGGCCGGTAGACATGACGCCATCAATGATGTGACCAGTAACTGATTCTGCCACAATGTGCACGTGGTGGGTGTCCATCACCATACTCTTTGCCATGGGTAAGTTGCAACAAAACTTCGTGTGCGTCTATAATACGCGCGAATGCGTGCGACATTGTAAGCTTTTAAAAAGGAGCGGTTTAAAAATAAATAATAATAAAAATATATTATAAAATAAATAATTAGCTTTATTAACCACAATACATTCTTACAATACACAATAAAAAAACCTACACACATACGCCCAGGAATGGCGTATGTTGAAGAGCAAAAACTAAAGAGAAAAAAAAAATTGCTACATTGGGTTACATTATTGTTGATTTTTTAATAACTGCTAGACCGATTTCGATAAAATGTGTATGGGACCACCTGGAAAGTATGTTCTTTAAAAGAAAATCAATATTTTTTTTGGGTTCAGGCGTCTTTGACTAATCGAATAGCATACATAAAAAAAAAGATTCCGACGCATCAGAACCTCCTCCTTTTTGAAGGCGGATGAATCTCATCCTCAGCTATATGTTGCGTTACCATAGCAGTAGGTACCTATTTGCCATGGAATACTGTAACGCTGATATTCAGTAGGGTAGTAGTACTTCTCTATCACTATCACTACTAATATTATAAATGTGAATGTAAGTTTGATTGTTACGCTTTCACGCAAAAACTACTAAACCGATCATCATGAAACTATGTACACATATTTCTGAAGGTATTAGAATTAATATAGGATGCTTTTTATCCCGAAATTAGGCTCAGTTATTTTGGAGAGGGGTAGAAGATGTTTGACGATTTTACACCATAACGCCGTCAGATCAAAACCGTTTTAAATAATTCTTTTGTACTATAGAGGTTATAATGTCTGTTTAATTTTGCCCACATTTTGTGTAGATCTGATGATCTCCTCAGCGGATGGCAGCCAACCCGTCATTTAAGGCTTAGCTATCGTAAATACATAAAGTGCGTAGAATTACACTTAAATCGAAAACCACATGTCTTTCGAAAAACAAACGCGGACGAAGTCGCGGGCAATAGCTAGTATTATATGTTTATATTGTATATCTTTAAATATATTTGTGTAATGTTTAATATCTTATCTAATAACATACCTATGTGTTTCTCTTTTACGCGTTTGGTTCCTCGAAGAAATCGCGATAAGGCTACCGAATTACACCCTTTTGCTCCAATATCTTTATATCTCTGTAACCACTTCTTTCTTTGGTGTGCAATCAAAGTGCATTCATTCAATAATACTTTGAGGTGTCTTCACATTCTAAAACTTTAGATGAACTCCGTGGTGCAGTTGTGAGGCCTGTGTTCTTAAAAGTTCGAGGGAATTTAGGAATATAGCCTATATATAATAGCCTATATAAGTTAATTGCTGGACTATAAGCCTCTCCCGTTCTCCTTTATACGATCCCGCGAAGAGGTGGAGTGCTCACAACTGTATTCTGATCTGCCGTCACAACACGGCATAAACTAACTCATAGTTGAATAAAAGTCATATGTAATTTGGTATTATTTCTGATTACATTGGTCCATAGTGTAAACGTTTGTTGTGAATTTTGTTGGTGCATAAATAACAAATGCCTATGCGGAATTTAATAATGAATCGAAGCAAAAGCAATGTGCTTTGCTAAGGTTAATTGACGGTCGACTGGCGCAGTGGGCAGCGACCCTGTTTTCTGAGTCGTGGCCGTGGGTTTGATTGGAAAACGTTTGTGTAATGAACATTAATGTTTTTCAGTATCTGGGTGTTTATCTGTATATTATAAGTTTTGATGTGTATTATATTCATAAAAAATATTAATCAGCTATCTTAGTACCTATTACACAAGCTACGCTTACTTTGGGGCTAGATGGCGATTTGTGTATTGTCGTAGTATATTTATATAATATTTATTTAGTTTACTCACTATAATGGAAACTGATGATTATCGTTAACTTCTTTCAAATATCATATGTGAATTTAGTAAGATGATTTTTGGAACGAATGCATGTTGGTATTTTTGATAGCCGGTTCTCCGGTTTCACGAAAAGATAGAATTAATTTGTATAGCACAAAATAATTTATATAATTACTATGCAGCGAAGTGTAGTTAGAAGTAAGTGTAGATACTTTAAACTGTAAACCTATGAGGGTGACATGTTCGCTGTTGAGCAAACTCTTTAATAAAGTGATTAAAAGACTCCTAGCTTAGGAATTAATTGAGATCAGAAGTGCATCCAATTTTGCAATATTGCAACATACTGTTCACGCATCCTCACATAACATATTATTGAATTAAAAATCATATATTTTACCAACATTAATCAACCCATTAAGGGCCCACTACTAGAAGGGGTTAAGGTCGTAGTCCACCACGCTGGCCTAGTGCGGATTGGTGGACTTACTTTCCTACATTATTGATCAGGAATCATGTTTTATGGCATATAGATAATCAATTAATGCGTAATAGTTTTCCCATAACAATATGAATGCACGATTGTTATAATCCCGATTATTTTGATGATCAACGAAACAATAAAACTATCAGTAGATAAATGTACCTGTTATCCGAAAGATGAATTACGACAAAGTTCTTCTAAGCGTGTAAACGAACGGGATATTATCCAAATAAAGTAAAGCGAGCGCCCGCGTGCTGTGAAGCAGAAAAACCGTTTCAAATGTCACGAGAAATGTGCGCGTAACGAAGTGAAGCTACACGCTCTCACGGAGGCGGTGAGCACCTTCGTCAGCTTTTATTGAGTTTTCCATCCTCCCTTATAACATGAGAAATTAAATAACTGATACCGCTGACTTGTAAGGTTGGATGGATGTCTTTTAATTTGTCTTTTGTAAGTATTTCTATTCATACGAGTCATATGCATAAGCAAATATAAAAAGATAAAAATCAGCACTTTACATGGGGGCAGGAACACCACTCCAGCATATTGGGACAACAACGTCCATCGGTCTTCCTTCCTACGTGCTACGTGGTAAGTGCTACGTGCTACGTGCTACGCCAATTGTCACTTTGCGTATAAAATATAACGAATGCAGTTCCTCTTAACATCTGCTTATTCCACGGATGTCCTGATTTTAGATTTTTTCACAATGAAAAACTCCAAACATAGTTTTAGAAACATAAGCTGTTTAAGCCTGTAATTGTATTAAGAAATAAAAATTATACATTGAAATAAAAATATAATTTACCAACTGTAATGACTTTCAGACCGTTCCAACAAAAACAATTTTATGAATCGAAATATGCAGGAAATTAATTTAAAAGTTAATGCAATCCTGTCAGAAAATACAGTGTCCGTAAATTTTATTATATTCCGTATGTATCTGCAACTGTATTTCTGGACTGCAGTCGTTTTTATATTCAATAAATATTACTAAATATTTTCGGTTTTACAATGTTAACTTTCACCAACTCGCAGCCTTTTTGAATATTTTAGCATACATAGTTGTTCAATAAAGGGGTTCGTTAATGTTAGGCTAGCCAAATAGTTTGCTAAAAGGGGGTAGGTCCCCCTTGGTTACGGAGTGTCTATCTTAGCACATCTGTAACAATTAACTTGATTGCCCACATGCCGAAAGCGTACAGCCTTTTGTAGCGTACAGGTGAACTAAAGGCCTCTCCCAGCGGGAGGTTTTCCCAATTCTTCCCACGCTGAGCAGACTACTAGAGTACTAGTATTGAAACAGTCGTTTTTTGTCTTATGGGAAAAAATCATGTAAGGAGTAGAATATTTACCTTGCAATCATTTCTCCAACTGTTGCGTAAGATGTTTTGTTGAAAGTGTTTTGAGATCGGATGGAATTATATTATAGATTTTTTTGCCATAGTGTACTTAACAATTTTTGCTAAATAGTGCGTTTTTTAACCGTTATTGAAAATAGGCATTAGTCTTTTGAAATTACTGTGCACAGGCACAGTAGCTGACGTGCTTTCCGAACACAAAAGACACGGTAGTTAACGTGCTTTCCGAGGCATGAAAGGCACGGTAGCTTATAGGCCCTTCAAAATAAACGAATGAGTGCCACTTGTGCCCAGCTACTTTATGCTTTAGTAAATAATGGTAAAATTATCTCACTTCACATATTCAAATTATATTTTTTTTACCAACAGCTTCTGCGCTCGGTAGCTGACACCAATTTACATTTTAATTTTCTCCGGGTCCGGTGACGTCACACGCCGTGTGAAAAATGTTTGTTTTATACAAACAACGTCAATTTAGCCTCTATTCAATCACATAAAATACAGAACGGATATAAAAAACAAATTTACGGTTCAACTTTGTTTTGAGTGAAAAAAGGCTTGATATATTAAATATCAGTTGCATTTCGCAAATAGTTGAATTATTGAATTATTTCTGCGCTCCTTTGTGATGGTAGAATAACTGGTGGTTAAATCTTGATTGTAAGTTTTTCATTATATTTGACGGTGCCCAGTGCCCTCTGCCACCTCTGTAAGTGGAAAAACATCCCCTATAAACAAAGCAACAAATCTGAAAAGTGCCGCCTCGTTTCAATAAGCATAAAAGAAATAAGCATGAAGATAGTACTTTCCCGGGCGAACTCAGTCACAAAAACTATTTCACTATTGAAGAATCCATAGCTGTATCATAAGCTTTAATACTAGTTATGATTTCGCTACGCCTTCGTGTTGGCTTCACCACTTGTTGGTCACTTCCAGAGAAGGGTTTTTTATTTTACTACATGAGATTGCAGTCAAGGGCTAACCTCGGTCATGCAGGCTACGATGGTAGCGGGCTAACCTTTAAGGGTGTGTTGCAGTTATATAAAACTCTATAGGTTTTTACACTACATTGTACCGAAACGCTAAATGGCTTAGCGGCACTACTTTGTCGGTAGGGTAGGTAGTACTAGAGATAATTGAAATTATAAATTTCTAAATTGCCCCCGCCGAAAATCAAATTCGGGAACTTTAAATTAAAACCATATCACTCACCTCTGCACCATGGAAGTCGTCAGGGTGTATTTTATCATGCAATTTGCCGGGATAATGACTGGATTCTGATTTTCTTCTTCATCGTTCTCTATCGACTGCTTAGAGTTCCAAATCATGCAGTTCTTTTTTTGAAACTTCTACTAAGCTGGTTGAACTGTTTCACATTCATTCAGCGTGTTGAATACGAATATTCAGGATTGCATTTAAAAACTTGTTTCAATTTTGAAATAAGGTAAATAATAAATTTAATTTTCTATAATCCACGTTAAGCAGATAAATCTGTACTGTATAATTTATCATTTTTTCAATCTTCATACACCACACCAAACAGAATTTCCAAAATAAATCTTTCTGGTACCAGAATATCATCAGATGTAAACCTCTTAGCGACTTTTGCGTTGTCTTATTAATTCATTCACTAATCCATTCAATGTCTCGTTAGGTAAAAGTCACGTTATGTTATAAAACAGACGTGTTTTGAAGGGCAGATCTCGAACCGTTAATCGCTCTTTGTAATGTCTTGTGTTTAGTGAGAGGCTTCGGCCGTAGGTAGTTACCACCCAACCGACAAAGACGTGCTGCCAAGCGATTTATCGTTCTGGTACGATGCCATGTAGAAACCACAGGGGCACGGGTTTAATATAACTGTAATTCCTCGAACAGGTAAGCCAGCTACCATCTTAGACGGCATCATCACTTTCCAACCGCTACTTTGGTAAGTTTGAAGTGATAAACGAAAAGACTTGGAGTGCAATAAAAAACACTTACAGCCTAATTAACGAAACAAAAACATAGTTTAGGATGTAGGTATATGAGATCAAAAGAAAAAAATATATAGCAAAAAAAATATACTACGACAATACACATATCGTCATCTAGTCCCAAAGTAAGTGTACCTTGTTTTATGGGTACCGATAAATATTATACATAAATACTGATAATATACAGATAAACACTGCAAATCATTCATGTACACACGTTTTCCAGTTGTGGGAATCGAACCAACAGCCTCAGAAAGATCGCTGCCCACTGCGCCAATCGGCCGTTAAAAATAAGCTGCCAATATGTACTCTCTTGTCTGGTTCCATGGTTACAACAATATAAGGCACCGCGGAGCCAAAAGCTAGCTACTTAGCAATAGCTTAGCTACGACTGTAATATTTATTACCATTATGCGATTAAATACTTGGTAGAGCGCCAATTTTACATTTGGCAAGTGTCTTGGTGAAGCGGCTTAAAGTATTTGTCATAAACGGGGTTTGTGGGTCTTCGAGTTCAATTGTTTAGCGAACTACTTTTGTATTTTATGTTGTGTAAACACTAGATATTACAGCTTAAACTATACTCTCAAATGGTGGGACAAATCAATTAGACTTTTTTATACACTGTTCAAGAACCTAATAGGTATTAGACGTTTCTGAAAGGATTACAAGAGCATAATATTTGTATTTGTTTATATTGCTCTAAATATGAGAGTGCCTTCCAAATTGTCCGTCACGTCACATTCAGTTTGGGCTCAAGAGTTAACAACTGAATTTAATTTTATTGAAGCCGTTTATGCCAGCTGTCACAACTCTAACACAGAAGTAGTTGTAGAGCTTTTTGTGACAGCTTTTGAACTGCCACCATGTTTTCTCTGCCACAAAACAGTATTGTGTATCCGGTCTGAAGGGCGGCAAACATGCCGGTGCAATTACAGGCACATAAAAGCCTTAAAATCCATAGAAACGGTGATAGCGCATTGAGTAGGAGATCGACTTCACTTTCGGGGGGCCGAGTTCTAGTTATGTGCATGTTTTAAGTAACTATAGTATCACTTGCTTTAACGGTGAAGGAAAACATCGTGAGGAAACCTACATGCCTGAGAGTTCTACATAATGGTCTCAAGGGTGTGCGCAGTCCACCGATCCTCACTGGGCCAGCGTTTTGACCTACGTCCTTAACCCCTTCTCATTGTGGGAGGAGACCCGTGTTCTGTAGTGGGCCGGTAATGAGTTGATGTGAAGATGATGTAGAAAAGCCTACGCTTCAGGAAGATGAACACAGGGTGTCACGTTGAATGTCTTGCAAAACGTCTGCCGTGGCCAACCGTGGTCTTCATCACCAGTTTCACTTCTGCGTAGAAATTGTATAATTAAACTCTATTTATTATAAAGTACTGATGATGATCGAGAACTTATTTTACAGAAAAGATTTGTATAATTGCACATCAAATGAGTGCATTGCGATCAAGTTAAAGGGTTTGCTGAATATATAATGAGTAATAAAGTGTCACTATATTACTCTCTGACTTCAATATTTTAAACCCAAAATTTAAACAAAAAGTCAAGTCAAATCAAGAGCAAAATCGATCTATAGCAGGATGTTAATGTTACTTGAAGAAACAAAACAAGGATCGTGTGAACAGTCTACTAATGAACGAAACGAAATTATCTAATGTTAGCTAGGGGTACATGAATTTAAAAACAATTAGGCATGAAGTAAAGAACAACAACAATATAATGTGCTGTTAAAGGGGAGTATTGTATTGTATCCCGGTTCGGTATTGTGTATTGTGTTGGGGAAATAAAGCACTTCATAAACAATGGAATACCTACTGCTCCATAAATATGAGCTCGGACATTATGAAACAGTGCGGTTTCCTTCCAAAACTTATTTCATACATTTAGTAATAGGTATTAAATAATTTTCTAAAGTATGGACAGGGATATACAATATAAAATATAATTTCCAGAATGCAAACTTCTTTTTTACCTTTATAAAAAACAAGCGGTTCCTCGCGACTTCGTTCGCGTATAAATCAACTTTAAAAGATAGAAGACATAATTATGTTGTCGGCCACTTTATTTAAGATTTTTAAAGGTGAACTTTGGCATACATGATTTTATCGAAGTTTTAACTGTTTACATAGCGTATGCAGTGGAAGCTCTCAAAAGGAAAAATAACCCCGATTTTGAAACATTCTTCGTCTGTGCTATGCTACTATTAGTCTGAGCGTCATTACATTAAACCTATAGCCTTACTCGATAAATGGGCTATCCAATGCTGAAAGAATTATTCAAATCGGATCAGTAGTTCTTGAGATCATCGCGTTCTAGGAAATAATTGTAATTATAAAAGATATATTTTATTCATAAGCTAAAATAATCTATGTACTAATATAAAACTAAATAAAACCTAACACGTCCTCGTAACCAGCGCAGCGAGGCATAGTGCCTATGATGCTAGGAGCATTGCCTCTATGAATGGCCAAACGAATTTTTTGGCCAAGGTAACTGCGTGCTTTAGGATCCCCGGTAGCCTCGTTAACCCTTTTTGACAATTCCTTAAAAAGAACTCGAGCCCCCGGAACCCACGGTCACAAATTCTCTACCCCAAAAGGTACAAAAAAGAAGCTGCTATTAAGGTTTTCATATTTACGCCTCTTGGCCTGCTCGGCACTGGTAGCAGCCGCACCCACCATTGACGAGGTGGTCTGGATGTGTGATGCAGCTAGGGTATCAAACGGTGCGTTATTGATATACATATTATTTCTCAAACATACCTCATAGATTTAGTTAAAAATACCTTGTGTAATGACTGTCTAAAGCACGCTGGAGAGGCGAAATAAAATTTCATAAAGTTGATCACACCCATTGTTTCGCCACTGTTTATGCAACTAGGCCATTAGATCTACATTTTAAATATTGGAATTACGTTTTTTTAATATTATCATCATCATCATCATATCAACCCATGACCGGCAAACACCAGGGCACGAGTCTCCTCCCACAATGAGAAGGGGGTTAAGGCCGTAGTCAACCACGCTGGTCCAGTGCGGATTTGTGGACTACATACAACACAAATCCGCACAGGTTTCCTACGGTACCAATGATGTTTTCCTTCACCGTTGAAGCAAGTGATATTTTAATTGCTTAAAACTCACATACCTCAGAAAAGTTAACGGTGCGTGCTCGTATTCGAACTCGGCCCCTCAAAAGTGAAGTTGAAGTCCTACCCACTGGGCTATCACCACTTTTTTAATATACGTCGGTGTAAATGGTTTTTTAATAAGTCATGTTTATTCCATCTCCGTTTCTCTTTTACCTCATAAAGGCTTAATAAGTTCAGGAACGACGTTTTCATTAACCGAAATATTAAAAGATACAAAGTTGCCTCGCATCTTGTTTATATGCTAATGTGTTTTGCGTGCAATTTCATAGTAGCGTCACACAGTATCCGATCTTATTACTATATGCATAAGAAATGTAATCCCATAGCAAACTTACTTATTTTAGAAGTCGGGATAACGTCTAATTTCTTTCCGTTCTGTAGATTTATTATGAAAGTGTGCTAAGTTAAATGAATTTTAAATCTTCATGCCTTTCTTAATTCCGTTAACTTTGAAGTCGTATGAGTTTGTTCCATGTGCATATGCAATGTGTTGAATTGTTTAAGTTTGTGTTCACATTCATATAATGTGCTGTGCAGAAATTACTTTGTTCACAAGATTAGAGATTTATTTATTTATAAGAAGAATTTTTTAAATAATAGATAATGAACTTAAGGTATTTCATCCATACCTTAACATAGTCATGAGGCCCTGTCAGGGCGTAGCAATAAAAAAACACAGTCTTAGAATTATTACAAATACACAATTTCCGTCTTATTATTCTAATTAGAGTTAGAAATATAATATATATAAAAAATATATATTGTAAAAGTAGCCTATGTGTTTTCAAATAATACTATGGCAAAAATCAAGTTGAGTGACTGCTTAGTGCAGGTGTTAAAGAAAGACAAACCGTCAAACAAACTCTTTCGCATTTTATTATTATAATATAATAATAATAGCTGTAAAAAAATAGTAATTACTTATATTATTCTAAGACAGAAATCGTCAGAATAATTAGTCACTTCTACAGATCGTAAAGTTAATAAATCTATTATAATCTAGACTTATAATAAAACTCTAACTGGAAGATTTCTGTACATTTAATAAATATATTTCGAAAATTTGGACGGATTTTTTCGGTCTGTCTGTCCGGGGATCACGTAAAAACTACTGAACGGATTTAAATAAAATTTGGTATAGTGGTAGCTGATATTCCGGGTCAACATATAGGATACTTTTATCCCGGTAAGTTTCCTCTGGGTAACGGGATGATAATTTTTGTCAATTTTACTTATAGCTCCGTTAAATTTGAACCGATTTTAATAATTCTTTTATAATTTGAAAGTGTATACTATCAAACATTTGTTGTCTTATTTTAATGAAGAGCTGATAAATATTTTTGGAGATAAAGGACATAACTCTTCACAAATAACAGCAAGGCGCAAGGCATATGAGAAAACGATGAATGCATGCATACTGCGAAATTTCTTTATATCCAACAAAAATATATAAAAAAAAGAATAATATAAGTTATTACTATTGTGCAGATATAATGTAAGTAGTACCTATGGTTTATAGAACAATAAAAAATATGATTATTATTATATTATAATAATAAAATACGAAAGTGTTTGTTTGACGGTTTTGATAAACGACTAAGACACCGGGAGGTATTTTTGCATCGTTCGAGTCCATGTAGGACTGCGGTGCATCGATAATGCAGTCGTATTTATATCAAAATACCCACCAAGTCAATGTCATGAACATAAATATCTGGCAAATATGAATTTATAATTATCAAAAGTTTAATTATTTACCCACTTTATAAATTTACTGTAACAGTTTGTATTTCTTTAACGTCCTTCCTAAGCAACTCGATTTTTGCCATAGTATTATTCGAAAGGACATTGAGTTAACAGGTCAATAACTAGTCAACATACTGTACAGTAAAATAACAACATATGAAAATAACAACATATGAAAATATTGACTAGTATTAATATCAAATTATTATCGTGATTTCTGTTTCGCATATTTCTGTTTTTATTGTATTCTTTGTCAGTTCTGAAGTGCATTAAGGCAGCCCTTCCGGCAGTGTGCAATTTTCTTCACTCTCCAAGTTTAAACGGCACTCACACAAAGTTTAATCCTGACAACAAAGTGTTCAGCAACTTGCTGATTAAAAGTCATAAAAGCGGAAATCGTTGGCGATAAAATTATTTTTTTCTTGTTACATAACTACATTTCCCCGCTGCACTTCGTAGTTGTAGTCTCTAACTTTTCCAGCGGCAGTTATCAAGTTTAAACATACTTGGATTTAACAAGAAAGGCTTAAAATTAAATTGTAAGTTTTTGATACAAGTCTATGTATTAACTAGATCAGTTCGCTACACCGCACGTGTATATTTCATTTATATAATTGTTTAATTTTAAATCTTATTTATTGCCACCTACATCTTTTCCATATTTTTTCCTTTTACGCCATTGGTTGCCTGGAAGAAATCGCTATGTATCGATAAGGCCACCAAATTGTACTCTCTTGATATGTATTTATACCTCTATAACTACTTTTTTTTTTGGTGTACAATAAAAGTGTATTCATTCATTCATTCATTCACGTGTGTTCGGTAGACCTTCTTTCCTGTTTTTACAAAGTGGAAGTTGCTGCGCGTAAGAAGGATAAATTAACAAGAGTTAGTAACTAGTTTGATAATATTAATATTATCAAACTAGCAATTGCCGATGTCATTCGTAATATTAGTAAGTTTTGTGTAATGCCCGAGTGTAATAACATAAAGGATAACTTAATTTTGTATTGATTGTCTTGGAATAGAAGCACCTATACTTATTCATTCATTCACTGCCGCGTGCGGCAACAGCGACTGGTTCTGTTTTTTTTTTTTTTTATAATTATTTTAGATTACATGTAAGGGCTTCGCTCATGCGCCCTAATGTGACTTATATATCCTATTTTAGCACTAAATATGCGTTCATAGTGAGGACATGTAAGGGTCAACATAGTTGTAGATAATATTATATATTTTTAAAAATTTAACCAGAGTCAAAAACAGATTTTTATTTAATTTTTGTCTGTCTGTCCGGGCATCACGTGAAAACTACTGAACGGATTTAAATTAGATTTGGTATAGTGGTAGCTGATATTTCGGGTCAATATATAGAATAATTTTTATCCCAAAAAACAATAAGTTTCCTCCAGGAAACGGGATGAAAATTTTTATAAATTTTACTTCATAACTCCGCTAAATTTGAACCGATTTTAATAATTGTGAAAAAAATGTTACATTTAAAACTGTATACTATCAAGCATGTATTGTCTTACTTTAATGAAGATCTGATAAATATTATATATATTGATCGGAGATAAAGGACATGTCTCTTCAAAATAACAGCAAGTTGCAGGGCATTTGGGACAACGATCGAATGCATGCGTACCATCCTACTTTTATTATTAATGTGAAAGTTTGTGAGGATGGAAATGTGTTGTGTGATGGTAACTATACATTGTTGCGTGATAAAAATAGTCCATAGTTCATCCGGCAGCCTGAACATCTTTAGATATTCTGTTGGTACGATGTGTAGTTTAAATAGTAGTTCCAGGGTTAAGTGGTCTTTTCACCTGGATTCAAATGTCTTTGTCAAATAGTTTCTTTAAATCATAGCTCGCCAAGTACTCATACTAAGCCTGAAATTTGTACACAAGTGATAATAAAAGGAACGAATTGTCTGAATTGCCAAAATCAGTGTTTAATTTAAACCGCACCAACCATGCAACCTTGTCGCCTTGGGGGAGAATGTAATTGTAGTAATTCACAATCAACTGTATTTTTAACAAAACAAACAATGCTTAAATTACTACATACAGCACTGGGATCGCGAGCGTTTCGAAAGTGTTTTTGTGTGATAAATTAAACGAATAAAACAAGAAGTATGCGACACTTCCATTGTTCCAATAGTACTGCAGAGTTATGGATGTGACCAGGGCTGACAATGTGGCTCGAGTCATTTATTTTAATGAACGAGATAACATTATATTGCTGTACTTGTTTAAGATTCAAATTAGTTTTTATCAGTCTATTGTGTCATACTGTGTTAACAAAAATAATATCAAATATTATTTACTATCAGCAACATCTCGTTTCCTAGCCTTGATTGCTTAAAGATAAACAAAGACGGCCTTTTTTATTTATTACTACCTGATACCCGCGACTTCCTTCGCATGGATTAAGGTTTTTTATTACCGCGCGCTCGTTAACAATTTTTAATCTCACCACCTACCACTATTTCAGAGATTGGTATAGAGAGAACGTCCTTTACACTTTTTTTTTTTTTTTTGACATGAATACAAAGTTTCAAAGCTGTCTGCCCGCAGCTTAGCTCGGAAACAATTTTAAATTTTCCCTCGGGAAGTGCTTAAGGAATCAGGATAGAACCATGTCCAAGGCTACATGCATGCCAAATTTCATCCAAATCCGTTCAGCCGTTTTAGCGTGATTAAGTGTGGATGTTTGTTCCACACTTTCACATTTATAATATTATAAATATATATATAGTAGAAAGTAGGGTAGTAGGATTAAACCCTGCTGCAAAACCCAATCTATAAATGCGAAAGGATGGGCGGATGTTTCTTACTCAATTGTGCCTAAACGGATAAACGTACCTGAATATAATTATAGATTACTAGCTGTTGCCCGCGACTTCGTCCGCGTTTATTTAATTTAAATTGTGTATTCTCGTATAAAATAATCAGATGCAGGTTTTACAAGAAAATAACTTTTACAATTATGTGCAGCTCTGGGAAGAACTATTTTGTTTAGGTGTATCTCTTACATTTTATAAACTCGCGATAACTGCAACATTAAATGTCTTATTGGAATGAACTAAAAAGTATTTTACTGCTATAAAAATATTGATGATAAAACTATTCATTTGAATAAGAATGTATACTGCGATATTAATGTAATCCACTTTTGTTTTTACCGCCGATCTAAAAAAAATTAAAAAACAAAAGCTGCTACTGCGATTTACCTATGATAGGAAGATTATTTAATAATGCTCTAAGATCGTGTGAGATAGGTAGTACGTAAAAAAGTGTTATCTCTCGGGCAAATCACATCGATTAATAGTCATCGAACGTCACTTACACGTAAGTTCGTTTGACTTTCTATTATATCTGATTAACTACCAATGTTCACGACATTTAGTTGGTGAGTATTTCGATATAAATATGACTTTACTATCGATACACTTCAGTCCTGTGTGGAATCAAACGACGACGCAAAGACTGATAAAGAGGTATCCCGGTGTATTAGTTGTTATCAATCAGAAGTGGCGCGATACGAAAGTCTAGCCCCCGTGATGACCTTGTCCGATTTGACTGTCAGTTGAAATGACGATTGGGCAAAATACGTGATTGTGCTAATAATTATAGCATGTCAGTTATGTGTCTGTGTGACCATGTACGATAACGTCTGTGTGACCATGTACGATAACGTCTGTGTGACCATCTAAATAATTGTAACTGCATTGTCGATACACTTCAGTACTGTATGGACTCGAACGATGCAAAGATACCTTCCGGTGTGTTAGTCGTTATCAACTGCTTAATATTATAAAAGGAAACCCGGAAAGCAATGGCTTAAGATGATGAAACAATAAAAGTAAACAAATAAATTCCTCGCCAGCCCTAGTAGTGTTTCTCACCGCTATCCCCGGAGGATGCGGCGATACAGGTAATAACCCTCGCCCTCACAATTCATTCCCAAATATATGGAGCTATATTTTTGTCAGACTTAGTTGTTTGGACTTTTGTCTTTATTATTACATAATTATTATAGTAGCTCTATTGTACACCAAAGAAATAAAGTAGTTACAGAGATATAAACATAGAGCAAAAGAGTACAATTTGGTGGCTTTATCGCTACAAAGCGATTTCTACCAGGCAACCAAAAACGTAAAAAGAAAAAACATAGAAAAGAGGTAGGTAGTGCAATCAATAAGATTTAAAACATTACTTATTTCTTTATTTGTAATCAACAGCGTTAGAATAAAAATATATTTATAAATAGATTCACTTAAATCTAAGGCCACAAAGATTACATAAATATAAGATTTTGAATAAATCAATATGTAAAAGAGTTAATAACATAAAACTTTGAACAAAACGTAAAGATACAAATATATAAATAAAAGAAAAACATACATGAAATAACATGATAATTAATATAATCTACTAAAAATCATATATAAATATATAGACATATAACATAAATACTTATATCAATATATAACATTACATTGCACACTTAAAATAATCCGCTTCAGCGATGTTCAACTGATAGAGACAAATAATGATCCTTCATTAGTTTAGTGTGATTATGTTTTTAACATACTAAATTATAGTAACATGCTAAATATTGTGACTATTGTGGGATTTTTTGTGTCAAGTTTTAGTGTATTGCATGGCAATAAGCGGTGATAGCTTTCAGGGTAAGGATTTGGCTTCACTTTCGGAGAACCGAGTGTGAGCCCCGAGACGTGGTTTTAACTCAATCGGAGTTATATGTCGGTAATTTATTTATTTAGCAACGCACCCCGTGAAGACATTACAGTTGCCCAATTCGTCTCCCCGGGGCTATTAAAAGAATTTAAAAACAAGTAAAAATTACAAAAATGTAGAGTACAAAAATCTATGCATCATCATCAACTTCCACATGTAGTAATGTAGTAACAGTGTTATTCGCAATTTTGTGGTGGCGGCCATCTTGTATTTGAATTATATTATAGTGAATAATATTCTAATAGTAAAGCTTCCATTTGATACCCATATTGAGAATACTAATAATAAAAGAAAATAATAAATATACTAAGACAATGCACACATCGCCATCTAGTCCCAAAGTAAGCGTAGCTCGTGCACTGTCACTGCACTAGGTGGTAAGGATTAATTTGTAGCCGAATAAAAAAACATCCTTATAATTTTCCTGGATAATTTTAAGCTATTTTATCTGATGGAAGCTGTAAAAGTCGTAGCAAGATACTCAATGCTGTGCTCTGTCTTAAATACATAAACAGAGCAACCGCAATTCGGACAGTACTTATAATTTCAGTACTTGTATTTTTAATCACAAGTCTAGGTTAGGCCCATGTTGGCTTTATTTCGTTATTTTTGATTTAATTACAAATATCTAAGCTACACAATAATTGGGTTATAAAAATTTCATTGAAGCAACATTGTTTTAGGATATTTATTTAAAGCAACGGTAATTAAAAAAAATCGGGATGGAATTCGTGTAGTCTGGGCATTTGGAGGTCGCCCGGTAAAAATCAGAATTGAGTTTCATTGAATATGTAAATGAACAAATTAATATGTGTTATGTTTGGTAAAAGTTATTAAAGTAATCTAACTATATAAAGTCAGTTTAATTTATATAATTAATGCATTCACTTTGATGAATTTTACGTAATTTACTCATCTATAAATACGTTAAATGTGATAAATACTTTAAATGTTACGTAACTTGTCACTCAGCTAAAAATCAGATTTGGGTGACTATTACATTATAATAAGATATTTGTATAATGCACGGAATATTTTGAGCTCTACACCCATTCTGAGTGGTGATACAGACATACCGTGTTAGAATAGGTTTAAGAACATTAAACAAAATGCATTTTCTATCTTTCCTATATTGGTTGTTTTGGCGACTTTGTCTATACATACGCGTATTTCATCATCGTTTGTATATTTTTCAAACCTCTAAGATTTATTATTCTTTGATAATTTGTATATACTTTTTTCATTTATAATTTATAATAAAACGAGGTATTTCTTAAAGCCGGGAAAAGAAAAGCAAGAAGTCGTATCGTTAAGTCCGAATGGCCGTAGAAGTTTTTAAAAGTTCCATAACTTATTCAAGATTGCGGACCGTCCCCCGGCGTGCGGACTCGTTTATGATATTATTTCGAAGTTCCCGCAGGAGCAAGTGAAAAAATTAGGCTGATTGCACATTGCCACATAGACCGCAAGAATTGAATAACTTTCTGGTGCAGCTATTTGCGTTGTGACTTTATAAATGAATAGCGGAATGGATTTTTAATTTCAAATATTTTCTATATGGCTCAGATCTGGCGAAATAATTTTGATACGCATTGTAATACAATTTAAGGGGTATTGGTGGATAAACTGCATTTTTCTTGTCAACACGCTTCCATCATCACTTCTTCCTCGCCGTTAAATGGTAAAATGTTGTTAAAATAGCTACATCTTATTAATTTAACAATGATTTATATTTCTGGAGGTTTGTCTATCTGTTTCTCCATGTATTTTCTCATTTTCCCGATGGTTGAACTTTTTATGTCTATCACAAACAAATGCATTAGCAATCCAAATTAGACTTTACAAGAAACACCTCCTTTTCGTTTACGTTTTTTAACGTAGTTGATTTTAACAGAACTTTTCAGTTTGGTAAGAATTCAATTTTACAATTAATAATAATGAGGCCTTTATTTGAAATGAAGCTTCTTAGGCGCTATTTAAATTTTTTCGCGAGATTTGAGACTGATAGTTCAATTAAACATTTAGACACATTTCGTAAATACAATGCAGAGAGTAGGAGAAAGAGATTTATATACATATATATCTTACACAAACCGTTAGTTGCCAGCGTTAATAGCAGAACTAGTAATATGGCTGCGATTTATTTTAGAATTTTCCCTCCTATCACTGCGGGCCCTTATAACAAGGAAATCGTTAAATTTCCGGGATTAAAAGAAAATACTACTATTTTAGCAATAAAATGGTAATGAAATACGGATGATTACAACAGCGGACAATCCCGTTTACATTATTAGTCCTTCAAATATGTTGCATTTGTTGCGGTAATGTGCAGTTAACTTAACACACGACTCTGTATTCATTTTTACTTTTATTAGGGCCATAAATCAAGGGATATCGCGCGAAGCTACGCTGTATACGTTTTCAGTTTTAAGTGAACACAAAAAAACATTAAACGGGTTATAATAATATCATATATACTTGAATATGGCAGGTTTCATTTTCATGCGCATTTGACTTTATTCAGTTAAATTAAAAACTGTTTAGCGCCCTTAATAATATTAAGAGCGCTAAACAGTTTAGGTAAATTTTATTAATAATAAAAGTAGAGTTTTATTTTTGCGTTTCAAAGCCTAGTGATAGTACAATTCCTAAAAAATTATTGTTGAATTATTTGTTATTAGTTGAAAATAATGTTGGAGAATCTAGACCTGGACAAAAAAGCAACTTTATGTACCGTTTTAATATGTTTACTACGTTTCACAAAAATTTGTTTAATCAATATAACTAATAAAGAAAATTACAATAAGTTCGTGAGTTATTCGAACTTTAGAAGTATATCGGATATCTCGTCAGTAATTTTCTACATTAAATAAAATATTTACTATTTGCTTTTTAGTTGTTTTACATAGTCGGTTTTAATTTTGTGTGATATCCGATAGATTTTCAAGGTTCGAGTGTCAGTTGAAAACAAGGTAAAATTCATTTTAGTATGTTTAAAAAAAATGTATCAGAAATATCCTGTAAATATCCCTATAAATTCGTTTAAAGTGGAAAGCCCAATTAAGAACTTTACTAAATAACTTTGTTTCAGTTTCTAAATTATTGAATCCAGGTGATAACTACTATATAAAGGGATGGTCGTGTTTCGTTGCTTGACAGGCTGCCATTTACGAAACAACATTCCAAAAAGTATTCCATCGAAGTTAGTATTGGATTCGGTGGAGAAATAATAGTTGTAGCTCTTTCCGCAGTGAATCCAACGGTAGTTTCGGATTACAATCGTGACAAAGGTAACTTTAGACCCTTGTCATCTGTAACAATGGATCATGCTTGACGTCGATACGGGGATATCAAAATGTGAAGGTGGCTATAAATAAACTAACTATTGTCTGCGACTTTGTTCACATTATTTTACATTAAATTTTGCGGTAACTGTTAGTTTTCAAGAGATGAGAATCCTATATCCGATCCAGGATGCAAGCCTATGTTGATTTTCACCAAGATCGATAAACTGTGCATATTTTTCAGAGGCTTTTTTAATTCCCGGTATCGTAACCCTGGTGCTGTTTCGGGATAATAAGTCCATCTCCAGGATTCAGGCTTTACCTAATGTGCCAAATGCACAGGTGAAGTCAAAATAGGTAACAACCAGACACTTCATACTTGCATAATGGCATGTCATAATTATAAATTTGACTTTAAATGGTATAAAAAATAAATAAGCTAAAATTTACAATATTAGAAGTATATTTTAAGATAACTATTGTAACGTATGATGCATTATAATTCTAATTTGTTTAAATAACGCAATACAAAATAATTTTGATGATTTGACGGTAGTGAATGCTTAGAAGCGGTGATAGCCCAGTGAACTTCACTTTCGGGGGACCGACTTCGATTCCCAGCCCGCACCTCTAACTTCTTAAGTGATGTGCGTTTTGTGCAATCAACATATCTCTTGCTTCAACGGTAAAGGAAAGCATCGTGAGCGTGAAAAAGAAAGCGTGCCTGAGAGTTCTCAATTGTTCTCAAAGGCGCGTGTCCGCCAGTCCACACTGGACCAGCGTGGTGAACTATGCCTTAACCCCTTCTCATTGTGTGAGCAGAACCGTGCCCTGTGGTAGGCCGGTAATGGGTTGATATAACGATGATAATTAATGCTTAGTTTGGCTTTCGAGTGATCGTACTGATGTATGAATGTGTAAGTGTATTTGTTGGCTAACAAACCTACACGCATAAATTCACTAGAATCGAACCCACGGCATTGGACTCAGAAAGCAGGCTCGCTGCCCACTGTGCCAATCACCGTCATAAAAAAATTACCCCTGTTGAACGGGGCATCGCACGGACGCACTTTTATATATAGCTTTATCGGAAGGGTGGTAATTACTATCTTACACAAGAAAAATATCTACTGAATTGTTTTACATTTCAACGGGAATTTCAATATTCAAGTATCCGCAGGCGATAGGGAGGCGTATAATCCAAACCCCGCATTGAACTTAGCTCTGGACAAATTATCTAGCATGTAGGTCGGCCGCCCGATGCACCGCTATTTTGAGATTCCTGCAATATTAATGCCTCTATGCCTTTATGTGGGCAGAGCGGTAATAGTTTCACAGAAACATTATGATTTTCAGCTTTCAAATGTGGTTCATGAACAAATTTTATCAGATAAGTGGGTATTTCAGCTTTTGCTTCATAATAAAACACCTTCCATATTATTCAGAGTTTCATACTCATTTTATCAATATCTCGCTGCTGAACACAGCTCTCCTGCCTCGCCTGTCTTATAAGATATACGAGAATAAAAGAATAGACCCATCTCCCTACAGTAACGCGGGTTGGCGAGTTCACTTGAGTGATATTGATTGTCGTTCTACCAGCCTGTTTCTCTTCATGTATATGTGTGTATGATTATCCGGGATCAAAAGTATTATTTGTTCTTTGCTAGAATACAAACTAAGCAAACTGTTTTCAAATCGGCTTTATTTTGAAGCCGCGTACAGATAAAAAAGTCTATCTTTATAATCCATTGGGATCCGGGTATTTTTCCGGGATAAAAGGTATCCTATATCCATCTCTAGGATGCAAGCTGCACTCAACAAAGAAATAAATAAACAAACAGGCAAGCTTTCATTTATAATATTAGTATGGATTAAACAGTTGTGGAGCAAAATTTCATCAGAACTGTAATACCCCATCAAATTAAAACCCCCAATCCAAGTTACCTTGCACACAATACACCTTCCAACTCTCTATGCAGTGCTATCAGTGGCGTGGCTCGCGTTAATCAAAGCAATTTGGCTTTGATATTTGAGATGCAAATGCGAGGCCATACTGGTCTGATTGCGTGTTAATTCTACAATCACTGCCGAGCTTGGAGTTTGGCCCTTATCACTAGTATTCGAAATCGTGAGTGCTCATTCATTTGTACACAAATCTCTAAACGAAACTGAGTGTGTTTTTATTGTTTTAATCCGTTCGCAATTATTACATTAGTATGAAAGCAGAGAACAGTACAATACTCAGCAAGCCGTGTGCAGCGGTAGGAACTAAAATAATCAGCTATCTATTAGTGGTTAATAACAATTCAGCTTTCGAATGTTAGTATTCAAAAACTCTAATAACTGCCAATGGATTCACTTGAAATTTTTACACAGAGTTTTATGATTATACCAGAATGTTTGCGCATACTTTTTGTCTCTAAGCTCTTAGGGCAACGGGAATTAAAATAAGATTGTGCAGCAACCTTATAATAACACGAGGCTCTGAGTTCAATTCCCAAGTTGGTTAAAAATATTTAATATTAATTAAGAAATTCTTCTTATCGTTACATGACGACGATAATCGTTTGAGCCCATCAATCCCCATTGGAGCAGCTTGGTGGGGCTATGCTCTTGAACAATCTCGATATTGTACTATATATAGTACCACTGAAGAGACTAGTATTTAAATTTTCCAAATACTCATTTTCAAATAACGATGTCCAACTTTATAACCCGCAGGACCTTATCGTCTGTTATATATTAAATGGACCTATATATCAGAAATTAACTTTAGCGGCCCGTCAAGAAAGATAATCACTTGTTGGTGTGTGGTGGGACACTCGTTTACACCAACAGTCCGTTAAAGCACTTAACGGGTCGCTAAAGTAACAAACATTGGTTGGTGAAATCGGCCCTTATTGTCCCTAATTGTGCAAAGATAGGTGTTAACTCTTAAAGCAGGCTATTTAGGCACTATTTTGTGCAAATCGGTGTGATTTCGCAGCGTCTGATTCGGATGCAAATGGCGCATTATACACTTCGAGCGGGGTTCGCGTTAATTCAGCAATGGTGGTGGAACCAGAGAGTTCACATGTATAAACAACATTTTAACGATCAAGGTTTAAATTCTCGGTGGGTGCAAAGTTTAGGAATGTGTTATTTGTAAATAGGTTTCGTATTGTGTACCATTGACAGTGCAGCTATCCAGTGGAGGCCTGCTATGTATCTATAAAATTCGTACCTGTTATCTATATTCCAAATACGACAGTAGATCTTTCAAGTCGCATCATGTTCAGTTACCTTGACGATCGATTTTCATATTCCGTATCTTGCCTAAGATAGCAACTCAACCAACAACAAATCAACTTGATTTTCGGCACAGAGTTAAGTAAAAGGGAGAAAAGACACAACGGCTACTTTTTATCATAGGGAAAAAAACGGTTCCTACGGGATTTGTAAAAAAAACGCTGTCGAAGAACGTGGAAAACAGTTCTATAACAATCGTTAAAGACCTTTAGCAGGTATATGCTCTTAACGACGCTTTTCTATAATTTAAAAGGAGAGGAATGTGTTCTGGAGTGGGATTTTAATGGGCTGGGGTGAAGATGATACGTGACCCTGATCGTTGGCTTTGCTTCCCAGGAGGCGAGGCGCAGGAGCACGGGCCCGTGTTCCTGATGGAGCCGCCGGCGCGCCTCGTGTTCTCCAACAGCACGGGCGCGCGCGCGTCTTGCGCTGCGCACGGGTTCCCCACCCCGCAGCTATCGTGGCAGCTACCCGACGGCACTCAGCTGGACGACGTTCCTGGACTTAGGTAAGCTACTTTTTCGTCTCACCAATGTCCCTAAGGGATTGTTATCTCGAAGACAATTTTACAATAAACTTATTATTTAACTATTTTATTGTATACCACAACATTAACATATACCAACATAATATAAAAACAGAAACATGAAGAAAGAAGTAGAATACAAGTGACCTTAGAAATTAGGAAAAAGAAGAGGTCATAAGGCTGCTGGTGGTACAAATTCTTAAAATAAATACATGCGAATAACTACATACTAATACTTAAGCAAGTTTACACAAATACGTCAAACATAATATAATGAATAAATATAAAAATAAACTTAAATATATAATAACAACACATCAATAATTAAATACTTTTACGGTTGATGTCATGGAGATGTATCCAAAAAAGTTCAAAGTTTGTATTAAGCGTAAGCTTATAAGAAACTCCTATTATAGTATAAAGATAACGTTAACGATAAAAAAAGCTTGGGTGTGAACTAACCAGGCTGCTTCTTAAATATTTTTAGTTATCACCTGCGTTACTCACTGCCATGTATACATAAAAAGTGCCATCTATGTGCCTATTTGAATAAAGAAATATTTGACTATGATTTGACTATTTTAAGGACCTAAATAGGTTCAGTTTTGCTTATTGTTACACAAAATCGGCAACAAGCCATAAAGAACTACAAACTGTTACTGGCACGTCCAGGTTACGCAGCAGACGTCTTACAGCTGAGTACGGCACAACATAAAACTAATGAAAAAGGACTCGAACTGCGACTGGGGCAATTTTTTTAGGGTAATTTTAATGTCGTTACGAGCGAGCGTTGTTTCGAACAATAATGGCGATCGTCTATGCGTTTCCCCCCGCTAGGAGCGCTGGCGGCCCGCTAAGTACCATAACGTATTTGTGTGGTGATTACATTTTTAGCATCAAAATAAAGCTATTTCAACCGTCGGTAAGCAGATCTTAATTTTGGATTAAATAACCTATAAAAAGAATAAATTACGGTAAATGTTTCTCACCAAAATTTGTTTTCGCCTCTTAATACCGATCCAATTCGGGGAAAACATTGTGGGAAAAATTCCATTGTTTCCAGAACAAGTTTCCAAACATATCGTCGGTTAATATTTTATAAGAACTGGGATAAAGGCTCCTTTCACAAAGGGGAGATAGCAGGTGGAAAACAAAGTCGTCTTATATAATACACTCGTATAATGATTCGCTTTTGGTATCGTTATGTTACTCGTTTGTCCATTATCTGCAGCAATCACTATAGAATTTAAAATACTAAGAGTGCGTAATTATAACACCCTACGCAAAAGAGTGGACGAGGTATATTTTTGTATGTATACCACTCATAAAACATCGGCTGATTTAGATGCGGTTTTTTTAAAATGTTTTTTTTTAACAATATAAGTTTTTTTTTACTAGTTAGCCTTTGGCTGCAGTAAAAAAGTGTATCAGTTATTAAATTATTTTTTTACATGCCAGTTTTATCGATAAGGGAAGGTTTCGCGACATCGCACCGGAAAGCTAAATCGCTTGGCGACACATCTTAGTTTGTAGTGTGGTAACCATCCAAACCCTTCCACTAGACTAGACCAAACCAGAGAAAATTCACAAATAATGAAAGGGTCGAACCTAGGACCTTCCATTTAAAACACCATGGCTCAACGCTGCGCCAGGGTGTAAATTTATTGTTTATTTCGAGCGAGAATCATAGCGATGCAAGGCAATAAATAATATATATTGCGGCCCGTCCGCGTCGCGTCGAAAACGGAAAATTACCTCGCTCTAGATACTCATATCAAATAACACTATTTTAAGGCTTTTATTTCCAGCAGTTTATTCGTAGCGGCGATAGATTAGTGGTTAACACTTCGGCTTTTGGGGGGCCGAGCTCGAATTGCAGCACGTACCTTTTACAATTCTAAGTTACGTGCGTTTTTTAAGCAATTAAAATATCACTGGAGTTTTCCATAACGTTCTCAGAAGCGTGTGAAGACCAACAATCTGCACTGGGCCGGCGTGGTGGACTGTGGCCTAAACCCTTCTCATTGTGGGTATAATATGATATTATGATTAGCGTCAATAACTAAGGTATACAGCGTTTGTGTGCTGTATTTATTTTAGTATTATTAATTTATGGATCAATCAATAAATTGGCCAACCTGATGCCTGACAACCTTCGGCTCTGCATGCAAGGAATACGTCCTGCATTCCGCTTATTGGCTATCAAACTTTGGCATAGGTGTTAACTTCATGTGCCAGCACCTTTAACATTATATATATCTATATATACTAGCGGACCCGCGCGACTTCGTCCGCGGATAAGTGGACTTAAAAAAACCACGTCACGTCGTCTAAAACTCCGTTGCGCGGATATTGAAAGACAAATGGAGAAAAAATAGCGAAACCATCCTCTAGAAGCTGTTTACTTTTCCGGGATAGAAAGAAGCCTATGAGCTATGCCAGACTATATTATAGGTTTCTCTGCCAAATTTAAGCGATCGGTTCATTCGTTGTGGCGTTAAAGCGTAACAAACATCCATCCATACATACATCTATTCTCACATACTTACGCATTTATAATATTAGTAGGATGGCACGCATACATTTGATCGTTGTCCCATATGCCTTGCGACTTGCTGTTATCTGTGAAGAATTATGTCTTTGATCTCCGACAACATTCATCAGATCTTCATTAATATTAGACAATATATGCTTGGTAGTAAACACTGTCAAATAAAAAAAGAATGATTAAAATCGGTGCAAATTTAACGTATATATGAAGTAAAATTGATAAACAAATTCATCCCATTTCCCAGAGGAAACTTATTGTTTATCGGGATAACAAGTATCCTATATGTTGACCCGGGATATCTAGGCTACCACTGTACCAAATTTTATTTAAATCCGTTCAGTACTTTTCACGTGATGCCCGGACAGACAGACAGACAGACAAAAATTAAATAAAAATCGGTTTTGGACTCAGTGTCGATTATAAAGCTTTCCCCGGTCTTAAAATTTTCAAAATATATTAAATGTACAGAAATCTTCCAGTTATAGTTTTATTATAAGTATAGATATTTACATACGCCGAGTGTTACTTAAATAAATAAATTTATATAGTACGACAATAATGATGCCCCAAAAAAACCATAGCTTGTGATATGGGTATTAAGATAACTGATAAATATTTTAATGAAGATAATAAACATAAATTCTTATAATATACAGATGAACACCCAGACTTTTTCCAGTTGTTGTAATCGAACCACGGCCTTCGACACAGAAAGCAGGGTCGCTGCTCACTGCGCCATTCGGTTTGCAAAATTGAGCATAGAATCGAGTTAACCAGGAAATCTATGGAACTTCAAAATAGACAAACAGTTTCACACGTTCCCAAAGTTTTCTTCGCCTTCAGACAAACGACAGGCACCTGCTTAGACATTCACCGCAAATTTCCAATTGCTTTTTACTTCTACCTAACTTCCGATAAGCGGCCATCGCATGCCGCATGCCTTCTCAGAACTCCAGTTGTAACTTCCCAAAATTGTAGGCGCCTAGTCGAAATAGTTAACATGCTTTCGCTTACGAAAATGTAGGTTATGTTTTTACGCAGACAAATGTAGGTTACATAAGAGAACTTGTCTTTTTCTAGTTTAATTTCTCAACTGGCGTGGAAAGTTATTTACAATGAGAGTATTATAATTGGATAGTGACTAAAGTTTCAAGCTATAAGAGGTCCCTGTTAGTTAATACAATATATTACAGCTCTATTAGCGTTTTAATTTTTTTTTATTAGCTCTTTGTGATATTTAGGTATATACTTGGCTATTTCCATGGCTTATTTCGGCATTTCGGCCAAAGTGGTCAAACTCGAGAGATGCTTTCCCATCTCATAGTCCCATGGGACGGCAGCTCCTACACGACTGGTAAGAGATCAGTCTCAGAACTAACACCTTTACGTACTCTCCAAGGCACGGGAGTGAATTACTGCACTTTCCACTTTGTGTGTGTGTATGCGTGTGTTGTATGAGTGTGTGTAGGTGTGCGTGTGTGCAGGTGTGTGTGTGTATATGTGTGTGCATCTCTAGCATCATATTTCCCGAAAGGATGAATTGTTTGGGAGTATTTTAGCTTTGTTTGATGAAAATCGGTCAAGGATGGCTGCCGCCACCAAATGACCAGATGAATAATAATAAATATACTACGACCATACAAACATCGCCATCTAGCCCCAAAGTAAGCGTAGCTTGTGTTATGGGTACTAAGATGACTGATGAATATTTTTATGAATAATATACATAAATACTTAGAATATACATATAAACACCCATAAACTGAAAAAGATTCATGCTCATCACACAAACATTTTCCAGTAGTGGGAATCGAACCCACGGCCTTGGACTCAGAAAGCAGGGTCGCTGTAAACTGCGCCAATCGGCCGTCATAATAGTGAACACAATACTAAAAGGCGGGGGTTTTTCAATATTTAATTTACTGACATTGATTAAATCTTAGGTTGAAATGCCTTTAAGGGACGTTTGTGCCTAGTGGAGGGATAGTGGACACGTTTCCCGTTTAAGCTAAATTGGACACGACAGCATAGTCACGGCACGTTTCATGAAAACTTTCGCTAAGGAAGTTATATGAACCCCGAGAATCAGATTCTGCTCGAGGTCGTATTAGGAAGTTCTATTTACCTACCTTTGAGCTCACAGGTAAACATGTTCATTCAAAGCACACTACTGATAATGATGAATCATATAATCGTATGCATTGCATCGCGACATCGCGGGTTTTCAAATCAAATCCAAAAACCGGAACAGCTACATTAATAAACTTTTTTGTTTTACACTACAAGTCAACCCTTGACTGCAATCACACCTGCTGGTATGTCATGATGAAGTCTAGTAGTAGTATTTTGGTTACGGTCTCACTCATTTGGAATACAGCAGTTTTTCTAAACCCATATCCCTATTCAGAGAAATTCAGAAATTCAGGGAAGTCATTAAATGTATCGCATCTAGACGTCACGATTTTAAAATTAAACCCGAAAACCCGACCAGCTATATTAATAAACATCGATACATACATGTTTCACAAAGTGCTGCGCTATTCAAACTAGGTAATACATATTTCATCGCAGCAGCGGAGTCTTCGCTTTGCGAGCGTATAATTTTAAAGATAACCCGGTTTTGGAAGATCACTTTTATGTATAGCTGCCTTTGAACCCGAAGTAGCGTATAGATAACAGAACAGAAAAAGGTAAGTATATAATAGTGACAAGTAGCTAATGAAAATTTATGAGAATTTTAGCACCGACTAAATAGTGGGAAATCGCTAGAGTATAAATATTATCATTAGATGACAAGATATAACATTATAAACCAGGTTGTTTCTAAAATGTACACCCGGCTAAGTTTATTGTGGGCTTCTTCTTAGATCAGGGCGCGTTTGGAATCCTCGTAGCTTAAGTTTTGAGTTGACGTATTTAGTAATTAGTTATCGCCATAAACACACTTCTATGACATATTTTACATGTAAAGTACGCATCAAAAGTGCTATATATATGCCTATTTAAATAAAGAAATATTTGACTTTAAATATGTTTAATCCAACTTGTCCTTTTTCCTTCTTTTTAGATTTACTCTGTAATCGGAGTACCAGTTAGTAAATATTTTAATAATGGTGATGATTTTACAAATGAAAGGTGCGATTCGAATTATTTGAAGAGGAATTCACTTATCCCTATCCCTACTAATATTATAAATGTGAATGTAAGTTTGTTTGTTACGCTTTCACGCAAAAACTACTTCACCGATCCTCATGAAACTTTGTACACATATTAATGGAAGAGTCAGAAGTAATATAGGATACTTTTTATCCCGACATTAAGCTCGGTTCCTTTGGGAGAGGGGATTAAAGTGTTTGACGATTTTACACCATAACTCCTACAAATTATAAACGATTTTAATAATTATTTTTGTGCTATAGAGGTTATAATGTGTTTAATTTTCCCCAAACTTTGTGTAGATCATTTAAGGCTTAGCGATACTGAATACTTTTATTTTTTACTAGAACTACAACTAAATTTAATGCCACATGAAAAAACAAATTCAAACGCAGGCGAAGTCGCGTGCAACAGCTAGTACGATTATAAAACTATTAAGTTTGATAAGAATTAACTAATTGATATCATTGTTTTTACGTGTTAAATTAAGTAAGAAATACAGTTTTCTGAGGTTGTTGTCGTTAATGATGCATATTATAAATAACTCATTAATAATTGACGGTGTACACGCCAGTGAAGCTCAGATTAGTCATGATTTTTTCCAATAACTTTTACAAACTTCATCATATTTTAGCCAATTCAAAAAAACCATAATGAATAAATCTATACCTTCTCAAGGAATCACTTTATCTATTTGTGAAAATCGATTGAAATCCGTTTGGTGTTTTTGAGAGACAGATTCAGAGAGACGCGTTATAGAACTTTGTTTAATAATAATTTGTGATAATGATCAACAATTTTAATCATCAGAGAGTTTTACTCATCAACTATCACCCTGAGATATAAGTACTAGGGGTGCGGACAGCAAAAACATTGTCTTGATAAAATTCGCTTGTATTCCAAATAACTGCTAAGGTAATTTTTACTGCGGCAAAATATCAATATGAGTCCCAAGGGAAAACCGGAATACTAGCAAAATAAATAAATTCCACGCGAATGAAATCGCGCGTATAGCTGCTAGTTCCACATCATTCGCAATTCTGTAGCAATTGTGATCTCCGCCCGATCTGTCGATCGCCACATGATGTATTGAGCTGCGACATTTTGTGTCAGCTGTCATCGCACGTTCCAGCCTATAAAGCTCGCAATATTTCACGCTGAACCACTTAGCGACGAGTTCTATAGTATTTATTCTTATAGCTCTTCCTTTGACAGTAAGTTGAGCGTAAAGGTTACACGCACACACTTTTATTGGTACAAAGTTAGTAGAAAAGACAGAGAGTACCATAGGCTACTTTTGCTCCCTGGGAAATAAAAGGATTCTCACGGGATTTCTGAAAATCACCAGAAACGCAGATAAAGAATGCGGGCAACAGCTAGCAAAAGATATTTCAATGATTGATTTATGAAGCCAAAAAACATTTTTTTTAACGATCTTCTCAATGAAGAAAACTCTTCTATGAAAATACTACTTTATAAAATACTAAAAATAATCACGTAGCAGAGCAAAAGTCGTGTCGTTCAAATGTTGAATGTTTTTACTGTTGTTGTTTGAGTTCTATCGTGATCAAATAGGTACTTTCCTCGTTATAGGCGAAGAGTGATCGGGTGTGATCGGGTGTGATCGGGTTTAAAAATTAGGAAATTTTAATTACCGTCAAAGAAGTGCCGTCAAGTGATTTAGCATTCCAGTATGATGCCGGGAAGAAATCCATAAGGGGCATGAGATTAATTTAACTGCCATTCAGATGAATTAATTCCCCGAGTTCCAAACTGCACAGTTCGGAGCCACCTGTTTCCAGCGGCTCCCAGGGTTTAACTGATCTCCTTATTTCTGATTTGAACACGTAGAGATACTCCCAATATAGCCTTCATTGATGTTCATGTTTAGTGACCAGATTTCTTATAAGTAAGTCATCACAGGCAACACGCTTCATTCGAAGACTTTGTTCTTCAGGCACTAAGGTATTTTGTACAAAAAGATATCACGAAGTTTTCCGAACACTGTCTACCCCAGATAGATTCGGCAGTTCGCCTCTTTCTAGAAATTGGACCTATCTAACTGGATCCTGTGTTCTAAGTATATATTATTGTTATGTTCACATGTTATTTTATTATCTTGCGCAAGCGTTACGGTAGGGTAAGCCTTGCTGTAAATTTTACGACAATCTCTCGGCCTATAACTCATAGCTAATTTAACAAAGAACATTTAAATTTCATACCGCTCGTGCTCTTTTTCAAATTGCGTGTCAAATTGAGTTTCAGAGTTTTGTGACACGTGTTAATTTATCAGCTAAAAATAAAAACTCATTTCTCTCATTTTACCATTATTAAAAACTTTAATACCAGAATAGGAGATGAAAATGTAGAAATGCTACGTAATAATATTTTATATTATACAATATTACATACAATCTATACTTATATATAAATATTAAATGAATATACAGTTTTGAAAATTGACGCAACCTAGGGTTGATTTTCGTATCAGCTGTTACAATACTGACAGTTTGTTCTTTTCTTGATAGTGTCCTCTGTACGCGACAATCTCCTAACTCTCCATCCTGATACTATGAATGTGAAAGTATGTTTGTTTGTTTGGAACCTATGCATGGCTTGACCGCCTAGCGCAGGGGTTCTCAACCTCGTTAAGCCAGCGAGACGCTTACAATTTTTCACGGCGCCCCCGCCATTACTAGTTAAAATAGACAGGTACTGGTTAGTTAGGCAGATAGGGTCACAAAGTAAAACATCATGAAACTAATAAAACCAAAATACGGGCGAAAGTTTTACGTGACAACGACTTTGAGTGGTAAAATAATTTTAATGTGAATATTCATTCGTATAGTAGGAAGAAGGATGAAATAATAGTAACAATTTAAAACATTTATTTATACAAAGAATTATATTTAAAACATTAATTTATACAAAGAATCTCGCACTGAATTTCATATTAACAAAATTTTATTTTTACCTTTACACATACATACGTATTTATATACAAATATACATACAATAACTTGCAATACATTTGCGTACAATGAAACAGCGTTTACTACAAAGGGACGCGTGCCTTTCACTTTTTATGTCTGTCTCTCTCGCTCTTAGGCGGGCTAACCATGCCCGAGTGGAAGGGACGCGTGCCTCTCACTCGCTCTCATTGTGAGCGCATAACGTGAGCGGAGCGTAACGCAGTTTCTTGAAGTGTCACCCGGCAAACCAATTTATAAGACGTTGTCACGTCAAAAATAATAAAATGTAACTTTAAATATTATATATTATCTGAGTCAGATATCGACTTTGAAAGGTTGTTTTGAAATGCACGTTAAGCCAGTTTTCACGGTCGTTCTACTAAATCTAACAACTGATATTGATTGTTAGTTAATACTCATTCCTCAAAAGTTCAGCCTGCCAAACCACATTGAAGCAGGGTGATGGAGCCAAGATCATCCTGCTAATGATTTTGTACAATGTACCTACTAGTTATGCATTCTATTGACGTATTTAACAAGTAACGATGCAGTTTAAAACGGAGCATCACAGATTAAGATTTCAGTAGTTAAAAATTTATTTATAGGTAGTAAAGAAAGCCTTCAATCACGTTAAGGCGGGCAGAAAATTAAGACTTAATAAGGTTTTGGTGTCCCATTCCCACCTTAATTAGAAATTTAATATGTATCCTAACAACTTCTTAATTGTCTCACGCAGTGAATATTCATAATATCTTTTCATTTAACAAAAAAATAAGAGTAAGCCTGTGTATTCTAAATGTAAATAGTTGTTCTTTGAAAAGAGCAATTGCTGAGTTTCTTGCCGGCTTTTTCTCGGTAGAATCTGCCATCCGAACCGGTAGAAGAATCACTACACACAGACTGACTTGACGTTTAAAAAGTGCTTATCAAACCCAAACCTATGCTCTAGGCCTACTTCAAATATATGAAATTTGAATTTTATTCATATTGAGTTATTTTTTTTTTATTTATGCCAATAAATGTCACCTGTTTTAACGGAGAAGGAAAACATCGTAAGGTCTGCATGCCTGAGAGTTAACCATAATGTTCTCAAGGACGTATAAGTCTACCGCACTGGTCCAGTCGACTCCTGACTAAGCCCTTCTTATTCTGAGAGAAGGGTCGTGCGCCATAGTGCTTTGATAATGATGATCAAAAAACATTTTCATACAGTTGAGAAATAAAACATCGAAATTGATGATTTCGAGTGCCCTAATTTTCGTATTTTTCGTAAAAGCCACCAGTTGCCACCAGTAAAGCCATAACCGCCTATTGTTGGCTTTTCATTCCCACTTTAGAACCGCTACTGCTACAAATTCATCTGCCCAGCGCCTTTCTAAAATGTGGTCGTTACCATCTATTGGTGATCTCTGAGCCCATACATAATTCTTTTCATCGTTGAAGCGATTTTTAATTACTTAAAATGCACATAAATTAATTTATAACAAGTAGTTTAGTTTGCAAAATTTAACTACCGGTATAAATTTATATTTCCGCACCAACCCCTTCATTCTTCCAACTACTTTCGGCAAAGGTTGTCTGGCAGAGATATAAGACCGCACACATAAACTAGTTTTTTCGTTTTATTTTTTCATCTTTTGTGTTTCTTTTTGTATTTTGTTTTTTTGTGTCCAATAAATAATTTAATAAAAATAACTTTATTATTAAATAATAATAAAAAGTTACAGGTTCGTGCTGGGATTTCAACTGGGACCCCCAAAAGTGTAGTCGATCTTCTACCTACTGGGCTATCACCGCTTTCTACCGCTTTGCATCCTGAGGAAACCTGCATGCCTGAGTTCTACATAATTTTCTGAAAGGTTCACACACCTTTCACCAATCCACACTGGGGACTACGGCCTAAACCTTCGACTGGTAATAAGTTGATATGCTGATGATTATGATTCGTTGGTAGGTCTAGAATAACCCTAGGAATCATGTTCTAAAAGTGTATAATTACAATGTTTAGTACTACCTAGTGATTCATGGACAAACATACCAACTACGGACCATCAGCAGTTGATTTCATAGGCAACAATAAAATTACGCACAGTCACACTGACCTATTTGTCTATGAGCTATATGTCTTTATCAACCCCATGAACCCGGGTATCGTATACACATTACCTGCGCAGTTTACAGCCATGGCTTAACGGCCTTCCCGGGATATTTGGCAGCTGAAATATGACCCGTGCTGTTCCGAAATAAGTGTTGTTTATGAGCGCTTGTTTAATTCCCCAGTACACCGCTCGCGGTAAATCTAAACTTAATTATGTGATGTATACGGTTGAGATTAGATTGACATAGACATGATGCACAACAAGTTAATGGTGTTTACAACCCTGTTACATTACCTTTTGGGCAGTATTAGTAGCCTTACGCTTTTATAACAAAAATATAAATAAATATATAAACTGCGACAATACACATATCGCCATTTAGCCTCAAAGTAAGCGTAGCTTGTGTTATAGGTTTAAGATGACTGATGAATAATATACATAAATACTTAAAAAATACAGAAAAACACCAAGACACTGAAAAACATTCATGTTCATCACAGAAACATTTTCCAGTAGTGGGAATCGAACCCACGGCCTTGGTCTCAGAAAGCAGGGTCGCTGTCCACTGTGCCAACCGGCTGTGAAATACATATAACATTCAGATAGGAAAGGAAAATAATAGGCCTTCCATTGCAAACGTTTCAATAATGTAGCAGATTTATGATGTCGAGATTATTAGGATTTAAAAAAAGATCACTCTTCTGCTGGATTCTTCAAACGGGCTTCTGCTCTCGAATGAGAGAGCTGATAACGCTGCAATAGTCGGTTTAGAGCTAAGAAATAGTCTCCAAAATGGTTTACATAAACATTACCTCTGCGTATCAAACAATCCGGGCTTTTCAACAATGTGGTATTTTATAAAAAGGCCAGCTCTTGATTGCGATCACACCTTATTGTACGAGTAGGTGATTCTGCAGCCGCGGAGTTCGCTTACCTAAAAGATTCATATACGCTCTTGATTTGGAGTAACCTATAATACAGGTACCGCGGAAGACGGAAGCCGGAAAGGCGTTCCAGATTACTGCGGTGCATATTATAAACAAGAAAGCCATGTATCTACTTGTCGAAGTGATATAAACAAGATACCGGTATGAATCCGTTAGATGCCTCGCGACTCGAAGGTAGAAATGTGAGGATGGCACTAAATCAAATAGTTCCTGAGCCATTGCCCACTACAGGGTACGGATCATGAGAGCAGATTAGTAGAGTAGGTTTCCTTACGATATTTTCCTTCACGATTAAAGCAAGAAAAAAATCAAATTCGAAAATTCTTCATTCGTGTAGGCCTATCACAGGCACTTTTGAAACGTTCATTCATCCTCCAATAAACATAATATGTGTCCTTCCGATATTAACGAAATACGTAATTCTTGTGCTAAACACACACCAGGTCTACGGGACGTCGATAAATACCCAATTATTTAAGACGAAAGTCTTTAATAGATGTTTCCTGCATGTAATGACTGATTGAGGAAATGTGGATACCAACAGTCGACACGTCAAATTCAAAGTCACGATATGGAGCGTGCTATGTTGAGAGTCACTATATGCTCCTAATCTACTGTCTGGATTGCGCGTCAGTTGCTGATAAGAAACAATGACGCCGTAGAAACAAATTTTATCGTCACCATCTGGATGCCTGGTATTCCAATACCCGAAGGCCAGGTCATTTCCACTGTCCTCTTGCAAATTGTGTAGCGAGCCATTTAATGAATTCTCACAAACTACGAGGGGCAGATAAACACATTTATTTGCGATAAGCATATTTACATTTGACGACTAATTAAAGACATATCAATATTCAGAGACGAGTAAACTAACTCTTGCAAACCACTTTTTGTTAATGAAAAGGTCGAAATGTCACCGACACGTTAGCGTAAACAGGTCGTTTTCGCCTCCGAATAGCTATTCATGTTCCATAATAGGTACATCACAGTGTAGACGCTGTATAATTATATCGCTCTATAAATACAACTAATATAAAGGCGGCTTTCCGGCAGCCGCTAGGGGTTTGTCTTCAACTAGCCAACAAGGTCGCTTTATTAACAAGGCTTAGCTCAGCTTAGCTCTGGTTTGAATCTCATGTTTACCTTTTTCCACCGTTGTTTTGGATTTTAATGACTTCAGAATTACAGCTTAGGTTACGCAAAACGCTATAATAAAGCCAATGTTAGCACGTGTTTAAGAACATTACATTCGTTTCTGTAACATTATTTCGGAACTTTAGTGAATATGAACTTAAAAGTGGCTTCTAGTAGAACTAAGCGGACTTCGTTAGTGGGAATTTATTTGAAACTGACTAATAAAGAAGTTTGACTTTCAACGTGAATATTTATATTGGGTAGTGGAGTATCGCACTGTCTCCTGGCCGGCACAGGTCCTGTATATATGATGTATATATGATTATACTTGCTACTAAAAACTTGTATATAAAGCTTAGCTTGCTTAAAAATCTTCCACGCAAAAGCTTAGTAGTTACGCTTAAACGCGTAGCTTGTGAAACAGTTTATTTTGATTTACAGCTTAGCTTAAATTCCTGGAAACGTGCAGGTGCCTCTCTAGGTAGTGAAAAGATGCCTTGTTACCGCAGACTTTGCATCTCGAAATAATGGAGACGATCTCTGAGACACAACGTGTGCTATCATGTTACTATAATATTTCCTACACAGAAGGAGAGGTTTATGCAAGATACAGTGTTCGAGAAGTTACGATGACTTTATAAAATTTGTCATACTCTAAACCACTTGGGGATTTAATTATGACAAAAAACCGAAGAGTCTAATCAGTGTTCGTGATAATGGGCAAAGTATCCTACTCCTACAACCAATAACTATTAGTTTAACATTAGCGTATGGACCACTTGAATCTAACATAAATACTTTGATAAATAGGTGACTCTCCTTCTTATAGTCTCTGTCCTTTATATGGTCATTGATTATACGACAGTCTTTGTGACTATATAACGGGGACGAGCTCTTTGACGCAACAAAGGCGGTCATCTTACCATAATGTTTTCCTCTGTCATCTTACCTAATACAGTGTGTGTATCGGGTCTTTCTATTACGAAAAATTGTGACGCTTTTGCAAGATATTTTGTTATATAAATACCTTTATTTAATATAAATTCTATAATTTGATTTTTATATTTTTATTAGTGTTTTTACTTTCACTCCGCGGAATTATGAAACATTATGAAATTATATAATAATATAATCATAGCCCTTACGCGCGATTGAAGTAAAACTTTTTTATTTATGAAGTAAAACTTATTACTATTTATTGATGAAACAGTAAAATGTTCCTGGGACTCCACAATTTCATTTAATATTCATTTAACCTTTTACTTAAAATTCATTAATATCACTTTCAAATTTTATAAATATTTTCATTTGTTAAACAGAATAATTGAGAGTAGAAAATTGAAGGTTAGATCAGCACATGTCAATATAAACTTGTCATTGACTATTATAGAATGTCTGAATCGTCAGAAAATGTATTAATAATTTATTTATTACAAAAGTAATAAATAAACAAGTATATTATAGAGATTTTCAAAAATTTTTGTAATTTAATTTTTTTTTTTTAACTGTTGTTTTTATTCACTTTGCTATCCACAATTGATCCATTTAAAAATATATGAACATAAATAATCCTAATTGATTATGATATTTGCCACTAGCTGGCATATAAGTGAAGAAGCGTGGAGTATATGACATATACTTACGACCAATCTAAATTATTATTTTTAAATAGCGGACACTACACCGACGTCGGACGTAAGCGTTACTTCTTTCAAAAAAAAAATCTGAGTTACTCTCTAGTCGCGCCTAAAGAAGTTTTACTTTAAAAATGTGACATAATTTATTGCATATAGCCTGACGGGTGACATAGGCCTGTTGTCGAATGAAGCAAGTCCACGTAGTCCCGGGCAAAGGCTAGTAAAATGTAATCTCATTAGCTTTCAGTGTCAGAGACGTCGCATTAATTTTCAATTTTAATATTTCATGTCGCGCCGCTCTCTTCTCCCATATTTTACAGCCTTGTGTGGGATGTATTTCACTTTTATGTCACTGAGTCAGAATATTATCTTTTTTCTGAGACTTTGACATAAAAAATTTCATATACATTTTAAACGTATTGGTTCGGGTATAAAGGCATAAAGCTGGCAAAAAGGAAATTTGTTTCCGAAACGAGGGTGACACTTTTGTCTTTATTACATTTTGGTTAGGTACGGAAGTTAATTAACTTTCAAAGCGTTGGTAAATTCTTAAAGGATGAAAATATTTATAACTGCTCGTTAATCCTTGACGCATCGGTGAGCGCTATGAATTTAAATAGGAGGTCCCAGGTTCTATTCCCGGCATTTCGATTTAGGAATTTATAATTTCTGAATTTTCTCCGGTTTAGTCTGGTGGGAAGCTTTGGCCGTGGTTAGTTACCACCTTACCGACAAAGACGTGCCGCTAAGACATTTAGTGCCCGGAGCACTAAATGCGATGTCGCGTAGAAACCGATTATGACTACCATACTCCCTAACAGGTTAGCCCGCTACCATTTTAGACTACGTCATTACTTACCACCAGGTGATATAGAAATCAAGGGCTAACTTCTAGAGGTACAAAAATCAAATTATGTATATACGTTCATCTACAGACCCAGTTGTTCAAAATATTGTTGTATTTGACTGATACGCCAACCATTATCTGTCTACTGCTAGACTATAGGCCTCCCGCATTGGAAGGATTTCCCATTATCACCACGCTGACCAGAGGAGTTGGTGAATGTAGTAGTAGCACAGAGAACGCGTCTGCCTGTTCTCCGTTATATACCCCTAGTCACCTCGTAATACACCCACTGGAAGTGGAGGGGTATATAAGTAACAGAAACACTGTAACTGGGCCTCGAGCGCGAGTTAGTCTCAAAATATGAGTTTTTACATTAAATCCGAGACGTGCATTAAGAAGTTTCGAAGCATAACGTTTCCCCGAGCTGCGCCGCGGTTGTTTGAAATAAAGCGCTTCCAGATGCTGAATTGTGCGAGATTTTTAACTTCGTTAACAAGTTTTGATGTTGAGGGAAGTGTGCTTGACTCGGTAACATGTTATAACATCTAGAGTCACAAGATACTTACGGCTAATGTAAAAACTTAGCTTATTTTAATTACAAAGATTACAAAGAAAGGTTGTGTAAACTGTGCGTATGACTAGATGATAATGCAGTTGCGTTGGTTAAGCAAAACGGAAGTAATTCAGTAACTGGATGAATACCCTATTTTTAATAACTAACTTTTGTCTTTCTCAAAATCACTAGCAACTGATAAGAAATTTTTCCTTGTCGGACCCCATAACCTTCTCCCAAAAACTCTCAGAGGAGCACATTAAAAGTTCTGCGCTCCATTTCTCTCTGTTCTACAAAGATATACTCAGCAGTGGACATCAGTGGCTGATGATTCCATATATCACGTGGATTTTCACAAGAGTATACCCATGTACGTTATTCAGGCAAAAAAAGATATCTCTATGTAAACATTATACCTTTTAATTAGACATTTTATTATGCTTTTCAATCTGACAGGAGCTCATTAACCACATTTAGCAGCTATAAAACACCTACTTAAAGAGTTAGGACTCTATGTACAATAACATCTTACTGTCTACACTATTCATGTACGAAATTTTTGCTTCTTTTTCAGTAATGTTAATTAGTATATTACTTAATTTAAAGGGATTTTATACCTTCATATAAAGAGTAATATACGTTAAAATTCGAATTATTCGTTCGTTGATACATTTTTCTATGCACATATTTTTAACATGAATTATTTTAAATATGGCCAGCGCATACCGGAGATTTAGGTGCAGAAATTTTTACTTTACCCAATTTAAATTTTTACGTTGCTAGTAACGTACGTAACAAAATATGTTTTTATTTTCAATGTTTTAAGAGTGATCGGAAAAATCCCCTTTTCTTGCCAAGAACATTTGGTTCCTAAGCGCAATACTAATAAAAACCTAACCTAATAAAAACAATGCTTTCTAATTTTGGCCATTAGAAAAAGTGGTTATAAAGCATTATTCAACCAGCCTAACATATTATTTGTTTCTTAGGCATAAGCGTTGTCTCGATTTGTCTGAGCTAGGAATTGCAGCACCTACTAGCTCACTTAAAGTACATTTTATTCGTATACCAACATAAAAGCGATCGTAAAAGAGACTTGTACGTACAACTACATAAGGGAAACCACATTTTCACTGAGACCGTTAATTTTGACTACTCATTAAGTTGTCGGCTACAGCTATTTTGAATTTTATCACTTCGCAATTGTTTTTAATTTGTTACAATATACATAGTTGCCTCGTCGGTATAGGGTGTTTGACTGCGGGTCACGAGGTCTTGAGCTTAAATCCCGAGTCGAGCGAAAATTTCTCAGTACAAGTCCATTACATAATATCATCATCACCATATGGGTCTTCTCCCACAATACGAAGGGTGTAGGCCATAGTCCACCACGCTGGCCCAAAGCGGATATGTGGAATCCACACGCCTTTGAGAACATTATGGGGAACTTATAGGAGTGCAGGTTTCCTCACGACGTTTCCCTTCACTGTGAAGCAAGTGAACGAATGAAAGAATTAATACACTTTTATTATACACCAAAGAAAAAGCGATTTCTTCCAAGTGATAATTTAATTTCCTAAAACGTATATGACATAGTAAATTCGAGTTCGTGGATTCGAACTCAGCCCCCCAAAAGTGAAGCCGAAGTCATAAACACTAGGCTGTCACCGCTTCCGTTTAGAAAAGTTGTTCATATATACACAAATGCACTGACGACACAAAAAGTTCGTACAAATTGTATGGAGATTTTATCAATTTTTACGATTATCCTTCTTGATGCCTACCCTAGTTAAAACCCCTGTGCACGCCTGTTGTCAAGAAGAGTTTTCGATTCGTCGACAGTTGTAACGGGCGTTGAAGCCATGTCAGGTTAGTTTTGAGCGAAGGCTGGTACAAAGACACCTTATCTGTAGGTACATCAGCGCAGCAAACACGCTCAAATCCACCGCCAATCCCCGCTGCTGAGAATTTCAAAGATGCCGTCGACAACGTATTCGTGCGTTAATTATTCACACGTCGCATTAGGTGATCCCGCGTGCGTTTTAATAGAAATCAAAGCAGGTACATTCGCTTACTCTTCCGTGCGCTGCAATATAAACGTACCTTGACGAGATGTATGAATATAAAGAGAGTTTAGCTCTCACTTCCATCCAAATCAACACAGTTTGAGTACATTTCTGTGCCCACCTACAAGATGATACGACGGGTTGTTATAAGTTTGGTGTGTCTGTGTGCGTGTTGGTCTGTATGTCTGTGTCATCGTTGCTCCCGAATATATGAAGCGATTTTAATTTTTATGTTTTTTTTTGTAAGGTGAATTAATCGGGAGCTATGTTTACTGAAAATCGTTACAGGATGGTCGCCGCCACAAAATAGCGGGTCGCATTCTCTCCACAACTCCCTCAATATGGTTATCAAATGAAAGGGATTAGAAAAACACTATACACTATCACAAATTTTAAATCCAAGATGACAGTCACCACAACATGGCGAATTCCATTTTTTTTCTCAACTCCCATTATATAAACAAAAGGGCGTGACTAGTAGAATAATGTACACTACATTGAAATTCGGGTGTTTTTTTTTAGTTATTGTCTAAATTAATTATAAGTTTTATAGTTATCTATTCTCTATTTACCTCTTTATACATATGCAGTTACCATTGAACTGTATTTTGTAGTGCTTTGTGCCCAATCCCTTCGAGCCCATTGTTATTTGACTACTTTTGTGTGGAAAGGTTGACAGCCCCTGCATTGTGCACGCTTTGAATTGATTCCACGGAACGAGATTGGCTCACAAAACCCTTCGCTCTAATCCGTATTCCGATCTAGCTCTCAATTGACTGCTCGTAGAATAAATTGTTTACGTGCCCTGACAAAAAATGAACGAGCAATATAATATTACTAGATCTATCTACTATGTGTTATATTTCCAACGCGCTGGTTGGGAATATAACAGATAGCAGATAGTTTCAAATTCCTTACTTTTAATCGTGGGATCAGTGAGTTCAGATGCAAGACTAAGCTTCCTTATTGTTTCTCGCCGGAAACAGCTTTTTTCATCATCATTATCATATCAACCCATTACTGATCCAATAAACAACCCATTAAAGACCACAGGACACCATCACAATGCCGTAGTCCTCCACGCTGACCCAGTGCGGATTGGTGGACTTCACACGCCTTTGAGAACATTATGTAGAATTTTCAGGCATGCGGGTTTCCTCACGTTAAGATGTTAAGACGGTTGCTTAAGACGCACATAACTTAGAAAAGTTACAGTTGCTATGATTGGAACTCATATATAAACCCATTAACGGCCCACTACAGGGGACGGTTCTCCTCCCACAATGAGAAGGGATTAAGGCCGGAGTCCACCGCGCGGCCCCATTTCGATTGCTGAAGTCCACACACATTGAGAACATTATTAACTCAGGATTGTAGTTGATGACGTTTTCCTTCACCGTTAAAGCAAGAGATGTTTTAATTGCTTACCTTATAAAAGTTACAGGTGCGTGCTGGGATTCAAACTCAGCCCCCCAAAAGTAAAGACGAAATCCTACCAACTGGGCTATCATCGCGGTTCGAACTCGGCGCACCGAAATTGAAACCGTATTCTTAATCACTAGGCTATCACCGGTTTTACTATTAATAGGGAATGAGTGCAAAATCTCGGCGCTACCACGATTCGGTGGGTCATTGTTATCGGCTACAGGGTGCCATCCCGATGACTGTGAACGTAGGAGGTATGTTCTTTAAACATACGTCATTTTCGACTATAGATGAGTATCTATATTAATATATTAATTATAATAATAATTTTCGGGCGGTTTTTGACGTACAACTTCTTTAGGCGCGACTAGGGAGTAACTCAGTTTTCTTCTGACGTAAGCGTTACTTCTAAAATAATAATTTGTATTGGTCGTAAGTATACAGATACTCCACGCTTCTTGACTTATACGCCAGCTAGTGGCAAATATAATAATCAATAAGGATTATTTATTTTAATATTCACAAACGGATCAATATGTTTTAAATTGCAAACTTTTTTGAAAATCACTTAATATACGAGACTTATAATATAATATAATCGCTTAATATAATATACTTGTTTATTTATTACTTTTGTAATACATAAATTATTAATAAATATTCTGACGATTGCGACATCCTATAATATTCAATGACAAGTTTTATGAGCAATTTTCTACTCTCAATTATTCTATTTCAAAAATTAAAATATTTATAAAATGTGAAAGTGATATTAATGAATTTTAAATTAAATATGAAATGAAATAGTTTATATTGAATTAAATGGCGGAGTCCCAGGAACATTTTACTCTTTCATCAATAAATAATAATAAAAGTTTTACGTCAATCGCGCGTACAGGTTACACGCACACACTTGTTTATTTTTACTGCTTTGTCGTACCCGGAATTGTCGTCGTCCAAGTATTAGCTTATTAATCTTAGTTTTACGCAAATTGGTACTCCTGAGCAACTGCCGTTCAAAAATATAAAAAGACTTTCCCGAGCTCCCTAGTCCTCGCCCGGGAAAGTCCAGGGGCTTCGAGGACCATTGTTCGCATAATATCCTGTTTTGTGCCAATATCCGGGCCCCCAGGCCGAGTCCCCGAGTCTGCATTCATTATGCCAGACCAATTACAGGACTCTAGGGTTCTTGTGTTTCCGTGTGAATAGGATTTGTTTAGTTTCAAGTGGTGACTGACAGACTGGCTGACTGTCGTTTTTAATACTGTATTTGTTTTTGCTTATTGGATGTTTATTATGATGTTGAGTATTCAATTGTGAGAAGTTTAGTGCACTGTTGCCAGATGGCGTATTGCTTCCCAAAACAAATGATTTTGTTTCATTATAAACTATTGGAAATTTTCATTATAACAACTACTCGTAGCTACAAAATCTAGTCATTCGTCACATTACTAAACTACACCGATATCATCGAAATTTCATATAAGCTGGTAGAAAATTATTATGTATTGAGAGTTCTAGATATATCACATTGCAGAAACGATAAAATAAAATTACTGCTCAGACAAAGTTTTAAAAAATGTTAAAATTTCAGTGCAATTCAACGTGTTAACCATTTTCCCATAATTTTCAATATTAAATTTACGTTGTATGATTAAATACGCAGCGATTGGCGGAGTGCACTCAGCCGATGCGACTATCGGCTTACACTCGATGGTACTTACGTTCAAAGTTCAACGTTTAACGTAATTCGAGTAGTTTTCAGCTCACGCCCCACACCTCACGCCTCGGAATACATACTGATAACTTTACAGTCAAATACTAAAAGAAATTATTTACTTTAATCATATATTTCGATATTTTTATGCATTTTTAATTAAAACTTAATGTAAGCTTAATTTGCTTTACTCGGTGAAAAGCAGGAGAATCTATATGGACTGATTTATAGTTTCTTCAATCCTTATACTCCACACTAAACTGATCTTCGGTAATGTAATGTACATTACTAGTAGTACGCATGTTCCGCTCCGAGTATAAAGATTAGTCACGTCAAACTGTTGATGCAAACCAAGGATGTCCACCGAAACGATACAATAATAAGTATTACACCAGTTGCGCTTAGGATTATGGTATATTAGGTAAGCAATTTATTATGCTCGTGACGATAAAGGAACTGATGGTGAAGAGTTGGGAGAACACCCCAACTATTAACGCCGCGGCTTCGGGAAAAGCAATACTTTGAAGAAGGTTATGAGCAGTTCCGAACTCGTACTACGATATAGTAGGAGCCACGATTCTACAAAACACAAGTGTACTGAGCTAACCTGTTAAGAGTATAGCAATTATATTCGCATGACAGCACGTGTGCAAAAGCCTCCCACATGTTCAGACCAGAAAAAAATCTGCAATTATAAAATTCCAAATGCCTCTACCGAGGATCGAACTCAGGAAATCCAACTAAAAATACCAAAGTTATTAACAATGTGTCACTGCGATAAAAGCAATATGGACACATAAATCGGTTGCCAATAACAACAACCCAGCAGTGCTTCAAAATAAATTCTAATAACTCTAAAATAATTCAATAAATCTTCATAAGTAATTCTGTATGTATCTTAAGATTCAGATCTTTTCTTGGGCCCAGCATAATGACATCATAATCTGTGTTCTAATTTTAGTAATATATAAGATTACAATGAACATAAGCTGAGTCAAGTTTCACGATAGTAAGGTCTGATCTGCACATACACTAGGTACAAATGAACACGATACTCAATAAATGAGAATATTGGTGTGTGTAGGATGATACTTATGAACGAAATTCGCAACTCTACCGCCCCGGAGATACGCTTAAAACTTTGATATTAAATTTTAATAGGATTATACAAGTTTAATACGTGCTGCTGTATATCTTTCGGGATTTTCGGGAAGTTTAAACCGCGCCGACACCGTTTTACAAAGGCTTTTTGTCCGCGGTTTAACTGGATTTTATTTTCAATGAATCCGTCTACTCTCTCATCCGTATAAGCTTACGATACAAGGATATAGTCTACGTTATCAGAAGTATCCTAATAATTCATTCAGTTCAACTTCTGATACGAATTACTGTGGGTTGAATAAATAAATAAATAATATATACTACGACAATACACACATCGCTTAGCCCCAAAGTAAGCATAGCTTGTGTTATGGGTACTAAGATGACTGATGAATATTTTTATGAATAATAGATACATAAATACTTCTAATATATAGATAAACACCCAGACAGTGAAAAATATTCATGTTCATCATAACATCACTTTCCAGTTGTGGGAATCGAACCCACGGCCTTTGAATCAGAAAGCAGGGTCTACCCACTGCGCCTGTTGGCCGACCAAAACAACTATTATTATTTGGTCAACTCTATTTTTATTCCTCAGCGAGTTAGCCTTTGTCAACAATCTTACCTGTTGTTGAGTGATGATACAGTCTAATTTTATAATGGGTTATTTTTTTAGGGAATTGACAGTCAGTATTTTAAACCAGTACCCCTAGTCAGTGTTAACGCGGCACCGTGTGGGGACGCCATCAGTCTAGCTCTTTTGCTACCATAATATTGCACAGTCGGTGATGTAACATTAATTCTGCTTTGATAAGCAGCTAAACTACTTAATAAGCAGTTTTGAAACGTAATGTATGTCTGTTTGTAGTGACATCTACCACCGGTTCGGAAGGAGATTCTACCGAGAAGAGCCGGCAAGAAACTCACTAGTTGCTCTTTTCCAACATCAACATTTACAATCATTTTTCCCGCCAGATACGCGGGAGTTGAGCGAAGCTGGCTTCTTCCAAGCTACAGCTTGCATTGTTATAAAATTATCAATTGTTTATTTACTAGGTTAGATAAGCTCAATCGGATACCAGCAAGTGCAATAAAATTAAATGACCTTTGAAACGACATATGAACAAAGGAAGTAAATAAAACCGGGCAAAAAGCTATTATATTACAAAACAAATATTTTAAATAATTTTCTTAAATATTCTCATACCCTGCGCAGCACTTTAAAGCAATAATATAACGCAGTGACACCGACTGGCTTACGTAACAGCAAAAATAGGATTCACGCACGCGGGCGTGCACTAACGTAATAATCTCCTCACATAAGAGACGTTCCTTCCTTTGAGATATTATCCGTATTCCGTGCTAATTCTCCATGCTACTTTACTTACTAATTTTACTGTATAGTATAATCAAAACGTTGCATAAAGACGTGAGATTACCACTTTCTAATACAAATCGGATTCAAAAGTATAATCTCTGTGAAAACTAGTAACTTTTTTTCTTTATCACAACACTAAATTAAGACACCGTCCACCCCCGACCTAAATGACCAACCTCTTATGACCCAAAAATTCAAAATAATTCAAAATTCATTTATTTCAAGTAAGCCCAGTTTTTAAGCACTTTCGAAACGTCAAGTCAGACTCTGGTAGCTTATTATAAATAATAGGTGCCCTATTAAAGATACTTTTGCCGAATATTTTTTTATAATGATGGGTATGAGTAGTTTATTCTTTCTAAGTTCGTTAATAGAATATTTGAACATGAACACGTGAGTACATACAAACATATTAAAGTATGTTTTACATATATATATATCAATATATACCAATTCAGCCCAAGTAAATGAATGTTATACTCACGTTAATTCGAATAACTTATACAATGTAAAAAATGATTCACATAACTTAAAACCTGCCCCTTTTTACGCAGGCCGCAATTGCTGTAAAAGTGTGCAGTATGTATCCGTCGTAAAGTACCTATAACGTAATTATCCCTTCATGTCAGAGCACCATGAGACTTCCTTTGAAATATCATGTTAGAACGCAAAATAATGAACTTAAAGACATCCACATAGAGTATGTTTTCAGTTGACTTGGCAAGATAAATTCGCAATAGTACTGAGTTAATTAGAGAGATGGTTCAAGACATCACGTTTATGAGCTTGAAATGTTATTCATTGTGAAGCTAACAAACACTACGCTACAGAAATAAATAGTAGTAATAAAATTATCTTCCCCGTTTGTGTTCTTCGATTTTTTTTAATTTCACTACAAGTGAGCCCTTGACTGCAATCTCACCTGGTGGTAAGTTATGATGCAGTCTAAGATGGTACAAGCTAAACGCCACATCGCACCGGAACACTAAATCGCTTAGCGGCACGTTTTTGTCGGTAACTAGTCACGGCCATAGCCTCCCACCAGACCAGACCAGAGAAAATTCTGAAATTATATATTCCCAAATTACCGCTTGCGCGAATCAAACCCGGGAACTCGTGCTTAATTCACAGCGCTCACCATTGCGCCAGGGAGTTTATCAAATAATCAATTCCCGGGTTGAAAAAAGAGCTTTTTGGCTACCTCTGTCCTTCTGGGCATGACAGAGGTTATGTGGGACTCGTTTACCCTAACTAAAAACCACCACGGCATGTCCGTCTCGGTGGCTTTAGTCCGGGGAACCCGTGGTATAATTCCCAGACGTCTAGAATTGGAAATAGATAATCCTAATTGATTATGATATTTGCCACTAGCTGGCGTATAAGTCACGAAGCGTGGATTATAACACCTATAAAAACCAAATTATTATTTTTAAATAGTGGAAACTACACAGACGTCTGACGGAAGTAACGCTTACGTCAGATGTCTGTGTAAAAAAAATCCAAACTAAACTAAAGTAAACTTATCCATTAGCCCTCCTTAATTTAATCTAAACTAAACATTTGGCACTTAATGGTTCAAGCATTAGGACGCCGCGGTAATCTACGAGAATTCCAGCTATTTACATAATTCAAAACGAGAGCGGGTTAAACAGAACCGAGTATTTACTTGGGTTGGCTTACTTCTGCGCTTCCATAAAATTTAATGAGTATTCATAACGTTATCTATATCTATCTTTCTTCTATATCTCATCATTATCCCATTACCAAAAGCCACAGGTATCCTCTCAGAATGAGCAGCGTTAAGTCCATATTTTCAAATTTCTGCCTCGGCTGAACGCACGACTCAACTATTGACTTTAGCTCATCAGTCAGTCCGTCATGATAAAACCATATATAGATTTATGAAAAGATATAGAAAAAATGGTGATAGACCAGTGGTTAAGGCTTCGGGTTCAGCGAACTCTAATTTTCCGGAAGTTATGTGCGCTTTTAATTCAAGAAATTAAGTAACATTTGCTTTAACAGTGAAGGAAAACATTATGTTATTACAAATACTTGCATACCTGTGTACTCTTTATAACGTTCTGAAGGGCATGTGAAGTCTACCAATCCACACTTGGCTAGTGTAGTTTTTTTTATCCCTCTACCAGTTAGCTTTTGACTGCAACTTTGCTGGTGGTAAGTGATGATGAAGTCTAAGGTGGTAGCGGGCACACGGGAACCCTAAATCGCTTAGCGGCACGTCTTTGTCGATAGGGTGGACACTAGACACAACTGAAGCCTTCCATCTGACTTAACTGGCGGCGGCCTGAACCCTTCTCATTCTGAGAGGACATCCGTGCCCTAAAGTTGGAGGGTAATGAAAAAATGAAAATTTATTTATTTGTTATCTCAATTTAATTATAAAACAATAGGCTAAAACCTCCATTTAAGTTTGGTAAAAACCTGTATGTGGAGGTTTAGGTTTGGTAACCTCTTTCCGGTCCAAATTTACACATATACTAATAACATGACTTAACCAATTTATTACATTTTATAATTTTATACTTTTTTTTTTTTGTTTATTGTTTAGAATTTTCAAAATCAATCATGCAAGCATGCAAATATGTGAGTGGGTGTGTGTAAGTGTTTGTGTTTTAAATGTGTGTGTATGGGTGTGTGTAAGCGTTTGTGTGTGTTTAAAATGTGTGTGGGTGTGAGTTAGTGTGTGTGTATTTGCATTTGTGAGTGTGTGTATGTGTGTGCTTTTTTTATAATCAGGAAGATTATAAAAAAAAGCACACACATTCTATTATACAGCGGACAAGACTGTTCAGTTGCCTCTAGTTTTTGTGTAACTGTAGAGACAATATGACGATTTGTTCTTTTATTTAAAGTTTTTGGATCAAAGTGGGGTAATGGGTTGGCGACAATGATGATGGTATTCCAATATGTGCAGAGTTCGTTTCACAATCAATAAATTATCTTGCTTGGCATTATATCAAAGGGAACAGGAAAAATGACAGCAAATTGTTTGGTCTAACTATCGAAACTCAATTACGTCACATCCGCTTCCTCGCTCTGGGCTTTGTTACAAGTTCCTTCAACATTAATTTAACGTTGAAGAAAATGTCGTTGAACGCAAAAGTGGCAGTCACCCTGAACCTACGATCTCGTTAGGAAAAAAGCTTTACCATATAAGCTTTTTATTATGTTATTTCTATTTGATCTTACGCTGTTATGAGTATTTAATAATAATGTAAAGGTAGAACTCGAATTGCGAAAAATATACACGTTTTGGATAAGTAGATGTGTTTGGTTTGCGGCAAAACTTCATCGCATAGAAAAAAAAATTCCTGACCCAATTTTTTTTCAAATAGAAACATTTTTATTTTCACTTTGTTAAACGTTGCAATCTCACCTGGTAGTAAGTAATTATACAGTGTAAGTTTGTAACGGGCTGACCTGTTAGATATAAAGCAGATATATTGCAGCCTTACTTCTGGTCGGTAACTTAGCGACATCGTACCGGAAGGCTAATCAATTAGCTGGTAGGGTGGTAACTAGCCACGGCCGAATCCACCACCACCTTCCACCAGACCAGACTAGAGAAAATTCGAACCTCAAGGGTTCGAATTCGCCTGTTGTTTTGGTTAAAACATAAAACTTGATACCGACGGCGAAATAAAAGAGAGGAAAAACGTTTGAACGAAATAACAACGTGAAAATGTAAATCTCAAAGTGACATGTCATTTATCTAAATAACAGGCGCTGGGCTGACCTCACGCTGCAAGAACCCTACTCCGAATGTAGTTTTACCACTTTAGAGGAATATTTTTAATATGTGTTAATATTAATAATATATACTATTATTATTAAGAAATATTAATGTGACTTTGTAAGCTGTGATAGCCTAGTAGTTAAGATTGCGGTTTCACTTTGGAAGGACTTCGAATCCAAGCACGCACCACTAACTTCTCTAAGATATGTGCGTTTTAATCAATTAAAATATCACTTGCTTCAACGGTGAAGGAAAACATGTGAGGAATCCTGCATGCGTGAGAGTTCTCTATAATTTTCTGAAAGGCGTGTCGAATCCATCAATCCACATTGGCCCAGTGTGTTGGAGACCCATGCCCTATAGTGGGTCGGTAATGGATTGATATGACGAATGTGTCTTTAAGAAATTTGACATGAAAAGCTTATTCCAAACAGCGGGGTTCAGATTCGACTTCGACTGGTTTTGCATTAATGTTTATCAGTACTTATAAAGAAATGTCCTTTATGTCTCGTTGGTCAGATTGATTTATTCCTAGCATTTACTACAAAGCTAGTGTCACTTCACAGAAAAATACCTGTAACGTTTTAGGTTTTTAAGTTAATTATATAGTATTTTTCCTATGTTAGCCCACTGTAATTTTCTATTGTCACTTTATTCTTATTCCTGTTTACTTACCTTATTTTTACCATAGTATAGCTATTCTTTACTTCTGTAAACCTGTTCGTGCCTATAATAAATAAATGACAGGGCCGTACGTTCAATCCCAGGTCGGGTTTCAGAAATATTAGACATTGGGTGTTTCTAGCAAGGAAGCGGTGTTATGAAATTGGCGTTGTACAGCCATTACTCCAGTGTAGGGTATTTAGTTTACCCCCCTTCTTCACCGTAATCAAGCATCCAATCTTGATTTTTGGCAAAGAGTTGGTTGATATTATTTTTAACACAGAAAAACAAATGGCTTCCACGGGATTTGTAATAAACCAAAATTAACCCGGACGAAGAACGCGGTCTGTTATAAAAGTTGTGTCCCGGGCCTAAGAATGGAACTTATGATGTACGAAAAAAACCTTTACTGAAATTTAACTCAAATTGGAAAAATATACATACTGCCACAGAATTAAGATCATACAGAAACCGTGTACATGATTAATATTGAAGCATAAAAAACCACTCCACTTTAGATTGGTTTCTCGAACACTGTATTGCTTTTTAATGGTTAATATATGATATTGTATATATTTAAACTTATGAGATTTTAGAGGAATGTGCAGCGTCTGTAAAAATTAAACACACCCCGATACTCAATTTGCACACTCGATTTATTATACTAAATGGTTGCGACCTATTCGAAGTCACAGCCCAAAGTGCCCTGCCGTGTCATCCCACCCTCAGGCCAGAGCCGCCATATTTTTTCCCCTCTTGGTGACCCGATACTGACGTCACAACGACCGACAAGCTGCCGAGGTGGCGCTTGCGTCGATCTTTGTACATCGTCGCACACAAAACGCGCGGTGTTGCCAACACGTCCAAATAAACTCATGTGAGTTTCAGGATGCGAAGAATAATAATTTTAGTAGTTTGTAATAAAAAAATAAATAAAAATAAAAATAAAATAAACAAACGGTTAGTCACTTCATACCATTTAGCAGTTGACAGTAATTTTTTTACTTCTATAGTTCTAAGCGTTCACCATAAAATGGGAAAAAAATTGTGAGGGCGTTTTCACTGTTTTTTTTGGACACAATGCACTGGACACAATAATGGCTGAATGAGGATTCTGTATGTTATTAAATCAATGCATGCTGCATACGAATTAACTTGGTCCGAAATATAACCTGAACTGGAAAGTTTCCAGCGATAGCCAGTAAATCCCGAGATGACGTGTCATTTATACAGACCGGACCGGTGTCACGCCACAGACAAAAAACAACCGCTGCGATATTAACATGGCGCTTTTCGCTTTTACTTTAACTGAGAAAACTCTGGAGATGTGGAATCGGGATATGAAATTAATTATTATACACACGCTACGCATACACGGCGCTAGTGTCGCCAACGGCATATTAGCTCCGTGATAAACTATTATTAAAAATATAATACAACGCAAATTGTCCAAAAATAAGTTCTGTTTAAACTTATAACAGTGTAAAGCAACAGTGGAAGTGTTTGTGAAGCTAGCTTTTAAAGAAATCCGGTAAAAACCCGTGTTGTAAATACTGACAAGTCTCTGTGTTTTCATACTACAAAGAACGTAAAGATAACATTAAATCTCCCTCAGACCTTGAAATTGTGCAATGTGCAGTGGTGTTTCGACTTACTTATAACTGATTTTTATCAATTAGTGTTGAAAATTTAGATTTATCACAAAAAATAGTAGTTCATAGTAATACTATTAAACATATTCAAAAGTGGGTAGAAAACTAATCACATTACGTGGCCTGTCGCTACGAGACCGGAACATCATCCTGGCCAACTATTTCGCCACTTTTAGTACGTGCATCAGTAGCGAGTTTGGTACTACAGCTGCCTTAAATTCGCATAACACCCGGTTCGAATCCTACCAACTACGTGCCGAGATTATTTTCGTTTTTAATTTCATTTTATAATTTCGTTACAACAATGGTTGGTACTTGTGAAGCATGCAAAGAGCACATCAGCGTAACCGTAAAGCGGATAAAATGCAATCTGTGTAGCTGTATGTATCACTCTGACTGCGTTGGATTTACGGGTGACTCGACGCAAGCGAGGACTCAGTGGAAGTGCCCGAACTGCGTTGCTGCAGCACGAAAAGGCGGGGACAACAGTAACACGCCAGTTCGAGTTGACAAATTAAACAAGATCCAGCGCTCGGTTTGTGACGATTCTGATGATGCGTTGTCCAAACGTGACGTCACAAAAGAGTTAACTGATAACTCAAAGTTACTCTGTCGTTTTGAGAACATCTTAGACTCTAAGCTGAAAACAATCAAGTTCGAAATAGTCGAGGAACTTAAAACGACCATTTTTGCGGAAATAAAAAGCGAAATCGCATCTCTGTCGTCAGAATTCTCCCAACTTCAGGCCTCTTACAGTCAGCTCCAGATAGAAAACGATCATCTCAAAAACGACTTACGCGTACTACAGGAGCGCATCGATGCATCTGATGATCAGGTATCGGACCTGCGCGCCCAGTTCGGCAGACAACAGCAACAGGCAAGAATTAACAACTTAGAAATCGTAGGGCTGCCTCAAACGAGTAGTGAATCGCCAGTGGATCTTGTTTTAAAGATTGCCAGGCATGCGGGCGTTGAACTCAAGCAGGGCGATATCGAATTTGCACACCGTGTCCAACCACAAAAGACCATAACGGGAAGACCCAAGCCCATTGTAGTAAAAATGAAAAACCGACTGTGCAAAGACAATCTACTCTCCGGATTAAAAAGAAAAAAGGGCGTTTGTACGAAAGACATAGGCATCGAAGGCACGGAGAAAAAAATTTTCGTAAACGAGCACCTAACACCGGAAAACAAGCAGTTACTAAAAGCTACTAAAACTCTTGCACAACAAAAGGCTTACAAGTATGTATGGGTACGTAACTGCAATATTTTTTTAAGAAAAAACGAGGAATCACCTGCTTTGAACATACGTCTCGAAAAGGATCTATCCAAAATAAAGTGACCGTAAGCGTTAAACTTTCCTCGAATTATCTTTTTATAAATGACTTTAGTACCTGTACTAAATATTCGCAACATACACGACTATTCCATACTCGACACAATAACTTACACACTCTAATATTTCATTCATCATATTATGCACTACACATAAATAAATTTCAGCAAACTAAACCACACATCCTACAGTTCTCTTTTGCACCTCATACTACACTCAATAAAACAAGCACACACTACTTTAGTAACTCTGTTTCCAAATCTCTTCTCCATGCTTCAAATAATTGCCTTCTAGCCTACACTTACCCTTTAAGAGCAACACGTCGTAAACCACGTAATTCTTCAAAATACAGTATATATTATAGTTTTATGTTTGTATTGACCACGTTATGTCCACAGGCGCTAGTCCCATAGAATTACTTTACCAAAATGTACGTGGTTTGCGTACCAAAACTGAGATGTTTCGACTAAATATTTTAAATCACAGATATGATCTCATCTTAATCACAGAATCATGGTTAACAGAAGGTATTTACGACCGTGAAATTTGCGATGATAGATATGACGTCCTTCGGTGTGATCGAAACTCAAAGACATCCACTAAAAAAAAGGGTGGCGGAGTCTTATTATGTGCGCGTAAAGAGTTAAATATACAGCTCCATCGGGAATGGACGTGTCCTGGCGTCGAATCTTTATGGGCGACTATACCCGCTCAGTCCCAGCAAATTCAAGGTACTCGTAATATTCACATCGGGTTAATCTATGCGCCACCAGACAACATCTTACCGACTCGACTTGAATCCATTTCCTCTCGACTTGCTGAGCTCATTGCCCAGTACCCTAACGACTACATTATCTTAGCCGGAGACTTCAATCTACCTAACGTAACGTGGTCTGACTCCGGACCCACCATCCGCAAACGCGGACCAGTTGAGTTACATAATGCCTTTATGAATATAATAGATATATGTAACCTATCTGGACTAAAACAACTTAATACTATTCCTAACAGTAAGCATAACACCTTGGATCTTTTGTTCAGTAATATTGACTTCAGTGTGAACCACTGCCCAAATCCTCTAGTCCCCGAAGACACGTTTCACCCGTGTCTCCAATTCAATCTCTCTAATCTGCTTCTTCGTAACACTCGCCAAAAACCTGTCAAAAAACCCAACTTTTTCAAAGGAGACTACAGGCAAATCAACGAGCATTTGTCCAATATCAATTGGCACGAAGCACTCTCAGCTAAATCAATGAACGATGTAGTTGAAATATTTTATTCCATTCTAAACGAAGCAATTAAGAGATTTGTCCCAGCAAAAGTAAAGTACAAATCTAATTTTCCAGTATGGTATTCTAAACCTTTAATCCACATAGTGAAAGATAAACTCCGTAAGCACAAAGAATGGAAAGTGTACAAAAATCCCCGCGATTATGATGAGTTTGCTATTCTAAGAGCGAGACAAAAACAAATACAGAATAAGTGTTACACCTCTTACATCCAAAATATGCAAACTTACATCGCAAAGGACCCTAAGCTTCTCTTTTCCTTCACTAAATCTCTTAGAAATAGTAAAAATGGATACCCCACCAAGCTTACATTAGGCAACACCGTATACACAGATGAAGAGTCTGCTTGTTACGGTTTCAGTGAATATTTTGAGAGTGTTTTCGCAAAACCGGCAAGTTCCTACGACGCTATGAGCCACTCAAATTCGAGCTATAAAGAATCCATCTGTAAAATCACCATTGACGAGAATACTGTACTCAAGCTTCTCAAAACTCTAAAAACTAATAAGGGAGCCGGTAGCGATGGTATTCCTCCAATTTTTCTAACCAAATGTGCTACGAATCTGGCGAAACCTCTCACGATCATCTTTAACCTCTCTTTAAATGTCTACTGCAGTTTCCCAGACATCTGGAAACAAGCACTAATAGTCCCCATTCATAAAAGTGGATCAAAAACTCAAATAGAGAATTACCGACCTATCTCTATTCTTAACGTAATGAGCAAACTTTTCGAATCAGTTATTTATTCATACATATCCCCAATCATTTCGAGATCTATCCCTTACGAGCAGCATGGCTTCATGAAAAATCGTTCCACTGTTACCAACTTAGCAGTCTTCACGGACTATGTATTGCGAAGCATGGATGAGAGATGCCAGGTGGATGTGATCTACACGGATTTCGAAAAAGCTTTCGACCGTGTGGATCACGTGATCCTACTCCACAAGCTAAGCGTCCTAGGAATAAGCGGGAACTTGCTCCGATGGCTGACTTCATACATCAAAAACCGTATGCAGGCTGTAGTAACGGGCAGTGCTAGGAGCAACTTTGTAACCATACCGTCAGGGGTACCCCAAGGGTCTATCCTTGGTCCCCTCTTATACAACGCCTATCTTTATGATATTGGTAGCTGTTTCAGCCATGCGCAACATTTAATGTTTGCTGACGATATGAAAATTTTCCTTAAAATACGTTTCCTTGAGGATTGTTCTCGGCTGCAAGAAGACTTAAACAACCTGAGTAAGTACTATGCCAGGAATAGAATTATTGTTAACGTTAAAAAATGTCACCACATTACTCTATCCCGTAAAACTAGCTCAATAACTTACGACTATCAAATCAATGGTTCAAACATTGCTAAAGTCCAAACCGTCCGAGACCTGGGTATTAAAATTGACACTAAACTATCGATGAATGACCACGTCGAAGTTGTGGCGGACAAAGCCTACAAACAACTAGGATTTATTAAACGAGTAACACGTAATTTCAGTAATATAGAATGTATAAAAACCTTGTATTTTGCGTATGTTCGTAGTATTCTCGAATATGCATGCAACATTTGGTCACCCTATTATATTATACATACTCATAGGCTTGAATCAATACAAAAACAATTTCTTAAGTACCTGGCCTTCAAAGAATTCAAAAAATTTAACAGTTACAAAGAAGCCTGTACTCATTACAAAATTGACTCCCTGGAACTAAGAAGAAACCAAAGTGACATGCTACTGCTACAAGCTATTTTGACTGGACGAATTGACTGTCCTAGACTGCTGTCTGCATTTTCACTCAATGCTTCCTCCTTTAGGCCTCGAAAACCGCAGCTATTACGTGTACCAAAATCAAATACAATCTACGCTCGAAATTCCGTGCTTTTACGCCTGGCACGTACCTATAATAAAACTTACTCAGATATCGATCTTTTTCACTTATCCAAAATACAATTAAAAACAGAAATATCTAGCCTACATCGGAAACTTAATAACGTGTAAGTTATAATATTTATATTAATATCTATAATAGTACATAAATACATATTATCAATGCATACTCTCTCTCACACACACGCGCACACACACACACACACACACACACACACACACACATACATACACACACACACACACACACACACACACACACACACTACAAACACACACACACACACTTTTGTAATTATCTTACTACTCTTTTGTATTATTAATATCTTGTTAAATTGTAAAGCTTGTTTAAATTGTTTAGTTTCTTCAAATTTCCAAACCTGTTGTAATTAGTAGTTTAAGTATAGCATTTAAGTAAATTGTCAAGCTAAGGATTGTAATCCTATTTGGCCTTATTTTAGCATTAAGTCTAAATGTAAAATTATATTGTATGCAACGCTGTTGATTACAAATAAATGAATAAATAAATAAATAAATAAATTATGTACGAAAAGATTACGCGATTCTTTTAGGTGAAACGCATGAAAATAAAAAATAAAAAAATACATTAAACTAAAAAAAATCCCATCTGTTAACTCCCATATAAATGGAATTCTTGTAACAATGAAACTCCTTTCACTTCTCATTATTTAAGACGAAAAGATTTCAATGGCGATCCCTTGCAGGATTTTGCCTGTTTGTGCAAGTTCGGATGAAATTGACACGAGCTAAATGTTGGTCCAAACACAAATTTCACAGATATTTGTGTTATAGTCATGTTAAAAAAATTATACGAGGTTGATCAAAAGCTTTCAAAAACCACAGATAGCACATCAATAGTATAGTAATAGTATTTATTTTCATAGATTCTTTTCATAACTGTAATCCAATGTTCTGAAAAACTATTATATTTTTTCTATTAAATTTGCCGACCAAACATTTTTGTCCGAGGCATAAAGGCGGCACAAAATAATCCGATAATGAATAATCATCTGTCTGTTCCCACAGAGCTCTGAATCGGATATAATTCACCGCTTTGTTTTCAAAGGAAACAGTGGAAAAATGAAGAAGAAATTGCTTTCTGAAATTGGTACGATCGCTTCCCGCGCCCCGCACTTAGCTTCGGCCTCGCTAATAAGTTTTGTATTGACGAGTTCATGGATTTTTTACGGTAGGAACATAAATATAACTTGCAACGCTGCTCCATAAAACTATAAATTAAACTGTCAAGCATAATGTTGTTTTATACATACATAAAACAACATTATGGAACCCAGGAACTAAAAAACAAAAAAATACTTGTTTCAACCGGCGATCTAATTAAATTTTAGAACACAAACGCTACTATTGTGACTTAAATATGACAGTAAAATATATTCCCTCGGGGACTTTTTTGTCGGTAATAATGAGTACTTTAATCATGTAGTACATGTTTTTTATGTATCATCAATACTTTTCTCAGCGCACGCCATATAATGTACTTTATAGGCAAAAATTTGCTACTTTGGGTTTATACAGTTACATTATTGTTTATTTCGATAAAATTTAAATAAAACCACCTGATAAGTATCCTTTTACACAACCTCAACTTTTAAACAAAAAAAAAAATTGAAATCGGAAAAAAAAAGATTCCGACGAATTGAGAACGTGCTCCTTTTTGAAGTCGGTTTAAAAATATAATAATTTATAATGCCTTTTAAAAATGTATAACTTATTCTTATAATATAACCAATAGCTCACTCTTATTGCAGTAACGATTTACAAAGATACAGTTTTATGAAGCTTATTTTCATCCTGAACACACTCACTGAATGAAATCAAAACTGCAGCTTTTTTCCGCTGCAGAAGAGTGAGAGATTTTGCAATGTTAGTAAGTATTATATAAATAAAGTATTACCCGGAATGGGGAGGCGAGATTATATAATAAGGTTACTATTTCTAAAACATCCTGTGCCACTTATCTGCCTCTTATATATTTTATATATATATATTTCAGATTTAATAGAAATTCAGACGAGATTTGATATTGACGCGTTATCATACGAGATTCCTAAATTAACAGATTAGGATATAAAATCTAGCTCATTTAATCGAATGATTACACTATTATTGTACGCAATGTTAAACAACCAGAATAAATCACAATACAGCCTATATAATTTGGATAGACAAGACACAGCGACAGAAAAAAGCTATGCGGTCCAAAATCACATATTTACAACTTAAGTCTCATCTAAACAAGCTGCAGGGCAAAAATTCAATTATTACTATTGACGGCCGATTGGCGCAGTGGGCAGCGACCCTGTTTTCTGAGTTCAAGGCCGTGGGTTCGATTCCCACAACTGGAAAATGTTTGTGTGATGAACATGAACGTTTTTTCAGTGTCTGGTTATTATCTGTATATTATAAGTATTTATGTATATCATTCATAAAAATATTCATCATCTTAGTACCCATAACACAAGCTACGCTTACTTTGGGCCTAGATGGCGATATGTGTATTGTTGTAGTATATTTATTTATTTCTCAGGTTTTTATTCTATTCGGTAAAAATCTACAGAATATGGGTGCAATTGAAAGTTAAGTCGTAACCTATAGTATAATTTCTTATTTTTTTTTTGAGTTCCGCCTATTTTTCTATTTTTATTATTTGTGCTTCATGATGCAGAACAAATAAACGTGTTTTCTTTCTCCTTTCTATAAGAAAACAAGCCAATATTCCTTATCGAAAACAGCCGTCCTTACCGATTTTTTATTCGGCCAGTAAGAAATGCTGACAGAATAGATTGGTATTGCCATTGTAGGGGTTGAACCTTGAGGGCCCTCGGAGTGCGAGACGTGTCCTAATGACGTGATGCCCTTTGAGCATTAGCCCGTGAAAATTGACGCTGGGAATGTCGTGTGGTGCAAGGTACAGATATAGAGAGTGTCAAGCGTTCCCACGAGAATTTAAAAATCTGTAGTAAACACGGACGAAACATGCGGGCAACAGCTGTCTAACATAATTAATAGGCAAACAATTTTACATATAATATTTTTGGATATCAAAATGATACGCCATTATAAATCATAGTTTTTGTAAACTAAAATATTATATTCCTTAGTAAGAACCGAGACTCTTGTCTCTAACAAAAAAAAAATTTTGTTCAAAAAGTTCATAGTAACCGAAAGATTGGAAAGGAAAATAACTTTATTGCAACAGAACACAAAGAAACAATACAAAGATTATTTTTAAATTTAAAAAAAACCTACTTTAACATACGCCCAGGAACTAAATACCAAAAAAATACCGCGTACTTATTAATGATTACTTTAATCATGTAGTACATATTTTTAATGTATTATCAATAATTTTCTCAGCGTACGACACAATAATGAACTTTATAGGCAAAAATTTGCAAAAATTTGTTTTTTTTAATAATAACTTGACCGATTTTGATAAAATTGAAATGGGACAACTTGGAAAGTATGCCCTTTCAAACAAAAAAAAATATTTTTTCAAATTTGTTCAGGCGTCTTCGAGTAATCGGGTAACACTAATAAAAAAAAGATTCCGACGAATTGAGAACCTCTCCTTTTAGAAGACGGTTAAAAACAGACGGTTATGACCAGAAATTGAACATTACGGAGAACTTGCAAATTAGACAGAACATCGTTTGTCGTACCTATGTAATCAATAACTTAAATTAATTAAAGTCCTCACTGGTATCAAATCTAAGACCTTTTGTTGCTACTGTATGTGGACAGTTTTATCGGAAAACAATGTATTACTAAATTTCTTAGTATTTTCATGTACCCAATGAAAATGCGGTACCGCGATTGTACTGTATTACCGACTCTATTTTATAACAGCTATGGTTCTTTATTCAATATAAATCTATTAATATATTTATGAATAGCAGATGGTAATTACTCACTTTTAATGGTGAATAATAGAGACTATTGTTCGAAATAACGAAAACAATGTCGAACATCGTATAATAGCGGTGCGTGTGAAATGCCACGTTTGCCATCCCTCGTACAAGGCATAAGAGACCAACTAGCACAGAGAGTTCAATAAAATTTAAGACTGAATCAGAGCTATGTAGTGTTTAAGTACGTATCTATCACAAAATTTCGAAAAATACAAAAAACCAAAACCTAAAAATAATGCACAACCTGTTTACATTTTCTCGAAAAACTGTTCTCATGATGTATTTAAAATACCAAAAGAAAGAGAAGGTGTGCCAAAAGTATAAAAAAGAAAGTAAATTCTTGTTCCCTTAATTTTCATGTTCGAGGGGTACTCTAAATTTTTTATTTTAATATGGGGTATGCAGCAGTAACAAATTGAATAAATAAAAAGGAGCAATATTCAATTATTTACTTTTAATTGAATTATATTCTTTATTGAACTCACAAAAAGAATACAAAAAGAAACACAATAGATGAAATTAAAAAAGTAGTTTAGGTGTGCGAAGGCGGTCTTATCGCTAAAGCGAACGAGGTACTTTTACTATAGTACCCAAATATGTAAAGGTTTCCTACGCCAATTAAAATACTCTCTACATGGATCCCAGCTCTTAAACGCACTCGGAATTTAATAGACTTGAGATGATGAATAAAACGCTGTAATCCTAAGAGTTGCGCGGTTCCACCCAGCCTTCGCTAATATTACAACTGTCGCTACATGGGAACCTTCAGGTGGCGGAAGTACCCAGTGACCCTGCATAAAATATTATGTGCTCTCACTTACTCAGGCTTTTGTTATCATACGTAATGCTACAGTTACGTCATATAAAGTGAAAAATGTGTCAAGTATAAACGAAATATAATTTTGTTTTGTTGTAAAAAACCCAATCAAACCCATTACAACCAGGTATGTAGCTAAATATTTATTATTATTTATTATGTAGCTAAATAAAGGTATACAAGAAGGCAACTCCATACATCTCTTTATTAATAATATTTCTATAAAAAGTCCGACGTAATGGACAAAAACCACTTAAAATAAATCCACAAATAAGTTAGTTATAAAAATTCTCCGCTCATTTCTTTGTGAGGTAGATACTTATATTTAGGTTGTAGTACAATTTTATTTGGACTTGTTCTGAACGTGCTCAAGAGCTTTATCTTCAATTTCCATTTGAGATGGAGTTTCTAAGTGATACTATTTTTTTTGGGAACACAATTTTTTCACGGAGTCTTGATTGATTTTGTGATTTAATTACACGTAATTCTGACTTCTGTGATTTAATTACACATAATTCTTCACTTTTTTTAACTTGGATGGGTAAGTATATTATTAAATATGTACGATATCATCAGTGTTTGTTTAAATGTAACCCTCTCTTTTTTGCCAAAAAAGTATTCATTCTGCGGAAGAAATCTATCTCCTTCCCAAATTTTATCAAAATCTGATAATAAGATAATGTCAAAAGTTAACACACAAACAGACTTTCTTTCACATTAAAAAATGGTTTTGCATTCAAAATATGTATATGTAATTATATTAAATGCATTATAATGCATTTGACATTTCTTCAATAATAACGTTCGTAGATATTTGTAAACAGAATGTGATACGACAATAATGTTATATTGAGAAGTACTTAGGCTGCAGTCCACTACGCTGCACGCGCAATAGAAATTAAAATGCTCAAAACACACATACCGACCTAACTCCGGACCCCCAACAGAGAGGCCGCAATCTTAACAACTAGGCTATCACATCTACAAGAACAGTATAACATCGATATTAGTTCAACAGAGGTCACCCAGACATATAACCAATGTACGTAATAGTCACATAAGCATAGTTCATGTCCCGAAAATAGCGTCCTTATATATTCGTGCGGTACGGGCTCACCGAAACATTTCCCCCGAGGAAAACAAAGTATCGCGAAATGCGAGCACAACTATGTTTGTAGAAGAAATGTCCAGAGAGCCGGGTACATTTATAAGTCGGAACGACCAGTGTGTTGAGTCAAATCAAATAGCAGTAATATTAACGGACTTTGAACAAGCTTAGTTCTCAATTCAAGGCGCATTTCGCTTTTAAATTTTATTTGTTCGTTATAGTTTATTAGCCTCGAACGGAAGCGTTGTTTCCATTGACTCCTAGAAAGTCATTCATTCATACTCTGTACGAAATTTTATCAAGAACGGGGTGGCGCCAGGTGATGTCTTGTCGAACAAAGGTAACAAAGAGACAAATGAAGAGAAACATAAGTATGAAAGTATTGCTTGAAAGCATCATCAATCAATAAGCAATCAATCAATCAAGATAATTTATTTAACATTTTTATTCTTTGAGAACTCAGCCACACGGCACGTCGATGGGTGTCCGACATTAGAATATAATATAACGATTCGATTTAACTACACGCGTGGCGTGGTTTCAAGGCGGCACAAATGGTAGGCAATGAAAGCTTGTGCACAGCATACACACTATGTAATTCATCGACCATTTAACTATTGCATGAGCACTATCCTCAGTATTCTAATGTAATACCTCCACACTTGTAAGAAAGGACCACGCGGCTTATATTCCTCATCTTATTTTCTTTTTTAGGCCCCAATAATAGTATACCCAGCGAAAAAATTATAGCTGACGTAGAACCAATCAGATGGCTCACCGGTAAGTGGAAAACTATCGCGTACAAACAGAACGACACGGAGTAGGGCATGCAAGAAAACGACCTGCAACGTGCCGCCCTGTTTGTATCAACCTAGGCGTAGATATTAAGCCGAGCACAGCATTGCAAATGTTGTTTAGCGGCAGAAATAAGCATGGTGATAGTACTTCCTCGGACGAGCTCTATCACAATAAGCTCTACCGCTACTAAAATCTTAGCTCAGGAATGATACCGAGTATCGAAAGTGTGATACCGTAGGTAGTATTAGATCTACCTTTACTTAAGTATCAAAACACAATTAATTAATCGTGGTTACTCCACGATCGAATAAGAGCAATCTGCTGATTTTCTTGCCAGCTCTTATTGTTAGAATGTGCCTTTCGAACCGGCGGTAGAGCTATTTCAAACAGACTGACTTGACGTTTCAAAAGTGCTTTTGAACTAGACCTACTGGAAAAAAGTTTTACCTCTTTTAATTTTCAAAAAAGGGTTTGTATTGTTTGTACAATTGTCAATCTAAGTCAAGAAATTTGTCAATTGAAGTGAAGAAATCAAGTCTGCGGTCTCATTCCGGTGTTTTGATAGATTCAATTGTACAAAAATCTCAAACTTTAATGATGAGTGAAACTTGGTTGTCCGATGAGATAACTAGATAATGCGTTATAATAAAACTCTCAATATATTAAATACCTTTTTTCTATTGTTAGTGTAGTTTTTTCTACAAACGTAGAGTAAGGCGAAAGCTAAAATTTATTACATTTTTTAACTTGATACGCTAAAGAGGTATAACTTCTAACGCTTGTAAATAAGTGCACACACGCTTTTTTTCATTTTGATACCTACTTATAAAAGTCCTAAAAGAAAAACCCTTGTGATCCGGAATAGATCATGCTAACCACTAGACCAACGCGGCAACTAATATTTAATAGTACAAAATACGATATAATCCGGTCGACTTAGCACAGCAGAAATCTACCCCGCTTTGCTGTGGTTAATTGGCCGATACATTTGTAGTGGCAGTCGATATTTTATTTTATAATTGAATAAGTTCGGTTCAAGCATATTATTTGCTTTCCTATATTTATAAATCTACCGGTCGTATACGGTCGTTTTGATACCAGTAAGCTTGTAAAAACGTATTAATTAAGTAGCGGACCCTCGCGACTTCGTCCGCGTATAAGTCAATCGAGGAGCTAGAATAGATGTGATGCTAACATCATAATCATCGTGGCTAGCTATGTACCTACTATTATTTTACCATCCATACATCCACCCTCACAAACTTTCGCATTTATAATATTAAGTAGTATGATACGCATGTATTCGATCGTTGTCCCATATGCCTTGCTACTTACTGTTATTTGTGAAGAGTTATGTCCTTTATCTCCGACACTATTTATCAAATCTTCATTAAAATTAGAAACTACATGTTTTATAGTATACACTTTACAATAAAATAAAAATATATCAAAATGGGTTCAAATTTAACGGAGCTATGAAGTAAAATTGATAAAATTTTTCATCACGTTTCCCGGAGAAAACTTATTGTTTATCGGGATAAAAGGTATGCTATATGTTGACCCGGAATATCAGCAACCACTATACTAAATTTTATTTAAATCCGTTCAGTAGTTTTCGCGTGATGCTCGGACAGACAGACAAATAGACAAAAATTAAATAAAAATCTGTTTTGGACTAAGTATCGATTATAAAGCATCCCCCGGTAAAAATTTTCAAAATATATTAATTATACAGAAATCTTCCAGTTACAGTTTTATTATAAGTATAGATTATTCGATATTTTATGCTAGTTATGAAGTTCTTCATTTACCACAGATTTAACGACGTAACAAAAGTCTGTATGTTTTGATTCTACAGAAATCACATTATGTAAAGTAAATGTAGCAATGAAAATATTGTTTCTAATAGAAATTTGAATGGACAACGGAGAAAATGAAAATTAAGCTTAATTTGCTATAGGTCGGCAAAAACTACAAAGCTCATACTATTTTCATTGTCACCAGACCGAAAACAAGCTTTACTTTTGAACAATATCTACCTACCTTCACGGCTACTTTAACTCTACATATACTTCTTGGTACGCCATTCAAAAGATAGCTGATATGTTCAAAGTGCATGCTATTAAGCATTCCTTCAGTGCATCTTCAGCTGCACTGCAGCGTTTTGTGCATATTATATTATGCGATGCATCAGCGACTCCAAATATGTTTTACGGGACTGGGGGAAAACTACTAAAGGAAAGGAAAGCTGTGAAAGAAGGAAACTGACAACCTCACTGGCGCAACGGTGAGCGCTGTGAATTTAAGTAGGAAGTCACGGGTTCGATACCCGGGACGGGCTATTTAGGAATTTATAATTTCTGAATTTTCTCTGGTCTGGTCTGGTGGGAGGCTTCGGCCGTGGCTAGTTGCCACCGTTCCGACAAAGACGTGCCACTAGTGATTTAGTGTTTCGGTGCGTTGTCGCGATATGACTACCATAATTGCTACTGCTAAATTTGTAGTGGAATAAAAAAAAATCGACTAAAGGAAGACCATCACTAAGGAACGTTTATAACAATCCCTTAGTTTTATTATAACGCTTAAATACTTGCTTATATATTAAAACTGACTTTATCCGCTGCTTCGCTCGTGCTAATGTACCATAAAACATACACGCGAAAATTATTTTTGACAAAAATAATCGACTTTGTTACACAACTAAAAAGCAAGAGATATATATTTTCTACAACATTTTTAAGTCGATGCTAAGTAATATATTATAGGGACTGCCTATAATATTTGAAGAGTTCCCTCAATTTTGCCAGGATTTCTTCAACAGATCTTGACTTTTTTGGGACCACAACTTTTTTTTATATAGGTTTATACAGAGTACTCTGCTAACAAATATTAAAATAAAAACCGAATTGAAAACGTCCTCTTTTTACTAAGGCGGTTAAATTCAACGTGAATCGTAGTTATTAATGTAGTCATCATCATCGTCATCATCATAATATCAACCAATGGACGCCAATAAAGTTCAATAAAATATTTCAAATGTCAGCGCTACGATATCATCTACAGAATATTTAAATTATGAGTTAAAGTTAAAAGAGTTAAATAAAAAAACATCTTTATTCTAAATTCTAACTTCTAATTGTTCTACGTAAAAGTACTACTTATGTTTTCACATATCCACTTTGATGGATATTGTTAATAAGGGTCTTCCCTTATTTACATTATCTGTCAATAATATGTGTTTTTTTCTCTCGAGCCCATATTCTAAAGTTTCATAATTAAGTTATAAGTTTGCTGTCAATTTTAATGTATTCGTTAGATTTATTGGCGGCTACTTAATTGGTGTATGTGTTATTTTCTTTGTACTCATTTTAAGTATTAAGTATACTGTTTGGGCCTTAATAAATAAAATAAAAAAAAATAAAAATTAAAACAATTCAATTTTATTATAACATACATATTTCAGCTCTAATATAAGTTGTTTAATAATTCCATTCGCGCTTTTTTCATCTTGCATTTTAATCTAGCTAGTGACATTCTCAGGGGAAAATTAAACGAGGAGCCAATTAGTCTCCGGAGGGGAGAGGGGTGGAAATTTATTAATTAAGCCGTTCACGAGCGCCACCACGACTGAAGCCAAAAATAAAAGTTTTTGTGGCTCCTATGAGGTGAGACTGTTGAACTTTTGTTCTTATTGAACAATTGCCTTAAATGACTTTAATTAATTCCTAATTTTATTTGTCTCATTTGAAGATAATTGACTCGTTTATGCTGGTAATTAATAATAGACCTTTAATACTCTTTTCAAGCGAATTCTAGCTGAATTTATTAAATAAAAAGTGAATTTTTACTTCACAGTTTTTTTTTGTGTTTCTATCGAAACATTTTACAGTTTCATATTGATGAAAGTAATAAGATAATAATAATACTGTATAATATAAATTTCATATTTTCGGAAACAATATGGAACGAAGCATGTTTAGACACGATCCTGGGTTAAAATATTAAAATGCTCAGTTCCAGCCCAGAATTTTAAAATTGGTGGTCAAGTCGGTGGTCTCGGATGTAAATATTTTATTATTTAATCTCACCAGCCTGCATTAGAGCAGCTCAGTGGGTATATGCTCTACAACGCTCTCTTTTATGAGAAGGACATTGCATATTATCCGTGACGAGGCGTGGCTCCGAAACGTGATCGCTAACTAAGAGTCTAATATTCGTAAAAGTCTTAGACCCAATCAGGGGGCAACGGAGAGAGCTAAGCTCAGAGTATCTCGATGTGATCCAATTAGGAATGACAAGATCCGTAGCAGATCTAGAATAACCATGTAGCTCGTGTGGCATGTGGTGTGTGGCATATAGCTCGGAGAAGCAAGGCCAACGTTCATGGGTACCATGATGCTGTAATATCTACTCAACCATTTGCAGAGTAAAATCAGCATTGGTAGGGCCCCGCTGGATAGGTAGACGAACCAAGGTGCCACAAGACCATGGACTTTGGATCTCTGTACAAGAGACCAGCGACCAGATACTGTGTCCAGCGGACATACGAGTACTCGTCCATTTTTCAACATGATGAATCACAAAATTTTATTTCTCCCGATTCTTCATCCCTGAGCAATGCTGCCTTTCAATAATTAAGAGAATATGAAACAGGCAAAAAAAATTCAAAAATGGTTTATTCAGGTAGACCTCTTCACAGGCACTTATGAAGCGTCCATATATTTAACATGTTACACTAATGTTAGTGATGGTGATAACTGCATTCGTTAACTTAAAACTAAAGCTTGGAGGGTTCCAAACGCGCCCTGGCTTAGAAAAGCCCACAACAAACTTAGCCAGGTTTTTTTTTGTTATCACCATCTCACAGTCTAGTTAATGTTGAGCTATGAAGTTAGAGCGATTTATGAATCGCCAATGCAAGCAATTCATATCATACATGTAATCCTCAATATTATGATAGGATTTTTCTATAAGCTTACGTTTTATATAAAGTTTGAACTTATTGAGAGACATCTCAAGGATGTCATCTGGTAATTCATTATACAATGATATTAAATTACTAATTTTATGCAGCCTAGTAAACTGCACTACAAGTTTCTACTTCTTCTTCTACTTCTAATATTAATATGATAAGTTAGTATATATAATTATTTTGTTTACCCACGCGGTTGAAATAGCCGACCAGAACTAGTCAAACAAGTAAAAACTATCTGGTATTTTTATTTTCCTCCGTCCTAAGCTGCAAGTTTAACTTAGTATCTACGCACTAATTAGCGGGAGCGGTCGCGAGAGGGCTCAAAGGACTCGAAACGTCAAGCTGAAAAAAGTTTACAAAAATATATTTTTTTTTACAAAAAAAATATAGTTTTTACAGCGACCGGGTTGACGCCCTCGAGACTTACACGCCAGCCTTTCCCAGATTTTAACGAGACTCGAATTGCATTCAAAATTTTTGTGTGTATTATGAGTTATAAAATGGAGTAAAATTTGAGTTACAAAGTAAGTCAGTCGGTAATTCACAACCTTCCTTGCACATGATGGTTCTATAGCCTTGAAGAGAGGCTCATAGACTTTCCTACCGACGATGCCGAAATTAGTATATGACTTTTCCATCAGTCTTATAATTCCTCCAAGTTTGGATAAAACACAAATAAAAATAATAAAAATATTAAATTACTCAAAAAACAATACTAATTTAATTCCTTTGTTTTGTTATTCATCACAAAATAATTAAAGACTTAATGCTAAGCGTTGAGGGTTATTGCCACAGACATCGGAGAGCAATCGAGGAAGCAATTCACGTAAACAGATTACGAGAGACAGTCAAAGCGGAGTGACGAATATGCAAACGGACATTTTTCTCTCTGATTGAAATTGATTGCGAATTATCCCTGAGTCGGGATAGAATAATCTATAAATATAAAACACAAGCTTTGTCCGGACATACAGGCAATCTACAGGCCAAACAAACGTTGACATTGTTATTGAACACGTGGGTGATAACCTAGTGGTTAGGTTAAGCTTCCCTTTCGGAGGGAAAACATCGTGAGGAATGCTTCATTCCCAAGAGTTCTTTATAATGATATACTCCTCATTTTGAGAGAAGACCCCGGGCCCCCGACCCTGTAGTTGCCGGTAATGAGTTGATGGTGATGATGATGATAGTGCTACATAGATAATAGTATTATGACATTTGTCAAAGACGAGCGATGCGGCGTTGTGGGTCAGAGATATTTAATAGAATAGGGAATGAAAGATTGTTGGAAGAAAATTATATGCAGACGAAGTCACGAGGTACGCTAGTTATATTATAGAAGATAAAAAAACAGAAATGTCTTTATAAATGTCGCATCTAAATTATTCCAGGCTCCAGTCTTTCATTTCCTGTGACGTCGAAAAAAAGGATGAGGTGGAATTAAGGCTCGCATTGCAGCGCGTATCGGAGCAAAAAATACAGGTTGCTTGTAATTGGAGCCGAGAGTCCTGAACAGCAGGAATATTTAAAGCTAGGTAGTGCATATTTGAGCGGCGAGTGGCACCAGGGTACAAAGCGGAAATTTAACGCTTGTTTCCAGAGCACAAATTGTGGAGACATACGCAAAATATATTTATATTTTTAAATTGCTGTTGGGTTTCTTACGTAATTATTATTTAATTTAATAAAGTAAACTGACTTCCGTTCTAATCGAAACTACTTTTACTACTATTTTGTAATTGTCGTCCAAAAAGGTATACCTACAGATGTTTTTGGTATATATCTATGTTCTGTGTATTTTAGGTAAATAAGTGCTTTAAAAAAATATCAAATAGAAGAAATTTACGTTTTAAAAAGCTCATTTTGGTGGATCTATTTAGTATTTCGGTTTCCTATCGCTGTCTTTGACGTCTGTGTGTCTGAACGCGTTAAACTCAAAACTCGAGAAGCGATTTTTTGTACAGTTATATATCTGACGCATCCCGGAGATGGGCATAGGATTTTAATCCCCACAAACAATTGGGCTACTAGTGTTTTTATAAAACGTCACGAGCTAAAATACAACACAGATTTGATTGGTTGCAATAACTGGTTGAAAAAATACAGGATGCTTGTAATTGGAGTCGGGACTGCCGAAAATGTTTAAAGTGGGTGCATACTACAGAGAGAGTGACGCGGGTGAAGCCGAGACATGAAGTTAGAAAACCTCCGTGGCGCAATGGTGGTGAGCAGACGGAAGAGTTAAGATATTTAAATTTTATTGAGTTTTATTTATATTAACTATTATTCGTATGCATTTTAGATGCAGAAGGTGCGTTTAGATTATTATAACCCGTTTCCGCCCTCAATAAATCCATCGTAATTACGCAATGAGCACACATATTTGGCATGTTCGGCATACGGGCATGAAGTGTGGATAGCGTGTTTGTTGTTCGCACACATATCAAATATTTGAGTGACTATGGCGTAGTCGCTTAACGAATAGCACATAGTTCAGTGTGTATCTAACTATGAAATATGGTTAATAATACGTTGCGAAAACTGGAACAATCTATTTACGTTTACCTTTTGGACAATGTTTTGCAACACTCTACAGAACATATGCCCTTCCAACCTTCCAAACACGCTACGTACTATACTCTACGTATTTTAATTAGGAGGTCGGAGTCAACACTAAGAAGAAAATTACAATAAATTTTATGATATAGCTTTGTTTTTGATATTTTTGAGAAGTTGCTAAAAATGTAGCTATGTATTTTTTTTGGATACATAATTGTATTTTCTTTAATTCTCAATTAATTGCAGAAGGAGGAAGTATTAATACTTACTGTAAAACTTACTGCAACAATAGCGATACTAAGTAAATAAATTGTAAGTAATTACTTAACAGTTATTCATTGTCAAAACAACATCTCATTAAGATTTTCCCGGTTTCGGAGCGAAACGTGCGTAGCCTACTATCTTATATCTAACTATCTTCGGCAATGTACCCTACATTGCCGAAGATCTGTTTGGTGTGGAGTATAAGAAAAGAAAAAATTATAAATTACGCCATACAGATTCTCCATACAAATGTATAGCAAATCAAGCTTAATTTTAATAATATGTCATGGATTTCCGCAAAGTAACGCCTGCATCTATCCAATATGAATGGAATTGTTTGTCAGATGCTGAGAAGATTCATCAAATCTGCGCAAATTGCTACTGTCTCATATTAACATATCGCCTCATTGTTCACAGACAGGTGCTGGATAACGGCACGCTGTCGTTCCTGCCGTTCGCCGCGCCACAGTACCGGCAGGACGTGCATGCGACGGTGTACCGCTGCCGCGCGCACAACGCACACGGTGCCATCGTGTCGCGCGACATGCGCACGCAAGCAGGTTAGTTATTTAGGTTAGGGTTAGACACATCTCCAGACAGCCTCACTTCTGTTTGTTCAGAGCGGAAGTATAGCCATCATTCTTGACACCATTGTACGCAGGCATGACGTGAGACGCCTAGCAGATGTGAATTCTTGAAACTGTTTAAAAAAACGTGTGTGTACTTAGAACACGCGTTAGAAGTTAGACTTCTTTGGCGTAACGAGATAAAGATTTATTTTTAATAATAATTTTTATCCTACGATTTACTCTACGTTTGTAGAGAAGACGAAACTAACAATAGAAAAAGGTATTTATTAAGTTATTAAGTTATCTAACTATCGGACCACCAAGTTTCACAAAAACATTAAAATTTGAGATTTTGGTACAATTGAATCAATTAAATCACCGGAATTAGCCCGCAGACTTTGTCAATTGAAAGTGTACACTGTCAAACCTTTTTTAAAGCTAAAGAAGTAGAACTTCGAAAAATGTTTATTTTAAAATCCTGTGAAAGTTGAGAAGATATACTATGTAGTGTAGTGTGCAGTAGTTTATATAAATAAACTACTGCATTAAAACAAGTAATTTATGGCTTTCCTTTTAGGAATTTCGTCCTATTCTTCCAAGAATCCTCTTCCAATTTAAATAAATACAATTTTACACACTTTTAGTTGATAAAGAATCCAAAATTGGTTCAGATTCCACGGGAATAGAGTAGTGTCGCCCAAAAATTCAATAAACATGAGTTAAATTGCAGCTTCGCCGTTTTAAATTGGTTGAAAAAGTTCCCCATTTTTTCCCTTTGTTGTCAACGTAAAAAACTGTTGCGAAAACATGTCAAAGTTGACTGATTGCTAAAGGTTTACAAACGACGCGGAGCGTTAACACGGAGTTGTGTGCACTCCATTGCACCCCCTCGTATTATCCGAGTGACAATTATTTTAAACGTCCATACTTTAAAAATACGTACGGGCATTAAAAATATGTCGACTCTCCACCAAGTTCTTTACTTTATGAAATAAAAAGCTAAATTTATACTTGTGTCTCGTGGTAATTCAAACTTTATTACCAAGGCGCTAATGATTAGAGTGCGGTGCACCGTGAACGATATATCGAAGCCATTTTGTATCAAGTAGCAGACGTTGCTTGTTAAAGCGCCGCATCGCAGTGACTCGCCTAACGAAGTCAGTAAAGAGCTGAAAAAAGGGTAAAAAGGTGAATAAATGGCACTGAAGCGATCGCGATGTTTTGTTAAGAATAAAACAGCACACACATTTTCATCTGCATAATTACTAACATTGCAGACTTTTCTATTTAATATTATAAATGCGAAAGAGTGTCTGCGCGTTTCTTGAATCAACGTTTGTCGAATGGTTACATTTCACGAAACAAATGGACCACAGCTAGTACTGTGCTAAAGCTAAGATGGTAAAATAAAATTAGAACGTTGAATTATTTTGTATATGTCGGCCTTTAAGTTTGTAATTTGTTGGACATCTATCCAACAGCTATAAGCTTGGGGATATATTAACTAAATTAAGTGAAAAAAAGTAAAAACAAAAAAAAGGTCCTCTTATGTATTTATACTTTGTATTAGTATGTAAGCTGCGATAGCCTAAGTACAACTTCGGCTTTGCTTTCGTGGAGACTGAGTTCGAGCCCCGGCATGGACCACGAATTTTGCGGAGTTATGTACGTTTTTAATTTAAGAAATTTCAATATCACTTGCTGCAAACGGTGAAGGAAAATATCGTGAGGAAACCTGTGTGCCTGAGAGTTCTCTACAACATTCAAGTGCGTGTAAAGTCTACCAATCCACATTTGGCCTGCGTGTTAGACTACGGCCTAAGCCCTTCTCATTCTGAGAGGTGACCTGTGCCAAGTGAGTATGTAAGCCAAAACAGGACGTGTGTAGACGTAATAAGAGCTCTGTAACTACCCAACCAAGCCATTGTGACGTTATCAACATCATTATACACATGCACATGTCTTTCCCACAGCAATGCACTGTAACAATATAAATATTAGAAGCAAAAATAAACTCGTTGTGCAGTTTACTAGGCTACACAAAATTGCAAATTCATTCAAGGGCAATTGTATATTATTTTATAACAAATTACCCATTGAAATCTTTGAGTTGTCTCTCAATAAGTTCAAAGTTTATATAAAACGTAAGCTTACAGAAAAATCCTATTATAACATTAAGGATTATTTAAACGACAAAAAAGCTTGGGTGTGAATTGCTCTAGCTTCATAGCTTAATTTAAATTTACTGGAAGATGGTGATAACAAAAAAATAAATTTACCCGGCTAAGTTTGTTGTGGGCTCTTCTTAGACCAGGGCGCGTTTGGAACCCTCGTAGCTTTAGATTTAAGTTGGCGAACGAAGTTATCACCATCCCGTTACAATTATGTAAACAATTATGTATGAATGCTTCATAAGTGCCTGTGATAGGCCTACATGAATAAAGAAATTTTGAATTTGAATTTTGAATTTATAAATATATTAGTAGGCAAGTAGAAATGGCATAGTTTATAAAAATCTTTGTAAAGTACAGAGGTTTATTGACAGAGATGTATTTCTTAATTGTTTTATATATATAATAAACTATTTAAAACTAAATAAAATCTAAAACGTCCTCGAAACCACCGCAGCGAGGCACAGTTCCTAAGATGCTGGCAGCATTGCCCCTTTGGATGGCAAAACTAATTCGTTGGCCAAGGTAACTGCCCGCTCGAGGATCACCGGAAGACTCGATAACCCTTTTCGATAATTCTTTGAAAAGGGCACTTGCCTCCGGACCCCACGGTCCCAAAGTCTCTACACAAAAGGCACAAAAATGAAGCTGCTATCCAGGTTTTCGTATTTACGCCTCTTGGCCTGCTCGGCACTGGTAGCAGCCGCACCTACCATTGACGAGGTGGCCTGGATGTGTGATGCAGCTGCAGGATACACATATCAACATAAGTTGCATCCCACAGAAGTGACCTTCCAAGCCTCCAAGGTATGAGCGTCATACCATCAGGTCTCTTGCCATCGCTCCGCGCCAAACCAATAGGTTCTAATACAGCTGGTACGTGAGCGGTAGCAAGAGATCGTCGGATGATGTCGTTGATGGTGCTATGGCGAAAAGCGACCAGCGCTTCTTGAACAGGAGAGTCCATGGTGACCGTAGGTGTCAACGCTGTCACCGTCGCGCCATGCCTAAGACCAATCACCACCGACAGAGCGGTGTGGTCTAACATAGTGCCCAGATTAGCTGAAGGGAGAGCATGTAGCCAGTAGCCGGACTCCCTAGCAGAGAGATCGAGAAGACAATGTCTGGGTGTGACAGTGTGTCAATGGTTTTTTTGCAAATAATGTCGTCCCACTGTCTCTGTGAAGAAAAAGAAACTGGCAAAATACTGGGACTAAGAAAGAAATTAAAATAAATTAGAAATTAAATTCAAATTCTTCATTTTACATAAGGTGTTTTAGACATTTAGTAGAAGGCATAGACATTGTTTCACAGTAACAATAGGCATGCTAAACATAGGATGCAAAAGCAACTGTTTGAACAGTCTGAACTTGTGTTCTAACCCAAAACCTGGTATTGTAATATTTTAAGCGACAAGAAACCATTTTTGGATATAAATATTTATTATTTAAATAGTGTTTAATGTAAACAACAGCTATTAAGGTAGACTAAGTTAGAGCCCTAAACCACCAACTCTAAACTCAACAATATCTGTATACAGCGTGGTATAATGAGATGACATGAAATTTAAATATAATAAAAAATTAGAAACGTTTCCCAAATAAGTTTCAAAGATTACAGCGGAAAGTAGCATAGAATAAGAGAAACTGTTAAAAGAATATATAAAATTATAAATTTGGAAAATTCCCTACTATCAATATATTGTACATTATTCTACCGTTTTGTCTGCTTTGCCATACTCAAACACACACACACAGGCACGTTAAACTAATAACACCCGTCGTATATGCTTCAAAGGTTAAAAAGGCAAAAATCAGAGCTTGAAAATGACTAAGTTCTGAAGTAATCGTAAAACACGCGCACATACATAATAATAATAAATACCTACCCCCAACGTGCTTTAATGTCGGTCGTCAACTTGCTAGTACGCTCACGTCTCGCCAACTACATGATTGCGGAACGGACGGCATACCATTATCGAGCTTGGCGACCAGTCTATCTGTAATTTGCTGTCACGAGGAGTTCCTCTTCAAATCGCCTCAAACCAAGAGCTAAGAGCTTGTTCAACGCACATGGTGACAAAGTGGGCTGTGTTTTGTGCAAGCACTCTATGTCAAACTGCAAATATGCGATATTCGAATGGAACACACGTGCATTCCACAGTAAGAATTAGTCTTACTTGAAAAAAAGACTGCTTTTTAAATACACTTCAAACATTAAGTCTGTATATATTTAGTGACATTGCCATTAGTTTAAAAAGTACTTCGTAAAAAGAGAAATCGAAAAGGAGTCTATTAAATAATTTCTACAGTTAAAGTTGTTACTTTCGTAAACAATTAATAGCATCTATAAAGTTATGCTACTTTAGGTAAACCATTAGTTAAATAACATTAAGATACATACATATTACATATACATATATTGGTTTGAGCATTATGTTTTATTATATAATCAATTTATTAATTAAAGAGTTCCCACACGACTATTAAAAACAAAACCAATGCGGCTAGAGTTTATTTTTGCATACTGCTGTAAAATGCAGCCAATGTTTATAAAGTTTGTTAGAATTAAACATATTTTTCATACTACGTAAATTTCTGTGTACGATATGTACGGTACCACCTACACTGCATGTCACAAATGTTACGCTTTGGGTTACCTTGAGGATAAGGCTATGTAGCGATGAGGAAAATTTGATATATTATCTGTAGTGTACATTAAATTAAAGAATTAATTTATTAATTTATTCAAATCAACTCCAACTAAGTAAGTAAGTACTATAATATGAGATGAGTTTATTTGTTTTATAGTTAGTTTCAAACTTTACTAAACTAAATGATATGGAAATTTGCATGTCTGTGTACAAACAATTTTAAGTTTCCGAGTTGACTGTGACTTCTTGCCTTCTGGTTAACCTGATATATTTAAACTTAAACCGAATTTGAATTTCAGAATGCAAATGTATTGCACTATCAAATAATACCGCGACTGATTCACTAACCGACTGACAACACGCTCATCCTACAACAAAGAGAGGCAAATAAAATGTTTTACAACATTTTTCCATATTGTCTTAAGAAACAAAATTTTTGGAGCTAAGTTAAGGGAGAAGGAGTCTATATTTTCTCAATGATTGAATCAATGTGTGGGAAGGCACTGGCCCCTAAGATACGGGATTTCCTAGTTAAGGGTTCAGGATTCCAAAGATTTATTGTTTCAAAGAGTTTTTCTAATAAATATTTTCTATTTATTTATATTAGGGTAAAAGTGAAAGAGATATTTTGTCACTTTAAAATAAGTCGGGAGAACTAGTAATAAAATAATTACTGTTATAATTTAGGTTCACAGTATATGGAAACAGTTTTAATTAATCACCATTCTTAGTATCTCAATGTTGGGCACGGGCCTCTTCTTTCATAGGATACAGGTTTTTGAGTATTGCTCCAATGCAGGTTGGCTGCCTCTAATTACAAACTTATAATAACCGAGTAAAGGCTGTGGTTAGAACTTCAGCCCCACTTTCGATGGCATCGAGTTTGATGAAAAGCCTGAGAGTTTGTGTAATGTTACGCAAAGGCATTTTTTTATTTATTTAGAATACTTTATTGCACAAACTTTGAAATATTACAAGAAACACACATCATCATCATCATCATCATCATATCAACCGATAGACGTCCACTGCTGGTCATAGGTCTTTTGTAGGGAGTTCCACAATACACGGTTCTGAGCCGCTTGGATCCAGCGGCTACCTGCGACACGCTTAATGTCTTCTGTCCACCTCGTTGGGGGTCGACCAACGCTGCGCTTACCAGTTTATTCCAGCACCTTGGGACCCCAACGTCCAAACTTTCTCCGAACTATGTGCCCGGCCCATTGCCACTTCAGCTTCGCGACTCGTTGAGCTACGTCGGTAACTCTGGTTCTTCTACGAATCTCCACATTTTTGATTCAATCGCGTAGAGATACTCCGAGCATAGCTCTCTCCATCGCCCGCAGATTATGGGCCTCATAAGAAACACACAAGAAAAAGAAAAGACAAGTCTACCAATCTACATTAGGCGTAGTGAATTACGGCTAATACTCGTCCCGATAATGATGAAGATGATAAAAAAGTAACCAATTTTTATTTCAAATAGTTTTCTTCACTAGGTTAGACTATTGAAAACAGCTTGAACTTTAAAATGAACTCTCTGTTAGTCGTTATGGTATCGAAATTCAGTGAAGCCTGTAACGTTTTCGAGACAAGGTGCAAGCTGCGATTATGTCGCTTCGTCGTCTAAATCCGTACAAATGCCGTATGTGAACAGGCTCTACGATCCCTGGACCGTGGCTTTGTGACGTCAGAGCGGCTTCACAAGCCTTTGAATTCGATTTATTTACGAACATCGCAATATTCGGGACTCGGCCTTTACCATTGCCGTCCTTTGCCGGCCGCAATCACATGCCGTGGTCAGGTTTAATTCAATAGTTTATTTTATCTGCCTAACTGGTTTACCATTTATCGGATTAGTATGGATATATAAAGGGTTTGTATTATTTAGCATGTATCATCATCATATCGACCCATTACCGGCCCACTACAGGGCACGGGTCTCCTCGTACTATGAGAATGGGTTAAGGCCGTCGTCCACCACGCTGAATGAGAAGTCCTACCCGATTACAAAGTTCGGATTGGTTGACTCCACATACCTTTGAAAACATTATGCAGAACTCTCAGGCATGCAGGTTATCTCACGATGTTTACCTTTACCGTCGAAGCAAGTGATATTTTTAATTACCTTAAACTTACTTTGGTTACTTGAGGTGCGTGCTGGGATTCGCTGCCCCGCGTAAGTGAAGTCGAGCTCCTACCCACTATCTATCTTCCCACTATCGCCTAACATCGCAACATTAGCATGAATATGATTACATAAATGCAATGTTTGAAGGTGGTGTCTATCTTCTATCTTTTAACGTTCCAATGACTTACAGTATTTCAACGTAGAGGTTTGCCATGGGTATCATAAGAAGGTTCAGAATCGTATGACTAAATCTCTCTAAATAAATGCTTATTTGAGTACATAAAGTTTCAATTCAATTTGATAAGACTTGTTGGCAGGACAAATATTTCGATTACATTGCTTGCTAATGCCCAAAGTTACTAATCAATCTAATGTAAAATCTCCAGACGACAGATTGAATTTAGAAGCGCTGTAGATCTTTAATAAGGATAGTATTACGCGATCCAATCTGAAGATTTCAGATTAAATTTATTACTTATTTCGCACGTAAGTGAGTCTGATGCCATCGACGTGTTTGATGTTGCATTGGAATTCGGCCTCCCAGTTCGACCCCCGGCATGTACCAATCAATTGCTTCAACGGTGAAGCAAAACATAGTACGGTAACCTCCATGCCGGCAGCGGCGTGCATAGAGGGTATGCACACGGTATGCAGATTATATAAAATAAAGAAAATGTCCAGTAAGAGTTATGTAATCAAAAGGGTAGGGGACCATTGTAAGAGTTATAATTAACTCGTACTGAAGATTTTTTTCATTGTACATCGTACGTCTGCCCGCTTAGAGAATACCTTGTGCATACCCTGTATGCACGCCACTGCATGCCGGAGAGTTCTTTATAATGTTCAAACTTCACAAGCAGATAGCCCAGAAATAAGCATGGCGGTAGTACTTTGTTTTTAAACAAAAATCTAATACGGGAATCTGCTAATACGGGATTGATAAATTGCGTAAGGTTGATTTGGACTCCCGCTAGTTAGTTAGAGTAGCTTTTTTTGAACTACGGTGAGTAAGTGAGTGGTCCGGTGCGGCGTGCACGTAATTGCAGGTTATTAGCAAGCGGGCAGTCAAAGCCGCGGCCACGCGCGTAGTGGCCCCGTTAATTAATGAGCTGCTTCGCATCGGATAATCACCTCTGCAGTGGAGATTGCACTTTTAGCGCGGACGTTATGTAAAGCCTGCCTGTGTGCGGCGGTTGCGGCTTTTTTCATGTTAAAATCATTCGAGACAAAACCATATCTTTGAATTCGCTTAAAATTCAACAAAAACAAATAAATGTAGCAAATATGACGACCGCTTCTTTGATACTGTATGTATTACTGGTACGGGAGCTATGATGATGCGCTCGACCGTAACAATATAAAGATCTTCCTACGAGCGGGAATTCGTGCTCAGGGACCGATTTTTTTTCGATTTTCGGATGGACACTTGCCGCTAACCACCTGAGGAGTTGCTACGGCATCACCGGGAGAGTGGGGCGAGCGCGAAAGCTGGCCATGAAAAGAGCCCCAGGGCTCGACGACATCGGGGGGCAGCTCGGGGACCTTTGAATTTGTATACATGGTCAATTTTTGTAAACACTTCGTTAGTGCGATGTAGGATCTTTGTGTCACCATCTAGTTTGGTAATTTGGAGACCGCTACATACTGTACTAAGCAGCAATAAATAATTTATGTTTGCGAAAATTTTTATTGGTAGTAATCCATATTCAGCAATTACGATATTTATAATAAACATTCATTCTAGCTCGTTAAAATACTCCCCATTAATAAACTTACCTTTATACTCGTGAGTAGTAGCAGAGACTTGTGCGAGTTATTGAATTGACCTATCACCGTGATTTTATGTAAACTGTCAACTGCACGACACATGTTATTTATTCACGGATGTCTTTGAAACATTGTCGCTCTGAAAAAAGATTCTCTGAGTATAGATCTTCTCTTTACACGAAAAGTTACGAAAAGTTTATTAACTCAATATGGCCTCACAGATCCAATATCAACAAAATCAGTTCTACATTTCCACTGTCTTAAACAATTTTTACTGAGCTTATTTTTTATTAAGATTTCCACAATATGGTTTAATGATCGGGTATCAAAATCGTCATAATTTTGAAGGACAGTTAAGTTGAATATTGACAGTTATTTCATGACCTTTGAACCCAGTTATTGCACTTATCGTAAGAAGAGCAGCATAGGTATCGAGTACGTTTGTGAGCCTCAAATCATCCCAACACACGGACTATTAAAATACTATTGAAATGGTTCTCCAGCAATTTATTTACTGTTACAAAGATTTTTACAACTAGCAGTTAAATTTCATAATTGCGTGTGACAATGTAACGTATGTTATAAGTATATTCAAAATTCTAAATTCAAACTTCGTTTGTTTTAAGTAGGCCTAATATAAGCACTTTTGAAACGTCAAGTATGTCTGTTTGTAGTGACTCTACCACCGGTTCGGAACGGACTACCGAGAAGAGTCCGGCAAAAAACTCAACAGTTGTTCTTTTCCAACATAATTTTACAATTTAACAATCATTTTACAATCAATCACCTTGTACGAGATGAAAGCGGAGCGGTTTGCTTCCAGGCAACCTTGTCGTTAAGAAATTCATCAATAGTATAGTAACCTCGATGTATTAAATGTGTTTTTATACATTCTTTAAACTTATGTAATGGTAAATCGAATATAACATGATTTTAAAACATGATACTGAAAGTATTACCTTCGGTGTCATGTTATAAAAGCATATACTCAACCCCACAAAGGTTTTCTGTAGTTTCCTACGACGATACGCTGATATCACTAATTTATGACCGTTCCGTTCGTTCGATGGTTAATATCCATTGTTTTGCTTTAAGGTAAGATTAATGTACTATACCCAATACCTACGAAACAATAAAGCAGTTCAGAGAAAAACACAAAGCAGCCAAGAAACCCTGAGCACATAGTACCCAGCACGTTGTAGTTGTAATAGAGTATTTTGTAACAGAACTCGTCAAACAGCATTGCTGTGTCACAGCATAACTGTGCCCCGGTCTGAAAGACGTGGATGCCGCTTTAATTAAAGCCATATAAGGCAAAAAACCCTCAGGTTAATATACACATGGCAGCAATTAATAGTAGAAGTGATCTTTTCTGAGGAGTGTAACTCTCTTTATAGGCGACGGTTGTACACTAGCCATCAGGTGAGCATGCTTGGTTTGTAAATTATTACTACGTAATAAAATATATAGCGCATAGTTGCGCTATATATTTTTTTAACATTTCTTCTGTAATAATAATAAAAGTGTTTTCATTTATTTATTCATTCATTCATTCAATACGTTAAACTATTTATAAAGACGCTCATTCCGTTCTTGCTTTAATATCCCCTATTATGCATAAACTCCTTTAGCATTTTAGCGCAGCTAGTTAGATTATGTCTCGTAAGCCATGAAGACTTGCCAGGGTACACAAAGTACGCTCCAGCGACCGATAAATACCGTCATACTGGTAACGAGCTGACTTGCAGACTCGTAAGTATGCACGATCCTTCCAAACTATATTGCATATGCCTCGCTTTGTTTGTTTGATGAAGGTGCTGGGAGCAGAACGAGCTTTGTTTGTGCATAGAAAGTGTTGAGCTTACTTTGTTGAACCTTCAGTCTAGTAGACATCTGCGCGCTTAGCCATGCTGACAATCGTTAATGATAGAACTTAAATTTTCATATATGTACTTTTTCAGTACATATATGAAAATATAATTTATGTCCATAAAAATATATCATAATTTAAAAAGAAAAGGGACTGTAACAATATAAATGTATAAAGCAAAAAAAAATTCGTTGTGCAGTTTACTAGGCTACACAAAATTGCAAATTCATTCAAGGGCAATTGTATATTATTTTATAACAAATTACCAAATGAAATCTTTGAGATAACTCTCAATAAGTTTAAAGTTTATATAAAACGTAAGCTTACAGAAAAATCCTACTATAACGTTAAGGATTACTTAAAGGATAAAAAAGCTAGGGTGTGAATTGCTCATAACTTCATAGCTTAATATAAATTTACTGTGAGATAGTGATAACAAAAAAAAATACCCGGCTAAGTTTGTTGTGGGCTCTTCTTAGACCAGGGCGCGTTTGGAACCCTCGTAGCTTTAGTTTTAAGTTGGCGAAAGAAGTTATCACAATCCCCTTACAATTATGTAAAAAAATATGTATGAACGCTTCATAAGTGCCTGTGATAGGCCTACATGAATAAAGAAATTTTGAATTTGAATTTGAACTGAGGATATGGATAGGAATTTTCACTTGTTTCCTTAGTTTTCTAATGCGAATATATTATCATAAACTAACTGCCGCCCGCCACTTAGGAGTCAGTGTATTTTTCCTGTACGAACTTTCATCCGCTCTCAACACAAAAAACCCTGACGTCCCGAGCATTCATAATTTCATAAAACTAGTTAAATCAGTTGACATATTCTGCGTAAAAGTCTGATAAAAAATTATCATTGCTATCTTCTATCGATCCCGAAATATATATATTTTTATACGACACTTAAATTTGATTGAGTATATCAAATGAAATGACTTCTGTATTCAATTTGAATGATCTAATTAATGAATACACTTTTATTGTACACCACATCCATCATAATTTTTTTAAATTAAATATATAATTTTGCGGCGGCCTTTTCGCTAAATAGTGACCTATTCGGAAGCCAATGGCTTAAAACACAGGTAAACAAGAGTAGTTGGTGCATATAAATACACATCTGCATATATACATATACACACATAAATACTATATAATACGAATCACTGTTTTATGGGGACAGAGACCCTATTTAACACCTCTACGAGAAAGCTACGCCATATGCTACGAGAATTACGTACGGTATTTTACGTAGGTTTAACAAAAAAAAACTTTCTTTTATACCTCTTTTGTACCAGGCAAGCATCGACGCTAAACTAACAAAGCACATCGCAATCAAACTACGAAGTCACGTACAAAGCCAATGAGGTTATCGACGATCACATACATCGCCCATTCTACATCACTGTGTCGACGTCGTTATAAAACATACCGAGTGATGTAGTTTGAAGGCATTGTGTACACCAACCACAAGTTATCTCATCATTGGTGTGCTCAAGTTAGTTGGTCATCGGAGCGTGGTTGCTACATATATATACCATATGGCCAACTTGTAATACTCATCTTGGTCACTCTTTGATAATGAGATAAGGCAGTTTATACAAATACTTTATTGTGAAGGATAAGTCAATCGACATTTATTTATTTATTTAGTAAAAACACCCACCCCTAGAAGACGTTACAGTTGCCCAATTCGTCTTAAGCAAATTACAAATAATTATATAAATGGCTATATAACATTAAGAACTACAAAATAACAGTAATGATAAAACAGATTTAACAGTTATTTTATAAAGTGGGTAAATATCCAACCTTAATAACCTTATAACAATAAATTAATATTTGCCAGATATTGTATTAAATTGATTAGGATTGTAAAAATACCCTAATAATTAATTAGTTGATAGATAGTTTTCAAGAAACAGTTAAAATTATATTTGATTAATAACCAATGTTCGTGACATTGAGTTAGTGGGCACTTTGATATAAATACGGGTGCATTTTTCATACACTTCAGTCCTACATGGACGCGAACGATGCAAAGATACGTCCTGGGGTCTTAGTCGTTTATCACAACTCAAATAATAACAATAACCAAAATCCGGTACATGCAGACCTATCGTCCTTTACATAAATTAATATATTTAAAGTCGAACTGCCCAATTTCAAAAATAAACTACTAAATTTTTATTGTTCTTACTTCCTTTTCGATATTAATTTAGTATTATTTTGTTTTTATTCCTTTTGTATAATTTCTTTATTTTTTTTTTTTGTGTTTTAGTTTCCATTTTTATTTAGCCTCGACTTGAATAGTTGTTATGCATGTTGTAGCTACCCATAGTTGAATTATATGCGTATCTAGACATACCATATGTTGAATCATTTATACCTTAGTCTATTAGCATATGTCAATATATTACATGTGATTCTGTCGGTGGTGCTGTGAATAAATACTTATGTATCTACTAATTATATGTATCTATGCGGTACGTGCGGGTGCAATCTCGGTTAGTTAGCGCCCTTAGATGCCAAATAATGCAACGCGTGAGATCTGAACGTGTTTTTCGAATAAGAAAGATACAACATTATAAGCTATCCATTTAATAGATGGCAATTTTTTTCATTAATGAATGATAACTTTTTTTAGAAGACCTGGGTCCAATTCCTTTCTTCCTTGCCTTTCTGAGGGACTAATAATTTTTAGCTAGTTCGGTTTGGGCCGGTTGGATCTTTTGTGCCATCTAGGTTTATTTTATTAAAATTTAATTGTTTTATTATTTCGTTGAAGAAGTGAAGGCCCATTGGGAAGGACTTCGACTTCACTTTCGGAGGGCCGAGTTCGAATCCCAGCACGCACCTCTAACCTTTCTAAGCACGCACATAGAGTTTTAAGAAATGTGTAAGATATAGTTCCATGAACAACTAGAAACTTCTCACGGACGAATTGTTAGGTATACAGAAATTCAAAAATAAGTACCAATTTCAGCTCTAACTGGACATTATTACATGCATAATACGTCCGGAGAGAACTCTAGAGTCTAAAAATACAAGAATTGGTTCAACTCATGTTTTTTAATCCCGACGGAGTTCTTTAATTTTCTAAGATAAAAAGCATCTCCAAGTGTTTCGAAATGCACATTTTAAGATAAGTGCTTGGTTGAGTTTGAATTTGAAATAGTAACCCTGCTTTCTGAGTCCAAGGTTTGATTCCAAAAACTGGATATTGTTTGTGTGATGGACATGAATGTTTTCAGTGTTGGGTGTTTATGTATATATCATTATTCATCAGTTCTTAGTATCCATCCGTCACTTCAGTGCTAGGTGACACTGTGTACTGTCGTATATATATATATATTATATATCTATATATATATATAAATGTTATGTTGGTTTGTGTACGCTTCAAAAACTCAAAAAATTCTGCACCGATGAGCTGAAATTTTCGCATGATATAATACGCATTAAGGATTGTGTTTATGTATTTTTCTCAACCATTCAATCACAATGTGCCACAGCGAAGCGTGGCAGGGTATAGCTAGTATATATATATATATATATATGTGTACATATAATAGCTGATACCCGCGACTACGCTAGGGATTAAGTTTCTTTATTCCCGCGGGAACTCTCCCCGGGACAAAAAGTTGCCTAAGTGCTATTCCAGAATACAATCTATCTTCGTAAGAAATATCAGCCGAATCGGTTCAATCCTTGCGACGTGATTTAGTAACAAACATCCACATTTTCAAATTTATAATATTAGTATGATTTATTTATTTATTTGTAAATGGACTTAAAAAAACATATTGATGATAATAGTGATTATTTATCTTCAATACTTTAATAATAGCATTGAAAAGAACTTTACTTTTGTTCTCAGCGCTAGATTTAACGGTTTGTGTAAGCTATCATAACTTAAATCCCGCATAAACTCTACGAATTTGAAAACAAGCACGTTCAGTGGTTTCTGCAGTTTTACCTTATAAAACTTTCTTCTAACGTTGCGAGCTTTGAAACTAAAGCCGCTGCAATCAAACTTTGCAAGCACGTACCACAATGATGAGATTATCGTTGCTATCCGATGCTATCACATACATTGCTCATTCGATGCCATTGTATCGACGTGTTGTGTGAACGTGGCGAGCAATGCAGTTAAAACTGATCGCATGTGTCCTCTGAAATGGCTTCGGCTTGCAGTTTCGTAATTTATCGGTCACAGGAGACTTGTTTGTTTTGCTTGTTAAGCCATTATGGCTTTACGGGTTACGCCAGGCCGTGTAGGCTGTAGAAATGATAGAATCTCAAAGGAATAGTACTCTAGACCTCGTGTTGATAACATGTAATAAACTTTATTTCGCTTCTTACGTCGTCTCCTCTCTTTTATGTAAAATACAAAACGTAGTGGTTGGTCAGGCCATTTCATAGACAATAATCGATGATACAAATGATTTATATAACGCACTAGCATTTAAAGTATAAAATTTTATTATTTTTTATTTTATACAAAATAACTACAAACTTGAATTTCTTAAAAATGTTCTCAATTACGCTTGGGGGAAATATCAAATATTTTATAATTTTAAAATGCATATAATAGTTTTAGAACAGGTGAGATTTTAGCTTTCATTTCTCCAGTCTCACAGTCTAAGCGCTTTGCCAACCAAGCCGCGGTCCTCGTTTACCGATGCTGCTGCGAAATTATTCTAAACATATGCCTTTTATTAGCCTATAAGCAACTTTTAACGCCATCTAGTAGAAAACTAGAAATCTAGTTTCCTCTATTTCTCGAAAGTATAATCAAAATTTAAACGAGAGATGGCTTTTATAAATTTTATCACGGTATTCTACCTTTGAAGTTAGTTTATAGACCAAAGTTTAGATATGGAACCTATATTTGAGGACCAAAGGCTATTTGACAATCATATGACTTATAGCAGATACAGAGGTCATACAATGATTAATTGCCGTATCTGTTCTGTATACATTTCGTAAAATATGTTGCGGAACAGTGTACGTAATGGTAACCGTAAATTATGAGGGATATTACCAGCATCGCTTCACGGCGGCGACGTCATCAATCAGGTATAAGGCACGTATTTTTTTGTCGTGGAATTTATGAGTACATTCGCTATTTTTATTGGTTTTGCTTATATTGTTTTATAAAAAGCTTACATTTATATTTTTATTCAACTCCCTTAAACTTATCTTATAGTGCTGCTTTTTTTCTCTGTCTCTACACTAAACTAAAGTTACGAGTCATAAATTAGTGCGGTTCATCAAGGTTTATGATGGTGATGAAACCGTTTCGGTTTGCTCTCAACACACGAAGGATGTCGCCTACCAAACTGGCCAAGAGCAGATAGGTAAAATTCCCATGCATGCGGGCAACAGGCATGCAGGTTTCCTAGATGTTTTCCGTTTAAGCAAGTAATATTTATTTTTAATTCATTCATTCAGCATCACCGGCTCGTACGCCTTTGTAGATTTATGTTTGCTTTAGGCTCGCTCTTTAAACGGTCATATAGGCAGTTATTACAATGAAATATAATTGGAGCAATCAAACAGCCTGCGCCGTTCGGTTCGCGGTGTTTGCGGCCAGCTAATTATACATGTAAATGAGTTACTTGCGAGGGGGGGGGGGGGGTGCAAGGGGATACTAATTAGGCAAATAAATAAATATACTACGACAATACACACATCGCCATCTAGCCCCAAAGTAAGCGTAGCTTGTGGTTTGGGTAAGATAGCTGTTATATTTATAAATGTTATACACATAAATACAAATAATACAGAGATAAACACTCAGACAATGAAAAACATTCATGATTATCACACCAACATTTTCCTGTTGTTGGAATCAAACCCACGGCCTTGGACTCAGAAAGCAGGGTTACTGCCCACCATGCCCATCAGCCATCTATTATAAATTCAAACTCAACCCAATACTGATCTTAAAAAGTGCATTTGGAGACATCTGGCATCTCCAGATGTCTCCAAATGCACTTTTTATCTTAATTAAAAAAGAAAATTAAAGAACTCCGTCGGGATTCATAAACATTAGTTGAACCAATTCTTGTATTTTTTGAGACTAGAGTTCTCTTTGGACGTATTATACATGTAATATTTAAACACCCAGTTATTGTAAAACATTCATGTTCATCACACAAACTGGCTAGTTGTGGGAATCAAACCCACGGACTTGGACAAACCACGTGCGAGGACTACCTGCTTATTTCTGCCGCTAAGCAGAAGCAATGAGGTGTTCCGGTTTAAAAGGCGTTGTTGCCGGTGTAACTACACACACATGTGGCTAAGCACCGACGCCTCAGGTGTTGGACACTGTTGGCAGATCGCAGGACGTGTTCTTTGCATGCCAGGCGAAGTGTTTCTGTGTTTTTGGTGATATTTCTCACAATCAGTGGCATCTGCTTGGCCCATGAATAATTTATAAAATAAAAAAGACAGATACAAACAATATTCGAATATCGGTCACTTTTCGTCTTGAAACAGGGACCAAGTTAAACTGTCTTGTTAAGGATAAATAAACCAAAAATTAAATATTAGGGAATTAATAGTTTTGTGTATAAGGTGTTTGTGCTTGTGTCTCTATGGAGTGTAATCGGTGTGGTATCAATTAAATCAATTCAGTCGATTTATGTAGTAAAACAAATTATTTGAATAGGTACTTAATTTAATAAGCAGCCGTGACCGGCGTTTCTGTTATAATCACGTGTTACTTCGACCATATATCTGAGTAAATGGTTATCTGCTGTTTACGGATAAAATGGATTCAGTAAAACTTTATCGATAGAAAAAAATGCCAAAGCGACATAAAACATAAATTTGTTGTAGTTTTATTAATGTTTGGTTTATACAACGTGCAACCGAATTAAGAAAAACTGTTGAAGTGTAAATAAGTTTATTTTATAAGGGTGATTCCCTGTAAATGTTAAATCAAAAGAAGCATATTTAATTTTCCATGCAAACTAATACATAACATACTAAGTGTTCACTTATGACAGCCCTGTTGAAGTTAAACACCAACACGTGCGTAGTAACTACGCTACGCGAAGCCTAGATTGGATAATTGATAAAAGTCATTTGATTTTGATTTTACTGTGTCTGATTTCCTTTAGTAAAAACTATGGCAGTAGTTAACTCAAAAACTAATAGCATTTTGCTTTCTCGAATAAGTCTCAGAGGCAGTAATGGGATATATCTTTTTGTAGTAATGATAATAATTCTTTTTTTTCAATTTTCATAACATTGAATAGGTTAGTTTTAAAATAGAAATCGTATGTATATCTTCATCTTTAAATAATATAATAATAATCAAGATTGTGCAGATGTGAAAGTGAACTTAAAACTTAAAATTAATCCTGTTATTTCCTGCAAGTGCAAAATATAAAATTTAATTAATACTAAACTTGATGACTATTGATTGAAAAAATAATGCAAACTGAAATCATAATGAAGCGGTTAATACCTTGCTTTGGACTTCAGTTTCACTTTCGGGGAATAGAGTTTGATCCCCGGCTCTCCATCTATTCTAAGTTATGTGCAAAGAAAAACATTGTGACGTCACCTGCATATCTGAGAGTTCCCCATAATGTGGTCAAACTCGTGTGAAGTTCACCAATCTGCACTCGGCCAGCGTGGCGGACCACCGCCTAAATCGCCTAAGGAGACCCGCGTTCTTCAATGGGCCGCTTATGAACTGTTAATAATGATGATGACTAATATTAAATCCAGACGTGCCACGCTCTTATTAAAATACTCTAGAGGCACGAATACCTGGACCGCTGCCTCGCATCACTTAGCACCAGTAAGGTACTGTGCGGAGGTACACGTCTCTCTAACAATCACAGGTCGTTGCCGCAAGTGTAATAGGCGAGTTTGCGGAGCTGCGGTCGATTCACTGACGGTTACACGAAATCACTGCGAGCTACTATTGAAAGTCACCTCCTACAAACTCGTATGAAATAGTTGTAACGCCGGTCAACTTTCAGTAGAATTATCTGTACAGCAAGTGGGTGCAAAAAGGACGCAATTCGGTGCCTCTGTGAACGCTGTCTGTACGCGGTGGTTTGTCACAAGTTGATGTCAAATGACGACCAGAACTGTGTCACTATGAAAAAAATCGGTTCGTCAGGGTCATTTAAACGTGTACAGATAAAAAAGGACATTTCTTGTCTGCTATTCGCAATCTTATAGCGATCTTCAGGATGTCAGCTCATCATCATCGTATCAACCCATTACCGGGAAGTCTTCTTTCACAATGAGATTTGGTTAAGGTCGTAGTCCACTACGCTGACCAGTGCGGGTTGGTGGACTCCACTCAACTTTGAGATCATTATGGAGGGGTCAAGCATGCAGGTTTCCTCACGTTGTTTTCGTTTACTGTTGAAGGAAGTTATATTATATTGTTATATTGGATTTAAACTCATTATTTGCTATGTTTCATGAAGTTTGGTACTGCGCTTGACCAGATATAGGTACCAAAGAAATAAAGAAATAACAGTCGCACTTTCCTACATATAATATTGGTGTGGAACCACCGTATAAAGATGAGATACGGTGATTACATGCCTTTGATCTCGTGGTTACGACTGCACAATGCAGGTCCCTTACTCCCGGCTAGTACTAGTCTGTCTCCGCTCTCTCTGTTTCTCTATCTAGGAAGTTCCTAAGTTGTCGACTCTATTTTAAATTTTGCTTACTTTATGATGAAAGTATAGATAAAAAGGTACATATTAACACAAGTCCAGCGTCACGTAACTTGCGAACTTAATTATCGGCAGAGTAGACAGCGTTCACAACTTCACCCGGCTCTGTTATAAATTGTATCCAATATGCGGCACTCTGCTGTCAAGACGTATCAAGACCGCTGCGGAATTGTGACGCATAACATTATGAATGCTCATTATTCAGACCTCAGGGAAGATGAGACGTGAGTGATGAAGAGACATTACCCACCCTCCCGTGCCCTTAACCTCCATCAATTTGGGGTGGAAGATATTTTTCACGAGATATTTTGAATATAAAATATTCGACGATCTTTTATGTCTCGAAATAGGTTTTACTATTTATTTTATTTGACATCGGGATTTTTTGTTAGGGATATTAGTAATAAAAATAGAAATAGATTCTGTGGGTATACACTTTTAAGGCAGCCTTTCTACATGAATTCCAAATTCATCAGGTAATTCGGGTTCTTTTTTTTTAAATATTAGGTACGCCTTGAACGTAAGGCCTTGAAATTGTTTCTTTATAGTATATTTATTGGCCAAAATTTGAAATGAGGAGGCCCAAATCAGAACTGATGACTTATTAATTTGCAAAGCCAAATCCAAAGCCAAAGTTTACAAGAAACTGATGGGCATTAGTAGCCTCCTAAGCAGGCAGAAGTAAACCCGTCAATAAAACATTATGATAGTGCGCACACGCAGTGTTGTAGCTAGAAACGAAGTGTTTTACTCAAACTGACCATCAAAAAAAACTCACCGTTAACAAGTATGGCTGGACGATTACAAGCGAATTAACTACGCTGGACCGAACCCAAGACACACATGGCGGGGACATAACGCTTTTTTCTTACGTAACGATTTAAAAAAAAATCAAATTCAATATTCATTTATTTCAAGTAGACCTGATATAATAACTTTTGAAATGACAAGTATGTATATTTGTAGTGACTCTACCACCGGTGCAATAGAGATTCGCGTGATCTAAGTTTGATCGGGCAGTTCTTTTTTTTCTAAAATAAATATAGTATCTATGTAAGCTGCTTTGCCCCATAGCATAGGGTTTTTCCAATAATTCCTACCGCAAGTCACGTTTGGAAGTTCATTCCTTAAGTTGAAGCTATTGTGAGTTATTCACTATCTAGTGTAACAAAGTTTCGGCCTAAAAACTAACAAGCGGCATGTATTTTCTAATTGCAAGCGCCCAGCGCAGCGTTCCGTTTAAATAGAATGTCTAATGCAGTTGTCCGGACTGAATTATTGGCGCCGGACTAACGGACGCTCTGTTCCGCGGCTCTGCCTTATTTATGCTCCTCGGCCGTTTCAGCTTTCCAGCATGATTTATTTATTACAACCCTCGGTTATTGTTGCAGTAGTTTTGTATTTCCAGCAACTTTATAACGCTGATAACCACTTGAACTATCACACTATGTCAGGTGCAACAACCAGCCTTTACCTTTGATGATGCAGTCTAAAACGGTAGGGGGATGATCTGTAATCATAATTATCATCATATCAACCCATTACCGGCCCCGTAAAGGGCACAGGTCTCCACCCACAATGAGAAGGGATTAAGGCCGTAGTCCACCACGCTGGCCTAGAGCGGATTGGTGGACTCCACACGCCTTTGACAACATTATCGAGAACTCTCAGGCAAGCAAGTGATATTTCAATAACTTAAAACGCATATAACTTATAAAAGTTAGAGGTGCGTCCTGGGATTCGAACTCCCTGGAAGTGAAGTCGAGCTTCTACCCATTGGGCCATCACCACTTAACTTGAACCTATATTAACCCCTTTTCTATTTCTAAGCAGAATGTTACCGGAACCTTGAACCTTAAATTTTGGGGCACTATTTGTCGGTAAGGTTAAAAAATGGAAGTAGTCTAACTCGTCATATCCCGGATCGTTTTTTTATTTCCCCACAAGATAGCCCTTGACTACAATCTCGCCTGGTTGTAAGTCAGGATGCTTTTTATCTTGGTTACGGGCTAACCTATTAGTGGGTATTGCAGTTATACCATATATATAACCCACACCGGAAGCAATAGGGTGGTAACTAGCCATGGCCCAAGCCTCCCACCCAATGGCGTACGCAATGCTTACCAGGGTAAGCATAAAGCAGAATGATGGCATAAATATTAAAATCCTCCTCTTATGCGAGTTATATTTTAAAATTTAGGGTAGGAATTGCTTTTGCGCATTTATGAAGTGCACGCCATTGTTCCCACTAAACAAACCCTTCTTCATGATACTGTAAATACAAAAAGGTAGTTAGTATGAGCGGAAGTAAACATTATGCATATATGGTAGTTACGTAATTGTTCTAACCGTCAATCGAATGCGGCGATCGTCACAAAGTTAGTAATTTCTCCACTCCAATAGATAGGTCCACATTTAGCTCGCATAGCTGATGAAACCGTAAAATTTGATTGAATGGCCGCGCATGATAACATTGGCACGGTTACACGTTGCAGGATCATATCTGTGTTGAATACATACGACTGCAGATATACCGGGTGCGGTTGCGGTTGATGTTAACATAACTATATAACCGAAAACCGTTGGAAACGTATGTGTTTGCATCATCATTGATAATCATTTTCAGCCTCTTTACAAGCCACTGCTGTCTTATAAGATAGAGGGTTTAAGAACTTTAAACAAACACGCTGCTTCTAGGTGGGATGGCGAATGAACTACTGCACTTTTCTGAATAATATTTTGCATAAAAAAAAAGATAGAAGAAAAATATTTTTTACATTGCGTCACACATTACAATATTAAGAACGCCACATATGTTATGTGTGGCCCAACCTAGAAAAAAGGTGCCAACTCAGCATTGTGCTGCTTACGCCAGTGGGAGCGTACAGCTCTACTTTTCAGTTGGCACCTTGTACCAGGTGACAAGGAAATTGATAAAGATAAAGTACCTTGTGGACGGACATTGTAAACTTTTTACAGAAAACATTTTGCGCGGCAAAAAAAAAAATATATTGTGCCAATACACAGCTTAATCGCTAAAGTGATCGCGACGAAATTTCAGGGAAAAGTTCACATGGGTTTTTTTTAAACTGTAATAAACCCAAAGTTGCACCTCGCCTTGCACAAGGCGATCTTTAGAATAGAACAGATCTTCGTTTGCATAATACACAAGTTCTCTGGCGTGCAAATGTTACGTATTATTGATTGCAATTAGCACACAATTAACCTAAATATAATGGAGTGTTAGTAATAATTACAGTAAAAAGTTATTTAAAAAAAAATTAGAGAAATATAAAGTTGAAAATTCATGTTAAATGACAAATACAAGTGTGGCAGTTGTTCGTTGTGATATTGGAAAAAATCATATAAGGAGTAGAAATTTTTACCTTGCAACCATTTCTTTAACTTTGCGTAGAATGAATTGTTGCAAGTTTTCTATATCGGATGGAAGTTTATTATAGATTTTTATTGCCATAGCGTAACAGTTTGTGCTAAATAGTGCGGTTTTATGCACTCTCGTGACTCTCAAACCAGTGTGTACAAATCTTTGTTTCTCGGAGCTTGCAAATGTGAACTCAAACTGAACTGAAAATATCCATATAAAATTTGACAAACTTAGAAATTTCTATTATATTTTAACAAGGAAGCGGTAGCACTTTAAGTTTTATACAGTCAAAAAATGAATTTCCTAATTAAAAACCTAATTTCCCCACCCAATTTGTCATTTTGTCCGGAGTACGCTATATCAAAAAAACCGATTTTAATCTGCCCCACTACTGCAAGCACTCAAACAACTCAATTTTTTTTAGTATTCGTCCATTTAGTATTTTATTTATCGCAGTCATCGCTTTATAGTCAAAGTCAAATAGTCAAATATTTCTTTATTCAAATAGGCACATAGATGGCACTTTTGATGCGTTATTATATACAAAATGTGTACATAGCAGTGAGTAGTGATGGCGATAACTACAATCGTAAACTTAAAACTAAAGCTACGAGGGTTCCAATCGCGCCCTGTCTAAGAAGAAGCCCACAACAAACTTAGCCGGGTGTTCTTTTGTTATCACCATCTCACATTGTCATTAGAAAATATTTAAGAAGCAACCTGGTTAGAGCAATTGTTGTACAAATTAATCATGAAATGGTTATCATGTCTTGATTTATTGGTATTCATGTTGTGTAATTATGAAACGGAACCCATAGGTACGTCAAAATCAAAAAGAATTTGATACAAAAATATTTTCTTTTATAAAATATTGCTTATACTATTGATGATGAAGCTAAATTATAATTTAAATAAACTCCAGAACATTAATCTGACCTTAATTCTTTCTTCAAAACGTAGCCTTTAGATAGATTGTAATTAATATTTTTTGTGCTAATTTGGTTCTTATGCGCGTCATCTAAAGCTTAGTTTAGCTTAAACAAAATGGTAGTATTCAGCCCAAAGGCGAATTTCGTATAAAAGACAAAATTAGTCAAATTACGGAGCTGTGTTAGACAAAATTTAATAGAAAAACTTTTTGCCTAAAAGAATAATGAATTTTGTAATTACCAGTGAAAGGTAAAGACAATCCTCCATCTATGTTATAGGAAAATTTAAAAGTAAAATAACTAACGGAAATTTCATTTACACTTATATTATGATGTGGTGATAGCCCAGTGGGTAGGACTTCGACTTCACTTTCGTGGGGCCGGGTTCAAATCCCAGCACGCACGTCTAACTTTTTTAAGTTGTATGCATTTTAAGGAATTAAAGTAATTGCTAACACGGTGAAGGAAAACATCGTGAGGTTGAACCTGCATGCCTGGGAGTTCTTCAAAACGATCACAAAGGCGTGTGAAGTCCACCAAGCCGCACTGGGCCAGCGTGGTGGACTGTGGCCTTAACCCCTTCTCATTGTGAGAGAAGACACAGTAGTGGGCCAGTAAATGATCGATATGATAATATTAACCTTTGTCCACCTCCATCCCTCGATAAGCACTCTAATATGGAACGCGTGCAAAGTCGCGTAGAAACCGATTGGAGTATCTGCTTAATTATAAGAAAGAAAGAAGTTTATTAGTCAACATAATTGCTTACTTATATATAAAAAAATATAACTAACAAAAATATAACTAACAAAAATATAATTAACCTGAGTCAAATATATCGAAGTCATATCCTCACTGTGTGCACTCCGCGTCAACCACTCCAATACCTCAGCGAAGCGCTGGTTCTCAGAGGAACCCGTTTGCTCACAGACGTGCTTGCCACTGCTTAATTATCATAGAAAAACCTCAAGTCTAGACAGTTGACGGCTGATTGGCGCAGATTGCAGCGGCCCTGCTTTCTGAGCCCAAGGCCGTGGGTTCGATTCCCACTACTGGAAAATGTTTGTGTGATGAGCATGAATGTTTTTCAGTGTCTCGGTGTTTATATATATTTTCTAAATATTTATGTATATTATTCATAAAAATATTCATCAGTCATCTTAGTACCCATAACACAAGCTACGCGTATTTTAATTTTAACGTAATTCTATAAATTTCATCGGTATTGATATCCGGAGCCGAATCACAAAACCACATTATTTCGCCACCTGGTTGTGATTTAACGCATATTATTATATTGTTCAATAATTTAATAATTAATAATTTAAACAGGTTGCAAATAATACAAAGTACAGTTATATAAGCGCTGGTATTTCGGCACATCCGATTGTTTGCAAATTTATAATATGCGGTCGTGGCAATGTTTTTATAGTTACTTAGTAATAAATTTAAAAACAAATTGTTGAACCCTCGTTTTGAAATAGTTCTTATATGAACAAAAAGAACCGACTTTCTTATAGAACTAAAAAGCAAGAAATAAATATTTTCAAATCAAATCAAATCAAATCCTTTTATTTGCATACATGTTTAGTCATAATATGTGACATGCAAATCTTAATTTAAACAAATTCATTTATGTAATAATTAATAAAACATCAAAATAAATAAAATCAAAATAATCGGCTGAATATAATAAAATTTCATTAATTTTACTGTATGGAACAATAAACATGGAATGTCAGTTGTGGAGTAAAAAATAACTAAACTAATAATTATATTTTATTATCCAAGAACTCTTTTACCGAGTATTTAGCATTTATCAACCAACCAGTCACGTAATTTTGCCTTGAATTTCAAAAATGGCAAATCTTTAATAGGCAATTTGTTGTAAATCAAAATCATATTATGATAACAACTTTTAGAACCGAGTGCTGTGTTACATCGCGGGTAGAATATTTTATTTCGGTAACGGGTATTGAAAGGTACAATATTTCCGCATGTTTCAAAAAAATCACTTCTTTACCTTTTTACGAAGCATGCTGATTCTGACAAATTTTTCAGTCGGTGCCAAGTAAAATGTAGAATTTTACTTTGTTTGGATAATCTACTTCGTATTCTTTTTTATATAGTAGCAAGGAAAATATCTGTAATCAGTCCGAAACAAAAAAAAAAAATTAGAATCGGTTTATAAATTACAGAGTTCTGAGCTAACCAACATAAAAAAAAGAATAAAAATTTAACCGAATTCCCTACTCCTTTTTGGTAAGTCGGTTAAATATAATAAAGTTACTGCTTAGATGTTAATTTAATTTCGGTGGTAGGGTTGCATATTTTTCTACATTTTTTTTCTTTATCAGGCTTTATAAAATATATATACCATCTATTATCTAAACGATAATTAAGGTCGCATCAAAATCCGTTCCTTAGCAAGAGTTAGGGATAAACAGACGGAAAGCGACATAAAAAGATACTATTCGGGTTAAAAGCTCTAATATTTTATAGCGGTGTTAGCCTAGTCAGGTCAGAATTTTTGCCTTCGCTTCGGAGGACCGAGTTCGAACACGGCACGCACTTCTACATTTTCTCTAAGTTGATTTTAAGCAAATAAAATATCAGTTTGCTTTAACGCTGAAGAAACTGCTCTATCGTTCTTCACAACAGTATCAATGGCATTGGAAAAATAAGACATACATCATCACCAGCTTTTGTAATTAAACATCATAAATCTCTGTTTCAAGGATGTTATTTAAGATTAGTTCTGAAACAAGAACGTCAACCATATAAAAATAATATCTCTTTATACGATGTTAGTACGCATCCAATCGTAAAGAGTGTGTATGCGACCTGAACACGCAAATACACCCGAATAATAAATTAAACAAAATTCCAATTTCTTATTCAAAAAACTACCTTAAGGATAACTCGTCAAAAATGAATGATTGTTAAAAAATGTTCGTCCTTAAAATGCAAAAGCCAACCAATATTTTATCCGAGGCAACTTTAATGAAATGATTAACATAAAATCAGTATTCAACCGTAACTACATCTATTAATCTGCGCTAACATAATCAATGTGCAATCGGCCGATTATCCACCATTTTGATTTTGCGTAATGGCGGTTGTCATCACGCGCTACGAGATATAATGTAAATTTATGTGAGTTTATCATTAGAGTAATAATATTATTGAAAAGCGAATCGAGTTTACTAATGTTAACTGTGTGCGAAGTGCGACATTTTCTACGTACGAGCCACGTTTACTTACTCGATCGCGTGATAGTTAACTACGTTTTATAAGGTATCAAATGAAATTTTCCACACAGATAGTTATTAAAACGTAGGCATCCGCTAAGATAGGATTTTTGAAAATTCTTACCCTAAGAGGGTTAAATGGGGCATGAAAGTTTGCATAAAATCATTTATTTATGAATTTGTTTTTCAAATTACATCCATTAAACTTTGATTTTAGGTTTTTGATTAATAATAAATTTCCTATTTTTTTCGAAGTAATTTACGTTCATATTTTTCTATTAGCAGCAAGACCTTTTTTTAAACCTTTGTAGTTAAAATTTGCCAAATCAAAAATCGAAATTAACGTGAGCGAAGCCACGGGCAAAAGCTAGTTTTTCATAAAGAATTTCATCACTTATCTTAGTACCCATAACACAAGCCACGTTTACTGTGAGGGTAGATAGCGATGTGTCTATTGTCGTAGTTTATTATCTATTTACTCATACTCTCGCATTAATAATATTAGTAAGGATCACATTGAATGCTCTGTGGAGTACAAGAGGCTTTCGATTCACCCCTACTAGTAGGGCTTCCAGTATATATTCTATTGATTGAACAACAAGCTCTGAGAGCCAATGTTCTTGTTCAGATGTTGTGTCGGAGAAAATTCTCGTTACCGAGGTGGATCGTTATCCTGAACAAGGCATCGTTCGGTATACAAATGGTTGATTTGTTTCTACGGGAATATGCGTGTACTCTAAGTTACTAAAACATCTACAAGATACTACATTGTGTTTGTTTGTGTTGTACCTACTCTAAGATATTTAGTATGAGTGGTATAATTTTAGATACCTACATTCCTGGTGTAGTGGTTTACGCTGTAGCCTTTAAAGTTTGAGGTTCTTACTTCAATTCCCGACTCGAATATTTATAGGTTTACGTTACTCTTAAACCAGTAGGGTTTTGATCACAGCTATTTCCTAATTACTTTACCGGGAAAGGTTTCTGTAACTACGTGTAGTAATACGAACCCCAAATGCAGGTGTAAGGTGAAGTTACAAGGTACAAGTTGCGCGTTTTACACAAGTCCAAGTCCAAAAGCAATGCTTCTTATATTTTGCATCCAATATCGTTCAATGTGGTATCTAAATTAAAACACTGTTGCCACTTAAATCAATTTCCAGTGTTTTTTTTAAATAGTCATGTAGATTTTATTTTAAAGAGGAAATTATCTCAAAGAGAATTTTTAAGGCTTACAGCATCTCTGGAGGATCAAATTGCTCAAGCTTTTAACTGCTTCTTTACATAATGTTATAGTTCTTAGTTCAACGTTCAGTTTATCCGTCCAACTAATTACGTTTACTAAGCTAGATTAGATACAACATATATTTATAAAAAAAAAAAAATTAAGTTGACCGACCATCTCCCACACATCGTTGGGTCCAGCAATTGATAAAGCGTTACAAGTCCCAAATAAATGGCATTTGTGAGATAAAAATATCAACTTTAGAATTCGTTAGTTTTAGTTTGATTGACAGTTGCATATTAAAGTAAGACGGCGCTCAAGGTGGTAGTGCAGGACATTTTCTCGCTAGAAGTCAAAAATCCTCATCATATCACTTCATGTTGTATGATGACGTCATATCAGAAAGCAGTGTTGCAATCCAAAAGCAAACGCGTTCGTAGTTTGACACTCGCCGCCTGCCTCTTACCATGACAAGACTCTCAGGTTTCCTAAGTGTTTAGACTAAAATTCTACTTGCAACTGTGTCAAAGAGACTCCTCTTGCGAGGAGTTTTCCTTTGAACCGGGATTTACATCTTTTCTTTATAAATAACACGCTGAAAGTCGTCTCGTAGTTCGAATACCCGCTTCAAAAGATCTCGGGTTTGCTTACCGGTTGAGTCAAATTAGGAAAAACAAACCTTGCGTTGAATTTTAATGAGAAAATGCTGCTTTAAGCGGTAATCATTTAGTATTTTACTTTTGTTTAACTGTCCGTTTTTGTTAAATGATGGAGATAATCAGAAAGATATTCCTTATTTGACTGATGGAATGTGTTGTTGTTTTCACACCTATTATTAACGAGAAAGTTTGGATGGATATTGGTTATTCAATACTTTTCCCAGAAAATGTAGGGTTACCTTGGGGACTGGTTTTTGACAGCTAGTTAGGTAGTATTTATAAATACAGAATCACCTTATATTCTGAGATACGTTATCTTTTAGAATTAAGTTGTTTAAGTTTGGAATAATTTCGTTTTACTTTCGATTATTATTGTATACTACCTGTAGCCCACATACTTCGTCTCTCACTAATCACGTGGAAACCGGTTTTTTGGGATAAAAAGTAGACCATATCACTCTCTGTTGCAAATCAAGTTGCTTATTTGCTTAGTTAGAGCGCTAAGGGAGGACAAACAAACGATTCAAAGTTGTACATAAATCGTTGTTAAAACAAATTTGACAGCCTGCTTCTATCCAATATCCAATAATTTTACAGGTCTAAATAAACTGCTATTTTCAGCACAATATAGTCAGTGGAAACGGACAAAACTACTTTTAAATTTAGTTTCAATTTAGTTTTAGTTTATAGATCTGTTTACAACAGTATCGGCACCATTAGAGGGTGTACGTTGTTGGATTCCACACATTTGCAAATTTAAACCACCCTAACTATTGAAATTTGTGTGCTTCCAGTACCTCCAGTGGTAGAATTATGCAAACCAAGAAAGCATCGTACAGCCTCTCAATTTAGAAGTGACGTTGTCAGTGTAGTATGTCGAACAGTTCGTGAAATACCGACAAAAAGAACACGAAAGCGGGTAGTCAAATTGTACCCGTGACATCCAACTTGCCATCTCGTACCTCCGCAGTGACGTCGTGACCACGATCCATTCAACTGGGTCGAAATATCGATAAATCCCATAATATTATAGTGCTATGTACCCTTTTAACTATATTTAAGAACTGTTGTGTGTTTTTGTTGTCCCAATCTTTAAACATTCCAGTTTTCTACGCGACAGATATTATTCTCGACTGTTACTATCAGCAAACATTATAATACAAACTCAGTGTTGAAACTTCACTATACAATTCCGGATTATGTTTAAAGTTTTATAACTGAAGGTAAATCTCATGTTTACTTTGTGATTATAAGTTTTCTTGTTGAGCATATTTCAACGAAAACTTAGCACAAACTTTACGCTTAAAATATACAATTTAGGGTATCTTGAATTGTCTCATTTTAAGGCCGTAATGGACTACGCCGGGCCAGTGCATATTGATGGACTCCACATGCCTTTGAGAACATTATGGAGAACTGTCAGGCATGCTGGTTTCCTCACGATATTTTCCTTCACCGTTGAAGCAAGTGATATTTTAATTTCTTAAAACGCACATAACTTACAAAAGTGAGAGGTTCGTGCTGGGAATTGAACTATGCCCCTCGAAAGTTAAGCCGAAGTCCGAAACACTAGGCTATCACCACTTCTTCTTGATATCTATTTAATTAGATTAATTGTTATTAAACTACCTTCTTTTGCGTAGTGGTAGTTCCATAAACGTTTTTAAGTGAGAGGTCCCAGGCACGAATCCCGTTTTGAATACATTTTATAGTCTAATCCTTAATTTTAGAATATCGTTAAACAAATATCAAATTAATGATCAATTTGTACATTCTACAACAACTCATTAAAATGCCACAAGGGGCGCTAGCTTTTATTATGTAATAGTATTATGGTCATTAAAGTTAACTAGTTATTACTCGCGTCTTTGACAGAGTTAAATTTAGTTTTCCTGTTTTCCCCTTTATTATGTTAATATAACATTGTTACTCTGTTGAAAGATATGGTGTACTCAATTCATATCTAACAAGCGGGTCCCAGTGAGACCCACCCCTACGTCTATGTAACACTTTTCCATCCCCATGACACCGGTTTAAATAAAAGCATACGAAAGTTAACTTATTTGTCAGGCTTAACAAATTGAAAGAAAGAATGCGATATACCATATAAATATATATATACATATATCTTTATATGTTCTGTACAATTTTAATGCTATCAAAACTAGTAAGTAAAAAGTAAGTCAAAAGTCAAAATTAGTACAATATAAATCGGCTCGGCCTCTTTAAACCGAAACATACACAAACATACCTAATATTATAGATACACAGACGCACTACTAGTAAAAGTTTATAAAAAGTCTGTGACGTTGATACAATTATGAGCCAGTTATTTCGAAATCGCTGTGACATTTTCACATTATTTATTTAATAAGCCTGGAGGATCTGATAAAAATTTTCCTTGAGCCACTGTCACGAAACGAATAATAATGTTTTTGCAAATATTCACTTGATGGCTTAATTATTTTAATAATTGATGAACAAACAATTTGAAGTACAGGTACATGAAATACAGCATTTCGTAGCAATTAAAATGTCACGATCAATTAGGTGACGAAGGGAAATCAGATGTGGAACAAAGTTTGTGACTGTGAACCGGAGTTGCGTGTGTAATGTAGCTTTACCTACTGTGACGCAACAGTGGAGCCCCAAAGTAAATATTAATTTCAAAGGACTCTCGATACTTCATAAGTGTCAGATCAAAATTAACATTTAACGTACTTGATTTAATATTTTGTTAATAAAATATCTGAGTATATCTTAACACTCTATCTCAGTTCTATTAGGGGCATATCATTAAAAAAAATTAAAATTAAATATTGGAAACTCTTCCATTACAATTAGAATAAACTTAACAGATTACAAATGATTATAACATAAATTTGGTTTAAAATATTGCGTAAATCTATAGGATCCTTTTTTGAACTCTGTTGAAAAGAGAAAGACTTTGTATAAATAATATGACAATTTCATTGTCGAGATAAGACGGTATTAATACAGCAGCTTCAACAGGCTCTTTGAAATAACAACCTTCTATTTTAGTAGAGCGCAACACTGTAGTTTTGTAACTTCTGGAATCTCGCGGAACTTGTGAACAAATTCAATTATGCCTTCACCTCGGATTATGTGCTAATTAAAAACCTTTTTCTTTCAATTTGTTAAGCCTGACAAATGAGTTAACTTTTGTATGCTTTTATTTAAGCCGGTGTCATGGGGATGGAAAAGTGTTACATGGACGTAGGGGTAGGTCTCAAAGACCCGCTTGTTATATATAAATTGAGTATACCATCTTTATAGTGTATAATATTTAAATGGGTTAATTTTTTTCATGTAAATAAATTAAAGGAAAATTACATATTATTTAATTGTTAATTAAAATATTTAAGCATTAAAAAACAAACACAACTATCAATCTTAATGTTTTCATAGTTTTTAAAAAAAAAAAAATTATGACACCCCTGATTCAAACTCCGAGTCTAACTTTTGTAGAATTTACGATAATTTCTTTTTAATTTTTATAAAAACCTCAGACCTATAAAATTATATATTGGCAACTAAAGTCATAAACAAAAATAAAAAGACTATAAATATAAATATAAATATATATAAAATACTAAATACGAAGTAAAGAACTGAGATCATATTATTAACACAAAATAGCGCAAAATTGTTACACTAAATGCGGGGATTTGTCTCACAGACCTTTTTCAAGTTTGTATACGTGTAACTCTCAGTGCAGTGGCTATCCCACTGTTGTATTACCTGCAAAGCTTAGACCGACTAAACAGCTCCAGCTACTGAGAAGAACGGCAATCACGCATGCACAGGAACCGAATTATTCAAGAATAAAATTCCCCAGGTCTGGTTAAACAACTTAAATAAGAAAGCTGAGTAAAGAACTCACCAGGACTGGGCTGCACTCTGAAAACAGAGTCAGGTGCTCAAATCATCGATATCTTAAAGACGTTACTAGAGTATGTCTACTATCAGAAATGTCGCGTGCTACGGAAACAAAACCTGAGAGTGGGATTTTTCAACGAAAGGCTTGCATACTATGCAACGGGTTAAGGTTGAAATCCACTTAGTGTCTACGACGCCATCGACAAAATCATATAAGCATGAATGAAATGATTTTAAATGACTAAATCATATAAAATAACTTTAAATCTTGCAATCAATTTATTCAGATTGTTATTTCTAGAGTTAAAATGTAGAAGCTTGCGTGTTGAAAAGCTATTCCCAAAATGAAGAAATTGTACGCCGAACAAAACAATTACAGATCGGAAACACTTAATTGGTGTAGTTCCTCAACCGAACCGCCCAACCATTACTACAACTCAAAATGTTCTGCATTTTTTTGAATTATATTTCCTTATCTTGGAAAAGTCAGTGGAAAGAATAATAACGGTAACAAAGAAAAGAAAAAACAATTATTTTTCAAGATAGCGAGTTGAGTGGTATTCAAAGAGGGAAGTTGAATAATTTGTAAAATAAAAGGCTGCTAGTTGGCGTCCTAGTTTCGAAGAAAAACAAGTTGATTACGAAAATATTATGAGCTGAGCCAAAGATAGTCTTACTCGTTCTACAAGACAAAATAGAGGATGATACAACAAAATGAGAATCAAGAAATAATTAATTCATAATAGATGTTTATTTGATTATGAAACAGTATAAACAAAGAATAAAATAAAATAAATATAGCATAGCATCATACAAGACTTATATATATTTATTTTCCTATTATTGAAAATAGAGCTGGCTAATTAGTATTCTCCTTCGTCCAAAAAAGCTTTTATTTCCAACCCGCATTGCAGCAGCATCGTAGATTTGTGCTCTTAAACAAAAAAACAATGGGATAGTAATAAGGGTGCACCTCATCTCCATCGATATGCTTACTTCACTGCTAGACATAATATCTGCCGTGGAGATCTTCACATTGCATGGCCTAGCGACTAAATATTTTCCAATCGAAGTTCCCAGACATTTTCATTAGGAAAGATTGAGGTTTGTCGCAATTAGGATAACTGGTAATTAGCGATTTGAAACTTCAAAGCTTTCTGATTCGTACCTAGGCAGCCCGAGATAGTACTGAGGCAGTGTTATATATTTCCAATAGATAAGTATCTACCTGTCGGCCAGGTCGGGCTTCGTCGGCAATCAACTTTTACAGCCTGCCGCTCAATGTTGCCAGTATGCTAATTTAACGTTCATTGGTAAACGCTGGTCGGATTATGGTCCCGCGGCGGATTAATATTATGTGATTTTACCCAATAATGAATATGTACATAGCAAAATTCCAACTTTTTAGAATTATTTTAAAATCAAGCAACATCAGTGCCAGCAGTGAAAAACTTGCCTTATTCAAAATGTTGCATTCGTAGGTATAGTTGACTTAATAGGTTCATGCTTTAATTCCCCTTTTGAGTAATTATAAAAAAAAAACCATAGGCTAGGGTGCGTTTGAAACCTCTTCAAGATTTACTGGATATAATTTTCACGATAATAATCAAGTCATCGTCATCATCCCTCTAACAGAGTGACGTCTAGTTCTGTACACGGTCTTCTGTAGGGAGTTAAACAATCCACAATCCTAGGCCGCTTCCTCCAGCGGCTCCCAGTTTCACTTCGACTTGATGTCATCTGTCGACTTCGACTTCACTTTTATTTTATTTATTTTTATTTTTTTATTTATATATATGTATCAAAACAAGGTTTACTATGACCCACAAATATTTGAATATATTTAGGTAAAAGTCATAATTTGGCCCTGGTGTGGGTGAGTATCTGACTCCTAACTAGTTATAACTGTATTTAGGATATCACATATTCTACTTTGGGTTTCGGAGTTCGAATCCTAGCACGCACCCTTTTACTTTTGTAACTTATGTGCGTTTTAAGCAATAAAACTATGACTTGCCTCTATGGTGAAGGAAAGCATCGTGAGGCAACGTCACGAAACGAAATGGGGTGGTTAAATGACACTTTTCACTTTGGAAACCAAGTTTATTTGCTATACCTTCACATGTCAAAACTGCGGTCCTTAACGCAGTTTGGCTTGCTTGATCGGGCTTACTTTCAACGGTGAAATAGGTTCTTAGCGAGAAACAGTTAGAAGAAACGTAAAATAATACTTTTATTCTACTTTCGAACGCTTCCTCTATTCAGTACAACATACTCGTTAATCAATAGACAGTGTTACATAATAAAAGTTACTAGCCAGGTCGAGAGGTATTAGTTCCGGCAAACCAGTAGTTATTTTGAGTAAATTAGATAATGTTGATATTATTTAAGTAATCCGAAATAAGCACATCTCGAGCCCGGATTTAACGCGAGCTGCGGTCTTTGAGGGGCTTTGAGGTAACCGCAGAGCTGTTCAAACTAGTTCACTACATTTGCTACACACTATACGTTATGTTTAGCATTAAGGGTAACCGAATTTTCAATGAGGTCGGTATACATAGGGTGTGTTGGTTTAAGACTACAAACTTCTTAGGTTGAAACTCTGGACTGAATAGCGTTAAACAGGTTTTCGGTGATAAGGGAATATTTGCATTTCCTGCGAAATTGTATGAATAGTGCTGTGGATTTCATGACGGAGATGTTATTCTGGAGTTAGTAGTTCAATATTAGATGAATCAGATAAGGCAAATAAAATTTTCATTTATAGTGAAAATTCAGACAGTTCTTGGTTAATTACTAAGATCTGACCCTATAGATATCCTAGTTGGGGGTCCAGGGTAATTTTAGAAAAACATTGTAATTTTAAGCAAATAAAAACTATTATTATTATTGTTATTTCTTCCCCAATCCTACAACTTAGGAGTGGATACTGGAGTTGCGTAGTGTGTCCAAGCTCCTTATTACTTCTATTTTGAGAGATACATAGCAGAGAGCTAACAACGCTGATGCTGACGAGCTAGTAAAGTTTATCGCATTTGGCATCTTCACTCAAAGGAGAAAAGGAGAATTTAACCCTAGTCACCTACTTCAATATAGATTGTTCGAGTAATTAATTAAAACTCCTATTTTGAGATCTTAAGTATTGACATTAACCTTGACCGACCGCCTTAAGGAGCCCTCCGAGGAGCCTCGGCAAACCAAGAAATTGTGTCTGATCAAGTCTCAGACAATTGATAATTTCAATAGCGATCATCTATTAAAAAATACAATAAGTCTTTATAATTAAATTTAAACGCTTTAGTGATTCCTTAAATTTCTTTCATCCAAGCAAAACTCTATACAAATTCAAAATTCATTTATAACAAGTAGGCCTCCACCATATTTAAATGTTTTCTTTAAATTTGACCAAAAGGTATTGCTTAAGTTCAACGTAATTCATTCTATTATATATTAAAAAATCTTTATCAGCGGTGCCCATAACAAGATCCAGTAGAAGATCACACCATAAAAGTACGCAATATAGTCAAACCTGTCTGTCTCTTCTAACGTCGCGCGTCGGTAAGCTGTCAATTTTTTCTAACTGATTACGCGGCTGATTCAAGTATATTCGCTGGTATCTCGCAATATAGGCACCCAACTTACTTCTTCTTTAGTGACTATCATAACTTTCTTATGAATTTGTTGCCCAAATTTTGTTCACATAAATTACATACATTTCGTTTTGTTTTTCGTTTAAATATAGGGTATATATAGTAAAGCAGTAAGACACACGCACTATACTACGTTTTACATTATCAGCTAATGTGATTACTTCGGTCAGTCTTAAACAAATCAGATATATCATTTGCAAACGGTACAATTTCACAACTGTCATTTACATAGACCAAAAACAAAAAAAAAATAGAACCCTGTAGGACACCCAGTTACGTTGTATTGTTAATTTATTTTAGGTGGCCTATTGAACAATTTTGTTTGTCCATAGTGGTGTGGCAGGAGTGGCAGGTGCATGTTACGTCAACACCGGCGGAGGTGGGTGGGCCAGCGCTGCTGACTTGTGCGACGCCGACCGCGGTTAGAGACCATTCATCCGTTGCTGCGTGGTACAGAGACGACGCCGTTCTATCAGCAGGGGATCATTACTGTAAGCTAAACAAATTAAATGCAATTAATGTTTCGAGTTGAATTCATAACTGCATCGTATGTTCCAACACAACTTTCAACTTGGATCGAAGATAAAACTTCTAGCAACGATCTTCTAAAATTACGACCTGTTTACCAAACATATAGGTACATTCAACCCAATCTAAGAGATAGACTTTCTAGCAAACTTGTATTTCGCTATAGTTCTACACTTTCAAAATTATAACGTAAACCTCTATAAATATTGAAAATCCAAAAAAAAAACTATATCTAACCTTATTTTGCTTTTGCGTTACCTTTGGCAACCTTCCAATTTATACGTGGCCCGTCTATCTGCCTTCCGCTACGAATCACCTTTATTTGATTACGTTTTCTTTTTAATTCAAACAAATTCCCCTTGGGGATCGGTTTATTCAATTTTAAGTAAAAATCTTCAAAGCTTAATTTCGTTTGTGGCAGACGTTAATTTGGCATTTTGGAACGAACGTAATCTGTATTGGCTGCAATAAAATTACCTCCTGTTACATAACAGTTGGTATTATCGACTTTTGTAGCCTGGAGTGCGCTCGCTGCCAAGCTTTGGGAAAAAATTCGGGTGGAATCTGGCGGAATACTTGCAATGCTTACTTTTTCATTTGCATAGAAAATGAACCACCCTTATCATGCTATCACAACCTGTTTATCTGGGGAAAAACTATCGCTATGCTTATTTCTGCCGCTAAGCAGCAATGTTGCAATGCTGTGTTCCGGTCATGAACATGTCATGAAGGGCATGGTTGCCGGTATAATTACAGACACATAAGGCTTAACACTAACGCCCAAATTGATGGACACAGGACGGCATGGTGCAGGACGTGCTCCTTGCATGCCCTGTGAAGTGTAGCTCTGTTTGTTTTCAACTTACTCTTCAGATGGGTCAAAAAAATGCTAGACTAAATTTAAGATACCTACTTTTCCAAAAACTGCCTTTTGACGAAAGGGAAAAAGAGTTTATTTATTGTATCTACTTGTGGAAAACAGATCAATCAATAATTTATTGTTTTAAATGGTTGTAGTTACATAAGTAGGTTTCATTATTCAACCAGTACCTAATTGGATACTTAAATTAATGAGAGCACTGGGTTACAGCTAATATCTGTTCATTAATCCATGTAGGCCAGATTTACCGTTCTCCAATTCACCCAATAAATAATTCGAATGTGGACAAATCAACCTCACTGGTTGCAATGTTGAGCGCTGTGGTGTTGCTAGTTAGAGGTGTTCTGTTTAATACCATTCAATACAATTTAGATATAAATAATAACTTCTGTTTTTTTTTCTCTTCTGGTTTAGTGTAACGCTTGTGTCACCGATAAATATGTGGCACCAAGCAATTTAATGTTCTTAGTTTTCAATCTCAACCACCCGTTAATGGGTTGTTGAGATTACTTAACGATCATAGAAGTCATTTTAGTATAAATTATTTTAATTTTTTTGTTATCGAGAGACCTTTGTATTGTGTGACTTTTCCACTCTTGACTGCAATATCACTTACTGGTAAGGATGATATCGTGTAAGATGGTAGGGGAATCGAAGTTATATTAAACCTAAACCCCTAATCGCTTTCTACGCATTATCGTACCGGAACGTATAAATCGAACGAACGAACGAGGTATGAGGGACTAGCCACGGCCGAAGCCTCCCAACAGGTTATACCAGAGAAAATTCAAAAATTATAAATTCCCGACTGGCCCCTGCATAGAATCGAAGTGGGACGCACAGCGCTCAGCATTCTTTAAAAATAGTGTTATTTAACCTAAAGTGTTCTTTTTTATTGGAACAGCTGGCCCGACCCTGCTGGTTGACGAGGGCTGGAAGCTGATCGTGCGCTCCGTCCGCGTTGAGGACTCACGTGCTCAATACTCCTGCTCCGTTCTGGACTCGCTTACGGGCGAGCGACGCAGGAGTCCTCCGATCAGTATCGATGTTGCTCGTAAGTGTCAGATCATGTACAGGATCATCAACTGTTTGTTCATTATCATCAGAACCATTCTACTCACAAATAATGCTCCTAGAATAAATAATAATAAATAATAAATAAATAAACTACGACCATACACACATCGCCATCTAGCGCCAAAGTAAACATGGCTTGTGTTATGGGTAATAAGATGACTGATAAATAATTATATGAATAATATACATAAATACTTATTATACATAGATAAACACCCAGACACTGAAAAACATTCATGTTCATCACACAAACATTGTCCAGTTGTGGGAATCTTACCCACGGCCTTGGCTCAGAAAGCAGGGTCGCTGCCCACTGCGCCTATCGGCCGTCAATAGTTTGCAAATCTCTTAGCTGAAAAAATATTGGCGGTTCTATGTTCTCCTTAAAAGGTACAAGATCTTGAAAGATAGAAGGCAAAAGTGGCATCGGAAGGAGAAGAAAATCCTGGTTGAATAACCTTCGTCACTGGTTCAATAAAAGCACTCGGTCACTTTTCAGAGCTAATGTGCTAAAGTTCAGTTTGCTAGAATGATCGTTGAACTTTGTTAGAGTGGGTACTTTAAGAAGAAGAAGATGTTCTTCTTACTTACGTTATGCCTCAGTTTCACTTATGAATGAATCATCTTCATTTGTGATCCAGGTGTGGATGTGAAGTGTAAACTCTTTGCTATTCTTACAATCTCTTAGGCGCTACGAGCAAAACGTCTTAAGTAACCAAGCATTAAGTGGAGTCAAATCAGTGGTTTTATTTTAATTATCTTAATCACAATTACATCTCCATTACCTTTATCGCTTTTTTTTACCATAGTCGTTATTTTGGATATTTAACTGTCGTGAGTAAAATTAATTTTATAACAGCGAGATACGTGGTTTTTTGTCGAAGTATGCCTGACTCATTTTGAATCCATTCAAAGGTCGCATCGAAATTTTCTTTGTGCCACATCGCATTTGCAAGCTTAATTCTGTTAACTTCGAATAGCTACCAAAATAGTAAGATACTCCGATGAAATAATATTACTTCATCGGAGTAATAGTACTTTGCGGAAATCCATAATATATTATGAAAATTAAGCTTAATTAGCTACACTCCGCGAACAGCAGCAGAATCTGTATGGTGTAAATGTATAATTACTTCAATCCGTATACTCCACAACAAGCAGATCCTCGGCAATGTAGGGTACATTGCCGAGGATCTGCACGCACGTTTCGCTCCGAAACCGGAGTATCCTCAGGAGATGTTGACTTTACAATGAATATCTAATTGTTAAAACAATTATTCATTATACGGATTGAAGTAATTATAAATTACACCATATGACCATACAGATTCTGCGGCTGTTCGCGGAGTGTAGTAAATTAAGCTTAATTTTCATAAGATAAATATTTATTATTATTATTATTATAAAAGTCTACGTGGGCAACGTTGTTATTGACATAGTATAAAAATGAAAGCTTAATTGGATTATGCTTCTAAAATCTACTTGTTATTTTCTCATTCAGTCTTGTCTTTGAGTTTTCCTTTGATAACGATTTGAGGTTGATCTGAGTCTCAGTTCTTATGGCATTAAAATTGTATTTTAATTGCACAAATTGTTATGTACTTTGTGTAGTATTTAGTCCTTTCTGACGATATAAGCTTCATAAAAATGGGCTATTTCTTTCTGAATTTGCCACTTATAATCCAACTTTAATGAACTTTTTACTTTGAGTTTTATCTTAACATTACGTACAGTAATTAATAATTCCAACAGACATTCTAATTTGCAGTATTCGCTATTTAAATACTCTTATTATAAAATAGGAAGCTCTTTGACTTCTGTGCGAAATGTACTTCATGTAATTAATCCTCTAATAACATGCTACAGTAATTTAACGCTCTTCAAATTATCTTTCCATTAATAAACTTGCTGAGTGCTGAGCTCAAGCTTTATTGACATTAATACAAAGTAGTATTGCCCTAGTTTTAAAACATGAACAAATATACGTTTAATGACCATAGCTGTCAGTTTAAAGAAATGATAAATTTTGGTCAGTTGGAAATCCATTGCAATACAATAAATATTATAAACGATACAATGGCATATAATTTAATAGATCGAAGATTAACTTTGAATTGTCAAACTGGATAAAGTTATATTAACCGTTGTGAAGGTGTTATGGTTTTATTAAATCCATCTTTTATTTGTCTGAAACCTGAGAAAGCATAATATATACTAGAAACATTTATCTAGAACTCTCAGGATGACTCATTTGTTAACTTATCTTTCTCGAAGATGGCTGCGATTATTGCATAGAAGCTGGCGTTACTTTGCGTTATTCCATCATATCCGACCCCGGAGCATCCTCAGGAGATGTTGGCCTTACAATGAACATTGTATCCGTCGAATTAATACAAAGTAAGCTATTATATTTCGCGCACAACTCGGCCGTATTGAGTCATACCGCCTGAGGTAATATAGTACCACTTCTGTTCAAGGACAAGTCAAATTCAGGTTTGAAAAACGTAGCCCTTTTTAGAGACTAGTGAATTTAGTTTAGTTAAGAAATTTTAGTACAGAAGAATTTGCACCATTTGCTGTATAAAATAAAAAACAGTTCTTTTAACATAACAACAAACATTGTCTAAATAAATGAAAAAGGTCTATGTGTGTATTTGGTAATCCTAGTTAATATTATGAATGAGATGCTGTTTTAGTTTATTTGTTTGTTTCCACCTCATAACTAAGCAACCAATAATCTTGTGATTTATGGTATAGAGTTACTTGAAAGGACGAAGGGTAACGTGGGACACTTTGTATCCGTGGAAAACCAACCGTTCCCACGGGAATTGTAAGGATATGGATTCTTACAAATCCCGTTTAATAGTAAACACGGACGAAAAATGCGGGAAATAACATATACATATAACTTTTCGACCATTGACACCTTTTTTGTACTGCAATCTCCTTTCATCCTTTGTGTTTGTTCCTGCATAGCTATGAGTACGTCTACCGCGCCGCGTGCTCTGTGGGGCGGGGTGTGGGAGGCCAGCGCAAGGCGCGGCGGGGACGCCGTGCTCCCGTGCCTCGCGCACGCCAACCCACCACCTACCATCATGTAAGTACCTTTTTACAGACTAACAGTGCACGTAGCTTGAAGGACCGATCGACGCTCGGGTCGGCTGAAATGGCTGGGTTTATAATTGCGACAATATTAGACTGCCCTGGGTAGTGCAGTTTTTAGTTTTTTTTTTATTTTTATTCATCTCACTAGATTTAATTTAAGTGTATGGTTTACGCTCCAGAGACGGGCGATAAGAACTGCGACTCAATCTTGCACTATAGCAGTATTATCGAATTTTGGTTTCATGATACACATTACCTTATGATCGCCTTATTTTCAACTTACTGCTAAGCGATTTAGTGTTCCGGTGCGATGTCGCGTAGAAACCGATTAGGGGTATGACTACCTTTCTCCCTAACAGGTTAGTCCGCTACTATCTTAGACTGCATGCGTGTAATAACGTTACACCAGGTGAGATTGCAGTCAAGGGGTAACTGGTAGTGGAATAAAAATAAAAAACGTGTGTGTACTTATGTCGTGTACATAAGTACACACACGTTAGAAGTTATACTTCTTTGGCGTAACAAGACAAAAATGTTTTCAAAATCACAACAATCATACACCTTATTCTACGTTTGTAGAGAAAACAACACTAACAATAGAAAAAATAGATATACTACAAAAGAAACTGTACACTGTCATACCTATAGCTAACTTCTTGGTGCCGGATTTTTGTGACGGTGTGCGCAAGTATCGTAAAAAGTGAGCTGGCGGACGATGTATTCCCATTGATGTTTTGCAACTACCTTAATCCTGCTAAAATCGTGTAGCAATATGCGCGCGCATTTCGTTTCATCGTATAATTTCACTCCCATGATTTTTTCCTAACGCCGCTTAAGAAGTATAACTTAATAAATATAAAAAAGTCCCTTGTCCCACTTGTCATATATATTAAAATAGTCAGAACATGTTACATAATAGGTATTTTGTTTTCATTGGGACACCCAAGGCATAGAAACAAACCTACAAGTATGTTAAGTGGTTGTTTAGAAAGTAAACAGCTTAACTCGCACGTGTATTGGTTGTGTGTAAACCACGCTAGTTTTAACTCGCTAAGACATTATTAGCTTTGTGTTCGTATTGAAAGCAAACACAACATTATTGAATACTAACGTAATGTAAAGGGAGAGTAATCCGTACTAATATTATTGGATAGAAGCAGTGTTACTTTGCGGAATTCCATATCATGGAAATTAAGCTTCATTTGCTGTTCTCCATGAAAAGCAGGAGAATCTGTTTGGTGTTATTTATAATTTCTTCAATCCTTATACTCCACAACAAATAGATATTCGGCAATGTACCCTCTTCGCACGTTTCACTCCGAAACCGGAGCATCATCAGGAGGTGTTTACTTTACAGTTAATAATTGTTAAGTGAAAAATTCGCCAAATGTTCTTACCCCACCTTATCTATCTAAGCCCCTCCCACCTCATTAGTACCTCTGAATATGTTCAATAGAGGTGATGTTTATAACTTTATTTGTTCGTTTAGTAATTCGAACCTCTTATTATTATGTTTAATAATTTCCAATAGTTCCCTTAAATCAAGTCTCAAGCCTTCGTCGCAAGTATGTAATATTTTGTATAACATTATAAATTACACCATACAGATTCTCCTGCTTTTCGCGGATAATAGCAAATAAAGCTTTATTTACATAACGTACTAATATTGTCAATGCGACATTATGTTTATTTGTTAGTTTGTCTTTCCTACACTTCCTTACTAAGAAATCAAACTACCTGATTTTTGGCAAAGATTTAGTTGAAAAGACGAATAGTAACATAAATATAGCAAACGGTTACCACGGGTTTCGTAAAAAAAATTAAAAAATACGTACGAAGAACGCGGGCAAAAGCTTGTATTAATACCTATAAGTCAGATTGGGCTTACAGAACAATTGTTTCATCATAATATACTTCAGTGTTGGGTACTTATTCGTAAGCCTATAAGTCTTAATGATGAAGCATCATTTGGAAAATATATAGAATCAAGAATTAATCTCTAACAGTATTGCGAATATGTAAAACAAAATTTGTAACAAGATATTTGTGTAGCATTGATTAATTATTGATGAAAACATTCAGCGTCCTTGTTTCCTGTTCTATGTGATAAGGGCATATTTGCCACTTACGCATAAGGCTATAGTCGCTGTTTAAAGATAAACAAGAGTCAGATAAAATTCGTTCAAAATAACTAATTATACGATGATATTAACCAATTAAATCTTAAACCAATTAAGTCAGCTACGCCGGAACAGAAATATGACCTTGAGTAACTGGATTTTGTTAATTTCTAGTGCATTTTTAATCTCTAATTATTATGAAACATGACCTCATCCTCATGTCCTAATGAGCTATTTCCGAAATTATTCTAGGAAGTCGCGAAATAAGAAGTCCAATTCGAAGTTACAACATGTTGTGTAAAAATGAAACACACCGCGATACTTAATTTGCACACTCGATTTATTATACTAAAATGGTTGTGTCCTATTCGAAGTCACAGCCAAAAGTGCCCTGTGGTGTCATGCCACCCTCAGGCCAGATCCGCTATATTTTCCCCCTTCTTGGTGACCTGATGCTGACGTCACAACAACCGACAAGCTGCCGAGGTGGCGCTTGCGTCGATCTTTGTACATCGTCGCACACGAAACGCGCGATGTTGCCAACAGTTGGTTTGCGCTGCAACATACAATACCAATTTAAAAAAGTGTGTGCGTGTAACCTTTATGCGCGACTGAAGTAAAACTTTTATAATTATTTATCGATGAAAAAGTAAAATTTTCCTTGGACATGTCTTCATAAGAATTTGTTTGTATAATTTATTTATTACAAAAATAATAAATAAACACGTATATTCAGAGATTTTCAAAAAACTTTGCAATTTAAAATATTTTTTTTACAACTGTTGAATTTTTATGCAATTTGCTATTCACAATTGATCCGTTTGTAAATATTGGGCATAAATAAACCTAATGGATTACGCCATTTGCCACTAGCTGGCGTATAAGTCAAGAAGCGTTGACTATATGACAAATACTCACGACCAATCCAAATTATTATTTTTAAATAGCGGAAACTACACAGACGTCTGACGTAAGCGTTACTTTCGTCAGAAGAAAATCTGAGTTACTCCCTAGTCGCACCTAAAGAAGTTTTACTTCAACCAGCAAACAAAGTGGAAACTTCTCGGTGGAAACACGCCCAGAATTCCAGTATCAAAAAGACTTATAACACATTATAAGGACTCTCCACTAAAAAGTAAATTTCGAAACACATATTTCTACGTTTTCTCTATGAGTTATTCTGCAAAGCTCTTTGATAAATTGCTCTCATAAATCAGCAACGCTCGCCTATCTTCGTTACTACGGGTACAATCCGGTAATAGCTCCCATCCGGATATTTTCGTGTGTTTAATTTATACCATCTTCCTGATATTTCCACGTGTATAATTTATGCATCCGCCGCAAATATCCGGTTTAATAGTGGATAGTCTCCTTTTACCCGCGCCTTTAATTTAGTGGATGAGCAGAGTGTATAGGATGCCGAAGCTTATGGGCAGGTAAAATAAAATATGAGCAGATATTTTACCCAACATGAAATACTTTAGTTTATTAAAATTCATCAGGAGGCGTTGCGATACTGTGAGTTAGATTATCGCGTTTAGAGCTGTGCCAGGAAGTAGATGGGTAATCTACAGTGAGTTAGTCTTTGGATTACCTTTGATTGCTAGCTTCATTAGGGCGCCCATATAGAGACATTAGCGGGTAAACTTAGCTCACAAATATATATTATAAAATAAATATACTACGACAATACACACATCGCCACCTAGCCCCAAAGTAAGCGTAGCTTGTGTTATGGGTACTGAGATAGCTGTTGAATATTTTTTTATGAATATAATACACATAAATACTTATAATATACAGATAAACACCCAGACACTGAAAAATATTCATGTTCATCACACAAACATTTTCCAGTTGTGGGAATCGAACCCACGACCTTTTTTATAATAATACCTACCTATTACGACCTATTATATAATAATACTAGGTCAGGAGACCTAGTTATAGTCCACAAGTGTGTAGTGTATGTGTAGTGTTTCATCAAAGACCCTAAAATAATAGGTACTCACGTAAAAATAGCGGTTTCAATAATTGGCGCAGCAATTTTTCAGAATGAATGGTTACGATCAAACACATAAACGCCGACACAAACTCTTACGCCAAACGTATAACATCTTCTTCCGGCCTGCGTAAAAAGATACATCCGTCAATTCTATCACTAGCGTACAGTTAGAGCCTATAAAAAAGTGACAACAAAAACAACGCCGTAGTTAAAATTAATGGCAGTCCACGTACTTTAACGACGGCCGGTGGAATTGCTCCGTCGCAAAAACGCGTCGAAACTCCGACGAGACAAATGAGGCTAGTGTTGTGACATCATGTCAGTTTTTGTGTACTGTGAACGAGTAAAGCAAGAAAATATAAATATGGGTATACCTTATATCAGCATTACGCTGCGCGGAGAATTATTTAGTGTCCTCCCCGAGGATGTATTTACACAGCTAGGATCGTGCTGTGTGTGGGGGTGGGAGGTTTAATAATATAAGCACGTGGACCTCTCATACTTGACAACATAAGCATCGCAGCATTGCAGGGCACAGCTCTTCTCTCTCAGTTGACATATATAGAGTCGATAAGCAAGATTACAATAATATGTTAAAACTTATTTATCGCATTATGGTAAGTATACAATTTTTTAATAAAAATTTTGCTGTAAAGCTCATCGTTCTCAAAATTCATTTATTTCAGTAACGTATTAATTAAATAAGCGCTTTTGGAACATCAAATGATTCTGTTTGTAGTGACTCTACCTTCCGTTCGGACGGCAGATTCTACTGAATAGAAGCTAGCATGAAACTCAGCAGTTGCTCTTTTCCAACATCAACATTTCAAAATTACAGTCCTAATACAGTCTTGCGAGAGATAAAAGCGGATCGGTGTGCTATTAGATAGAAGCACGCGTTACTTTGCGGAATTCCATGATATTTTATGAACATTAAGCTTAATTTGCTATACTCCACGAAAAGCAGGAGAAACTTTTTGGTGTATAATTATTGTTTAGTAACATAGTAACATCTCCGGAGGATGCTCAGGTGTCAGAGCAAAACATTGCAGAGGATCTGTTTGGCGTGAAGTATATTTTATATTTTAAATTTTTTATAAAGATTGAAAAAATTATAAATTACACCATAAAGATTCGCGGCGTTTCGTGGAGTATAGCAAATTAAGCTTAATGTTCATAAAATATCATGGAATTTCCCAAAGTAACGCCTGCTTCTATCGAAGAGTACACCGCTACGCTTTTATCTCTCGCAAAACAGAATTGTAGTGTAATTTTGAAATGTTGATGTTGTAAAAGAGCAACTGCTGAGTTTGTTGCTGGCTTCTGCTTGATAGAATCTGCTGTACGAACGGACGGTAGAGTCATCACAAACTGAGACATTAGACGTTTCAAAAGCGCTTATTGAATTAAGGCGTAATTGAATAAGGTTTAAATGAAATAAAAATTCGGTTGAGGTAGTAACGCTGCTACATATAAAATTAACAAATCGCTTCAGGAGATATTTGTGCACTAAATATTATAATAGACGTCAATCGGAAGTTATCATGATGACGATGAATAAATCATGAACCTGGTGGTGTATCCTTTTGTCTGTCAAGAGGCTTCTGACATGGCTAGTTACCACCCTACCGAGAAAGACGTACCGCTAAACTTCTAGGCGTTTCGGTACGATGTCACATAGAAACTGATAAGCGGTTTGACTCTAATTTAACTACCATTCCCCTGAGACTTTAGCCCGTTACTATCTTAGCCTGCATCATCCCTCCCCACCAGGTGAGATTGCAGTCAAGGGCTAAATTGCAGTTAAAAAACCTAAACACGAATTTTATTAGATTAAAAACTATTATTATAATAGTTCTGCTATCAAAACATGCTGAAAGTTGCAAACCATTGACCCACTTGTACATTGTAGAGGCAAAAACTCACGGAAACTCCAGCGGCGCAAATGAGCGACGTGTGTTTTCCGAACGTTGTTGTTTCACATGCTTTTATTTGACTTGCACCGTTCGTATGTTAGTACCTATGTTTCCTTCCTGTAGTTAACTTCCGTTTCAAATATGTACAGACACACGCGATAACAACTACGCGACTATACCCAAAGTTAGGTTCGTTTTTTATTCCAATACTAGTGAAGCGGTCATAACCTAGCGGTTACGTTCTCGTCGTCATTTTCGAGGGGGCTGAGTTCGAGCCCCGTAACGCATCTCTGACTTTTCTAAGTTTAGCTTTGACGGTAAAGGAAAACATCGTGGGGAAACCTGCATGCCTAAGAGTTCTCCGTAATGTTCACAAAAGCGTGTGAAGTCGTCCAACAGTCCACTTGGTCAGCTTACCTTTGGTTGGTGGACTACGACCTGAACCCCATTACGGAAGGAGACCCGTGCCTTGTAGTAGGCCAGTAATGGGTTGATATGGTGATGGCAATGACAAGTAAGCCCTTGACTGCAATCTTACCAGGAGGTTTGGCTGTTATATTAAACCCATACCCCTAATTTGTTTGTATATGAGGCATCGAACTGGCTTGTTGAAGTAAAACTTCCTTAGGCGCGACTAGGGAGTAACTCAGATTTTTCTGATGGAAGTAACGTCAAACGTCAGACGTCTGTGTAGTTTCCGCTACTTAAAAATAATACTTTGGATCGGTCGTAAGTATATGTCATATACTGCACGCTTCTTGACTTATACGCCAGCTAGTGGCAAATATCATTAATCAATTTGGATTATTTATTTCCAATATTTTCAAACGGATCAATGGTGAATAGCAAAGTGAATAAGAATTCCACAGTTTTAAATTACTTTATTACTTTTGTAATTATCTTTACGTGCTCAAATCAGAAGTAAGGAGATTCGTAAAAGAACTAGAGCTACCGAGATTTCTCAACGAGTCGCAAAGCTGAAGTGGCAATGTGCGGAGCACATAACTTGGAGAATCGTTGAACGTTTGGGTAAACGCAGCGTTGATTGCCCCCCAACCAGGTGGTTAGACGACTTCAAACGAGTCGCGGGGAGCCAATGGAAAGCGGTCCAGGTTCGTTGATTTTGGAACGCCTAACAAAAAGCCTATGTCCAGCAGTGGACGCCAATCGGTCGAAGTGATGCTTAGTATCTGATCGCCTGACTTCTATCTCTGACGGAATATCAGTTAAAGGTAGCTTAACTTTTTCTCTTACTTTCCGTTCTTTATTGGATTGGTTAATTTGTTAGGAAAATTACAAGATAAAATCCCACTGCTGGACTGAACTATCTCTAAAAGGGGATAGGGATTCAGATCTTAGATCCGACCTCCACGCTGTTCTAATGTTAACGTTGAAAGAAAGTCGTGAGCATCGGCTACTCTTTACTAATTTTATAAAAGTGTATTTGCTTGTTTGTTGTCTTCACCCTCTTACTAAGAAACCAATAAACTTGATTTTTGGTTAGTCGAAAGGGCGAAGAGTTACATATTCTACTTTTTGTCGCTGGAAAACAAATGGTTCCAACAGACGAATAATAGCTAGTACCAAAATAATTGTCATAAAATGTTATTTTCTGTTGAAATAAGTGCTAAGCTTCAGGAGATCATGGTGACAAAGATGAATTTCCATAATGAAGAGGGCAGCTTCCAGAGTATCATTTGTCAATTACAAATTTGCAATATAGGCGGAGGTGACATTAATCTTGTCCCCGAGGAGAATGATAAATGTGGAAACATTTTTAATGGCATCAGCCTAAAAAACATTTTTTTTTAAACTGATTAGGCACTATTATTTATTATTGGTGAATAGTTGACAATCTTTTGATTAGTTTAGTTCAAAAGCAAACAATAAAATTGTAAATATATCGACCGTTTCTTTATCCTCACTGACTTCAAAATACTTTTACAAACAGAACATATTTTTTACATTTTTAAGTCAACACTTATCTGTTTTTTTTATTTATTTATTAATACGAAATACAGATTATGACATAACATAAACATAAGAGCAACAACCAATAAAAATAAAACTAGCCATTTGCAAATCATATTAAAGAATATAGTATAAGAGAATACAGTGAATACAATTTTTGTTATAATATGAATGATAATTAACTACTAATATTGGGTTAAAAATTATGATGATGAATTAATGCATTTTTATTGTACACCACAAAAAGTACATAAAATAGAAAAGCAATCACAACACAGCGTATTCAATTAGCAGCTTTGTCGCTATATCGATAGCGATAAAGCTTCTCTTCACGGCAACCAATGGTGAAACAGACATAGCTAAAGAAAATACGTAGGTGGTGCATATATACAAATACTAGTATTATTTATATAATTAATTAATTAAATAAATATATATCATACAATATCATGCCCGTTTTCATGGAGCACTGGCACAAATGAGTGACAGTTTATACACTACACGGCCAGCTGATGTGAACTATAGGCACCGCCATATAGGCCTCGGCTGCTCTGACGAGCGCCTGTCACTTTATCCCTACTCCGCGGCCGACCGTCACGCGACATGCAACACACAGTCGAAAAAGTCTGAAACGATACAATAAAAGTTTTGCTTGACTACTAGGCTGGGCAGACGGGTTGGTGATTAAGGTAGATAGTAGTAGAAGCATAGAAGACGCTACTAACCGCTCTTTATGTCTTTTGTGACTAAGTGAATATATCACTTAGTCACCTCGTACAACATCTGCGGGAAGAGGAGCGGAGAGTTTTTTGTTTTGTGTTTGCTCGTGGACTTCTTAGTCGTTCACTCTTGACAGGTCGAGGCTGCTGCTATTTGCATGGCGTAGGCGTTATTGGACCGCACGGCTTCCCGCGCGGGGCTATTCTACTTTTGGCTGTTGCGTGTCGGAAGCATTCCACCTCAGTTGTCTTTGTCCACCTTGAGTGTTCGAGGACGCGACTATACTTATATTTTATTTTTAAAAAAAGACACTTACGAATTTCACTCATAAAACATAATTTTGTGGCTCGTACATAAAGTACATAAAGTTTATTCGTGTTTAAACATTAACTAGGCTAAGCTTTATGTTTTGTAGCAAAGGAATAGTATTTGCTCAGACAGACTGTCCGTATGTTTAATGACGCTGTAACCTTTATGCTCTGGGAGTTATTGTGAGGCATTCCGAAGTTGTTTACTCCAACCGAGGCGCTTTAAACTCTCTGTGGGAAACAGATTGCACCCAGTTACTTCTCACGCGTACATCGGTTTTCTAAAACAAAGAAGTTTATAATTACAACGCGTATGTTTTTCTAGTTACATTTCCTGAAATCTTTAATAATTTTAGAGAGTGGTAGGTACCGTTAGACAAATCAAATATTTTATTAGCATGGACCTAGGCCCTGACGCCGTGTTGAATATCAGCCGGAAAAATAAACTTACCAGTGTTATCAATATCGTTGTCTTATCTTTCCAGATATGACAGCACTGACGCATTGACGCATTGACGAAATATAAAAGGCCTTGTCCTGACCTACGGCCCTGATGCATAATGTATAACCTACAGCCAGAACAAATGGCTGAACGATGGCAAAATCGCGTATATCGCATTATTTTAAACTTAATTGCTTTATAATTCAACGAGAGATAACGAATTCTTTTTTGCTTTTTAAAAGAGGCCGAGTATTCAGTTTTAAACGTTTGTGGGTTATGACCATTTGTCACTTGACACTTCTCATAAAAGTTACATATTAGAACTAAACTTCAAGGTCAAATTCAAATTCAAAAATGTTTTTTGCATGTAGACCTTATTACAGGCACTTATGAAACGTTCACATTTAACATTTTACACTAACGTTAGTGATGGTGATAACTGCATTCGTTAACATAAAACTAAAGCAAGGAGGGTTCCAAACTTCCCCTGATTTAAGAAGAGCCAACAACAAACTTAGCCAGGTTTTTTTTGTTACCACCAACTCACAGTCTAGTTAATATTGAGCTATGAAGTAAGAGCAATTCATAACCAAGCTTTTTTATCATACATGTAATCCTTAATATTATAATAGGATTTTTCTATAAGCTTACGTTTTATAGAAACTTTGAACTTATTGAAAGACATCTCAAGGATTTCATGGTAATTTGTTATAAAAGATATACAATTACCCTTAAATGAATTACTAATTTTATGCAGCCTCGTAAACTGCACTACAAGTTATTTTTACTTCTTATATTAATATCGTTACAGTCAAGGTCAGCTGAGGGATCAAAGGGCAACACTTTTTAATCGTCATTTACCATTTAGCATAGTACACAGGTGAAATAGAGAATGAGAGTTTTTTGATACACCTCAATTTTTCGAGATAATTTTCAAGTTATATCAACTAAAAATTGGTATTTTGGCTAAAGCAATAGATAGTTATGAAAATTTCTCCCCCAGACGGTTAAAATAGGAAGTACAAATTTGAAGAAAAGTATTTCATTTTTCATGTTAGATATCTACAAGCTCTTACTTTGTTTAGCTTTCGTTTACTTCAATTTTAGTTTAGCCGTTAGGTTTGGCATAAGTCGTATAAAACCTAATACTGATTATTATAAAGAGGAAAGATCTTTTACCTAATAGATACCAATAGATTCCGAAAGTACTGGACCGATTTTAACGAATCTTTAACTAAAAGAAAGCTAAACTATCAGGAAGCAACAGGCTATAATATATTTTCATTAAAATTGTAGAACCTCATGAAAATGTAACCCAAGGTAGAAAAAAATTGCCGATAATTGAGAAATATTATTATTAAAAAATAAAAATAATAATATTTATTTACACTTCTTAAATATTATTATCAAATATTATTTATTCATTAAGAAATTGGCGTGCGCTGAGAAAACTATTGATAATAAATAAAAATTATTAACATTAATTATTACATGATTAAAGTACTCATTATTACCTAAAAAAATCCGCGAGGGAATGTATCTTACTATCATAGTAAGGTCGCAATAGCAGCTTTTGTGTGCTAAAATTTTATAATATCCCGATAGGAAAGAAAGTGTGTTATATTAGTATCGCAATGATTCATATTCAAATAAATAGTTATATCATTAAGGTTATTTATATAGAAAAAAAATACATTTTAATTCATTCCAATCGGACATTTAGAAGTTATCACGAGTTCAAAAAATGTAATGACTACACCCTAACAAAACAGTTATTTTTAGAGATACACTTAATTGGAAAAGGTATTTTGCAGCTAATTTATGTTATGAGAATACACAACTAGAGCTAAACCTAAATAGAGTACTAATGCCACATAAATCTAAAATAAACTGTTCCTACGGGAAGCTATAAAAATAAAAATAACGCGGACGAAGTCCCGGGCAACAGATAGTTAATATATAATCTAATACTAAATAAATATGGATGAGTGAACAAAATCCCCGCCTCTGCTCTACTTGCACACTTCTAAACGGGCGCGGAATTCTTGAAGTGGAAAATATCGAGTTACGAAGTTAACTAAATTGCACGTGAATAAGCATCGATAGCAAGTATTTACGCTCGCAGTCAGTTATTGAAATAATTTCATTAAACTGCTGAAGCGGGTCAGCGGGCACCGCAATAGTTTTACTGGACTGTCTGTCTGTCGTACCATGAAGTTAATGTTCACCAAAGCACTTTGATGGCTTCTTATTAGATTAAGCGGGAAAGCGTTTGGAACCCTCCTAGGTTTACTTTGTACGATTACGTCAAATTTACAGCACATGTTTTGTAGGTTTGTCGGTAACAAACGGTGTGTGTGTGTGTGTGCACCATAGCCCCCGAGCGGATAAAACGATTTTGATTTGTTTGTTTTTGTTTGAAACATGAATAATTCGCGAGTGTTCTTAGCTTTGTTTGATTAAAAACGGTTCAAGATGACTACCACCACAAAATGGCTGCTTACTTTTTCTTTCACAACTTCATCAATATGGGTATCAAATGAATTGACTAGTAGAAGAATGTACACGATATTGAAAGTCGGGTGTTTTTTATTTTTTATATGTACTTAGTTAAATTGTTATAAGACCTTATAAACCTCACTTCGGATATTGATAATAAATATGTGCTAACAGAATACTTAAATTGATGACACTCAACACACGTGCGCCGCGTGAGGTGGTTTACGTATTACCAAAGTTCCCAGCCCAATCAATATCAGTGTCGACACAAGGTATCATCTACAAGTATCATCTGTCAATAAAACAGTCGTTTGCTGCGATCGGTTATCCATCTTGTTCAAGCGATGCCATTATATGTTATGGGCATCGTTTGTATAAAGGACCCGTGGCCGAACAGGTCTGTAAACTATTGAAAATATACTTCACAAGGAAATACTACAATATTGCATTGGGACGCTTATAAACATGACCTTTATTTGGTAAATACAAAGCCAAAATTATAAGGTTTTATTAAACAACAATTCAGTTCTCATAATAATTTCTATCCTATATTCTGTGACACGTAACTGATTGTTAGATTTTTAATCAAAACTAAAGAGCTATTATAGCTACGATATCTTATGCCCATTACTTCGTACGCGTTTGTTGAGGTTTTCAAAGACTTGGGTAGAAAATGTTTATATATCTGCTAAATTATATCACATAATAACTGTGCAATTTATGTACAGTTATTATGTGATATAATTTTCTAAAGATTGATTTGCTGCTAACCTGTTTAAAAATAACACCTTTTTTGAACCATTCAAAATCCGTCCCATTTGGAATATATATCCTATATTTGTGCGAAATTTCATCAAGATTGGCGAAGGTTGAGCCAAACATAAAAAAGAAACATATTGACCACCAAAGCATTGAAATCATATAACTAAACAATAAACTGTAAATTGATAAAATGAATCACAATCTTCCAACCTCTGAGACATACAGAAACACAAAAATATATACTGGCAACACTAAATTATACCATGAATTTAAGTTATTGTTCAAATAATTGTTATAAATTTCAATAAGAGTCAGTTATTTGTAATCGATTTGTAAATGTAAATTTAAATAAGTTTTCATATCATTATGTTTTTAAGGGTATAAAAGGCTGCACTGGTTTTCATTTAGAACCTTTAGGAATATATATGTACCTAAAGAAATGTGTATACAGTTTACATGAAAAAGGATACTTCATTCACCATTTTATTTCTTAATTTGAAATCAAAGTACCTACAAACGTAAGTTGATAAGATGTTAATTTTGTCTCTAATTGCCAAACCATCGAACCGAATTGCTCGTGGCATTCGATATGGGTAATTTCCACTGATCTGCTTCCAATTAGTTGCCTCCGTCTGGGGAATTCTATTAATGGATCAAAGTTTACCAAACAACTGTTGAGATTTAGCCAACTCGCCACGTGATTGATGAACCATACAAACTATTACTGCTGTTTATATATATATAAGTGCAACTACATCAAACATCTCATCTCAGATCTCTTTTTCTTTCATTGTTTTTTAACAGAATTCCACGAAGCTCAAGTAGCAATGAGCAGAGCACATAGCTCGGATAACCGATGAACGTTTGTGTCCCAAGGTGTTGAAATGGCAACAGCGCACCGCTAAACGCCGCGTTGTTCGACCCCCAATCAGGTGGACAGACGACATCAAACGAGTCGTGGGAAGCCGCTGGAAACAAGCGGCCCAGAATCGTGGAGTTTAGACCCCTACAAAAGACCTATGTCTACTAGTGGATGTCTATAGGTTGAAATGATGAGTTGGTAAAAGCTGAAGCAGTCTTAGATGGTAGCGGGCTAAACTTTTAGGGGTATGGAAAGTATATGACACCCGGTATGATTTTCATATAATTTCCATGGCATGTTTATAATATTTAGCGTTATCGTCTTTGTCGGTAGGGTTTAACTAAACACGGCCCGAGCCTCTGACCAGATCAGCAACAGTATTTGGTACCTCAGTAGATACAGATGAATATGGCTAAACCAAACCACAGAAAATTCAGGAACTATAACTTACTCAAACTGTTCCTGTCGGGATATACAGTTCTGGGGATATGGCACTTGAGTAAATGTTTGATTGTTAAAAGCACAGTGAGAACTTATGTTATGTGCACATTAGCAGTAAAAACCGAACCCGTTTAATTCTGCAGCAACAACATAATTACCGCGAATGTAGCAAAGCTTCAGCGTTTACGAGCACTCGTTAGCCCCGGCCTCGTGCGACCTCAAAGGTAACTTCGGGTGCTACGCTGTAAATTTTTACTTTGCGGTTTTTCCCGTTTTCCCATCTACATTTTCGACAATTTTTTGACTCTGTTCTAATTAGTTGATTTAAACGTAATGATTGACGCGCTCCAGTTTATTCAGGTGATGTTTTTGATAAGTTTGGAACTTTGAGATGGAGACAAAATTCCCAAAAAGTTAAACGAGTGAGCATAGGAATCATCGTAGGAATAATTGAATAATACATGATATAATTGTGAAGTCAAATATTGTGAGGAAACCTGGATACCTGAGAGTTCTCTATAATGCTCCCAAGGTCGTGAGACTACCAAACCGCACTTGGCCATCATGGTGGACAACTGTCTAAACCCTTCTATTCTAACCCTGTAGTGGACCCATGGTGGGTTGATGGTAATGATGATTGGCTAAACAGCGGAGTGCCTAGGTGAAATAGCAACTAATATTTGAGCCGTATAGGTCAAACTCCAAAATCTTATGCCATCTTGATAGAGCTACTCGCTTGATGTCGACTGAACGGTCTACATGGTTCCATTAAAATTTGGAGCACCAAATTTATATCTGCAAAGATCTTCCGCTCAAGATCTTCTGATGAAGATCTTGTGAGGTCCAGGACGGAACTCCCGCGCCTATGCACTCAACATAAACCAATAGCTATCAGTTTAATGTTGAAGTAACTTTAAACCATTAGTAATTTGTTTAGTACATTTACCGGTTTATTTACAAGTATAAGGATTAATATCAGGATATGAATGTCAACATCTTTAGATTGTACCCTTGTTTTGATTAACAAATAATAACATAATCTATAAATAAAAGACGATAATTTCAAAAAAGATTGATAACCTCCTCCTTTTTGAAGTCGGTTAAAAATAAATTAGCGACAAAAGGGAAATATTTCATTAGTATCAACTTTGCGCCTACAAACTCTGTAAATGCTCTTCCGAGTCCCCGAAGAGTCTGCCATTTTGTAACGGCCCACTGACCGCTAATGGACTCGTGAATTACCTCCTAAATAACAATACCTACTCTGTGATCTGTCATAGTTTTAAACAGTCTGGTTACAAATATAATAATTATTATTAATTTCAATTAGGTAGGTTCTTCAAACTGTTAAGTGTTTCTGTGTTGAATGGCTCTACCATCAGTTCTGACTGCATATTCTACTAAGAATACCGAGAAGCATTTTTTCATTTCTTTTTGGGTCTAGATGGCGATGTGTTTTGTTGTATTCATTTATTTATTATTCTTCAATGTAACGGCATAAATCCATATCAATACTATATATGCAGCACTATTTATAATCTAGATTTTGCACAACCTTAGAAATAATACTGTAAAAAGAGCTGCCGAGCTTTTTACGATTTAAAACCGACAGTGTTAGAAAAGTTCATAGTGGTTTCACGCTCACGGCATTCACACGACACACGTTACTGCTAAAGAGAGAAAAATCTCACGTCAGGTACCATTTGGAGCTTTACAATTTGTACTCTCTAAAATGTTTTTGCATTCCCACAAAAACATGGTTTTAACGTTGAACCGTAACGCTTCTCGACTGATGCTCTTTTTTGAATGCAATTGTGATAGTGTGAGATCGTTGAAAATATCTATTTAGCGGGTTTTCGATGTAATAAAAATATAATAATTCATATTTTGAATATTATTACAACGCAAATGAACTATACTAAGGTAATTAGTAAAGGGTAGTATTTAACCTTTAAATTTGAAACTTCGACTTCGTTTCTACGTCTTCTACGTTATTACCCACTACAGCGCACGTTTTAAGGCTGTAGTCCATCACTCTGGCCAAGTGCGGATTGCTACATTCTTACCACCTTGAGCACATTATCGAGGACTCAAACATAGAGCGGCACTTTTAGAAAGTGTTCCTTGCATACCCTAGGAAGTGTTCAAGTTTTGCTGTGGTAATAGGCGATGGTTTTCCACTCACAATTTGGTACGCCACCTGCTTGGTTTACTACCTCTGGTGGGAAAGAAACCTCTCTTATTATAACAAAGTTCTCTTGGTTTCAATTCGCAAGCTTCCAATTCTGAATAAAACAAAAATAAATTTCAAAACAAAAATAGAAATAGCTCAGGACAGCAAGTATTGTTGCCAATAGTAATAAATTCCACTTATGGTAGTTTTCTTAAATTTTAGAAGTAATTTATCACGGCAAGGTGTTTATTTTAAATTGAACTTTTGAAATTTAATATTCCCCGTTAATGGAAACATTGGATAGTGATCAGAGATTAAATTTTAGCCGCGGGATCCATTCGGTCTTTTGTTAATCTTTTGTAACTAAGACGTCGCGATAAGAATCGATACCGACGACTTTGCCCTAAATGGCTTAATTACAAACTGGCTGTAATTTGAATTCTATTCTAGCTGTTTCTCCGCGCCTTGTTTACGAGGAATAGCTGCGACCCGCCCCGGCTTCGCACGGGTGCAATTTATATAAGTTTCATAAATTTCTGAATTTATTATTTCGGGTGTTTGCCCTCCCCGCTTTAAATCTCTGATATCGTCTAAGATATTCGTCGCAAGGTTGCCTGCATTTCTGTTTTCTATAAGATGTATTTCGGAGAGTGTGCTCAAGAACTGGTTGATCTAGTTCCCCCCTCACCTTTTTACCATTGAACCGCGAGGCACCGTAAGGATCTGCATCCCTATGTGGGTGATAGAAAAAAAAACTACTATCTATTGTTTTTAATTGGATAAGGATTAATACTTATGTATTGTATTGATTAAAATATTTTGTAAATAACCCATAAGTTTTTTTTAATGTAAAACGTATAAATGGTTACTGTGGGTTATCCTTTGGAGATACTTCAACATTTGTTATTGCGGATTTTTGTAAGCCTTTTTAGGTGTACAATATCATGGGGTTCAGCTAGCGTGTGCAATGTAAGCGCAAAATGCGTTTATTTACGGCATCACTTTAGAAACCTCTCCAATTATCAGTGTTACACAGTATATGTGTATATATTATCATATTATGCATTCTTTATGCATACTAGTCACTCTATCTTTTAAAAAAACTGCATCACAAACCATTGCGTAGTTTTAAAGATCTAAACATGTACAGGGACAGGGAGAGCGACATTGTTTTATACTATAAAGTAATGATGTTGCACGAAGGCCGACTGGCGCAGTGGGCAGCGAACCTGCTTTCTGAATCCAAGGCCGTGGGTTCGATTCCCACAAATGGAAGATTTTTGTGTGATGAACATGAATGTCTTTCAGTGGCTAAGAGTTTATCTGTATTTTATAAATATTTATGTATATTATTCATAATATATTCATCAGCCATCTTAGTACCCATAACACAAACTACGCTTACTTTGGGGCTAGATGGCGATGTTTGTAGTGTCGTTGTATTACTTTATTTTTTTATTAACATTATTTATTGTGAAGTGTGAAAAAAAATTGAACTTTTTTTACCTTTTATAGGTTCGTATAATTTGGTCGACAATTGTTCTTCACATTTGTCTGCTGAGTAGCTCGGCAGTAAAATATTAGAATGTTTTCTCAACTCTTTATAGCATTCATAGCGAAGATAAATAAGTTCAGAAAGAAGAAGTTTGTTTTTCCAACAAGACACGCCAGTGCTAGTGTATGTGTGAGTGCGACATCGCTTTTCCATTAGCTTAAAAGAGAAGAGACCGACCTCTTTCTTAAGTTGATCGTACATTACCTATAATATAATTGTATTTTAATACATGGTTGTGAGCGGTGATATCCCAGTGGGTAAGGCTTCGGCTTCTCGTTTTTTTTATTTCACTACAAGTTAGCCCATGACTGCAAACTCGACTGGTAATAAGTGATGTTCAGTCTAAGATGGTAGCGGGCTAACCTGTTAGAGATTTGACATTTACGTACTAAACATCGTACAAGAAAAGCTTAATCACGTGACATCGAACTACTAAATCGCTTAGTGGCACGTCTTTGTCGGTAGGGTGGTAACAAAGCCTCCCATCAGTCTGGTCTAGAGAAAATTCGGAAATCATAAATTCCCTAATTGCCCCTGGACTGCAACACACACACTGGACTGGAACTGGACACAGTTTGTGTGATGAACATTATTTTTTTTTTAGTGTCTGGGTGTTTATCTGTATATTATAAGTTTTTATGTAATTATATACATTTTTTAATTGTTCGTGGTTTGACAGGTTAAAAGAGCAACTACTGAGTTTCTTGCCGGCTCTTCTCGGTAGGATCTGCTTTCCGAACCGGTGGTAGAGTCACTACAAACACTTGACTTTTCAAAAGTGATTATAAAGTAGACCTACTTGAAATAAATGAAATTTGAATTTGAATTTTGAAATTAAATTGAAAATACTACTCGTGGTCAAAAAACTAACTATTCGTGGTCCCTTCGAGTAACCCTGTTGAACGAAGCATGGCACCTATTCCGCGTTCATTGTCGTCATTCAACGCGCTCTTGGACAGCAATGCTAAAAGGGATCCATGACGGGTGGACAGCATTGTTCCGTGAATTGTTGAGACACCCTGAGAAGTGACCTCGACTACAATATTAGCAAAGTATCTATATAGCACGTTATATTAAAATCAAGTCAATCAATTATCAATTATTTTGTATGGTTACTGTGTATTGTTAATATCATCTTTCATTCATTTGTGTTATAGTTATCCATAAATTATGTACTTTTATCTAGTTAGTGTAAGTGGCCCTGCCGTACTAATAAGGTGTAATATAAATAAATGAGAACGAGAAATTTAAAGGTTAGACCCTCCACGCTGCTCAGAGGCGAGTTGGCGGGCTTATAATAATAATAATAAAAATCCTTTATTGCCATACACTATTGTTAATACAAGATTAATAACTAAAAGAATCATCAATAAATATTAACAATATGGCAAATGGCCGCAAACTCAGCCTTATGCTGTGCATTAGCAACAATGCTCAGCGCTGATTTTCAGTCTGCACCAGTATCAGACTGAGCAAACAACCGCGACGCCCGACTAAATTTTAGAAATAAATTTAAATAATAAAAAAAAATCCAAATAAACTGTAAAAGAGAGCCAATAAAACTAAAACTAACACAAAATTAAATTAAACGAGTAGGTAAATAAAAGTAATTAAAGAAAATAAAATTAAATTGAAAAAAAAAAAAACCTAATTATTCCAAACAGTACTCATTTTGCATAGACAAATCTCGCTGCTTCAATTTGTAAGCTAAGGTATAAATTTTTTAGCTTGTGTTTAAATACTATTTCGCCAAGAATATTATCACATGTACGGAACGGAGGAGGAAGATCATTCCAGATCTTGGCCGCAGCGAATCGAAAGCAGCCCCTGACTTTTTGTGTTTAGGGGTGGCTAGTTTCCATTTATTAATAACCCGCCTTGTATCATTATCTCTTTGCCAGTGCAGTTTCTCGTACAGGTACGGTGGACACTTACCATGCAGTATTCTGTATATCATCATTGTCAGGTGCAGGTTCCTACGTGATTTCATATTTAGAATTTTGTGACTGTTAATTACGGGTGTGATATGACTTCTACGGGGCAAATCGTAACAGAACCTTGTACAAGCATTTGTCAAATCAGTATCTCATCTCAAGATAAGAGACTCCACCAGAATCTGATGAACTTTCTCCGTCAGAAAACGTCGTATACCGTAGAGTACTTTTAACTTATAGAAAGCGTTACGTATTTTGATATTAAGGTGTTCACTAAATCTCAGGTCTTCGTCTAAGTAGAGACCTAGGTTTTTTGCAACAGCGACGCGTTCTAAAACTTCACCATTCAACGAAATCAACGGGTTCCTCCCCTGTATCATTGCCCTTTGATGTTTGTTACCCAGAATCATATACTTAGTCTTTTTCGCATTAAGAACTAGCATATTGTCCTCGGACCATTTAGCAACGGACTCTAGGTCCCGCTTGACAAATTCCACCGCGTCTTTTGTGGATTTGGGATTAAAATGATAGTATAATTGTGTATCGTCTGCGTAGAGATGTGCACTGCAATATTTGATACTTTGTAGTATATCTGCGGTGTAAATTATAAATAATAAGGGACTTAGACTCGATCCCTGTGGTGTACCGCGTGGGACAGTTTTTACCTGCGATAGGAGTGGTTCTATACTGTTAGCGTCAATAGCTACGAATTGTCTTCTGTTGATTAGGAATGACCTAAACCACGCACATGCTTTTGAATCCACCCCGTAATAGTGCAGTTTCGCCAACATGAGTTCAACATCAATGCAATCGAACGCTCTGGAAAAATCCAGCAGCACGAGAATGGTACCCTCTCCTCTGTCTGATGCCGAAAGAATGTCATCTGTGACCGCTGCTAGCGCAGTTGCCGTTCCATGAGCCTTCCTAAAGCCGGATTGTACCGCCGAGAGTAGGTTATGTGCTTCCAGAAACGTAGACAGTTGACAACAAATCAGCTTTTCTATGATCTTAGCCATAGCTGAAAGTATAGTTATCGGTCTTAGGTCCGAGAAATCTGCAGCACTAGCGTTTTTTGGCAACGGTATGACCTTTGCAAGTTTCCAGGGAATTATCACAACATGGTAGTGTTAAAAACGAAAACCTTCGAGACTAGGAGATAACAGCACTCATTTAATAACTTTAGACTAATACTTACAGTATATTTTTCGACAGAAATACCCAATGCTTATTTATGACCGACCCGGAAGCCAACATAGAACGTATTCCATACTAAGTTTAGTCGCACATTCTAACTACACGTTTACATGTAAAGTTTCTTTAGAAGATTAAGTTAATCAAAAGATCACATTTCAAAGAAGTCCGGTATTTGATCCGAAATACTTCACTCGAAATTGTAAGGCTTAAGTCATGTTTGGTAACTTTGCTTTTCTATGTTACTTGACAGTCAACAGAGAATGGGAATACATTTTTTTCCTCTAGGGTTCATTAATGTATCGCAGAATACATTTTATCATTAACATTTTAGTCTTAGCTTCTTATTATTATGTTTATAAGTAACTTGACCTCTACATTAGTTAATTTATTCATATATTTTGTGCTAGCTGTGACCCCGCCTCGCGGTTTTTTCGCGGTTTTATTGGTATTGGTCTTTTTGGTGTAGTGGTGGTTTGGTCAACATCGGATAACGAGGTTTTGGGTTTGAACAGATCAGGTCAAGATATAATGTTCGATATAAATTTGGGAATTTATAATTTCTGAATTTTGTCTGGTCTGGTCTGGTTGAAGGCTTCGGCCGTGGCTAGTTACCACCCTACCGAGTAAGACGTGCCGTTAAGCGATTTAGTTTAGGTGCGATGTCGCGTAGAAACTGATTAGGGGTATGACTACCATACTTCCTAACAGGATAGCCCTCTACCATAAAGTCTCTCACCATACCAGATCAGAGAAATTGTCCCCGCCGGTGATCGGACACGGGACCTCCCACTTATAAGACTGCACCACTCACCACTGCGCACGCGAGGTCATTATAACTATTATCAGGATAACAGTATACAGGATAGCAGTTTTTCCTTGGAAAGTATAGGAAATCTAGGAAATCTATCAGGTCCATTTCGGTCCACGCTTCATTGCTGGGCCATAGAGACCTCTACCTAAACAAGATTATGGTAATGCAAACAACGATTGCCTCTCTGATAAACACTAATACAAGCAGTGATCTGAAACTCGGATTAATTTGCCTTGATCCGCCAATCCCGCTGAAATTAGTCGCCATAACCCCAGAGTCCGTATCGCGAGTCGCTACTTGTTTTCAACTTATCACATTATCCGCTAGGGCTGCCGGAATACTAATAAGAATGTTTGTTTGTAAATAAATAATTGGATTATAAATATGAACCCGGACGCCATGATTTATGTAGCTACACTTGAGCCAGATTGTAAAAAAAAATAAAAGAAGCGTTGCTTAACAACCGACTACACGCATTTATGACTATACATTTGATGAATTTCTTAATGACAAGGTAGATTGGAAGCAGCCAGCTTTGCTCTCATCTCCCGCAAGAAAGAAAGATGATTGTAAATGTTGTTGTTAGAAAAGAGCAACTACTGAGTTTCTTAATAGCTCTTTTCGGTAGACTTTGCTTTCCAAACTGGTGGTACAGTCACTAACGTGACGTGACACAGACGCAGAAATACGTGACGTTTCACAAAAGTGCTTCATGAAAAAAATTTTTTTTTTCGTCAGTCAACAGATTTACTGTTTTTTTTTAATTGTCTTGCTGAAAGTATATGTTTTCACTATCAGAGGAAAGTGCTTGACTAAATGAAATGTATCTATATTGACTCATAAAGCGGTGATAGTTTAGGCCTTATTTTTGGGAGGACCGAGTTCGTTTTCTGGCATGCCGCCTTTAACTTTTCGGAGGTATGTGCGTTTTAATTCTAAGCAATTGTAATATTACTTGCTTTAACGGTGAAGTAAACATCGTGTGAAACTTGCATTCCTGAGAGTTCTCCATAATTTACTCAATGGCGTGTGAAATCTACCAATCCGGACACTACGGAATAAAAAGTAGCCTATACGTGACCCGGAATATCAGCTACCACTATACCAAATTTTATTTAAATCCGTTCAGTAGTTTTCACGTGATGCCCGGATAGACAGACAGACAGACAAACATTAAATAAAAATCTGTTTTGGACTCAATATCAATTAGAAAGCATCCCCCGGTCAAATTTTTCACAATATATTAAATGTACTGAAATCTTCCAGTTACAGTTTTATTATAAGTATAGATATCTATGTATAAATAGAAATAAAAATAAGTTTAAATCGTATAAGCCTTTAGTAATAAAGGCTTTGCATATGAATAGTAAATTATTTTCAAATCATTTCAGTAGTGCCAATGGTTACATACGCACCTACAAAAAGATAAAGATTGCCACGTACACGTCAGTGAAAAACAGCTTAGTGAGGTCTCATGGGTGGACTTAGCTATGTAGGTCGAGCCATTGGAAAGTGATGATTTCTTTAATAGAAGTTATTACTGCGGGATCAATCACTGGCCGACCCTCACGTACGGTTGCCCGCGGCGAGCGCTGACTGAGCTCCCCGGAGTAATTCCGTCTTAAGAGATCAACGCCTTTGTAACTGATGCTGTCAGTGAAAGAGGACCGAGACTAATCTTAAGCCAATATCAGACGGATTCACTGTTTGTTTCTTTCTGTATTACCTTTATAATTTTTCGCTCAAGTGATAATTCATTCACATCTGATTTAGTTTGTTGTGAGCTTTTTCTTAGGCCAGGGCGCGTTTGGAACCCTCGTAGCTTTAGTTTTAAGTTAACAAATGCATAATATCACCAAGTATATTTTTTTAATATTAAATAATTGACTATTTTTATAAAGAAATATTTGATTCGGACTTCAAAAAGAAAGGTCTGAACGAAATGAACTGAACTAAAAATAACCAGTACAACCGCTGGCACTTCTAGTATTTAAATAAACAATAATTAAGACTGAAATTTTACACACCATTAAGGTCGGAAAAGTTTCATATCTGGAGCACGTGCTAAGGTAAGCACGAAAGATAAAATGAAATACAACTTATTATGTTGGCAATATTTTCCGGAAGAAGAAGCGTTAGTCGTAGCAAAACGTCTTGGCTACTTAACTTCAGAGAGCTCGAAGATGTGAGCTTCTATAACATATCATGGTTGAAAAGTTGCGAGGATAACCGTCACATGTCACACTCACACACACACTCACACACAATAATCGCTATAATTACAAAGTACGTTGCGTCATTGTGGGCAATGGGTCACCTCATAAGTTCTGTGTTGCAGTACCATAGCTGTAGGCCAAGAAATACTGCAACGCTTGTGTTCGGTACTCCGTCACGTTGACTCCTGTCCTCTCGGTTGGCTGAAGGCAGCGGAATATTAGATTAGCAGTCCTAATAAAAGATAGACGTCGACGTTAACGAAATTCAACCGACGCGTCCTCATGTTTACGACGAGCAAATATTAAGGGACGAATACGCGATTTGAATGCGAGAACGAACGCGTAAAGCTGATCGCACACTGCCAGCACACACGAGAGCCGCTTTTGCGGTACCGTGTTTATTTTGCTTACATCTGGTAAGATAAGAGGAGTCGGCCGTGCCAAGCGACTTAGCATTCTAAATTACCAATAAGACAGAAGCGTTGATAGCCTAGTGGTTACTTCGGCTACACTTTCGGGGTGCCAAGCTCGAATACTTAGCTCGCTCTTACTTTTTCAAGTTACATGCGTTTTAAGCAATTCAAATATCACTTGTTTTAACGGTGAAAGAAAACATGGTGAGGAAACCGGCATGCGTTCTCCATAATGTTCTCTAAGCGTGGTGGACTATGGCCTAAACTCTTTTCATTGTGGGAGGAGACCCGTGCCTTTGAGTCGTTGTTAAGATAACGATGATTATCACTAGGAAGAGTCAACAAAAAACCGAGTTTTCAATGATAACTGTCATACTAATAACAGGTTACCTACGAAAACCATCTTAGACTGTATCATAACTGACGGAATACAAAGGCTAAATGGTAGTGCAATAAAATAAATACATAAATGCTTACCCGCATATTGATATATACAAATATGCACACACATATAGTAAGTTTTATAAGTTGTTTATAGGTAGGTACGAATAAATTTGTTGTATTAATTGTACATTGTAACTAATAAAACCCGCTTAGAGTGATAAGTGAAATCCAGTTTTCATTATTGCAGTTTAAAATGTATTATTTTTATCTATTCAAATTCAAATAATGCATTATTTGAATTTACGGAAAACATGTGGTGTTTGAAAAGAGTGGATCTTGTTTGACTTACAATGTGCAATTGACTTTATGGAAAGTTGTGGACGGCAATATTTCTTCATAAAACCCGCCCAGAGGATTAACTGGACGAATTCTTACATCTTTAGTATTAAAGAAATTCATAATTCCCTGTACAACTTTTGATCTTTTTCGCCTTAGAATCATAATATTTTATGACGAAGTAGGTACGGTACATAGAGCTTATAATGAATAGACAAAGTAAAACGTTCATATAGCTATATTAAATAAAGTATAAATTTATATATATATAGAGTAATGCTTTTTTAAAATAATAATAATAAGATTTATCGCATAAATACACGCAGATAATCAGATGTTACAGTTTATTAGTTATTGAAACAGTGTATATTACCATTAATTTCGCGTGCAACCCACAATGATTTAAAATGAAATAATAAAAAAACATAAAAAAGGAATTTACAACCATAATCAGAACGCAAAAATATATAAATTATAATGTCGATAATTAACATAAACTAATAAAATGAAAATAAGCAGTTTTGTCAAAATACAATCAATCTATCAATCAAAAATACTTTATTGCACACAAGAAAAAATAATAAAAGAGAACAAAGGTACAAGTCAATTAAATTTTTGTAACAATGGCGGCCTTATCACTTATAGTGATACAATCCTAGACATACATGTAGATTTAAATCAAATTAAAAAAGTAATTCTTAAATAATGTCCATAATATTGTTGACGATACATACGAGTACATAATTAATCGAAATAATACATTAAGTAAAATCAAAAAATTCATTAATTGAGTTAAGATATGTATATTAAAGTTACTTGTTTCAGATATTGGATAGAAGCGTAACTTCACAGATTTCCACGTTAGGCAATGAATACAAAGATGAAATAGTTTGTTCCCCGAAAACGCCGAAAATCGTTAACAATCCTAGACATTACTCGGTTCCAATATAGCTGCTTTAAACTATCGTGTTTTGTTAATGGAACATTTTATACCAACATATAAAAATTCAACAACAGTTTTGTCCGAACACATATTTCCAAAAAAAATGGTAATTTTCACCAACATCGAAGAAAAAAAATCAGTAATTGTTATGTTTCAATATAAAATAATATTTCTATGGTCAAAGAGGCTGGCTGTATGGATTAATGAAGCAATACGTTGTAGAATTTCTGTTTTAAAAACTATAAAAACTTGTACTAAGGGTGGCTCAAGGCGTCGATTTGCCGTCGATTGCCCTCCGACCCGGGGGACCTTGCTCAGCGGGACATATTGCTTGGCTGCGGCTTCTACGTATTACACTGACAAGTGACGAATGGCATTTGAATTTGGGTGATATTTTTGCTAAACCGAAGCTTTGTGAGACTTGTAAGTCTTCCAGCATGGAGATAAAACAATTTGAGATGGTGATAACAAAAAAAATAACAACCGGTTAAGTTTGTTGTGGGCTTCTTCTTAGACGAGGGCGCGTTTGGAACCCTCGTAGCTTTAGTTTTAAGTTGACGAATTTAGTTATCGCCATCAACTCATTTTTATGTCATGTACGCCTCAAAAGTGTCATCTATGTGCCTATTTGAATAAAGAAATATTTGACTTTGCCCTCGACTAATGCCTTCTGTAAAGCCACGGCATAGAAAGATCTTAAAGATAATAGGATGCACGTACTGCACGTACTAAAACCACGAGTTAATGGATGTAAACCACATCCATCGTTGAAAGACAGGCGCTTAAAGGCTGCACGTCGACGAACCCGTCGTTAAACAAAACACCTATATATCACAGTAATGTATATAAATCATGGAAATACGTAATAATATTCCTGACACTGAGTATAAGCGAATTTTGGCGTGAAGATTGTATTTGCATAATTAAATTTAGACAAGAACGTAATTAGAGACGTAAAGCTTCTATTGACGCTTCTGATTTCTGACTTCGACAAGTGAAATCTTTTTACATTTAAAATGATTACAGAAAATTGAAAAATTGTCATGAAAGTCACAAGAAGGTCCAAAATCTAACGCAATTAAAAATGCTATATCATGGCTTCGTAAAATGATTACTAACTACAAGCAAGATATTCAAGATCTTTTGGAGGCAGTTGGATACCTGCTTAGATGTTAAGATTCCAACTACAAGTTCAACTTAAACACCTTGATAGAGAAACTTCTAGCTATTAGTAGCCAGAAGAAAAAGAAACTACTTACTTAAAGCCATAGGCTGTACGCAACATAGGACTCAGGGACTACGACGTCACTTGCGGCAGTGAGTAAATAAATGATTTCTTATTTACGTTCACTGATTATTTCAGATGTAGGAAGTAAAAGTAATATATCGCCGAAAGATATTCACATCTTCCCGAAATACTCCAAGATCAAACGATTACAAGATGCTAGTAATGTCTACTTGATCTCCAATTTCCGTTAGAAGATTCAGAATTCTAGATTTTCTGTAGTTTAGATATTGAGTGAGCTATGTTGGGAGTCTCTCTTCGGGACAAAATTCGCAACGAGGAAATCCTGAAGAGAACCAAAGTCATCGACATAGCTGAAAGGTTATGTAAGCAAGTTCAAGTGGCGGTGTGCTGGTTATGTCTGTCGTGAGACCGACGGCCGTGTAGTGGCGTGCTCTTGGAAAGGTCTATGCGCATCAATGGACATTTTTAGGATATTAATGAAGACAGATAATTTAATAATGAATGTTCTATATACAGATTGAAATTTGAGGGTGCAGATGGTAGATTCGAGGTTTTGTAATTTCTAAATGAGCTTTTTCTTAACTAGGAATCCTTCTAATATACCGTGTAATTCTTATGTACGCATCAAAAGTGCCACCTAAGGGCCTACTTGAATAAAGATATTTTTGACTTTGACTTTGACTTGTAGCTAGTTTTCATCGTGATCATCATCATCACTTCAACTGATTGAAGTTCACTGCTGAATATACGACGTTTGTACGGAGTTTCCAAATCCACACTCCTAGGCCGATAGTTTCTTGCGGCTCCCCGCTACTCGTTTGATGTCGTTTATCCACCTCATTGGGCCGACCAGTGCTGCGTTTATGTCGGTAATTCTGGTTCTTCTACGGATCTCCTCATTCCTGATTTAATCAGGTAGAGAAACTCCCAACATTACTCTCTCCAAGTTTTCACCAAGTTTGTACAACGCTGCTTTCACTCTGCCAATAAGGGGAATGTTTGTCAGATCTGCTAAACTCTTACATGGTACCATCTTCGACTGCAACGGACAACACTTTATCTAATCACTTTAACTAATAACTTTAACTAATCACAGTAAATTCTTAAGCACCGCTTCTAAAATCAAAATTTACAACAACTTTATCGGGCCGACGTGGCGGACTACGGCCTTAACCCCTTCTCATTGTGGGAGGAAACCCGTGCCCTGTAGTTGGCCGGGGACGGGTTGATATGATGATGGTGTTAACATTTTGTTCTTGTAAAATTAAAGCTATGAAGCATAAGAATTGGGGCTTTAGTAAAAAACTTGTAATGGGAAACAAAATTTGGTCCTAGTTTTTGCAACGAATTTTTGTATAAACATTTTATCCAACCTAATATAATTCGATTTGTATTCCAACATCAAACTTGTATTTGTCTGACGTACTCGCAAGTTTTTCTTTGATTTGCAGAAATCGCTTTTGCCTCCAGGGATCTACGTTTCCCAAGCGTTTAACTCTCGAAGAAAGGTTTTCCCAGAATTCGTAAATAAATTCATTTGGAAAATCTTTACACTGCATTTGAATTCCAATAACTTTATAATTTCCTTATTTGAAATGATAATTTAGTTCTGTATTAATATTTAAAACACTCTATTTATTTTTTTGATTCATTATAATAGAAATTGGTACAAATCAAGATAAATTGTCGTGATTAAAATAGAACAAGGTAATTAAAAACCGTTTTCTTTGATGTAATGACTTCGACGTTTTTTAAATTTATAATTCTTATGACCTACCATTTAGTTATAAGTAGGTAACTCAGAGTCCGTGAAACGGCATAGATTGTATTTTAGGTTTTGTAACGAAATTCCCAATAAGTAAGGAAAACTTAGTAGAAGTTTTTTTATATGCAATGGTTTCTAACAACGCTCTGACAAAAATATGAAAGGCATTCTGATACTGCGCTCTAGACAATGCAATAAGTGCAGTTAGTGAGACTAGTGTTTGTGCTACATAATAACAGCGCATGAACGAAGAAAACTTAAAAAAAGAAAACTTAAAAATCATAATGATTAAACACTAAATTCAGTCATTGGATTACAATCTGACGTGCTCGCTACGGGACATCACAAAATGTGCCTTAGCCAGCACGTAAGTTGTACTTAACCAAATGTTCATAATGAAATATTTTAATTTTTTATACTAGATGAAATTCACCCAAGACCGAAAGTAATTTTTAGGACTTTATAATTTAATGTAGTTTTTTTTTCAAATATATGAATTCTTTTAACTTAAAAACCCACCGAGCTTAGGTATATGTATTTGCGTTCGGGAACATGGAGTCACTTAAGCTTGATATTTTAAAACACTACAGAATTAATTAATCCCAAACTGCCTTTCTATAACCTGAAAGACTTAATAGCTCATTCAAAATTTAAGAACTATTCTATTAAATGATGCGACCAAGGGCGTGCGAACATTTCATCGGATATGTAAGCTCCAGTAAATAACTGAACATCAAAGCATTATCTGGAATAATTGCGTTAGCCTCCACGATGTGTTTCTTTATCAGTGGAGCGGACAGGTAAACATCTTCCCGATCTCGTCCCTCTGTGGGCTGTAATGACGGGGTAGCGCGTGTCGTTGCCTAGCTACGGCCTGAGACCATCGGGGATACACGTGTCGGAAGTAATCCATATCCATACATAATGTTACTATATAGCAGTTCATCACTGTCCAACATAAGCCTTTAGCATCTCTCGAGCAAATGTCTTAGGATAGGTCACTCGCTCGATTTTATAAGTTAGTAAGGCAATATTTGTGTCAGTGTTTATAAAATTCTGTTCTAAAATTATAAATACAACTTATAGTCTCCACAACAATTATAGGTACGCTGTGATCCCAAAATAGTCTTCACTCAGTATGTTTGCTGTGTCTGTTAAGACCCAGCGCTGATCTCCCGTGAAGCCAGACGTGACGTTTGGACGGTAGACACAGACAGAGCAACGCTTAATTTAAGAGTAATACTTTTATTCATAATATTATTTATAATTAAAAATATGAAAGAAATGTTAAATTATTAATAATACAAATAAAATAAAAGATTTGTATATTTTGTAACAGCGATCAAACCGAAAAAATATAAATAACCCTTGTTCAATTAATTTATTTTTAAAACATAGTTTGGACATGATCAATGTTTATCAAGCTAGCATGTAAAACAGAGTTGTACCCAGGATGTGCCCTCCTCTCGGCTTCAGTGTGGCTTCTTGTATTCATATGATAGAGCATAAAATATAGATATGTATTTGCTTAAAATATTCCTAAATTTGGTTGATAATTTAGCTTTAAACAATTTAACTTGCAAAGGGACGAAATACATTCAACATTATATTCCACACACACTTTTGTTAATTAATTTCTATTTCTCATAGGTGGTATCGAGAGACAGCCAGTGGAGTGCTTCGGGAAATACGCGAAGGTGAAGGCGGTGGAAGATACAGCATAGCTGCAGACGCGCTGACGATCAGAAGAGCTGAACTTGTGGATGATGGAAGATGGGCGTGCCGGGCCGCCAATGCTCACGGTCATCTGACGCTGCGGCTGCATCTGGCCTTGAGAGCTCATTTGACAGTTCACGCTCAACCACACACACAGGTCAGTTTAGGTACTCGGAAATAACGTGCAACTGGTCTTCTACCAGTTGCTTGCAACCACCCTACGGATAAAGTCAATGTAGCGTAGAAATCGATTAGGAGTATGAGTTTAATATAACTGCCAACCTCTAACAGGGTAGCCCGTTACCATCTCAGACTGCATCACCAAGTAACACCAAGTCAAAAAGCAGTCAAAGGCAACTTTTAAAAATATATAAAAGAACTAGCTGTTGCCCGCGACTTCGTCTGCGTCTGATTTTGTTTTTATGTGGCATTAAATTTAGTTGTAGTTCTAAAAAAAATTCAATTTAAATATTCGGTATCGCTAAGTCTTAAATATGGGGTTTGCTGCTGTCCGCTGAGGAGTTCTGTCCTCTATCTCCAACCACAGTTTGGCTAAAATTAAACATATAGTACAAAAATAATTATTTAAATCGGTTATAATTTGTCGGAGTTTTAGTGTAAAATTGTCAAACACTTTCATCCTCTCTCCCAAAGGAACCGAGCTTAATGTCGGGATAAAAAGTATCCTATATTACTTCTAACACTTTCAAGAATATGTGTACAAAGTTTTATGAGGATCTGTTAAATAGTTTTTGCGTGAAAGCGTAAAAAAAAACCTACATTGACATTTATGATACGAGTATTAGTGATAGATAGGGATACGGATTTAAAAAACTGTGCCTAGTTAAAACCAATCATGTTCTGTATTTAACGGACATCCACATTTAGAAGATTTACTTTCCGTTGCGCTTGATGCGGGAAGAATATAAAGGCAATTAGCCTCATATATCCGATAATAAAAAGGAGGGAACAGTATTACATAGTTCGTGAGCCGAAAAACTTCCTGTAGAATGCCAATAGACAGTCAACCTGGCATTTATGCTCAAAACTATAAATATTTGCTAGGTCGCCGATGAGTTGGGGCCATTAACCGAATGAAATGAATAAATTAGATCACAGGAAATAGAATTCGTTCTACATTTTAAGCCGATTTCAAGAAATTTAGAATAGGTAATAATTTTCCTGGAAAATTAAGAAATTTTATTTGTATGGAAGGTAAAGGGCCTTGATGGGCTCAAATAACTCTTGAGAAGCATTTCAAATAAACAATCGACCGCGTACTATCCCTTTAATATGATCACACCTTGCAAAGCGAATGCCGCCGCAAATACCGCATATTTTAATAAGCGACAGAGGTGACCAGTAGTAACTGCACTGCCTTAGTACGTGTCGTGTATCTCTATGTGTTGATAGTTTTCGAGCGTTGTAATACTATTCAAAATAAGGTTGACCTGACCTATAGTTTCTCGCTTCAAAATCCTAAATCCGTTCGTTTTTTTAATGTGTAGACCAATTTTATAGTAGAAGTAGGTATCCTTCTTTGATAAACTGGCGATCTTACGCAAAATTAAATTAATAATCCATATTTAATCATACACAAAAACAAACAAACTTATGATATTAAATTAGGTAAAGACATTGTTATATTATGTTCACATCGATTGAGAAAAATGGCTGTTCGCGTTTTACTATTAATTTTTCTAAGTTACAATAGCAACAATTGCGAGTTTGATAATCTCGGAAGTGTTTCATCAGATCTTCAACCGATTTCAATCTAAAAATCAGAACGGTACCTTTAATAATTTATTCACAAGAATGTAGGTACATCGTGTTTTTATAATATCAAAAAGAATCCAGTACATTCTAGCAGTCGGTGTATGAATATTTCGCATTATAAAAACTATTATTGAGGTATACGGTATTGAGATTAAATTTAGGAAGTACCTAACCATTTACTATAATTCAATACGTGTTTACCTGTTACCTTTTCTAATGAGATAATAACCAACGAAACTTTTCGGTGGATATTGGGAACAGAATCCCCAAGAATAAGTTAGTAAAAAACACGCTTCATAGCATCTTACGATCTTCGTTTTCGAGACATGTAAACTCGTAATAATAGCATAGGTCTGTTTACCTCTGTCGCCTATTTAAATGTGCGGTGTCTGCGGTGGAATCCACTCTGATTTTGTCAGCCCGACCAATCAGTTGAAATATGAAAGACGTGTTTTAAATTTTAATGAGAACTTTGCGGGCGGATGAATTCCGTTATAAATCCTTTCAGGCTACAATGCCCACGTGAATTTGGAAGTTTGTTTTATTTAAAGAATATTAATGTACCAATATATATACGTTTTTTTAATTCCACTACAAGTTTAGCCTTTGATTGCAATCTCACCTGGTGGTAATTTAATATGCAGTCTAAGATGGTAGCGGACTAACCTGTTAGGATGTATGGTAGTCATACCACTAATCGGTTTCCACGCGATATCGCACCGGATCACAAAATTACTTACACACGTAGTTACCACCTACCGACACGTCTTTGTCGATAGGTGGTAACTACATCCCACCAAATCAGACCAGAGAAAATTCAGAAATTATAAAATCTAAAATCGCCCCTGCCAGGAATAAAACCAGTACCTCCTAGTTGAATCAGCGGCGCTCACCGTTGAGCCAGGGAGGTCGTCAAAAACATAAACTTCTATCTTTTTTTTTTAAAGTTACCTTCCAGTTGTTCCCATGTCATTGTTCCTGTATAGCTGCATGTTATCCTATTATTCTGAGTATTCTTATCGCTGCACGCCAAACTAATGGTAATACACTGTATAAAACAAATAATTAAAAAATTACAAAACCCGACTGCGTCAACATCAGCCATCTTTTTTAAATTCATTGAAGAACAGAGAAGATAGAAACAATATTTTATTTTGAAAATTTCATTTTTGTTTCGAATCATCTTAGTATTTATTCACAAACGCAGTCAAAAAAAAACTGCTCACTCCGAGATTATCACAGAACTAAAAACGTATAGAAACCCTGGACACAACTAATATTGAAGAATCCCAAAAACGTGGGATAACATTTGTGACCTAGCAACATGCTGCGGGTTGTGCAAGCAAAGTGCGTCGTGCACGGGGCATTTTAACTGTTTCTGGACACAATGCACTGCGTACAATACTGGCTGAATGAGGATTCTGTATGCTCTTAATTCAATGTTACCAACCAAATTATTAGAAGTAGTATGTCTGTCCACAGTTAGTGGGGCGTCTAACGGTTTTCCGAGCTACATATTTAGTTTTCCATTACTCGCAATAATGGCTACTCTGATTCTTCTACGAATCTTCTAATCTTCATGGAGCGAGCGAAGCTCTCTCCAGCACTCATTGAGTTATTCTAAACTCACATATTAGGACCGTGTATTTAATTAGTGATCATTACAATTGAAGAATTTCGCAACTCCTAAGTGACTCCTTCAAATAAAAAAGAATATATAAATATATATATATAAATCGCTTACAAGTGTTTATTCTGCAGGAGTTGAAATATGTTGAAATATGTTTATTTAGAAAAATAATTAACTATGATACACATGCCCCAAATACCAGGTAAATGGTTGTACTTTGATATATATATTTTTTAATTTATTTATTTATTTATAGGTTTAATTAATTTAAATCGTAAAAATTATACAACCAAATGCATACCTCACATCTTATATTGGTAATCAAAACTTTCGCGCAAGGTATATAATTATCTACATTCCAAAACTAAAAATATTATTATTCACAATAACATTTTAATTAAATCAGTAAATAGTGTAATATTTATTTCGTAATTAAAATAAATTATTAGGTCACACTATTTTCCGTCCTCGTAAATTTAAAATGATGTTTGCCGGACATTTTATCTTTATTTCACACGAAATTAATACAATACTGAATACAGAACGGCATGCTTTTATTCATCAAACTTATTGGATTTACTTTGTTTTTATCGCAAACACAATATGGCAAAAAACGAAATATAAAATATTTCGTATTTCGAAACGAAATATTTTATATTTCGTTTTTTGCCTTATGTATCCAATGTTTTTTTTGCGGTAACTCTATTCGTTTTGCTATGCACATATACCTCGCAATATTTATTTTCCAGCCGATTGGTGCAGTAGGAAGCGACAGTCAAAGGGCGTGGATTCAATTCCCACAACTGAAGAATGTTTTTGTAATGAACATGAACGTTTTTCAGTGTCTGGGTGTTTATCTGTATATTATAAGTATTTATGGGTATTTTATTTATAAAATAATATTCATCAGCTATCTCAGTACCCATAAAACAAGCTACGCGTATACTTTGGGGCTAGATGGCGATGTGTGTATTGACGTTGTATATTTACATATTTATAAATTGCATAGATATCGTGTGAAGAACTTAGACTGCTGAATATATACATAGTCCAGAGTTACAAAACAGTTTTCTTTATACCATGTATAACCCTTTTTTATTGAGTCATTAAAATCAATACTCGAAATAATTATTGCTTAAATAGAGTTCATAAAAAAGATTAAAACGTGGAGTTATTTGACTAAATTACACCATAACAGTAAAAAACGAATATGGTAGAATTAATAGACGAAATATAATATGATGTGCGAAATAATCGTTAATCAAATAGCACAGTAATGGCCAATTAGCCATTATTACCATCATACGTATAATTCGGGGCGCAAATGAATTTCCGATACAAACTGGTGTAACGCGATGTGTTCTGCATCACCAATCATTGTCACACGTTGCAACTAAACCGACTGGGTCCTATTAAAGATCTCTCCATAAGGTTTCATAATTTCTTTGATAATACTGGCACGTGATCATACAGAGGCTAAGACCCCAACCTTGTTGTCCCATAATAACTAAAAACTTTTAGAGCGTCAGAAGCAACGAGTTCACAAGACAAGATTTTCTTAAATGGCATAAAAATAGGATCTAGATAACCTCTAGACCCTATTATCAACATCATGTCTCCATCTCCTCATCATTCAATACTTCATAGCATATTCAACTTCATCTCCCTACTACAGGCCTTCATATCTCCGTTAAACGGCATAGTGGATTCTCTATCTATCACTCCTTCTTTAAAAGTTTAAATTATCAGTAGTACGTATTTTATCTCTCAAACGTTTACCTCCACGACGCCTTAACACATCATCCGGCTTCATAGTGCTGAGCGTCCGATCACATCGCCCCTTATAGTAGTCGCAGGGCGAGACGGGCCTAATGCATATATGAAAAATTTAACTTAAAAAATGCCATGTTTTAGTACGTCTCTAAACTTAATTATTGAGCCAGGTTTAATCAGATTTGGTTACGAAATAAAATTATGAGGTCCGATTTTCTCTCGATATTACGTTCTTTACAAATATTGTTTATTTAGCGAGTAGGGTAGATTCGTTACAACGTGCGTTGAGGATTCAATCTTAACTCGATATTTGATTATGTTTATTGACCCTAGTCGTAAAAGGTGCTGCCCCGCGTAAAATCAGAATAGTTACTTATCTAATGATCAATCAATCAATCAAAAATACTTTATTGCACACAAAACAATAAAAGAGACAAAAACAACAAAGGTACAATTAAATTTGTGTAACAAAGGCGGCCTTATCACTTATAGTGATTTCTTCCAGGCAACCATTATGAGGAATTGGCTCACATATGAATCCTTATAGCGGTGCGCAAAACTCTAAGAATATACATACATATTAATAATTACAAAAACAATACATATATAAAATAAAATAAAATACTATAATGATGTTTTCACAGTTCAAATACGTCACTATCATTCGTCATTATCATCTCAATCATCAACCCATTACCAACCTACACAGGGCACGGGTCTAACCCACAATGAGATGGGTTGGGCAGTAGTCCACGACGCTGGCCCAGTGCGGATTGGTGAACCAAATATAAAAACACTTCGTAAATACTCCAACGGTACTCCACAGACTTTTTATAATATACAAATAGTACTTTTTATAATATACAAATAGTATATTATAAAAAGTCTGTGCGAAGCTGAAGAATGTTTATAGGATAGTGATGTTTATGTCATTATGAACGACCCAGTAGTTTTTCAAGAAAAATAGTACAAATACACGACTGCATTGGGATTTTGGAGTCCTCTAGGAATCAAATTTAACAATCCTTTTGTGCGCCAATAGACACAGACAGTTATAACAGTCCGACTGACTCATATTAACCACTCTGTTTTTGTGGCTAAAAAATAATTTGATATGTTATCACACATCTTTCCTATTATTTTCATAAAAACTATACCCAAATCATGGCAAAACCCTCATTGTATTACAGTAGGCGTCCGTGTATCTAAAACTTTACAAAAACATCGTCAGGTCCATGTTAGGTCAAACCCAAAAAATGTTTACGGCAAACATTCGCATTTTAAGTGAGTCGGGTCAGTCCTCGGCATAAATAAAACCCAAGAAAAAGCCCTGATTGTTTAAGATTGGACAAGCCGATGGCTACTTGTAGTCGGCGCGAGGAGGCGACCCTGAATTCTTACTTACCTTTACTAAATTGCAAATGAGATTGTTTTGAAATTGCGTTCCCAACGAAATTCAGTTGTTGAGATCCGTAGAAATCTAGAGAAGTTGTTTAGGTGAATTTTCTAGCCCAATTTTCTCGCTTCTCGCATTTTTGTTAGAAGATGTTTCTCTTAAGTCTCAAGTTTGTTTCGTTGAAAGTGCAAATATTTTGCACTCACGGCAGTTTCGTTTTATAACAAACACTATACAGTCTTCTTACAGTTATAAGGAAATACTTTTGCACGTTCATGCTAGCCAATAACTAGTAGACTTACTGCCCTGTTGGTCTAGCTAGCATTTATTATTTACGGCACTTCTTTATGATGTCCTGGGTTTGATTCTCGGATTATTATATTGAGGAGTAAAATAATTCATAGGTCCAGTCCGGAGTTGGGGGTAAGAGTTATCCGCCTGCGGCCACATGCTCCGCAGATGATATTTATGTCTTAGGCGGCGGTGCAAGAGACAAAAATAACGGAGAGGAGAGCAAACAATGATCTCCGGCCTCCAAGAGTAGCAAAGCCGGTGATGGAGGTTAGAGTTGTCCGCCTACGGCCAGTCTTCGCAAAGGGTATTTATGCGTTAGGCGGCGGAGGAAGTCAAAAATTTTAACAGCGCAGTTCGTCACCAAATAAATGGAAGGCCACCATCGGCAGCTACCAGGCTGCAGGTAACCAGAGTGGGCCAAAACCAGACGAGAGTGCGGTGAATAAACCAGTGCACCTCGTACTCACAAGCCTGCATTTATTGCAGTACATAAAGAGGTTTTAGTCCGTATGCGTCAGGCATTTTTCCTCCCGAATGTTATGATGGATGGATATATGTACTACCCTTCGACCCTATAAGGTTATACACATCTGTGCCCAGTCGTGGGGTTTGAATAGGCTACGGATGATTATGAATGGATACGGAAAATCATTTTTAATTTTTCCCTGTTTACGTTTGCGATATTGGTGAGGCCCCCAGCGTATTTCGGTCGATTGCACATGTTACAACGTTGGCCCAATTTGGTAACTATATAGGTGACCTAACCTATGGTCCCATTCGACCGTTGCCTTCCCTCCGTGCCTCGGAGACCGCGTCGATATCAGTTAATTTACATTGACATAATAATATGACAACTGTGAACCTGCAAAGCAGCTTTCGTAGGATGAAAATAGCAATATAATGATCCTTATATTATGCTTTACTTGACCACTATCTCTGTAAGCTCTAAGTTTTTTTTTTTGTTTTTTAATTTCACTCTACCACACACAACTTCACGTCTCCACGGATTTATCTGGTTACCGCGATTTATAGCACCACTTTACATTGTGTAAAACTGACTTCTACAAAATTCAGTCTATTTATAGTATATTTTTTTTTTATTGTTTTGATTTTGTCATATATATTAATTTTATTAAACCATCCTTATATACATATTTGCCGTACAAAATAATTTAGATGTTTCACGCCTGCCCGGTTCGATGCATAGTCGCTGAGTAATATTAATAGAGAAAACTGCACGCAACTTTTAACCTGATTCGAATGCTATGAAGAATTTTATTTATCCAATATGATATAGTGTATGTATGTTATTTTGAATGTTTATATATATATATATATATATATATATATATATATATTATATATTTATATGTATGTGTATATTATAATTATATGTATTTAACTTAATTGTAACACTGGTTGCACTATCCCATTTTCCTATTCATCTTGTAAAATATTTTTATTGTTTTGTTATTTCCTTTATTTCGCTTTTAATTTGTGCAATAAAAACTTTATCAATCTATCTATCTATCACGATCACGTGAAAACATTGCCCTAGTAGTACGAGAAATACAAACCGCGTGCTCCAAGGGTAACTCGCGTTGTGCACGCTATTTCGTCGTCGTTTGTCCGCGTTACTTTTTTAACTGAGGCTGTGTGAATAGGTGGTGAACAGCGGCGGCACGGCCGTCATCAACTGCTCGTGGGCCGGCTGGCCAGCGCCGCGCCTGGAGTGGCTGCACAACGGCGTACCCGTGGCGGCGGGCGTGGGCGGCGGCCGCGTACGCGTGCTGGGCGGCGGCGAGCAACTCGTGGTCGCGGCCGTGCACCGTGCTGACCGTGGCGTGTACCAGTGCGTGGCGCGTAGCGAGCGTGACGCCGCGCAAGCCAGCGCCGAGCTCAGGCTAGGAGGTGAGGACCACTGACAATATCACAGACACAAAGGTGCTTTTAGGGTCACGCTGAACATCGGCGCTGAGTCTGAACGACGACAACTGAGTCGTACTTTAAAAAACTCCGTTTTGTTTTTGAGTCAGATACCGCGCCCGAGCTGCAGTACACGTTCATCGAGCAAGTGCTGCGCCCGGGGCAAGTGGTTACGCTGAAATGCTCTGCAGCGGGCTCGCCACCGCCGCACTTCACGTGGCTGCTCGACGGCCAGCCGCTCAACACCATGGCCAGAGGACATAGGTACGCTGTGCCATGGTACCAGCATTACCTACTTGTGTCCTAATCTCTAAGCTAATCCTATAACCTAGAAGTTTGTAAGTTTGTTGATTTGACAACGGTGAGGAAGTAAAGAAAGTTTAAAAGTAGATCATCATCCACAACCCATTACAGGGCACGGGTCTTCTCTCAGAATGAGAAGGGTAAAGTCTCTCAAAGTAGATATTATGCACATTTCCAAACTCTGTGTTGATCCACGTGTGTCTCAGTGGTGTGCACTCCATACATCTCACACTCAAAGTGAACCTTACCAACAATAAGTCGACGCCTGACGGAAATACACTGCAATGTTCACTAAACTAAGAATTGGAGTTTCAAATGTCTTGAGCCGCAACATCTCAATGACCGGAGCATCCTGTTGCCTTGGGCCGAAACACAAACTATAATTTTCAATTGAATTAAAAAAATTCTCACCATTTTTTTTTTTTTTTTTTTTTATATTTATAGACGAGCGCTTGACTGCAATCACACCTGATGGTAAGCGATGATGCAGCCTAAGGTGGAGCGCGCTTGCCTAGAAGACCTTCCTTGGACTTTTTTTCAGTTTTAGTGAGATTAACGATCAGTAATTCATTTTTATATATTTAGATTAACGGTTTCATCCACGTATAAGTCAACCTTAAAAGAGAAACATTTTATTTAGAACTTTTAAAGGAGAACAACTTTGTCATACACGCATCTTGTTCAAGTAAAGCAACAAACAAAATCTTCAGGTTTATATATTGGTATGAGATAGTACCCGACAGGTCATAAAAATAAATTAAAAAATAATAGATATCCAAATCCAACAGATACAGCATAGAACAGTTCGCGACGAAGAGCAACGAGGTGGTCAGCTACCTGAACATCACTGCAGTCCGGTCGGAGGACGGCGGGCTTTACACCTGCAAGGCTGCCAACTCGCTCGGAGAAATATCGCACACCTCCCGGCTGAATATCTATGGTACGTAACGACAAGTCGGCAGTGCTTTTCCCGCCAAAATGTACTTATGTCTATGCCTCCAACCGTTTACGATTTTATATCATCATCATCGTCTCAACACCAAGGCGGTTTCAGGTCCACCGTACGTGCGTTCCATCGGACCAATCAGAGCGGTCGCCGGGCGCGAACTCGTGCTCTACTGCCCTTATTCGGGGTATCCTATAAGGTAAATATTATGATTAGCCACATCTGTGAATTGCAAAAAGAACACCTGGCTAAGTCTGTTGTGGGCTTCTTCGCCATCGCGATAACTAGCAGTGATTTTGTATGTAATCAACGCATCAAAAGTGCACATGTTGTATGTCATGTGCCTATTTGAATAAATAAATAATTGAGTTTGACTTTAAACCAACCCTGAATGCGTTCGACATAGAAGCCTTCGGCTTGCAAGCCGTCTACTTGCATCCTACCCCTATTGTATTTTAATAAAAAATAAAAAAAAACAACATATGGAACCTTCTTAGTTGTTAAGTACATAAAATACACATTCATCTCAATAGTAGAAAAATATTTCGATTCTGATTATGATATTAAGAGACCTTTAATTTGATCAACCTTTCAGAACTGGAATATCTTTATTACATTTCGTGAACTTTTATAGATCGGTTTTATTATCCTTTTCCCACTAAATGCTTCCAATAGCTCAAGTTTTAACGGTTTCCAGCCGCCACCAGACTCCGCGACGCGGCTTCGTTATGAGATAAAACATTTTATGAATCCAAAGTTTTATTGGATATCGGCACTCAAAACCTTTGTGCAATTATATTCGTTATTTCCATCAGCGTCTTATCATAATAAGTTAGGTTCAGTTACTTTAGAACATTCACATTTCGAATCATTTTTACTTTTTTTACTTTTGTATATAAATGGGTGGAAATGTAAAGCGCGTTTGGAACCCTCCTTTGGCCGATTGGTTTTAAGGTAACAAATGCAGTTATCGGCATCACCGAACATTAGTGGTAACATGTTAAATGTATCTTCATAAGTGCCTGTGATAAGGTGTACATGAATAAAACTTTTTAAATTTTAAATTTCGAATTTTTGTACTGTAATCGCTTATTGTTGTAATCCTTAGGTTGATGGACACAACAACCTGTGGCATAAGTGCCAAGCCTTATGTACCTAGAAACGGTGTCATCACGATCTTGAAACAGGAGTGGAGCATTGCGACTATACTGCTTGGTGGGAGAAATTTGTGGAAAATTAAAATTAAGCTTAATTTGCTTTACTCCTCGAAAAGCAGGGGAACTTATCAAGTATTCATTGGAAAGTCAACATCTCCTGAGGATGCTCCGGTTTCGGAGCGAAACGTGCTTAGAGAGTACATTGCCGAAAATCTGTTTGGTGTGGAGTATAAGGATTGAAATCATAATTAACACCACACAGATTCTCCTGCTTTTCGCGGAGTATAGCAAATGAAGCTTAATTTTCATAATATATCATGGGTTTCCGCAAAGTAACGCTTCTATCCAATAGGCAGAAATATGCATGACGGTAGTACTTCCCCTGACGAGTTCTACCACAAACTAAAAATGAAACGTTTCTCAGTTCTGTGCGTTGGGAGCGTGACGGCAACCAGCTAGAGTGGGAGGGCAGTGCCAGTGGCGAGGGCGCTTTGAGAATAGCTCGAGTGGAAGCGGCCAGCGCTGGCGCCTACACGTGCAGTGCCATCGGGCCGCACGGGGAAATAGCGAGGCGGGAGCTACAGCTCATTGTTAGCAGTGAGTATACTTCACTATCTTCATTCAATAGCCTTAGGGTAACACTAAAACCACCTTGGCTACCAAGGGGGTATTTTTTTAAGAAGATTTCCGCCACCGTCAACAAAAAAAAAAGTGTTACATGTCGAAAATGACTCACTGAGATATCTCGCGTTAGGAGTTATACTCGCTACTCGATAAAATACTTGTATTCAGCTTGCATTTGCTTGCAGTCTTATTACTTCAAACTTTAATTGTCAGGAATTGGAATCATATTTATTGGATTTAATTATAAAACACTTAATGAAAACGGTGATAGCGCATTGAGTAGGAGCTCGACTTCCCTTTCGGCGGGCCGAGTTCGAATCCCAGCACGCACTTCCATCTCTATTAAGTTACCTGCGTTTTAAATAATTAAAAATATCACTTGCATCGACGGTGAAGGAAAACATCGTGAGGAAACCTGCATGCCTGAGAGTTCTACATAATGTTCTCAAAGGTATGTGGAGTCCATCAATCCGCACTGGACGCCAGCGTAGTGGACTACGGCCTTAACCCCTTCTCATTGTGGGAGGAGACCCGTGCGCTGTAGTGGGCTGATAATTGGTGAATATGATGATGACGATGAATGAATCAGATACAAAGATTTGACTTATTCACAGATCCTCCGGAAATTGAGCCCTTTTCATTTTCGGCGAACTTGCAAGAAGGCAAGCGGGCACAAGTCAGCTGTAGTGTCGCGTCGGGGGACATGCCCGTCAGATTCGCGTGGTTGAAGGACAACGCACCGATACCCGCTGATCTTCAGGTTAGTTAACATCTTAAGAAGGTGCTGCATAAGGAACTGCTTTACATTTAAAAGACAGTAATAAACTTTGGTGGCGGTTTTTTAAAACCGATTTTTGCAGTCTCCTGTAAGTTTATCGTTAGTGATGAGAATTTTTGGGAGTTGATAGATTGGTAAATAAAAATATATTGTTTATTGCTACACAACTAATATTGTAAGCCACTATAAAGTAAAAAAAAGACTATCTATCTTGAAACAACCTACCCCAGATAGATATATTAGAAATAGCGACTCAAAAAAAGTTTTTCTTGTTTTATCAAAACTCAGTCCTCAGCCTACATTGACACGTCTTGACTTCGTCACCATTGATGAAAAATGTATAAATAATAATAATAATAACAATAATAAATAGTTTTATTAACCACAGTAAATTACAACATACAAATAAGGAGAAAAGAAAAAAAAATACAATAATTGAGGAGTAATTTGCGTCACCTTCTCGGCTCTGTGCCACAATACCATGGCAGTAAGTACCTGTGAGGGAATTCTGCAACGCTGATACTCAGTAGGGACCCAAATTAAATAAATATTCAAGGAAACACCGCAGTTTTTCCACTGGGTCCTCTTGAAACGCAGTTTTTTCAGTGTATTAAAACTGTAAATAAAAGTACCCAAAATGGACCATCGATTATAATTCTAACGTCAGCTTCGTAACTACCGTATTAAGACTTAAGCCACTACTCAATAGGTAGAAGAGCGGGGCGCGGATTTTTTCAGCAACCTCGTATTTAAAGAGGTTTTCGCCCGCCACAGCGGGCTTTACACCTGCGTGGCCTCTAACAACGCCGCCAAAGTTAACTATACCGCAGAACTGGTTGTGAAAGGTAACCACGGCAACCACTTAAGCACCGTACAGCAACCTAGAAGCACGCTTGCACCGCACAACGTGTCACGGAGCGATGGTTTCATTGTTTTCTAGAAGGTTGTCGATCACTTCAGCACGCCATTTTGCACCACCCACCCGCTTTTATGCACAGTGCCTTTAGAATAGGTTATCAAGTTAACTAATTTCACTTCAGCGTTAACGTAAATCTGTCATTTGACGCAAGCGAGCCTACCATTTGATAGATTACCGTGACTGCACGTTTTTGGGTTTGAAAACTTATACTAAAGGCACATTTTATGTACAACTTAATTTTGATTCAGTGACATGTGTTTGAGTAACGTGTTTCACGAAATCTTCTATAGATGTTGTAAAATGAACACGAAATTTTGTGTGGACTTTACATTCATTAAACCTTGCAAAATGTTATTAAAATCTGACATAATTTATAATTTAGCTGAGTTAATGTTTCATCATAAAGTTGAGACTTTTATATAGATCTACAACAACAACATTTTATATTTCGGCCAAAGTTTAGAAGATTCTGTTTATTTTAACCTGAATTTCCCTCAAGGGTTCTATTATAGGAAGTGTTCGTCGGCGAAAATCAATCAAAAGTTATAAAAGTAATCGAACACTTGTGGGAAAATTTGTAGAATATCAAATTCCAACTTTTAAAAGGCCTTTACATTCGTTCAGTGTAAACGGTTCAGTAATGGTTCATTGATTTACATCGAACCCTAATTAAACCCTCCTAAATAAACAGCATCCCTTCGTTATATCAAATGTAATTTCGTTTTTTGTTCTGCTCTACAAATCTGGATTACAGATGGCTTTAAGGAAAGGGTAATTTCTCTACAGCAGTACTTTTTATATTATTAAGTGATTATAATAAAATCATTACCTCTAGATATAATAAATGAACGTCACTATTTGACCAATGACCTAATTTCTAATAAAAATTGTCCTTCAACTGAAATCTTACTGAAAAAAAAGGTGTGTTTACTTATGTACACGCGTTAAAAGTTATACTTCTTTGGCGTAACAAGATAAAAATCTTTTCAAACATTTTATCTTATTCCTTACTCTACGTTTGTAGAGGAAACGACACTAACAATAGAAAAAAGGTATTTAATACACTGAAATTTATACTATAACGCATCATCTAGTTATCTCATTACCGGACCACTAAGTTTCACTGGACATTAAAATTTGAGATTTTTGTACAATTGAATCAATTAAATCACCGTTATGAGCCCGCAGACTTTGACAATTGAAAGTGTACACTGTCAAACCTTATAGCTAACTTCAGGGTGTCAGTTTTTTGTGACAGTATGCATGCGCATCTTAAAAAGAGAGCTGGAGAGAGACTATGTATTCCCCTCTCACTCGGTTTCGCAACTACCTTCATCCTGTTAAAATCGTGTAACCATGTGCGCGCACATTTCGTTATATCGCATAATTTCACTCCCATGATTTTTACCTATCGCCGCTAAAGAAGTATAACTTCAAAAATTGGAAGACGTGTAGTAGTAATAGAGCTTTTTGTGACAGAGGTCGTCGAATGAAGTACTACCGCCATTCTTATTTCTGCCGCTAAGCAGCATTGTTGTGTTCCGGTCTCAAAGGCGTGGGGGCAGGTGTAATTCCAGGTACATGTGGCTTAACACCTACGCCTCAGATTGAAGACGTGTTCCTTGCATACCCAGCGAAGTGTTGTTCTGTTTATAGGCGATACTTTGTCCACTTACCATTAGGTGGGTCATCTGTTAGAAATGTGAGGTTCGGTGTCATCAAAATACGCACTTAACTGTGTTTAGGTTAAAGTTTAATTATATTATAGCTGCCGGACTGAGTAAGTATATAGCATACATTTTCGATGAGTCTAAATGTAGAAACAGCACCTGGCTTATATTGATACTACGATAATGATAAATCATAAACGACGATTTAAGATCGATAATTGATTTGTATATTGTAAAATCAGCTAAAAGCTGCGTGTACAATGTTTGTCTTGTATTGCATGCTGCAGTATCCCCTAAGTGGATACAAGAGCCCTCGGACGCATCGGTACTTGCGGGGGAACCCCTCGCGTTACATTGTCATACCACCGGGTCGCCTACACCCCATACAACTTGGATGAAGCAAAGAGGTTGGTCGATCTATCGCATCTAGTTCTTTATTTAGTACTTTACAAATTATGTAAAGCCAACATCTCCTGAGGATGCTCCGGTTTCGAGCGTAACGTCCGTAGAGGGTACATTGCCGAAGATCTATTTGGTGTGGAATATAAAGATTGAAGAAATTATAAATTACACCATACAGATTCTCCTGCTTTTCTTATAGCAAATTAAGCTTAATTTTCTCGGATTTCTACAAAGCACCGCCTGCTTCTGTCCAATACTGTATAAAAAACTAGCGACTTTGCACGGGTGCAATGTTTGCAAGTGTTTTTATAATTCGAATTAGTTTTTCGGGAGTTTGAATGTCTTTTTAAATCTCTGATATCCTCTATGGTTTTCATTTTAATAAATTTGCTGTAAAGGTCAATTTTGAGCCTCATAAAACGCGCAACGTAAGATACGTTGTATTTAATTGGATAAGGAATAATACTGTATTGTATAAAACAGTTTTGTAAATAACCCATATTTTCTGTGTGTGTGGTTATCCTTTGGCTATAAACATATACCATTGCGAACGTTTTTGTAGACCATTTGAAAGTGTAAAAATACTGTTTAACCGTATTTGGCTCCACCTCGTAGGATTTCGACAGTGTTTGCAATTTAAGCGCAAAAAATGTGTTTGTTTATGACATCACATTAGAAAACTTTAAAATAAATATATTTTGCATGTATTATACATATAAACCTTCCTCTTGAATGACTCCATCTATTGAAAAAAACCGCGTTGAAATCCGTTGTGTAGTTTTAAACATCTACGCTCATGTAGGAACAGACAGACAGCGGGAAGCGACTTTGTTTTACACTATGTTTGTAGTGATAGTGATAACAGCAAACGCATTGTTGAGCTACCTTTTTTAAATTTCTAATTGAGAGTGTGTACACTCACAGCGTACTGTGTCAACGGCTTTGGTTGTAGACAAAAATCAGTAATAAAAACATATTATATAGTATTTTTTAAATTCTTAAAATATCAAAATTAACCAGTAAAACCGTACTCGCAATTACGGTATTAATATTCGGTAGAGATCATTGTATTCTCTCTGGCGAGAATATTATACCTTATCAAGTATAGCGGAGAGCTATCAAGTCAGAAATATATTCAAGATAACATATATTTTGTTTGCTATAGAGAACCCCGTAGGTGGATTGTATTTTACCTAATATTATAATTGTGAAAGTGCCTGTCCTTACTTTACGCTCTAAATAAGCAACTGATCAACTTCATTTTTGGCATAATATACTTAGTTGAGAAGTTGAGAGTTACTACGAGAACATAAGCTACTTATTCTTCCAGGAAAACAAATGCTTCCCACGAGAATTGGAAAAAACTGTAATAATACAACGGGAAGTACAAATATACTAGTCTGTTGTTGCCAGAGTTAAATAATAAACAAATTCAAAAAAATTCAAAATTCAAAATTCATTTATTTCACTTAGGCCTAATATAAGCACTTTTGAAACGGAAAGCAGATTCTACCGAGAAGAGCCGGCAAGAAACTAAGTAGTTGCTCTTTTCCAACATCAACATTTACAATCATTTTGCTATCTTGCGGGAGATGAGAGCGAGAGTAAAATGGAAGCAGCCAGCCTGCTTCCATTCTACCTTGTCATTGAGGAATTCATCAAATGTATAGTAACCTCGCTGTACTAGATGCGTTTTTACACATTTTTTAAATGTATGCATTGGTAGGTCAAGAATTTCCTTAGGAATCATGTTGTAAAAGCGTATACTCAACCCCACAAAGGAGTTCTGCACCTTTCGCAGACGATATGCAGATATCACTAATTTATGACCGTTTCTGGTAAGTCGATTGTTAATTTCAGCTTTTGATTTATAAAGAGTAATATTTTGCCTCACAAAGACTATATTATTATAAATGTATTGCGAAGCTACTGTAAGAATACCTATTTGTTTAAATTTTTCACGAAGCGATTCGCGTGATCCAAGTTTATATATTGATCGTACGGCTCTTTTCTGTAGTATAAATATACTTTCAATATCTGCAGCTTTTCCCCACATCAAGATCCCATAGGTCATAATACTGTGAAAGTATGCGAAATAAACAAGCCTAGCTGTTTCAACATCGGTAAGCTGTCTAATTTTCCTGATTGCATATGCAGCTGAGCTGAGTTTACTCGCTAGGCTTTCTATATGGGTACCCCACTGTAGTTTACAATCTAAGGTCACTCCTAGAAAAACAGTGGAGTTTTCTATTTTTAAATTAAAATAAAAACATGTTATGCGTGGGATTAAAACTAACTTAAGTTCAAAAATCAAGTTGTTTGGATTCAGAGTTAGAGCGGGCTGCTGGACAAACAAACAAGTTTCCAGATTTATATTATTAGTAAGAAAGTAAGGATGTTGTTAAAATCTCATTTCAAAATACAAAGCAGCTGAAGAGTTTATCGTCAGTTAATATATGTCGTATTGTTCCAGCCGGTTCTGCATCAGACTTCGTTCCCATAGTGAACCTAGGAGGAAGGTTTCAGTTCCTGTCGAACGGTACTCTCGGGATCGAGGCAGCTCTTGCCTATGACGAGGGCTACTACATGTGCAAAGCTGAGAACGGAGTCGGCACTCCACTCTCTAAGAATATTTTTGTAGCAATTAATGGTAAGTTCAGAAATAAGAATTGATTTCTCATGATGAATAACTGAAAAGGAAGCATCCAGCACTAATGTGAATGTTTACTGAAATTTTTAATGATTCCTTCTTCTAAATAGGAAACAACTGGTTAGTAGATGAGATATCAATAAGCCTATTCTTGGAGAGTTCAAGGTAACTTCTTAAACTAAGCGATCATAACGTGCGGCCAGAATTTTCTTCTATTAAATAAATACACAATTTTTATTATTTTCTTTGGACAATACGAATGACGCTGTAGATATGTCCCATAATCTGATTTGGAATTGAGGATGAATGGTCGTTCTTAAAAAAAAAAAGTGGCATACAGTTGCCAGAGTCACTACAAACAGACATGCTTTACGTTTCAAAAATGTATATCTACTTTTTTTTTAATTTTGTCAATTCTCACGGGATGACGTTTTATAATACCAAGAGTAAGTAGTCAAACTTTCCACTATAGAGGCCTTTTTATTACGTGACGTCGTTCGGCAGAGCCGGCGCGGTTTGAAGTGACGTCGCACAACGTGTCCGCGAGGCGCGAGGCGGGCGCGACGCTGGTGTGCGAGGCGCGAGGTGACGCTCCTCTCCGCCTTTCCTGGTCACGAGACAACGCACCGCTAGATCTTTCTACCTATAGGTATCGTTAAATGCTAATTTAGTTAATTAGAAACGAAGAAACAAAACTTTTAATTGGGAATACACAAAAATTCAAAATTAAATTAAAAAAAAACTTAAAGTCTTCACAACCTTCCGACCAAACTGCCAAAATGGCACTGGCAAAGAAATAATTTCACGAAATAATTCCGTGTTGCAGGTTAAGTATATCAGAAGCAAAGACTGATAGTGGTTTAAGGTCGCAGCTGTACATCAGCCGCACCGACCGCCAGGACTCCGGCGTGTACAAGTGCCAGGCGGTCAACGCGTACGGCCACAGCGACCATTATATTTATCTCTCCGTCCAAGGTGCGAAATCTTACTAACGAGTGCTTTAAGTATCAATTTCAACATATAACAGGTCCTAAGTGCATGGGATTCACATCCTAAGTTCATTTGATTGTTTTATGCACTTCGAGTTAGGTATATCTTCCAATGTTACAAAAAATCTGAAACTATGCAAACTATAAAATGAAGAGAATTTTGAATTGAGTTGAAAAAGGAAAAGGTATTAAATACGAGTACTCCGGGTAAGGATCTCGTGAGTACCCGGGGGAACCGAGTTTGATGCACGCACCTCAGACTTTTATTTGAGTAAATTTTAAATAATTAAATATGATAGTGAAAATATTGTTAAGAAATCTGCAATTCTGAGAGTTCTGCATAATGGTCTCAGAGGCGTGTGAGGTCTACCAAACTCCTCATCGCCAACGTAGACTACGACCTCTGCCCTGATAAAATAGGGTGCTAGAGTCAATACAAGCAGAAAAACTTGAAGTTTCAAAACTGCATATATAGGGCCTAATTGAAATAAACAAATTTTGATTTTTTTGATTTTTGATTTTGAATTTGAGTTTGATGATAAATTAAGAGATTTTCAAGTGTATATATATATATTCACAGAAAAGCCGGAAACGCCTCAATCTCTGTCCGTAACCGAAATCCAGTCGCGCGCAGTGCGGCTGTCGTGGAGTCTGCGCTTCGACGGCAACTCGCCGCTGCTGGGCTACACGCTGCAGTACACGGCGCTGTCAGCGCAGGGCGCCATCCGCGTGTCGCACTGGGACGGTGCCACCACCATCAACGTGTCACTGCACGGGACCCATTCCCATTCACACGTCACGTAAGTTGAATGCCTAAAATAGATTGCTTCAATCTCTGTCCCTAGGTTTGTGACGTTATCACGATAAATCGATGAATGGCGGCTGCACGCACGAAAAAGCATTGTCACGTTCCGCCTGAGCTCAGCGTGCAAGCGAGAGGGCAGAAAAAGCGATAGAGAGGCACGATCGGCATAAGCATTTGGCTTGTGCCGCATCTATCGTTAACGTAATCACGTAAAATTATCGTCCATACACGATAGCCCTCGTGATGGTAAGCGGAAAATAATCACCTTTAAAAAGAGCAGCAGCGTACGGCATGCAAGAATAAAGTCTTGCTAAGTGCCGCGCTATGTTCAATAACCTGAAGCGCAGTACTCATATGTCTGTAATAACACCGGAAACTACACCCTTCAGACCAAAACGTTCTGCTTGGAGCCAGAAATATTCATGGTTGTAGTAATAGCCCGGACGAGCTCTGTCACAAAAAGATCCACTATTATAATACTTCACTTAAGAGAAGGCTATATTCTTACAAAAAAACAAGTTGAAAAAGTAAATTTACAAAAAATGTGTTGATTCTTTCCAGTTAGAATTCTAACTTATCCAAAAAAGTTTCATTACATTTCCGATAGAAATTTAAGTAAGTATACTTTGTACACTAATTATTTATATAGATTATTAGCACCAGCGGTGGACCCACGTATTTTTTTTTTTACTTTGCAGGCTTACCAAGAAAGGTGATATCCACTACGAAGCCCTACTAAGCAGCCTACGCCCACACACAGCATACATGATACGCATAGCTGCCGTCAATCAAATTGATCACAGTGCGTTCACTGAAGCTGTAGTCGTCAAGACACAAGAGGAAGGTATTCATAAAACATTAATAAACTATCCCAAAACATAAGAGTAATCAAACGAGTAAGAGACGAAGTATTGCCCTGGGTTTATCTCTATTGTTGAAAATAAATTTAATGCCTCCTAGGAACGTAAAGTGTTCTGGAACTTTATACTGAAAAGAGCGTTAAGTCTTACAAGAGTCATAAGGTATTCTTATTCCAAATCTTAGAACCCTACTTCATGACACTATTATATGGCCAGTGGCGAAACATTACACTTTTTCATCTTCAAAGTTTGCCAAAATATAATTGAGAACAAAAATCCTAAAACATCTAGAATGAATAATTTCCCAAGTTTTATAAGTTTCCCAAGTTTTATAAATTTTATAATCTTTATCCTCGAACTTCCAGCACCATCAGAAGCTCCAAGCGGCGTATCAGTATCAGCAGGTGCGGCAGGAGAACTGCACGTATCTTGGCGCTCACCTCCACGGGACGCATGGCATGGTGAACTACTAGGATACTCCGTGTCTTGCGCGGAGCTAGGTCCGGACGCTGTGACACTCCCCAATTCAACTAGGTAAAACATTCATGCATAACCATGAGGGATACTTACTTTTACTTTCAATATCTTTTCACTTAACTTTAGAAAAGTATTTTTTTATGCACTAATAATTGACGGACGAAGTAGAGAGTACACGTGATGGTAAGTTCAAGCTCATACAAGGCTCAAAAGAGAGCCACATTACGCAAGGCATACAAGGAACTCGTCCTGCAATGCGCTACCCTGTGTCCGTCAACCTGAGACGTAGGTGTTAAGCCTCTGTAATAACACCGGCAACCACGTCCTACAGACCGAAACACAATATTGCAACAATGCTGCTTAGCAGCTGAAATGAGCATGGTGATAGTAATTCTCCCTAACTCATATCTTCTTTAGCGATAAATAATTCTTCATGCTTCTCGAATTATTTTATTATAGACCACAAACCAAACCCGGTTCTTTCTACGATACCTTACCATTTCAATTTTCACGTAATATACGTATAGTCTGCTAAGTTAAATGAGTATTCTTAGTTAAAGTTCTATTCTGTTTATTACTTGCAGAACTCTAACAGTTAACGGCTGGTCAGCAAGCGAGTTAACCTTATCAGCGTTGAAGAAGTTTACGCGATACGAGGTGCGAGTGAGAGCATTCAATGGAGTCGCGGCCGGACCTCCTTCTGCTCCCGTCACTGCCACGACCTTAGAAGGAGGTGAGAACATGTTATTTATGAATTTCATATGAGAATATCTATTTTATCCCAGGAAAAAAATCAGTTTCAACGGTATTTGTAAAAAACCATAAGAAACGTAGACGAAGCATGCTGGAAAAAGCATGTAATATATATTTTGCACTTGTTGACGATTTCATCTGATAAAAAAATCGTTGAACACAATATGAGTAGGAGTAAGCTAAAACGCAATATTTTCATAAACCTACATAAAAAGTCTAGCCTTTAGTCTGGAATCTTGCAGACACTAACCATACATCAATTTTACTTATAATGATTTCAGTTTTCAACCAGTGTATGGGTATTATTCTGAGCCATATTTGAAACGATAACATTGTAGTTTAATGCCCTGGTATCTTCAGTTCCAGAAGCGGCTCCAACTAGAGTGACGTGCTCTGCTCTATCATCATCGAGTATCAAGGTATCGTGGGCACCTCCACCGCCGGCCTTCCGCAACGGCATCATACAGGGCTACAAAATCATCTACGCACCACTATCTACTAGCCATGGTAATTATTTACTATAACTATGGATAATAATGAACTGTACTACATCAAAAATTGTTAGATAAAATATTTCTCGTCCTCAAATCTTTAACTTCACTAATCTAGAAAAATTTGTTGTCTCTAGACTTTCTCGCCACCTTCGGTTCTGTAACTTGTCTGATTGTTGCCAATCCTTGGCGGCATGTCATCAGCTCAATAATTTGCGATATAGGTATATCTACAACAATTGCTGTAAATTTGTGCATTTTGTAGGAAGACAACCGCATGGGAAGCTACCCACTGAGTCGTATAAAAAATTTCATAGTTTCTCTAGCTCCCCAAATTATGTTTAAGTATCATGATAGCCCGATAGGTGCGAGGGGGTTCCCTTTTCCAGGAAAAGAATGCGAACCTCGGCACGCACCCGTTTGTTGAGAGTTAAGTGCATTTCAAGCAATTAAATATCACTTTATGGTCATGGGAAACATCGTAATACGTGCCAGTTCTCCATAAGCGGATTAATCAATCCGCACACTTGGCTTGGCATGTACAATCTTCCAAATTGCTTTCACATTTGACAGCGGAGGGTGCGGAAATAAAGCGCGTGTCGACGACGGAGACGTATCTGCACACGCTGCACAAGTACAGCAACTACTCGCTGCAAGTGGTCGCCTACACCGCCGCGGGGGACGGCAAGCGCAGCGCGCCCACCTACTGCATGACCGAGGAAGATGGTATGTCTAAAGCGAAGGCCACACCGTGGTGCCCAATCTGTTTTTAGCGGCGTCCAATGACAAGCCCGAAGTATATAGATTATAGAATCACAAATTACATTACAATTTCCTAAAGTACTAAGCTAAAAGTCACAATTTCCCAAGGTTTATAAAATAGAGTATTTCTAAGTTGGAAAAAAAAATAAAAATACGTACGAGTATTAACTACTTACTTGTCTAACGCTCATGTTCCGCTTCAACCAAAAATCGTTGGGAGCTCTGGTTTCTGAATTTGTAAACGATTGTTTATACCAAGGATACATTATCCAGTTAGGTGGAATCGATTAGCTATAATAGCGTGAACGCAGCTTTGGTTGACACCCAACGAGGTGTGCGAACACAGTCCAGCGGCTCCCAGCGATTCGCTGGGAACCGCTTACAGCTTTAGAAATGGTAATTATGCCTTACTTTTAGAGCAATTTAATCTATTAAATGAACTTTGGACAAAAAATATCAGGAGACGTAATTACTTCATGGTTGCATAACATCAGCTACATATTATTGATACAAACGTTATAAGTTATTATTTCAAAAGCTGTATCTATATTATATTTGCAGTGCCATCAGCTCCAGAAAAGATAAAAGCGCTGCCGTATTCCAGCGACTCAGTGCTCGTGAGCTGGCTGCCTCCCGTACACCCCAACGGTGTCATATCGCACTACACCGTTTACTATCGCGAAGCGGGGCGGTGAGTCGTCAACTTTTTCATCTTCTTAGTTACTTTTTCAGTTTTTAAGATCAATTATTGATAAAAAATCGTCTGAACTAATTAGTTGATAATTTAACTTTGGGGTTGAAATCTTTAGTTTAACATTTTTGTGACAGGTTAGGTAAACATTTAAGCTTCACTGTGTCTGCTGATAAGAACCCTGAAATAGAGCTGATGTTCCAAGTGAGAAATCTCATGGAAAACCAGCTCTACGAGTTCTGGGCATCTGCTACCACGGGTTCTGGTGAAGGAGAATCGACGCCTGTGGTAGGACAAGGACCGAGCGCAAGGAGTAAGCTTGTGATATATATCCTTAATTATTTATTTATATCTTGTTGGAAAGCTTAGCTGTTGACAGGTTTAACTTAAGTTTAGCTGGAGATTATTTATGTTCTGGGAATTGAGAATATTGTACTGTGCAGGTGTTCTATGTTTGGGTAGAGGGTCTCAACCCTGTATAAAAAATGTAATTATGTTAAAACTCTTTGCCTGAGTTCTATCCTTCTTGAGATTTTTATTAGTAGTGATTGATAAAAGAGAGCACGTTTACCTTAATGTCCTCTCTTTGTTCTCCCTGGACCATAGTTAAAATATTGAGACTTGCGACTATTGTTTAATTAGTAGGTACAAATATAATTAAAACTACGAGATAGCTATATTAAGGTTAATATAATATCCAATTTGATAAACATGTTCACTGTCAAAATAAATTAGCTCTGTTTTCACTGATCACATTTCCCTAGTAACCCTGCGAGTGATAAAGAATATAAAGTTTTGAATATCAGGAATCTAGAACCTTGTTTTTTTGACTACCAGTACCAGCTCGCATCGCCTCGTTCGGCGGCGAGCGGCGCGTGGGCGCGGGGCGCGGCGCGCTGCTGGCGTGCGCGGCGGTGGGCGCGCCCGCTCCCCGCACGCGCTGGACGCACGCGCGCGCGCCCGTCACGCACCACCGGTACTACCAGGTCACCAGATCCGGCCACCTGCATATACGAGGTACTCAGTGTGTTCACGCTATAGGCATGTTAACTCATTTCAAAAACACTGCCCAATGATGTTCGGAAGTATCTACTATATCCAAAAAATATCTTAATTTCGCACAAAATAAAGGTTTTGTTGATATCAGTTGACAGTTTTTAACTACTTGCACAATTTTATCTTAATTGCAGAAGTAAACGAGCAATCATCTGGCAACTTCTCGTGCACAGCCACAAACAGCATCGGCGAGGACTCCATTGTTTACGTGGTTAAAGCAGTGCTACCACCCGGGGCACCAGCCTTATCCCTTCAGTACACAACTGCTACTAGTATCAAGCTACACTGGAGCCTTCCCACTTCTGATACTGACCAGCCTGTTCTTGGTAAGGACGTAGTAATTATAAGTATGGCATGGCTTTTAAACTGTTTAAAACTATAAAACACAGACCTCAAAAAAATAATATCATATTTCACTTCCACATCAACTAATCAACGTTTAGAACCATTTGACGCACCAGTCAAGGTACCATTCAACCGGACATACTTACTAATAGGCATTTATCTGAAACCCTTTGAACGCATACTGTATTATACGCTTACGTGCCAGTCAAATTCTTTGAGTATCTTGAAAAGTCTTGCAGGAGTAGTATGTACAATCAAATTAATGTTTTTCGTTGAATCTAGGATACATCCTGCAGTACAAACAAGCATCCGAAACAGAGTGGCACAGCATCGAACTATCGCCAGAACAGACTTCCTACACCATGGACATGTTGAAATGTGGCACAACATACAACGCGAAGATTCAGGCTCAAAATAAGATATCCCTAGGACCGCCCAGCGAAATACTCACTGCTACTACTAGAGGCGGACGTGAGTAACATAAGATTGTACCCTCTTATTGTGTGATCGGAATAATTTCCCAGAAACACTCGTTCATCCGTTGCGCAGAGCAAAACCCGTTTTATATCTTCACAGATCACAGATCTTTTTGAGAAGTTTTCGACGGCTACTTATCTGACCTAATTGATGTTCACACCAGTCTTCCTGTGTTCTTTAGGGATATTTGCTCTTCGCAAAATTATATCTCTCATGGCCAAATAAAACTTTAGACGCAGAATATAATGAGCAGTGGGAAAACAATGATTTGAGGTCTGAAATAGCTTACAATACATCGTCCGCGCAAATTGTTATTTTGACTTTGACCGTATGCAATTTTTGAGGTTTCCTCTTTGTAAACCAAGGAACTCAAAAAGGCTTGAATTCGTTGTTCTATCCCCATGTTCATGAAATTTTAATTAATTATCTATCGTTGAGAAATTGAGGTTCAATTTACCTTTATGAAAACGAAGAAAACTTACCGATTTTGTAAGTTTTCTTCGTGATGACTCTACCAGGTTTCCTTTTTTTATAGTAGGCAAGTATTAGTTGTCGGTGCGTGCAGATGGCTCACCTGATGGCAACTGACAAACTTGTAAACTGAGCAATATTTCGCAGGGCGTCCAAGGAACGTGTCCTACAAATTGTCGCCCTGTGTCCATAAAACTGAGGCGTAGCTTTATGTGCATTTAATTACACCGGCAATCACGTTCTAAATTTATTGTCTTCTCAGGTCCCAAAGCGCCAAAACCAGAAGAACACGTCCATACGAATGCTACTGCAATCAAAATTAACCTGTACGCTTGGCGCGACGCTGGCTGCCCGATACTTGGATTCCGTGTTGCCTACCGGCGAGCTGGTGACGACCATTGGATACAGGTTGGCTTTTGCCTTTATTATTTATTCAGGCACAGGATTTTACAATTTATGTTATTTATACGTACGAGTATATTAACGACTCTGCTGAGTCTTAGAGACCGACAACTTAGTATGGTTGTTTGCCCAACGTAGGCAAAGGCCCTCCTTTCCACTTTTTTCTGTTTATAGCTTTCCTAGTCCATGTTTCCCCTGATATTGCTTTTATTTCGTCTTCCCACTTGGAAACTGTCTACCTTCGTTTCCTTTTCCTATTTTTTCCACCATCCATTCCATGATTTTTTTTTATTCTAGTTGCAACATCTTCTATTTTCGAATGTTTTCAGATGGTTTTGTTACATACTCGGTCCGATTTATTAATGTTCAGCATGCTCCTCTCCATTGCTGTCTGATATCATATGACATAACAAATATATATATTGTTATTTTATCTGTCGGTTTTCTACAGGCCGGAGCTGGTCTGAGTGCAGCGAGGCACGTGGTCGGCGCATTAGCCCCGGGCGCTTGGTACGAAGTGGCCGTGGAAGCGTGGAGCGACGCCGGCGTTGAACGAGTCACGCTCCTAGCTGACACCCATACCCTTGCTGGAGGTACTTGTGTAAATCTTTAAGTGATATGCTAGTGTTTCCTGCCACGTATAACTTGAGTACCTTCAAGGCGAGAGTGAATTTGGGTTTTCAAGGTAAGCGCTTTACAACTTTGGCATTATCGTTGCTTTTCATCAAGCGTATATTATCAGTAATTAAAAAAAAATGTTTAGTTTAAATCAGGACTACCTTTAATACGCAATCCAATCTTCGATACGCGAAGCAAGCCTTTGATATAGAACTCAGAAAGAGGTGCAATTCACATCTGACATGGTCCAGTTAGTTATAGGTATCAACCGCATACCCATAACGGTGTATACGCGGCATCCTACGGGTGTAAAGCGGTAACAGTGCGAGCATGGTTCCAGTTTTCGCCTGAACAAAATATTCTGCCTGGCACGGTGTTGTAACTTGTCACCTTATATATTATCAAAATTAAGCTTAACATCTGCTTCTATCCAATACTTGTCACCTTTATGTTTATGTCCTCATTTCAGGACGTATTCCTCCTCTACGCGTAGTGCCGCCTCCCTCTGGGGGTGCGCGCACGGGGGCTATGCGGACTGCACTCGTTTGGTGCGCAGCCAGTGCTCTTGTGATCGTGGGCGCGTTGGCCGCCATTTTGTGTGTACTGCACGCTAAGCGGAAGTGAGTTTTACAAAGAAAGAAAAGTTTTACTTACACATTGCGCCACACGATCACAATTTCAACGACGCCACTTATGTGCACAACCTGAAGAAAGTGATTCCAGCTCAGCATTGTACTGCATGCACCATGCAATAGATTAATAAAAAACGGATTGTATGGTTTTATGAAACCACGGTAAAAGTGAAACTTTTTTCACATTATAGACATTTAACTAAAAGTTTTCGGAATAATATTCCATTCGCTTCATCAAGCTTAATTTTATACTTGGAAAATGGGAATGATAACTTATATTTTTATTGAACTCTGTGTTTTAGAGTAAGACATACATGATACCTACCTAACAATTATTTAGATGATATACACATATTAAAAAACAGAAAACAATATTTTATAACCATTAAGTCATTTTGATCCGTTTTTCAATTATTTTCAATCATTCTATTAATAAATTAAAATAACACCAAAAAAGCAGCAATAAATCTAAGACTATTACTATCTAGCTGTAGTTTAAAGCTGCAATAAAGCTCCCGATCTAAATATTTGAAACAAATCTTAGGCGACAATAGCCTATTGGTTAGGATTTTAGTCTACCGACCGAGTTCGATGCCCAAGTCACGATATCGTTAAGAAGGCATTGGTGCAATAATATGAAAAATTCATCAGAGCAGTCGTAGCAAATATAGCAATCAAGTTCTTGGAGACTATCTTTTATCTGGATTGCAAAAGCCGAGGCTGCACCTGTAAACATAACATATTTAACGAATGTTGTTCTTCCAGGTTCTTTTGCTTATCTAACGACCACTACTTGCGGGACAACCGCAAGCTTAGCGAAAGCAACGAAGCCGAAAGGGAGAAGCTCCGAGAGGGACACAAACTGTACTCCTCCTCATCCATCAACGGCAATGAGAAATCCAACGATGATTCTTCAGGTAAGAATAGTAAATTAGTAATATACCTAATCGCCATAATATTCGCCATATTATCTGGACGTGACTGTAGCGTTTTGATTTTTTCTTGGTCATTTTGTGGATCCTTAAAAAGTTTAATAAATATTTTAATTATTAGAAAATACGAAATTAAAATATATATAAATAATAAATGTTGCCAGCGCTCAATATTATAAAAACCATTAATGCAAGATTAAACGGACCGGTTGCAATCAGATGGCATCAAGCAAATGCAATGTTTGCACCAAATAAACAATTTAGAGTTATCTACGTACATATATCCTTTCTCATAATATAAATGCCAAAAATTCTGAGAGCTTTTTGGTTTGTCCTTCCATCGCAAAACAACAGATCGACGTTGTTTTTTGCATATAAATAGTTTATGGGTGTCATAGTGTCTCTTTTTTTGTTAGGTAGGATTAAGGATCTTAGAACTATATTACCAATAATACTTTCTACGTACAACGGAAGGTTCCGGCCGACCAAGTGCGGAGACAAGCCCAGAGAAAGAAGAAGAATATAGATAATAATTATCACCCCTAAAAGGATTAAGGATCTTAGGACTATATTACAAATAATACTTATCGCACTCCTAATATTAAGCCTAACTATAATTTTAAAAGAGTGATTGTAAGTTTTTTCTTCTTTCTTGCAACAACTTTCGTAGGGAACTGTATAGCATTAGAAGGGAAGTAGGCATGCATTACACGTTCGTAATGCACGCGAAGAGAACTATACAATCTAGTTAAACACATTAGTACCCATTAGCTACCATGCATACTTAATTAATGCAGTATGTTTAAGTCGTAACCTTGATGATTCCGTTATCGATAACGGCCTTGTGCGCGCGCACCTAGCGCAGATCCCTTGTCCGATTATGATTTATGGCCGAGTCTGCAGTGATATACTATAGTTTGGGTGGTGGGTGGGTGATACACTACTATAGTGTGGTATATTAAGTATCATTCAAGCTTTAGTAAGTTATATTTTGTTTTAGCGGAGCTGTACGAGATCAGTCCGTATGCGACGTTCGGCGGCGGTGCGGCGGCGCACTCGCTGCAATTCCGTACGCTGGCGCGCCGCGACGACGACGCTGCGCCACCTCACCGCAGGCGAAGACGCGCTTGCGATCATTATAGATACGGTTCGCAGCTTTTATATATTATCATACTTTTTTAAGGTTTTTTTAGGTAGGCAGTTGTAAATAGAATCTTTTGTTTCTGGTAGTTTAGTTCTTATAGTTACTTTATTTCTAATAATATTATCCAGTTACTAATATTTATACGGGTTTTATAATATGGCTTATAAGCCATTATATGGTTATATAGCCACAGAAGTGAAAAAAAATTAACAGTACAGAAAATATGCTGTATGAACCAAAATATGATTTTTGTTTCAATATTTTTTGTCTTGGCTCCCACTTTTTTTTAGTGATATTGACATTTCCTCTCAAACTGAGCTCGCACCTTTTTGCAACAAGGACTATAATTTTTTTTTGGAATTGGAATTGAATTGTTTGTCAAATTTCGGTTTCTTTACAGATGAGTCAAGCCTCTCAAAGTGTTCAACAGTGGAAGCGCGACACAGGCTACGCGCCGCTCCCGCCCCCGCCCCCACGCCCGCCCCCGCACCACACTGGCGGGAGCGGTCAGACTCCGATGACTACAGTGATAGTGCTGCCAACACAACTACCAAAGGTACGTGATATACTGATCAGTAACGTGCTGGCCACAAGACGCGCAACCTGACTGGTGACTAGCATCAAACAGGGCAGCGACGACCGGAGATGCACCTACCCATTATTTTATTATGCGACGGGACCGCGCGATGCGGTTTGTCCCGTGGCCAGAAGTAAGCCTTGTATTGAAATACATCAGAGAGGTGGTATGGAAGGCGAATGCATCTCCATTTGTGAGAATGAAGAAGTTAAAAGAAAAAATAATCAAAAAGCTTTCAATCAGCGGAAGCTACAGGATGCAGCTACATAAACAAAAGGAAAACTGGCTATGATGAGAAGAAACGGAACTTGAGCAGAAGCCATACATCTGACCAACTCCACACTTTTTTTGCAGAGATATCTGGAACAGCTTTACATAAAGAAGACTTTTTTATTTTACTAAACTGTTTCGTGTGATTTTATTATTTCATTTGCTGTACTGAAATCAATAAACGGACTTTCGAACTTTTTAAATCAGCTAGAATTTCCAGAGACAGATAAAGAACAAACCAATTCTAAACTTAAAAAATTACTGTGGTCAAAAACCATGATTTATTAACTAAAATTATGCGCTGTCAGGTTCAGGCGGCTCCGGTGGCGGCAGTGCGTACGGCAGTGGGCGGCGCACCGCCAGCAGGTAGACCAGGTACCTCCCTGCCCCCCAACACCCGCCACCGTCATCCCGCACAACTGCACCACCGCCACCACCCACATGCACCACTCATCACCACCACCAGTCATCACCACAACAAACACATTCACATTAAGTAACATAGAGTTCAAACTTAACTGACCTAGTCAGGAAGAAGTGGGAAGTAATCTAGATTTTAAACTGTTTGAATAATCACTAGCAGCATGACCCGCTTACTCGTTTGCTCGCATTATATCACAATGTGTAATAAAAAATCAATTCATAGTAAAAAAAAACTAATTTTTATTTTTGTTATGTCATATTAATGGCCAACATACAATAATATTATTTATTTAGCTACTTTGAGAGAAGTAAAGCAGAGTTATACGAAAAGTGCCGTCGAAAAATGTTATTAAATAGTTACGTTATTTACATTAAGTTGAATTTTGTAGGATAAAAAGTTATTGGGCAGAACATCACAATTTAATAATACAAGAGACATAAATACCTTGTATTATTTAATTTTTTTTTCACTTAATCGCTATTATTCTACAGCGGAGGTCAAAACGGGAGCGATGGGCTTTCGGGAGTATTTGCACCAGTGCCTCCTGATATATCCTCGCTAATAGACAAGTAAGTTACAAAAGAAAACAATATAAGGTTTTTTTTGTGAAACAATAATGCTTCGGGTTAGATCGATTGTATGCATAGCGATACGTTGCCACAAATTATTGTTAAAGAAGTAAGTTAGGTGTGTAAAAAAATTGAGCCATTTAAACGATTGTCACAAGGATTTAATGTATTTTTGAAGTTATAAAAAGAGAGAGTAAATTTTTACGATGCGCGCGCACACCGGACACGAAAAACCTCCACCCTAAAGTTTGCTATAGTCAACAATTCCGTTTTTCAATAAAAGGTTTGACACTGTACACTTTGAATTGTTAAAGTCTGCGGGCTCATTCCGGTGATTTAATTGATTCAATTGTATAAACAAAAATCTTAAATATTAATGATGAAACTTTGTTTTCCAATAGTGAGATACGAGTATATCTTTCAATGTATTAAATACCTATTTCTATTGTTAGAGTTTTATTTTTTCTACAAACGCAGAATAAAGCGAAAGATAACATTTTTGAAAAGATTTTTATCTTGTTACGCCAAAGAGGTATAACTTCTAACACGTGTACAAGTGTACACACATATATTTTTTTTTATTTCTTTGTTTATACATAGAAGAATGTTTGATGTTTGACTACCAGATTTTCTAAGAAATGAAAATAATATGCTTTTTTTACACGGAATATAAATTTAACACTTACCAAAACTAAAATTTGTGAATTTTTTTTCAAATTTCTTATGACTCAATTCTTTTAATTGCTCAAATGCTTAATGTAATGGTAATTAGTGTTGACGCACCAACAGTCGCTTGGTGCGCATTAAATATATCATGTTATAAATACTGAAACTGTTCCAGATACCAACAAAGAAAAGAACAAGAACGTCGGGAATGCACAATCCACGTCTAACATTCCATGGTCCATTGTAGATTTTATATATTTAGTCTAAAAATAACTCAACTGAACCGTTCAACGCAACCTCACCTATTTTACATAGATTTTGTTACGAAATAAGCTTTTATGCGTAAATTAAAATCATTTCATCAAAAATATTTTATTACATATCACGACAAAATTAGTTCTTGGCAATTATTTTTGAAAATCCAAAAACCTACACTTCATGAATTTTGGATAATCTGAAAAAACTGTAAACGAGATAAATATAATATAAAATAACAAAAACTGCCCTTTTGTATAATATTTTGTGAGGCAGCTCCTCAAAAGTAATTAATAAAACAGCTAATGTACGTGGATAAGCTTTTTTATTTTCATAAATTAATGTATGTTGTGTTGTATGTAAAACCACAATAAGGCTACCAAGTAAAGCCTCGTTCATATAAAAAAACTAAAAAACGACTTCAAACCCTAGACAAGGATTACAACTTTGTGATTTAGTCGTTCTCACGAAACCCAATAGCTAAGTGTTAAGAAATATTTGTTACTTACATAGAGAATATTTACCTAAATAATGTGATTTATTTAACCGCTGTTACAGACAGTTTTAACATAATAGTATTAAAATGAATGGGTTTGTAAATATTAGAATTGTAAGTAGAAAACTTCGTTTGCTGTAATTTAAGCGCCGAATAGAAATCACTACATACATTTATCTGGTATGTAGATGGGGGATAATATGGGTTCTCTAAGCATGCGAAAGAAAAATATACTTTTTAATTACTGTTTTTTTTCTTTTTATAGAGCGCAGATTTTACAAGAGAAATTGTAATGTCATGAAATGGTACTAAATTGTTGCTTATATGTGAAAAGGCATAGATCGATAACTTGGCTTTAGGTCTGTCTATGGCAATTTACCTAACATTTTTATTACCTATATTTTTATAATTACAACTTTAAAACTATATGATACTTAAATTAAATTATTAAACCAGCTTATCTTCACATACTACAGTATTGTAATCTTAACAAAAAACTGTTAACAACGTGAAGGTACCTAATAAAAAGTAGCCGACTTAGTAGTAATATTCGGAACAGATAGCCTAAAATCCTCCCCAAAGTAAGGAAGTGACCGACGCCAATATCTTTACTTCAGGCTGGTACTGATAAGTTTTAAATTAAAAAAAAAGAATATTTGGCCCAAAACGGAATGCCCTATATTCCAAAGAGGAGTAGGTAGCAATTAATAAAAATAGAAAACCAAGAATTTCTGTTATTGTGTTTCAAGCCAAGTTTTTGAAATAAAAGTTAATGCCGTTTTTACTTCTAGCTCAATTAAATAGTGTTCATAAACAAGTCAATAACAATAAACTATTAATAATAATTGTACTACTTACTACATTTGTAGTTACTTTTGGACAACATTTTTACAATAATTTATTGACTCGCTTGTTAAATGGCTATTATGTAAGAATACAGTGTAATGAATACTGTATTAAAAAACTCAAAACTAAATATATACTTGTGCATTGATAAGTATCATTAATTAAGAACTTGCCGGCAGCTTCGGTTTTTGCACACTGATTTTAGCTCACTTTTATCATAAATAGTCTTACGATCGGTAAGACTATTTTGGCTTCTGTTACTATTTATCTAGTCTGCATTACTCATACATGATTAAAAATAAATTGTCTACTTCTGTTAAAAAGTTTTTTTATCAAACGTTTATTTTAAATCTTTCATGTTTAGAACTCCTAAGTGAACTTTGAATTATAATTGAAGTTTTTTTTACCTTCTTATTATAAAAAATAATAAAAACCTAAGTAAGCAAATTGTATTACGTGAATTGAAAAACATCGTTATGTGCGCAATATATTGAAATTTTACATAGAATGTCACTCGGCAGAATAAATGTGTAAGCCTGAAGGAAATGTGATAAAATATGAAATCATACTCTCTCTGGGCTTTCTGTAAAAATATATAAATGTATCAGTTACCTACCTACTTTAATTCATGAAGATAACAAATCAGAAAATGATAAACAATGATTACTCAAAATCATATTTAAAAAAAACATTAAAAAAAATACTCAATGTCACAAAAAGTTGGCTAAGAAGTTGACTCAGGCAGACAGGAAAACCCCGCTTTTTAAAACTGCATCAAAAAGTATTGAAATCAAAATATTGTATTAAAGTCAAATGAGGAGCAAACTTATTTACTGTATTTTTTAAGAAAAGCCGAGTGACATTGGTGCTAATTCAGCTGTATAAAGAATATCTTAGGACTAAATTGCCTGGTCTGATTAATTGAATAAATATGAATACACTAATGCTATCCTTTTCACGATTTTCTTTTTGGACAAGGATAGTCAGTTGTAAGACTTGATAATTTTTTCATTAGAAATTGCTGAAGGTACATCTGAATTAGCTCCATTACTAAAGTATAAGTTAAAATAATTGTAAGTTAAACTTAAAACGGCTGTTCCAAACCGCAAAAGATACATATCATTATAATAGACTGCTAATAATAAGCGATTCGTAATTCTTTTACTGTATTGTTGGTTATAGTTGATTAGCCTTTAATTATACACTATTGTATAAAAATCTTTCTATATACATGTTGTGTAATAATAAAATTATTAATTTAATAATAATAGGCAGAATGATGGAAATAAAAACTGTGTGTCGTAAATATGTATTTATTTATTTAAAACCCAAAGATTCCACAGGACGTACGGATCGGCAGAGAGACTGCAAACGAATCCTAGATGGGTACCGTCGTTCGTCATAATGCAGCGCCCTAAAGAAATGTTCAAATCGATTCATCAAATATAAAAGGGCCACTGATATATTTTTAAGGAAATTAAAATCGCAAATTATAAAATAAATCAGTGCCATCTTTTTGAATCCACCTACACTACCAAAGCCTACAAATTAACTAAGTTGTATTTTCGTCACTAAGGTATTCGACTTTGGTACTTGCTTTACAAAAATACTTAGCCAAATGTGACAACACGATAGTAACATATTATATCATTGGTGAGATATCGCTGTGTGCAGCCTAATGTAATACAAAGTCATCTCGTGCAAGTGCCGCCTTTTACCGTTTTAAGTCAGTACCACTAAGTCAGTTTGTTTAATGAGCAGTGATAGGAAAAGGTAGAGCATATTAACCCGAAACGTCCACTGCTACACACAGCTCATTTGTTGAAGTTCTTAAATCCACGAACGCGGGCCGATTGTTTCCAGTAGCTCCTAGCGACTAGCTTGCTGTCTGTCTACCTCGTTGGAAGTCAACCAACGCTGCATTTACCGGTGCATGATTGCTATTCCAGCATCTTGAGAAACCAACGTTCAACGGTCTCCGAGTTATGTCCCTGCCCATTTCCACTTCAGATTCGCGACTCGTTGAGTTATGTCGGCTAATCTCGATTCATCAAAAGATTTGCTCAATCCTGATTTTATCACGTGAAACTACTGACTCAAAACAAAGCTTCTAATAAGATCCATAGTTTATAGGGCCATAATTAATTACTGACATCACGCACTGTTAGAAGGCTATAAAAAATATATATATATATATCAGACTTGAAGTGCTAACTGCTAACGAGGTGGTGCTCGTACCCACAGTCTTAGTACAAAACATATTAATAACGCTCTAAATACAATAATTATATTTAAGAATTATAGGTGTTTCACAGCATAGATTAATAACAAAAATCCAAATAAAAGTATTTTTAAAATTATATCGTAATGGTCGGAATTGTTTCTTTAAAGTTCTATTTTCTGAAGTTGACTCATTGGCGGACGAAGTCACGAGGGTTCGCTAGTCTTAATAATTTTGAACGACATTAATTATTAGATACTTTGAAACACTGATAGTAATTATTAGGTATTGAAAAAATATCAAATAAGTACGATAAGTATTAATTTAATACCTCTTTTTTATTAATAAATATTAGCACTTATATAAATTAATAAGACCATAATTAAAAAACAAGACTTAAAATAATAAACAAGAAATAATTAGTATACCCAAGTCTTGTTAATATTATTTTTAGGTAATTAGTAAGTTATCATCATCATTATTGGCCCACTACAGACTCTGGTCTCATAATGAGAAAGGTCTAGGCATTAGTCCACCACGCTTGGCGAGTGCCATCCCAAATGTAGATTAATAGATTTCACACGCCTTAAAGAACATTATGGAGATCTGTCAGGCACGATGTTCTCCTTTATCGGAAGGAAATCTTCATTTTGTTTTTTGTTGAGTGATATTTCATTGTTTCACTTAGTTGCCTCATTCAAAAAACAAACTTTAATTGGCAAGAAGCATTTTAACTCTTACAAATAAAAAAAGGTACAAAAAATTAACGTTTTAAAACAATCATACTAGTAATGGTTTACGATGTCCTTTAAACATGCGAAAGCTTTATAACATAAAGAGCGGAAGAATGAAGAGTCATATTATTTCAATAACTTATGCAATGAAAATACAGTCCTCTGCGAAATTACTTAAGTGCAAACTTGACTTGGCTTGCGGCTTGCGTAAATAAAAATCTGTTTTGTATAAAAGTGGGTGTGGCTTATGGGCACTCCAATTTTGTCGCTAGTCCCGGCCGCGGCCCGGACGATTCAGCCGGATACTGTTCACATCACATTTTTTTGTTTGCAACACCAAGTGCCTTAGTATTTGCCGAACCGTCGGGGAAACTGTATGTTTTTGATTTACGCGTAATTTTCTAAACGATTTATTTAATTTTTATTTTATATGGACAATGAATTGTGAAAGTTTGAGTTGTGAATTATAGTATAGTATACAAATATTCTATGGTGATTTTTTTGTGAGAAGTTGGTGAAATAAATTTCGGTGCATTGTTTTGGTTCCATTGAAGTCTAGTCTATTGATTTATCGTAAGCCAGTGACCTGTTTTTCGTATTTGTTATGTGAATCTCGTAAATAATTAATAGTAACCGTAGAGGGCAGTGTCCTTAACCGAAGAACTAATTAATGCGCTACTGCTACAGTCATGACTGCGGCGGAATATCTGTTATGATTAATGTAATATTGCAGTTTAATTTAACTGAATAGTTAGGATTTTTATTCGTTATGGTGTGTTGCCCACAATGATGACGCCTGTCGACGAAAAGAAAGATGAAAAGGTAATTTTCATAGTATAATATAAACTGTTTTAATTAACTATTGAATAATTTTAATTTTATAGATCTGAATTTGCTTGACTACTGTATTATTTAAAAGACCATTACAAGGTGAACCAATCGCAGGCTTTTCATATGCCTTTAACTCACTACAGCTACAGAAGATTTAAGAAAAATATCCCAGTATTCAAAACAATTTAATTCTCAACACATGCTGTGTTGAAGGACTTAAAATAAAATAATTATCGCCCCCAACTGAGAGCTGAGAGAGATTCTAAATTTGGATGGATATAAGTATGTATTAGTGACTTAGAACTAAAATTTAGATGCAAAATTGTAATTTTATGTGTTGGGAAAGAAATGTGCATAGAAACTGTCTTTTAGAACATTGCTCAATATAAGCTTATTGTTTTAGAAGATTTTTGTTGTTACAAAAGTGAGAATTGGTAGCTTGTGGGGGGTCAAGGGTACTATCTCTTTAAACTTATCTGATGGTAAGTAATGATGCAGTCTAAGATGGTAGAGTTTTATCCTGTGTCACCAAACAGATTATTATAGCATATTAAGTTCAGTGGTCAAAATATATATCTGTTGCCCACATTCTTTAACCGTGTTTATTATGATTTTTTACAAATCCCCTGGGAACCATATGGTTTTATAAAAAGGAGTCTATGTTACTCTCTGTGTTGTCAAATAACTCTGTGCCAAAAATCAAGTTTATTGGCTGTTAGGATAGGAAGGACAAACAAACAAAAACACATTAACATTTTTAATCCTAGTTATATAGAATTTCCTTCTTAAAGTAATAACTTCAAAAATAATAGTCTGCCAGCATACTACAACCCTGACTTTCGGTGTCCTAACAAGGGGTTATAATTATCGCCATCTAATGATGATGACAATAATTATAACCCCAGTCTCAGTTCTCAGTCTTTCAATATCCCACTGATTGGAGCAGGCTTCACTCACATGTGGGAGACAGAATATGCTGCACCAAGGCAGGTTGGCTAGCTTCAACAAATATGAGTGATATTTTAGTGATATTGACCAGAATCTGTTTATGTGTTGAGGCAAGTGGGTCTAGGGTGCAGATTTCCTAACACCAGACTTGTATTGCATATTTTTAAAAAAATAATTCAATACCTTAGAAATAGTTGCCCTAACCTCCCATTCATGAAACTTCATCCCCACTGTTTCTGAGAAGTTGACAATGATGAATGTAATCTTATGTTGTTGCTAGTTGGTAGGTAAAATCTATGGTTACAGCAAGTTTTAATGCTTTGTCCAGTATGTCAGTAAGGTAAAGAATATTAATCTCAAAAGCATAGAATTTTACAATACCACTTGACTACGATTTTCTTTGCTGATGTAGACATTCCCAAATTATTTTTAATGCTATTAATGAATTATGGTTCCAGCAAGACTGGAGAAGAAAAGAAATAATTTTTCACCTGTATATTTTTAAAAGAAACATGGTTATCGTTATCTCAATATGATAGTAAACAAGGAAATTTTTCTTGTTATCTCTCGTCTCAAGTTACATGAAGTTAGGCAACTCTTTATCTAATGTTATGTCATTAGTTATCTCTTATCGTTGACTAACTTAGCAACCGCTTTGAGTGTTTGTGTTCACATTTATTGTGTCATCCTTTTTACCAGACTAAGTATGTTTGTATGTCCTGTCATCTGTATATGTAATTTGAATTATGAATGTAAATTTAAAACTGTTGCTGTCAAATTATGTTAAGAAAAACTAAAAAATTAATTCAATATTCATTTGTTTCTAATAGGCATACTTCATAAGCTCATATCTGATTATAGACCAAAGACTGATCTCAGATAGACAAATAAGAAAAAAAGAACCATTCATAGGTTTTTGTAATGCAGATTCTCCCTTACCGTAAATTAAAAAATATAGATTTACTAGTTATCATATCTGTATACAAATGGCTAATTCGAATTTGACTGTACTTTTATAGGCGAGTGCTGGATACATTACATTTCTTTTATGTTATGCTGGACGTCCACACAAGTTAAATAAGTGGAAAATGGGGGGTTGAAGAAAAGAACATTGAATGATTTCAAAGAGACATTAGAAGCTAATTGTTTCTTATAGCACACACCTATCCAAACCAATGAGGTTGACACTCCCAAAGAAAGTGGTTTACTAAATCCAATTACTAATACTCTGAGTCCTAGGTTGAAATTTTTGTATTTAAACACTTTTTGAAGTTAGAGACGTAAATATCTGCAGTTAGCTTTAAGAGATCTTCTTAAAGGTACTCCTCGAATCAAACATAAAGTTTTATACAGGAAACTTCATAATTAATTGTATACTGTACTGTAAGTTGTGGACTTGTAAAACATATAACACTGCTGATTCAAAACAACAAATTAAATTGCTGAAAAATACTTTCTCCTGTGTAACTACCTTTTTTACGGAGGTCATAGTTACTACTTCACAATTAAATAGTAGCACCATTACAGCTCTCATTACAAAGCTATAATTACTTTGACACCTGTTGACTGTTTGCCTTCTGTGTTGTTCAAAGAAAAGTGTGTACAACCATTTTAGTCCTGCTGAAGCAAAACCAGAGCGCTTATGATTTTAATGACTGTTTGTTTTTTTGTTTGTATTTACATCAGCTGCAACCAATGTCACACTTTTAGGCACTATGATAAGGATATCTAAAGCTTTGACCCACCATGCTGGGTCTATGATAGATAGCAAATTATTAAAATTAAAATGTAATTTGAATAGTTTAACCGCCATTACAAAATTTGTTTTTGATACCTAGTTTGCACCGTTACACATTACCAGTTGACCAGTATACATTGTTTTTTACAAAAATTTATGCATCAGCAAAGTGTTAGTTATCCTACTATCCTACTGTCCTACTAATATTATAAATAAGAAAGTGTGGATGTTTGTTACTAAATCACGCAGAAACGGCTGAACGGATTTGGATGAAATTCAGCATAGATGTAGCATTTGACATGAAAGAACATAGGCTACCTTTAATCCGGATTCCTTAAGAACTTCCTGAGGGAAAATAGTTTTTTTTTTACGAGTTAAGCCGCGGGCAGACAGCTTTGAAATTTGGTATGCACGTCACCTTTACAGTGGCTTGCATACAAGGTATGCACAGGGTATCCAGTAGCGGGCAGATAATATAAAATGAAAAAATCTCCAGTACGAGTTATAAAAAACTTAAGGATATGCATTGTAAGAGTTCAAATAGTACCCGTGGTAGAAAAAAAATTGAGCGAAGCTTTAGACCCAATTCTGAAGTCCACGCAGACGAAGTCGCTGGCAGAAGCTGGCTGTCATAATAAACGTTAAAGCCTACTGAATCGTATTGGATTAGCGTGGTGGTTCTATGATGATGATGATGGTAATGACGAGAGCAGACGTTCGTGCCCGCACAGATGACGAATTAGTAAAATAAAGGTTGTAAGACTGTACGAAAGTCCTATGAATTTTAAATAAATAGAACAAAAAAGTAATATGTTCGGAAGTGAGTGTACAAGTACCTTTTCTACAAGTACCTACACGATGTTTGCTTCAACCTTTTAGCCTAGCCTTTTACCTTAACTACACCGAACGCTGTACGGTAGTTATACGAAGTGGAAATCCGAATCACAGTGAAAGCCTGAATGTAGGTTGAAATAAGAGGCAGACACTGAGCGATGGGAAACGCTAAAAGGAAGCGGCGACCTTTATTGACCCGATACTGAAGGACTGATAACCTGTTACAGGAGACCTAGTTTAAAACATTGTGTGTCTATTAAAATTAGCAATTCATTCGAGGGTAATTGTAGGTATATCTTTTTATAAAAAAATATCAGATGAAATCCTTAAGAGGTCTCTTTAAAGTTTATCTTCATATATATATTTCTTGTGTGCGTGTGTATGTCACTGAACTCCTCCTAAACGGGTGTACAGATTTGAATGAATTTTTCGTTATGCGTTTGGGTGGAACCCGGAATGGTTTAGATTCACAAATCAGCCCGACAGATGGCGCTGGGGTCCGCTAGTAGTTTATATAAAATGTAAGGTTATAGAAAAATCCTATTATAATATTAAGGAAGAACATGTATAATAAAAAAGCTTGGGTATGAATTGCTCTAACTTCATAGCTAAATATTAACGCGACTGTGAGATGGTGATAACAAAACCTGGCTAAGTTTGTTGTTGACTCTTCTTAGAACCCGCGTTTGGAACCCTCTTAGCTTTAGTTTTAAGTTAACTAATGCAGTTATCACCATCACCTAACATTAGTGGTAACATGTTAAATGTATGAACGCTTCATAAGTGCCTGTGATAAGGTTTAAATGAATAAAACACATTTGAATTTGAAATTACTAAGTATTTGGAAATACTTGGAATTTCGCGAAAACAAAATAGTAAATACCTAGTAGGTTTGTATAACCTACGTCGAAGCTTCAATATAAAATACATAAATAGATAGCTCATCGAAATATTGAGGGACGGGCATTAGGTACAGCTTTTTTTTTGCCCACGTGATGGTAAGTGCCCAAGTATACCATCGCCTATATAAACACTTAGAATTGTTAAGCCTCACGGGTCTGATGAAAGTTGTGATACTCTTAAATAGGTACATATTTTTTTCATTGTTATGAGCTGATGGTTTTAAATACGTACTCATTGACTCAATTTCAACATTTCACTTTCAGATCCGCACAGGCATGGTGCAAGTGTCGGATGGTAAATCACGGCCGAGGCCCGCCCGCCTGGTGCTCGCGATGGAGGCGGTGACAGTACAGCGCGAGGTGGTCATACCTCCCCAACCGCCGCGCGATAAGAGCGTGCCCCACGCTAGAGTAAGTTTTGTTTTACAAGTGAGCCCTTGACATTAATATGTGATTATAAATTAATAAATAAATATAATACACACACACATCAAATATATACAATACACACATCGCCACCTAGCCCCAATGTAAGCGTAGCTTGTGTTATGGGCACTAAGATGACTGATGAATATTTTTATGAATATAAATAAATACTTATATAAACACCCAGACACTGAAAAACATTCAGAATTATGGCGAAACCTAGGGAGGCCTATGCCAAATGGCAAGCTGATGTTACCGATGTCCAGAATTAACAAATAACTATTACATCATTACATTATACCTACTCCTTTTTATTTCCATTGGACCACCAATCAGCATTTGGCGAGCGTGGACTAAGGCCTTAACCCCTTTTCATTGTGGGAGGAGACCCGTGCTCTGTAGTGGGCCGGCAAAGGGCTTATGTGATGATGATGATGATGTACAGCTAAATATATATATTTATAGCAATCTGACAACATCTGTACATGCAACATCTGTACATGCAACATCTGTACATACACTATAATTCTATTTAACTTCATATAAAAAGAAAAAACCTACCTAAATCTGTAATGTAATTCAACATACCACCCGCTCCCAACTTACTCTGCATCATTTTATCAGTAGATTGGCGCAGTTTGCAGCGACCCTGCTTTCGGAGTACAAGGCCGTGGGTTCGATTCCCACAACTGGAAAATCTTGGTGTGATGAACATGAATTTTTTCTAGTGTGGGTGTTTATATATTATGTATATTATAAGCATTTATTGATATTATTCATAAAAATATTCATCAGTCATCTCAGTAGATTCCCATAACAGCTACGCTTACTTTGTTATTGACAATAAAACAATAAAATATTGACAATACACGCATCGCAATCTAGCCCAGATTGCGATGCGTGTATTGTCGTATAATTTATATGTATTTTTATTTAAAAAATAAATAAAACATTCGCTTAATAATTTGTCACGGGTGAAATAAAAATTACGGAAGACGAGTGCTGGCAGCTCCTTGACAATATGTTTTAATAATACTATATGAAGATATATTCTAGTTAAGTTCAGACATCGTGCTTTTAAGTAATGAGAACGTCCCAAAAGGCGACATTCCATCAGAGTTATGCGAGAGTGTTCCTATTAGGATTCCTTCATTTTCGTTATGAAAACAGGTCCAGTTAAGCTAACTTTCGTATGCTTAGTGAAGCTCCAAATCATCGTCATTCTCAGAATATTAACTGCCCTGCAATGCTGGACACAAGCCTTTTTTTTAAGGAGAGTTATAGAGTTTTAAGCCTCCAAGAAGCTTCAATGTGGTTTAATTATTAGGTAATTCGATGAACTTTAAGTAAGAAAAATTAAGTAATTTGATGACCGTTTGAGATTACGGTTCATATCATCCTAGATGGTATGAAATCTGTCTGTCATATCCGTGCCTCGTTGATGTGAATAGCAGCTCCCCCTAGCACCTGTCTCGCATGTCTCGTTAGCTCCGCTCCGCCTTAAAGATAGGCGTTCTCGCACCTTTTACAATTCGACTGTTAGAAAGTTGGTATTCTGTAGAGTATTGACACTGCTTAAAAAGCAAATTTTCTTAGACTCGAAGTATCGAGTAATTTCAGGAGCGAATGTTCTAATTAACTAGTCAAAATGTGGGTGGTCTCGGATTGAGTATTATGGGTGGCTCTGAACACAAGCCCTCCATACTCATATCGAAGATATACAAGGACACTGCTTAAAAGCAAATTTTCTTAGACTGCTTCTATTCATTTCAGGAGCGAATGGTCCAATTAACTCGTCAAAAAGTGGGTGGTCTCGGATTGAGTATAAAGGGTGGCTCTGAACACAAGCTTCCCATCCTCATATCGAAGATATACAAGGACCAAGCGGCTGACCAGACCGGGCAGCTGTTTGTCGGAGACGCAGTTATTAAAGGTAAGTTAGCTCATTTAGTTTGGCATTAGCTGGCAGGTAGTTAAGGACATAAAAATAATTAATGAAATTAATAAAGCACGTAATCTGCGACGTCACGGGCTCATGAAGCCGTACAAGTGGCGAGTGAAGGCAATAAACGTCATTATGTACCCGTTCGCGTTTACCGATGTTTTATACACATGATACAGTTTAATTCCTTTCACGTGCTTTAATTAAATTTGCCGATTACGCTCGACGCCGCCTTCCGAAGTAGCACGCTAGCAGCCGAGCACTTTTATAGGCCAGAAGGAACTAACATTATTTTTAAATAAAAGTGGGTTTCGGACCGAATATTACGAAAACATACTGCGACCACTTTCCTGTTTCTGCATTTCAACCTTAACCTCTGCTTGTACAAAAGAACACTAAGATCGAATCAATAAAGACGTCTATTTGATCGATCTATCTTATGAGCCCTGATAAAACACACCTGTTGAATGTTTTCGTGGGAGTCTAATAGTTTTGCATTTGTTTTAGGGGTGCTCCTTTCTAAATATTATTTTGTTAATATTTAGAAAGGAGCACCCAGGACCAGACCAGAGAAAATACAGAAATTATAAATTTCCAAAACGCCCTTAGAATCGCGACCCTATTGTTGCTGCGACTTGTTGATACAATGTCCTTGGTTTTTCAAGTTATTGACACCCGTTATTGACGTTTCAGTTAACGGCGAGTACATAACAGCCTGCAAGCACGACGACGCAGTCAACATCCTCCGGAACGCCGGCGACATCGTGGTTTTAACTGTTAAGCACTATCGAGCCGCCACGCCCTTTCTGCAGAAGCAAGGTAGGGTGCACTTTATTATGCCATCATAATTCTATTAACCCATAACCTGCCCACTGCACGGGTCTCCTCCCACAGTGAGAAGGGGTCAAGGCTGTCCTTGGCCAAGGGCTTTTTTTCCTTCACCGTTGAAGCAAGTGATATTTGAATTGCTTTGATATATTGGAGATGTCTCTGAAAAAGTTCAAAGTTTGTATTAAACTTAAACTTATAGAAAAGTCCTATTATTGTATTAAGGACTACTTCAACGATAAAAATGCTTGGGTGTAAATTATTGCTCTAACCAGGTTGCTTCTTTAATAGTTTTTAAAGGACAATGTGAGATGGTGATAACAAAAAAAAAACAGGCTAAGTTTGTTGTGGACTTCTTCTTAGACCAGGGCGCGTTTGGAACCCTCGTAGCTTTAGTTTTAAGTTGACGAATTTATTTATCGCCACTCCTATGTCATATTTTACATGTAATGTACGTATCGAAAGTGCCATCTATGTGCCTGTTTGAATAAAGAGATATTTGACTTTGCTTAAAACGCAAGTTAGAGCTGGGATTCGAACTCTACCACCCCGATAGTGAAACCGAAGTCCTATCCACTAGGCTAACGCCATTTTGCTATCGCTATTAATCAAGTAATTTGTTTTATTTCAATGAAATTTCTAACCTTAATATCATAATCTATATATTAATATGTGAAGCCAAAATTTTTGGACGGAGGAGTATGAAATTTCTCACACTTAAAGAAGGAGTGCAACACTAGTATGCTTAAATGTGTCTTCTTTCAAAGTAATTGTTCGATAAATAATAAATAAATATACTACGACAATACATACATCGCCATCTAGCCCCAAAGTAAGCGTAGCTTGTGTTATGGATGCTGAGATGACTGATGATATTTTTATGAACAATATACATAAATACTTATAATATAAACAGCCAGACACTGAAAAACATTCATACTCATTTCACGAACTTTTCCAGTAGTGGGAATCGAACCAACAGCTTTGGATTCATAAAGCAGGGTCGCTGCAAACTGCGCCAATCGGCCGTCAATGTTTTTGATAAAATGTGATATTTTCATATGTTTGAGAGAATGTTCTTTTGTCAGCGGACGCAGCCTCCGATACTGACAGCAGTACGGGCGACGAGCACCCCTCGCTGCACAACAAGGTGGATGCCAACTGCAACTCCGAGCGGCCGGCCGACACCAATGGAGGGTGGCAGGTCAGTCACACACCGTAGTACACAAACACAACATAACATACACAAAAACAAACTTAAAAACGGGTATACCCGGGTAACCCGGCTACCCGGTATTGTTGTGGGCTTCTTAGACCACGACACAACAATCGCTTGGAACTCTCGTAGCTTTAGTTTAATACGGTTATCGCCATCATCTCACTATCGTGTGCACATTCCTCATGCCTCATAATGTATGCGTCATCTGTGCCATCTATGGGACTACTTGAATAAAGATATTTTTGACATTTTTTTAAAATTTTTCCTTCTGGTTTTACACGGATGTTTTTTGATATTGATCATACTGCTTATCGTCTAGTACACTGACGTAGTAAGCAATGGACTTCGGGTCAGCACTCAAAAATGTCCGAACTGAATGGGTATTAAAATGCAAAAACGGTATGAATCTCTAATCAGTCTTTATTTGTTCAGACAGATTACACGTACAAAATGGCGTACTGGTAAAAACATCAATATGAAAAGATGATTTTTTATTGGAGCATAATTAATCGAGCACTCACAATTCTCAATGTTTAAATTTTGTTATTGTTAGAAAAATAATAATAGCAAATATAAAAGGAATCGGCTAAAGATTATGGTTGGAAATTAAAATTATTCCTGCCTATCGAGTATAGTAAAAATTATATAAATCAACACCAATCTTATTTTGGAAATTGAAAAATGGAATATACTTATCAAATTAGTGTATTGACGTCGGTCTCGTTGTATCTACGAGGTTAGAATGATACCAAACCGTTTGAAGAGGGTCAAAATCCTTCGGAGTCGGTTACGAACACACGCACAGACATAGGGTGGGAGTAACGCTGGCGCGCCTGTCGCAGAGCGCGTGGGGCTCGGCCGAGGAGGGCAGCCGGCCCGGCAGCGCGGCGGGCTCGGCGCGCGGCTCGCGCCCCGCCTCCGCCGCCTCCGCCGCGTCCGAGCGCGCGCCCGACGGCTGCAAGGAGTGGGTCGACGTCGTCTCCGGTGAGTCTCTCGGACCCGTTCCCGCGCGTGCTGGAGCCAGCTGTATGTGAGTGGTAGCACTGTATTGATCGTCATCATCACCTCAACCAATCCGCTCTCTCTCATCTTGTCCTAATCCAAAGGTTGCCTGGCAGAGATCGCTACTTAGCGATAAAGGCCGCCTTTTGTATTCTACTTCTGTCTTTGTATTTCTTTTGTTTTATTATTTTCCTAACTTCATTGTGGGTGTACAAATAAAGAGTTAAATAATAACCAATGGACGACCACTGCTGGACATAGGTCTTTTGTAGGGAGTTCCACAATACCCGGTCCCGGGCCGCTCGCCTGATGTCATCTGTCCACCTCGTTGGGGGCCGCCGCGTTTCCTGGTACTGGGTCGCCATTCCAACACCTTAAGACCCCAACGTCCATCGGTTCTCCGAGCTATGTGCCCCGCCCATTGTCACTTCAGTTTCCGTAGAGATACTCCTAACATAACTCTATCAATCGCCCGCTGAATGAATGACTCTGAGCCGTCTTATGAGGCCCATAGTTAGCGACCATGTCTCTGATCCGTAAGTCATCACTGTATTGATAGATTCGTTAACTGTAGAAATACTAGGTAACGCAGTTCACAAAGGTTATCCGACTAATCCGGCTCGAAGGACCATATGGTGGAGCCAGTACCCTACATAGGTTCCAGGGAGCTCTGGCTGTCCAAATAATAGTAGCACTAGTAATAGATTCGTTTATTGTAGAAATACTAGGCAACGCAGTTCACAAAGGTTATCCGCCAAATATAAGTCATTAAGGTATAAATTTAAAGATGTTAAAACTATGACGGTCATAGTCACTACTTGTTTGAAAATTTTATTTATGTCCATAAAAATATAACAAAATTTAAAAACAAATGGACCGTAACAATATAAATATTAGAAGCAAAAATAAACTCGTGTAGTTTACTGGGCTACATAAAATTGCCAATTCATTTAAAGGCAATTGTATATAATTTTATAACAAATTACCAAATTAAATCTTTGAGATATCTCTCAATAAGTTCAAAGTCTATATAAAACGTGAGCTTACAGAAAAATCCTACTATATCTTTAAGGATTACTTAAAGGATAAAAAAGCTAGGGTGTGAATTGCTCTAACTTCATAGCTTAATATAAATTTACTGTGAGATAGTGATAACAAAAAAAAAATACCCAGCTATGTTTGTTGTGGGCTCTTCTTAGAGCAGGGCGCGTTTGGAACCCTCGTAGCTTTGGGTTTAAGTTGGCGAACGTAGTTATCACCATCCCCTTACAATTATTTAAACATATTTATGAACGCTTATTATATTTAAGTACACAGCTTATACGTCTCCGTTGCAATTGGGAGCCGTCCGAGTTAACTCGAGATGTTGATTCCCAAAACCGCACAAAACTGATAACGCACATCATTCCTCGGCTGGATGTGAGAGGTGTCTGGCTTTGGATTGAGTCTGTTTGGAACACTCCAGTTACCTAGATCTCTCTAATAGCAGTTAACCGCAACTATGCTATAACGACACTGCCTTGTGCGTTACGCTGACATATCAACAAATCGCATACTAATTGTGATCGAAATTTTGAGTTAAGATTGCTAAACTCCCGCAGCACTTTCTTAATAAAACTTATTTGTTTCAGTACCTCTTATGATGGGTTACGTAACGCGGTACGTGTTCGGTACAGACAAGTTAAGGCCGGGCGCCTTCGAGGTAACAATATTTTTTATTATTTAAGTGTGGGTTGATATTAAATACTTCGACTTGGAAATTAATAATATGATCTTGTCTCGGAATCTATAAACCTGTTTTTTTAATATACATGCTATATATATATATATATATAACGCGATATAAACGCTATCTTAATATTAATATTATAGGAATATCAGGACAATGCTTGTAGCGTGTAAAGATGTTCCATGCTTAAATGTAGCGTTTTGTGATTGGCTATTATATTTTCGATTCTACTAAAAATTCTACGTTGGTCACTTTTGGTACGTTCCACTGGATCTAATTTGGCATTATAATGTTGTATGCTTCATAATTATACAACGCGTCGGAATCGTTTGTGCACGTCAATATCAATCGTTGTATCAAAGTAAAGTGGACCTAATGTCACTTGTTTTAGAGTGGCAAATCCCGTTCTTCTGTTTTTGTTTTACACATTTTCAGTTGTAAGCCAGTAGGCAAATTTGAGCTTTAATGCTATGTAATTAAAATCCATTTTTACCAGAGTTTTAAATATTTCCATACTGGAAAATTCCTCGATTTCGCAGCGAGCAATATATATAGTATTTATTTGCTTGAATATGTGTCTAAAATGTAATTCATAGACTTTTGTTTGTTTAAACAAATTCTACCATTTCGGCATGCAAATATTAGAAATAAGTTTGGCAGTAAAACTATACAGTTTGATCCCTTATGCTGTATAGTTTTGAATTACATTTAAGTAGTGGCGTGCATAGAGGGTATGCACAGGCTATGCAGATGATATAAAATGAAGAAAATTTCCAGTTAAGTGTTAAAAAAAGGATACGCATTGTGAAAGTTATAAAAAGCCTACCCTTAAGTATTCATAGCTAATACTGGAGATTTTCTTCGTTTTATACCCTGTGCCAGTTGCGTGCATAGGGGGTATGCACAAAGTATACAGATGATATAGAATGAAAAAAATCTCCAGTACGAGTTATAAAAAACTTAACGATAGGCATTGTTAGGCTTATAAAAAGTCTATAACTCGTACTGGATATTTTCATCATTTTGTATTTTAAAATTTTAAAGCATTGTTAAAATCTCTCTATTTCTATAAAAGAGAACGTGTGTGGGTATGTTGCGTATAGGCTCCGTAACGGCTGGACCGATTTCAATGAAACTTTGAGGGAATCTCCGGATTGACCTGGCGAGTAACCCTGTGAAGTTTAGTGACGATCGGAGTACTCCTATTTTTGAACTGTCAAATACAGCTTTTATTTACTATGATGATATTCTATTGTTGGGTGTACATGGGTGTGGGGTGGGATAATGATCTTTACCCGCTCGAGAAGAGAATAAAAGTACGTAGAGAAATAAATGATTTAATATATGAGGTTTAAATTAAAAATTTAATGATGTAAGTTTATTGTTTGAATACAATAAAGCAAAATCTAGCCCGGCGAAGCGGGCTGGGTACGCTAGTTTGTTATAAACGCGCCACTTTTACCACAAGAAGCTGTTATTAGTTTAAGCTGCTAGTTTCATGTTTATATTAAGTGAAACTGTTGCTTCGAACGTAAACGCCGTGGGCAGTGCGAGTGGCAAGTTCCCGTGTGCGCAGGTGCGCGGCGCGCGGCCGCAGCTGTCGACGGGCGTGGTGCACGTGGACGAGCCCGCCGCGCTGTCGCACTGGCTCAAGAGCATCTCCGACAACATCATGGGCCTCACCAACCTGCAGGTGCCGAGCCCCTTTACCAACCCACACGGCACGGGTCTCCTCCACAATCGGGGTGTAGGCCGTCCACACGCTGGCCTACGTGATATACTTACATATTCATCATCATCATCATGACAACCAATCGACGTCCACTACTGGACAAAGGCCTTTTGTAGGGAGTTCCACAATACCCGGTCCCGGGCCGCTTGCCTCCAGCGGCTCCCAGCGACTCGCCTGATGTCATCTGTCCACCTCGTTGGCGGCCGACCTACGCTGCGTTTACCGGTGCGGGGTTGCCATTTCAGCACCTTAAGACCCCAACGTCCATCGGTTCTCCGAGCTATGCGCCCTGCCCATTGCCACTTCAGATTCGAGACTCGCTGAGCTACGTCGGTAACTCTAGTTCTACTGCGGATCTCCTCGTTTCTGATTTTATCACGTAGAGATACTCCTAGCATAGCTCTCTCCATCTCTCTCTCGTTGAGAACCTCCTTTTTATGAGGCCCATAGTTAGCGGCCATGTCTCAGTTCCGTAAGTCATCACTTACATATCATTTATTTTTATATCATTTATTGATACACTTCTACACATCTACACTTTCCATCAGGTGTGATTAACACAATCACACCTGATGGAAAGTGTAGATGTAAACACTAGTTTATTATAGTTAAAAAAAAAGATTTTAACTTTTTTTTTAATTCTTAACTTGAAAAAAAAAACACTATTAATGCCCAAGCAACCGGTGGTCAGAGCTCCCGAGTGAGGGAATACATGCCATTTCAATCATTTCACTTCACTGCATTCTGTATCCGACCCTTGTTCCAATAACCAAGCGAAAAATCCTTAAGATGTTGGTCGAAGCTTTTCGCGAGAAGACCACGTACATATAATTATTGTATAACGTGTAACAGAATTACGATATAATATTTAAGGATGATTAAGTATATTTCATAAAGGATCGCCATGTACGAATAATAAATCATAATATGCCCAGGAAATAAAAAGGAAACATAAATTGCTACATTTGGGTTACATTATTGTTGATTTTCTAATAAAAGCACGAACGCACAATAAAACACACAAAAAAAAAATTTTCAAATCGGTTCTGGCGTCTTCGAGTAATCGGGTAACATACATAAAAAAAAGATTCCGACGAATTGAGAACCTCCTTTTTGAAGTCGCTTAAAAAGAAGCATCTCTATTTTTCCATACAGACGACAACGAATTCAAAACATTTTAAGGGTTTCCTTACGAAAATTTAAGATAAAAGACCGACACGTGCATAGTACCGTACGTACCTAATAAAGTGACAGGAGTCTCTTGATTTTAATTTTGCATGTGATGTAAGGGTTGGATCTGATTTCTTTCAGTAAAAATGATAGCAGTGGCTTACTCAAAAACTATTAGGTTTTCGGTTTCGCAGATAAGTCTCAGAAAAAGTGCATAATGTACCTCTAAAGCTTCTGAAGTATTATTTAGGTTTTCATTTACACATTGTGTAAATATATATAATTATTAATATATATAATTATTAATATATATACAGTGAGAGTTCTCCATAGTGTGAAGTCTACCAATCCACACTTGGCCAGCGTGTTGGACTAAAGCCCAAACCCTTCTTATTCTAAAAGATCTGAAGAAAGAGATCTGTTACCTGTAGTGGGCCGGTAAGAGATTGATTAATCATTAATATCATACTTATCATAAATATACAAATAACTTTTTAACATAGCAAATTAATCAGTTTTAATATTCCTGAATATTTTCTTTATTCCTGTAAGAGTTTTTTCTTATTAATGGGTCGCGATGCGTTGCGCAAACGCGGCATATCATATAATTTAAATGACATCCAACATTAAAGCGTTGCATGATTTCAACGATGGCGTGGCGTGCGTTGATATGTTGCGTCGACGAAACCCAACGCACTAGTTGAGGCATCGCCCTTTTTACATAAAATAGAAATTGTGGAACAAGTATAACGTACATGGGTATAGATAGAAACTTTCTAAACACATGTAGATGAAATGTAACTGAATTTCGAATATAGACAATTTATATTGCCGACGATGTAACTTTAATACCATTTTTAAATCGGCTACCTAGTATATCCACTAACTATAACAGCAGTAACTCTGTGGAAAAACAGAAAATTTCTAAGAATAATCTTTGTTAAAATCGCAAGGCATCGACGTTGACTTCTATAACAAAATAGCTAGATATCGATGTCGATTCCTTATTGCCTGCACGTGCGTCCGTGACTGCACGTGCGTTCATGGCTGCACGTGCGTCCATGGGCTCACGCACAGCCAGTGACCCCGCTGTGACGCCGCGCTGGGCGCAGATGAAGCTGTTCAACCGGCACCTGGCGGGCGGCGAGCGCATCGAGTACATGGGCTGGGTGCACGAGGGACTGGTGTCGGGCGCGCAGCCGTGGCAGACCTACCGGCCGCGCTTCCTCGTGCTCAAGGGCACCGACGTCATGCTGTTCGACGTGCCGCCGGTGCGTATACTGCGGCTAGTGTTTGTAGGCTTGATGGTGCTGTTGATCTATGAACGTAATCGACGGCTCAACTTTTTATCGAAGATGGGCTCATCTCGGATAAAAAGTTGACTTGTAAATAACGTGGTATAACATCGGAGTAACTATCTGTCGTTATACAACGTTTATTTTTAACAACACAATTCTTGGTGTAAATAATAATTATTATTTTACTGGCCAAGTACAATTTACACAGACAAAATAGTATATAATATTAAGACTTAAATCTAACAAGAGGAAAGCAGAAATTACAGTTCAGCGAGTCTCTGGTGACTCTAATGGTACATTGCTTATTTAAATTCTTCTCGATAGAATCTGGTTTCTGAACCACTGGTGGTGACTTGACGTTGCAAAAGTGAATATTTATGGTTGTGAAATGGTCATTATTTGACGGCCGACTGGCGCAGTGGGCAGCGACTCTGCTCTCTGAGTCCAAGGCCGAGGGTTCGATTCCCACAACTGAAACGTTTGTGTGATGAACACGGGTGTTTGTATTTTGTAAGTGTTTATTATTCATAAAAATATTCATCATTCATCTCGGTACCCGTAGCACAAGCTACGCTTACTGGGGCTAGATGGCGATCGTAGTATGTTGATTCCCGTCGCGGCGTTCTCCCCGCAGACGAGCCTGGCCGAGCTGGGCAAGTGTCCGGAGACGCTGAAGGTGTACCAGAGCATGTTCCGCACGGTGAAGGAGAGCGAGACGGTGGACTGGCGCCAGCACTGCTTCCTGGTGCAGAGCAGCTGCAGCCTCCCGGCGGCCGCGGCGCCGCGCTACTTCAGCGCCGACACGCGCCACGAGCTGCTGCGCCTCGAGGCCGCCTGGACCAACACCGTCGTCAGCTGCGTCGTGCGCCTCGGGGTGAGCGCCCAGCGGCCGACGCGCTGTATTCATCTCGACTTGTGCGGTTGCCGAGCTCCATTGTCTTTGAAATCCAATTATCTGCTTTAATATCAAACAACTCGCACTATTTCGGATTAAAATGGAACAATAGTTTTCTATACACTCACTCTGTCAAACGTTGCGATCCTGGAACATGGCTTTATCTCCAATTTCTTTATAAAATCTATGTGTAATCTATGGATTTGTTTTTATGCAACGTTGATGTTGTCGAACAAAGTCTATTTAATTTTTAATAAGATAAATAAATTATAAATTGATTTAAAATATTCTAAAACTTAATTTCTGCCAAATAACTTTGATGAAATATTATTGGCAATAATTGCCTCCATTTTTTTACTATATATCGACATCGTCTATTCTGCAAATTAAGCAAAACTAATGCAAACTTTCACTATTGCTAGAACAGCATAGCCATACTTCACCAATTCAATAAAAACATTTAAAATTTTTATCGTCTTAAACTTAAACATAAAGCAACATAAATTCAACAAACTTATCTACGTTATCAACTCACACATATAGTCACCCGCCCATGCTAGCCTGTAGATAGATATAGCACTAAGTACTTAATTAAACGTGCCATCAGAAGATTTGTGATTTGACTAATTTCCAAGCGTAAAATCTTGCAGCAACGCCTAATTTTTTTATGTCGAAATGTAGCAATGCACCCCTAGAACAACACACTCACAAAACCTCATCACGTATGCGTCACTGTGAATGAACGACACTCTTTCTTTTCGTAGTTACCGTTTTGAAATACCGATTATATCCCCTGTCAGTGGATATTATCGTTCTCCCCTACCTGTGCTAGGAGGCAAAGCGCGAATGCGCCAAATTAGACCTTTATAGCCCATTTTTTGTGGCGATTGGCCCAAGTGGCGATTTGGGCACTATTGCAAGTATACAATAATCTTATATCTCCGTTCGTCTTCGTCTGCGGAAGTTGTTAGTGTCGGAATACAGCGACGACCGCCGCAAACGTTGGTCGAGCTGCGAGTACGGGCGGACGGCCGCGCGATACGCTGACGTAGTTAACCTGAAACCAAGCAGTATTCCTAAACAATCTGCCCAGCGTGGGGATTATGGGCAAACCCTGTGACTGTTATATGGCTATTCATAATAATAATGGAGCACTTACTAATAAAAAATGCGAAAGTGCCCTATAAACTTGAATTTTGGCATAAAGTTAGTTTAAAGGTCGGCGGATTCCCATGGGATTTGTAAAAACCGTAATGAACGTGGACGACGACGTGGACACGGTCAAAAGCTAGTTTACTTAAAATTTTACTGTAAAAATAAATAATAAATAATTTTATCGTCAATTTGTGAAAGTAGTGACGGGACACCTCTTTGACAAAGAGCAAATTCTTTATATAAAAAAAAGTTACCAAGTTTTTATACCATATTCTCCTTCATCTTAGAAGTTTTGTTCGAAGACCTCTGTAACACAACGGTCTGCGCTGTCGCCTCGTGACCGAGAGATCTTACAAGCAGTTTTGATTTCTGGCTATTATTTTGCTTTGTGATCATTTTACCGGTAAAAGCTGTAACTACGCAAATGAACATTTATCTGTAACGTTTTTGCAAGACTGTTCATTTGCGTAGTTACAGCTTTTACCATACCATATGGTTATAACCATACTCACAAAACCATATCAAGTAAAAACAACATCCGGGCAAATATCAAAACCCTTAAAAACGTTTTGAATGTAATCTCTTAATGTGATTTATTTTATTTGCCTATATTGTTTTACATCATATCTGCATGATTTGCTGGCAGCGGATAGTGTAACTGCTTTTTTATGTATGTAAGAAGTTGACTAGAAAAATACATATAGACAATGCATTACATATAGACAAACGATTGGCTGCAATAAAACCTAAACAGTAAGAGTTTATGCTGATAAAGCACGCTTGTTTAATAGATTGTCTTTTTATGTTTTGAAGTTGTAAATACTCCTTGCATTTAAAATATGCTTTGTTTGAAATGAGCTCAGTAAGAAGCTCAGTAATCCATCAATAGCCTATGATAGTCCAAAAAAAGACTGCCAAAAGGAGCGTTTGCCCATAATCAACACGCTCGGCTGAATGGTTGGTGATCGCAGTAGATGGTACAAGTAGCACAGATGACGCTGCTGTACATATGTACTCTGTTTAAATTTATAATCTATCTCTGTCCCAATTAACACCGATATCCGCGCGTTTCTGGCTTAATTCAGTAGCAAACATTTATCCAAACTTTCGCATAAGTATGAGTATCTACAAGATTATAGAACATTTTTATTATGTCTGTTATCAATACTGGTTGAATCGGCAACATGTTAGTAAGGAGTTGAAGTGTCGGGTCCCAGTAACAATTCTTGTTGTTTTTGATAGAAAAAAACGTTCACGGTGGTGCACATGGGCCGAGCGGCGGGCTTGACCTTGGACTGGTCATCGGGGTTCTCGCTAAGCGAGGGAACGCCGGGCGCGCCGCCCGTGTGGTCTTACAGGTGGGTGACTCAGTAGCTGGGTGTCGGCGAAGTGGAGTGCGGCGGGGTGACCTTGACATAGTAATGTCATATACAACACAAAAAGTTTCCAATAGTAAAAATCGCGAAAAATTAAGAAATAGACAAAAAAAAATTATTGACTACGTTTTGTAGATTGATCAATGACGATGACTGTCAAATCCAAATTCCGAGTCCCTAGTGAGAGATTTTCTACTTATTCGATCGCGTGGGAGTTTAATTTGATATGTGTGGAATCGAAAGCGCGCCATCTTGTTTTAATACTGGTAAAGTAGTAACGCTAATCCTATTTCATACAAATCGAAAGAGCATTAATACAACTTCCCCAGAAGCAATGTAAATTAAAGAGGTTACGCCGTGCCTTTATTCGAGCGTCTTTTCGCTGTTTTTTGCTTTCGAGTGGATTTATATATTTCTTATGAGTAACGAAACTTTTCGTTTAATTTCGTAGATTTTCGCAACTTCGAGGATCGAGTGACGACGGAAAATCAAAGTTGAAACTACACTTTCAAGATACGGAGACTAAAGTTATTGAAACTAAGGTAAGGGACATAATTACACCTGTTTTTAGGTAAATGAACCGTTAACACTATCTATAGCCTCTGCAACTATACCGGGTGGGACTGATATCCGAAAGGTGTAAGAATCCTAACCAGTTTACTATCATCCATCATCCAGTACCATCTTTTAAGCTTTATCATTACTATCCAGCCATTACCGGCCCAGTGCAGGACTCTGATCAGTTCTCAAACTGAGACGGGTCAAGTGCTGCTCAAGTCAAAGCAAGCTGGTCAAGTGTAGATTGGTAGACTTCATATGCCTGATAGAACACTATGGAGAAGCTCTCCTCACGTTATTTTCCTTCACCGTTAAAGCAAATGATATTTTATTTCTTTATCGAACTCTGTCTCCTCGGAAGTTTTTTTTTGTGGGGTTTTAGCTTTCTAGAACACAGTGCAATCGGAACCTATCACCATTCGCTATCATCTCACTAAATGGCAGTAAATATGTACTCATCAAAACGACCTTGCTCTGTTTGAATAGAGATTAGACTTTGATTGTATTATTTTATTTAAGAAATATGTCTCAATTTTTAGCAGCAAATATGACTATGATTGTCGTTTGTTTCAGGAATTGGAATGTCAAATCCTGCAGAGTCTGTTATTCTGTATGCACGCCTTCCTCACCGCCAAGGTAGCGTCCGTCGACCCGGCGTTTCTCGCCTCCATACAGCAGGCCAACTGATTTGCGGTATAAGACTCATTTACTACTCTTCGTGGATTATGTAAAGAATTTGCAAAGAATTTGAAATTCCTTGTATTCCATTTAAAACTCTATGGATTGGATAAGGACGACGTTTACTTATCCTTGTAAAAGTGCTCGAGTATGCTCTCGCAATTTGTTGTTTTGTCTAAGCTAGAATAGCTTATGAGACCTGTAAATTGTGTCTATACAAAGGTAATTTGGCAAGGGGTTACTGGCACACCGCCCACGAAGTTTCACTAAGGTTCGATTAAGTTTCTATAAAAAGTAAACTAGAAAAACAACCCTACTTAGAAAATAAACGAGCGCCATAATGACGAAATATGGCTTACTAAAATACTAAGTGAATGAATAAAATTTAATAGAACATGAATACGTGTTCTAACCCGTATATAATGCCGACTCGTAATGACTTGTCATCACAAGAGTGTATGATTGTGTGTGTGTGTGTGAATTATTATCTCAATATTATTACCTTAATCTTTTTTCTTTTATTGTAATACAAGATGCTATGGTTGTAACTGCGTAATTTTTTAGTGGAAGTCTGTACAGTTATTTCGTTGAAAAGTTTTATGAAACAAAAGTTTTTCATTGTCATTAATTATCAAGAAAACTGTAACATACCTTCGTAACTTTATCCCCTTTCCGACTAAATATAATACAATATGTCTTCAAGCTTAGTGATTTGGCACGTTTGGCATGTGGCTTTCGCAATTACCGTATGCCAAATGATGCACTTTTGCCAGCGCTTTAAATTGAATTAGTTTTTACTAACAGCGCTTATACAATCGTGAGTCCGACGATTATTCGTTTAGATTGATTATTTAGAAAAGGGAATCTATTTACACGGCATTCGTCACAGAATTGACGTCACAAAACGCATTTGGTCGCTTATAGTCGCCATACTGCGCATGAGAAAATACCTGAGTTTTAAGGTCGTACAAAAAAAAACTCTCGTGCCACTTATAGGTAGTAAAGACTGCTATGAAAAAACTTTATTTTAAACTCAATAGACAGTTTACCAAACGATTTTTGTATTAAATAATGTTGAGCAGTTTATTGTATCTGCTTAAAACTATGCAAATTAGACATAACTGTACGGTAATGTTAACTAAGCGACGATTATTAGTGTTATTTACTATATTCATGTCAAGAGTAACGAGGCTTGTTTGACATATAATGCCTAAATTGTAAAGAATAATATAATATTTATCACGATGGCCTTAATTTCTAAACTCTAACAGCGAATGTAACAAGACTTAGTTTTACGGTGATTCTGACTTCCACTTATTCACATCTCTTCGGTATCTATAACTATTAGTAACTAGGTTCGAATTTTTTGATTTTAATTTAACATTTTCCAGCAAATATAGATTATTATGAATATGCAATAAAGTTATAGTATTTTCCAAAAATAACTTGAACGCAAAAAAGTTAAACTGAGACTACGAATGTAAATGTAGGTATGTAGGTAGGTATATCAATCAGTCGCAGCCGTATTAGAGATGATTGATTTATATACATATGTATAAATGCGCGACCACTGAACATATGATATATATGCTAAAACTAGTAACTATAATAGTTACAAGTTTTATACCTGGCCCAGGTCAGGTCAAACAGACCAGTACCCACTAGTAGACCTCATTGACCGATTTGTCTAAAGACCATCTAAAGAAAACGTTTAGTTTAGAAAATGATTTGAATGAAAAGAAATGATAGAAGATTTGTTTCTTCTAGCGTCCATCTACGATGTGTGTTTGTCAGTCTCGCCTTTGCAGTCTACTATGGAGTACATTTTGTGTGGATTGAGTGTATGTTGAATACAAAAATATGTCTCAGTAAGCAACCTGATACACGTCTCAGAAATCAAAATTGCGCAAAATATCTTTTGAATGAAGCCCTCTCCACTAAACGCTGGGCGCCTCTTGAGCCTATAAATACATACTTAAAATAAATTAAGAAAGACGTGTACAAAAAGGCTAGATTAGGTATTTCCGTTAAAGAGCGATCTCTTCCAGACAACCATAGTGATTCAGTATATGATTATTTTGTACTACGTACTGGTTAAAAAACATCTGAGAATGGTAAGAAAACATCGATATCAAATGTTATTCAACCATGTATAACTGCTCTACATTAATTATCTATTGTTATAATAAAGTTTAGTATCTTTATTAAATTATGTAGCTAGATGTAAACAGTATTACATAATTTAACTATTTTGCTTAAAGAATCTTATAAAGTGAAAAAAAATATTGGTGTTTAATAACAGTCAATTTAGGTAACTTTTCAAAGTTTCTCTGTCACCAGAAAATATAATTTTTACACAGCCTTTTTGACATCGGTTGTATAAACTTTGAAAATGGACGGCAATCCATTTATCACTAGAAACACAAATGAAAAACACTTCCCTTTTACTATAAGTTACCAAAATTGACGATATTAACAATGCGCCCATATTTATAATGAAGTTGAAGTTATCAATGATTTGATAATAATATAACCTATGTTTTTAGTATAGCATAAGTTAAAGCGGTTCTAAAAATAATATTAATAACGATATTGTGTTCAATTGTATATTACTATAAATGCGCTGATAGGAAGCATGATTCTATTTAATTTGCACTGGAATCATGTGCATCGGCCACTTTACCTTGTTAAGTAAAATTAAATCAATGATATGAATATTATTGTTATTTTAAAAAAAAATATCGAAACTTTAGCGCCTGTAAGTTGTCCGTCTTTTTGACCACATAAACCAAAGAGTTTTATAATCCAATTCCGACCTCAAATAGTGAGAATTCACAAACCGTTAAAAAGAAAACAGTACGTGATTAACGCCCCAAATTAATTTACTAGTGCTATCCTTTTCCTACATGCCTCCCTATCCTTTTCTACGATCGATAAAAATGGCTCTACTAACAGTAGTATTTCAATGAAAAGATAAAAATTAATTTCGGAAGATATTAGACCCTGCCTAGTCAAAGATACCTTACTGAAAAATCAATAAATTGTTACCACCTACCTTAATGGAACATCAAGCTGTGTCCACTTAACTTCCAAGATGTTTTTTAGTAAGCGAGTGGCCATGAAATTCAAACTCGTAATACACCTACATTTGACAGATTAATTCTTGGATGCTAAAGGTGTCGAAATTACGTCATAAATTGCATTTCGTTGGTAGTTTCCAGATTGTCACAGATAATCAGGCTCCGCATCCGAAATCACAACGGCTAGGCCGGGCGATCATCACCCATTTGTTGACATGTTTACAGTATTTATTCTTTAAAGGTACTTCGACAATATTAGTTAGCGCAGAAACGAGTAATCTAACGCGATTTAAAGTAACTGCCACCAACTGAATGAAGTTTGTTCTGAATTAACGTACTACATGATTTGTAATACAATAACAACGAATTTTTAACGTTACAGCACTTTGCATGCCACCATGCAACTGCCAATAGCGGATAAGAAATGAGATGTACGAAAATCATCTCTTCAGTGCATACATTATTGTAACATATAAAGCGGCAGTACCAAACTGAATTAATAGATATTACTCATATATATAATATTCATTGCTCCCAATTTAAGTAGAGGCTACCATTTGACTGATTTTTAATAGTTTTTATAATAAATTAACTCGAATATATATTATACACTCAATTACGATATTGGCAGATCTTAATCCCACTTCTGATTACAAATTTAATTTAAAATTAATGTGCTTTGTAACAAAGTTTCATCGAAATAGTAGAATTGTTTGTAAATTATATGTAAAAATCATTGCGCTTGCGTCATATCATTAAATTTAAGAAAAAGTCTATATTTAAAGATCATATTATCTATGTAATATTTGGAATAGAATGCAAAATTAATTTGTTGAAGACGTTTTCAAATTCTATATGTATTGACTAAATCTGCCTGATGCAAAATGGCTATATAATATTCATAGAATCATAGTTTTAGATGGTTATTATGTTTGTAGCCTTATGTTAGAAACATATTGTATCCCACCTGACCTGATGTCACGCCACGCCACGCATAGCATCAACACCATGCAATATAGCGTGCTTGGATAGCTGGAATCGCGTGGCGTGTGCGTTTCTGGTCATACGACATACTAAAATTCTATTTGGTGGAATGTTTTTATATGTATCTACCATTATTTATGTCCAAGAAATACAGCGAATGAGTTACCATAAATTGGTTAATGTTGGAACTAGGAACATTTTTTTCTTTAAGGCTTTAGCAAATCAAATAACTATCCAGAACGCCCATTGTCGTAGACAATCCGAAAGAGATAATGAGGACAATACTGTCAGTGTACTACCGTCGGTTAAAGCTAAATTATTTAAAAACTACAGTTTTATACAACCGACTTTGGCGTCTCTAAAGTAAGGATTATAATAATTCTGAAACAAGAACGTTACACATTTTGGTATAACACTGCTTTAAGCGATGGTAGCAGGCTGATCTATTCTATACTAGTACTGGTTTCCAATAAACCGTAGATGTTTACGTCACACCCGGTCGTAAATATTTAAGTAAAACCAATTTTCTTGCTGCAACTCCTTGGCTGTGTTTTTCAAAATCTGAGGTGCAAACAAAACTGTTTTTATTGTCTAGTGTTTATTATTCGTATACTCTGTAAGTTTCACATTGTTTTAAGGTCTATCCAGATATAGCAGGGGCTAGATATAGCAGGGGCTGCGTCAATGTTGGTGGCGTACCGTTTGTATCAAAATTGTTACGCTTTGTAACCTGAGCTGCAATCTCAGTTGCTTTGTAACTAATCTTATCGACTGCGCCATGTCTATTGGAAAAAAGTATGCAATGTACCCGAGCAGTCATGCCCAAATTTAGGCATACGCCCAGGGTCACGTATCTAACAATAGTATCAATGAAATGTGTAAAACTTAAATAAATAAATTTGTCCCATACGTACATTGTTACTGCGACCCATTGCGTCGCAGTATCTGTTAGGCCCCGTAGCGCGATTATTAATAGCTTTTTAACCCTTCCTCGGGAATTCGGTTATCAAACACATAAAATATTTTTCAAATCAGACTGGTAACGGAGCATAGAATACGGTGACCTTGATATATGTGGGAAGACCTTTAATCGTTTGAAGGTTTTGAAATTAGGGAGATTATATAAGATATTATTGTAAAAAAATGTAGCTTAGTTTAAATAATGTGTATGCATTTATATGTTTTAACACAAGTTACTTGACTTCGAATTTTGATTAGGTATTTTGAACTTATCTAATACTTTCTTATATACTGACCTTCTATTCCCAGCTATTCTGCCAAAACGAAAGCTTTTGATTATTGCATTACAATCATGGCTAACTTAGTTATTCACTGAATTACAGTATGTCTCGTCTACATTAGTAAATATTACTAGCGATTGTTCACAACTTCTTCAGCTAAAACCTTCCGGGATTTTGGTCTTTTTCATGTCATGTCAGTCATGAAGCATTTTGCTCGTATTTCGGAAGTTCACTTAAGCAATAATTTTCATTTGAATGGGCAAATAAGGTCATTTTTTCGTCGTAATCTCTCCATATTTAGGGTACAAAATCCTTGTCAGTTGGAAATCAAGCTGGTCCTAGTAATTTTCTTATATTGAATTAGTTAAGTACCTCAAATCGTAATACAATTCGTCTCCCCTACTTTTATTGTTTAACACATAACTTAAATTTGGCAATTAGATATACAAATGGACAGTATTAACGTAGATGATGCTATATGCTTTTAATCTATAATTCATCTGCGGTAAGAAAATAGGGACTTGTTGTTTGCCTTGCGCATGCCTTTACATTGAACGATGGGTCGAAGCTTACGACTAAATACCCTAGCCTTTGGAACTGGATATCAGATTTCCTGAGTCTGTGATCATTTCCATTTGCCTCAGATGGAAAGTATTTTTGGATCTAATAGCTTAATAGCTATCAACACCGTTCTCTCAGGCGCAAAAATAACAGCACTATAACATAAAGATACTTATCCTTTCATGGGCTAGTGGAGCAGAAATAGCACTTTAACTAGAAAAGGCCCTGGTGCAACGCAAAGATCAGACCCTAAGAGAGGTTATACTAACCTTATCCAATTTAAAGCTGTCAAACGTCAGCGTGTTTATTCACGAGTCCAATCTCTCTGATTCGGACTTTACGAAATGTATTTGTACCGATCACTAGCAGTATTTTTGGCTCCTAGATAGTATTTCTTCCAACCTTAACTTTGGACAATGTTCGATGCACTGTAACTACTAAATACACGCGGAATAATTTATACGCACTGCAAAGTTCTGGAATGCCTTTCCGACTGGCGATATAATAATTTTCCATTATCGTTTGGTCTTAAATGTTTATGAATAAGTAGCGAGGACTTGATCAAATTGTAAAATGACCACGCGCTCCGCCCAGCTCGTCTTTTAATTCATGGACACAATAAGTCAATATTTTCGTGACAAGAATTAGTCTATATTATTTAACAAATCGCGTAAGTTTATGAAATATGTAATTAAATCTAGTATTTTCTGATATTTCAACGATTAATAAAAAAAAACTATTTTATAACAATTTAACTCTTATATATTTTAAGTTTTAAATTGATGCAGTCTACCAACTAAAAACTAGAGTAGAATAACGTTTGATTTTAAATTTTTAAAATAATAGATAAAATAACTTTGAGATAGTTGCTAATTTAATATTTTCTTAGATATTTCTACACAGATGCTATTAGATTGTATTAAATATTTTCGATTAGGTACATAGATTTGTTTTCGAATTTTAATATATTTTAATTTTCTTATTATGCTATTCAAATATATTTTATTTTTAGATATTATAAATTAGAGCACTATGCAAATAAACCACAAAATGAATTATTGTTACGAATTATGTGAAAGTTTTTAAATTATTGCCCATATTAGTGTTGACATTTCTGATATATGACTTATCGTAAGGAGTGTGAGCATCTGTGCCGGCTATCGCGAGCAATGTGCCTCAGAAATTCAACTAGCTAGTTTGGCATTCCAAACACCACATTTCATTTCAAAGGAGCGAGTTTTTAATCGCAAAGCCAGTCAGTCTTCGTTAGCATCCGCATGACGCCATTTCGCCATTAGAAAGGTAGGGGTATTAGTCGATCTTGAACAGTTGTTATTAGGGCTACAGTCGTAAACTGACCTCACACCCCTCCCTCGTCCTTTGAGGTAGCACATCGAGGACACATGGTTTCAGGATCGATCGCCTATAACAGTCCACAGCTGGACTAAAGGCCTCCTCAACGGGAGGGTTCGCCCATAATCCCCACGCCGGGCAGCAGGATTGGTGATCGCAGTAAATGCTAGTAGTAGCACAGAGCACGCTGTTGTCTGTTCTTTGTTATATTCTCTTAGTCGCCTCGTACGAAACTCCCGGTAAGAGGAGGTGTGGTGACAACTGTATTCTGATCTGCCGTCACATCACATGGTTTACTCAGATCGAACGTACCATTGGTGGTTTGGTACATAACTCGTTGTCTTGTTCGGCGCAGTTGCAATTTCTGTTGAAAACATGCAGGAGTAGAATATGACGTGGATAGACATATCTGACGGTTATAAAGAAGAGCAATGCCATTCAAAAAAATGTAATACCTCACATGTAAGTATACGCTAGCGAGTTTATAAAACATAGTATTTGAAAACTAACCCCAGATTGTAAGTAGATATTTGAAGGTCTATCAAAAAAGTTAATTGTTAAGGCCGTTTCAAAAGAATATTTGTAAGAACTTCGTCGTCTACAAATCAAATTCTTGTCTAAATCAGGCATAACTTTTAATATTGTGTGACGTTGATGGCAATTGTATTCGTCAATTTAAATATTATATCATACTCCGTAGACGAGCAGTGTCTTGTAAAAAAAGTATTGTAATGTTATGGATTTATATATTTGTAGAAGTGCCCGATTCCGTTAAAAATGCCAATGTTGATCTTATACAAAACGACGCTTAGCTTAAAACTATTGTAATAAATCGACAATATTAGCGTTCTCTTCGGTGTGTCGTTGTTCGTATTAGGTGTTAAACTGTGTCTATTCAGTATTAACCATTAGTGCGTTGTTACACCACTAGTGGTATTATCTTATTAGTGTAGAGTTTTATACAGGAGTGGAACATTTAAATCTGGTCGATATTTGATCGTATATCTAAGTAATAATATAAATTTATACTCACCTTCCTACATCGCTATAAAGTAGATAGTTATACGTTCCCATGCCGTGTGTTGCATACGAATCAGTCAATTTAGTGAATGTTCTACCATTTTTATAAGTTATATCGACAATATTCATTAGCGCAGAAAAAGGAGTGGACACGACGACTAAAAAGTTTATTTGTAAATACCACTTAAATACAGACCTTGTTGTTACGCGTTAAGATTCGAAATACAACATCGCTCCATCCATCTCGCTGCTATACTCTAAGGACTGTTAAAAAGAAACAAGTGGGTTTCTGAATAACTATGCAAGCAGCTGATGCGATTATGATGTTAACGGATGTTAAAGTCAAATGCAAAACTTTCTTTTTTTTAAATATACCAATAGAAGCCGCTTTTAGTGCTCACTTACTCTAACAAAACGTTTCCAATTCTTATAACGGATGAAGATAAGATTTCATTATTGATGAGAAGGTTTGGCGACAACCAAAAAAAAAAACTTCGCTATTCACATCGTCGTCGTTGTAACTTATAAAAGTGGAAGTACTAATTGAAACAATTAAAAAAATCAACTAAACGTAACTTCATATTTACATAAGTATTATAAAACGTAAAAAAATAAAATGATGCCAAATAAAAAAAAGCGTCTGTAAAGCCCATAAAGTGTAATAATTATAATATAATCGGTGTATTGTGGCCTTTAACGGAATGAAGGGCCAACGTGTTAGTCAATTTAGAGAAAATATTGAAGACTGAACTAGAAAGTGAATACTCAATTGTTTTTGTCCTAATTCTGTTTTTATCCAAATAAAGCTTACGTAGTAGTGTGACGTTTAATTTATTATTTAGGTTAATAATACTTTGTACAAAATTAATGTACTGTAAGATCTGTCCCTTAATTATATTAATAATTAGTAGAATCAATTATTCAAACATGGAAGACTAGGCAGGTTATTGTAATGTTTCTCATAGTCAATTATAAATAATCCCACTGGCTTGTACAAATTTCATACTCATAAGCATCTTCGGATAAGATTGTAGATTGTGTAACTATCATAATCCTACTGTTTTATAATTCTGACCATTACCTTAACTGTGTAAACTTAATTACGAAAGTGTTGTGAATGCGGTTAGATTGTAAATGTGTAATAAATCTATATTATCTTTTTTCTTAATCTTCTCGATCAAATAAACTATCCGTAATAAAACAAAACTTCACTCTTTTAAGATCGCTTCAACAAACTTTCTTCAATTCTGTTTTTCTACAATTAAGTCCTAAATAAGAATAGATTATTTTAGACCGAAACTTCTTGCAGCTTCTACAATTACAAATTTTTCCGATAATTTTCTCAACAAAACATTTTACAATTAAAAGTAAATAATTGTATCATACAAAATTGTAATCTTTTGTATTAGTTAAGGGTTAATACCTAGTTATTTATTGTTGATAATGTAACTGAAGTGTATCAATTAGTAAAATTTTAATCTGATATTTGTTTAATTTTTTAACATCCCCTATGATACGGCCGCTGGAAGAATGCAGTTCAGACTCTGACGACATAACCTTTTAACAGCGTAGAATTAATTAAATAATTTGATTAAACAAGCAGACAGCACTTTATAGTATGGTTGAAACCCATCGCCTATAACAAGAGCAACAGTTTGCATGCAGTAAACACTTCTTGCGACCATCAACCTGAGTAGCCTCATGTCCCTGTAATTACACCGGCACTCACGCCCTTCAGACCGGAACACAGCATTCAAGGCAAGGCACTTATGAAGCGTTCATACATGTTTACATAATTGTGAGGGGAAGGTGGTAACTTCTGTTACAGTAAATTTATAAAGTGGGTAAATAATTAAACTTTTGATAACTAAATTCATATTTGCCAAATATTTATGTGAATGACATTGAGTTGGTGGGTATTTTGATATAAATACGACTGCATTGTCGACGCACCGCAGTCCTACATGGACTCGAACAGTGCAAAGATACCTCCCGGTGTCTTAGTCGTTTATCAGTCAGAAGTGGTACGAAACAAAAGTCTAGCCCACGTGGTGACCTTGTTCAATTTGACTGTCAGCTGAAATGACGATGGTTCTTAGTGACTATTGTTTTGCATTCAGAATGGCCATCTTTAAGGATTGTTTACTATTCTTTTGGCAAAAGTTGTGATTTTGCTATTAATTATACGGTGTCAGCAATGTGTGTGTGTGACCTATTTACGAGAAAGTCTATGTGACCATCTACGATAACGTCTGTGTGACCGCGTAATTGCTAGCAGTGTCATATTAGCTGCATCATATTTGCCATGCCACTCACCTGCTAAAACATGTTTGTTTGTTATATGTAAAAAGAGCATTATTATATATATATATTGAGTTTCTTGCCGGTTCTTCTCGGTACAATCAGCATTCCGAATCGGTGGTAGATTCACAGCTTTAGCTTGTCAATTATAGGCAAAGGTACGTTTGTATCTTCTTCATCTTCAATTGAAGTGTACCACAAATTAATAAAATTGGTGCCATTGAAAGTTTGGACTAATGCTCACAATATTATGACATTAAAATATTTTGTAAGTACAACTACTACTTTATAATTTGCCATGCACGTACATTAATTAATTGTGATTATTATTTTCTTTTTCTTATTAGTTTTTTTTCAATTATTTGTTACAGTAAAATTTAAAGTTGGTTAATAATTAAACGTTTGATATTCATGACATTGAGTTGGTGGGTATTTTGCTATACTTAAGTACGACTGTATTATCGATGTACCTCAGTCCTACATGGACTCGAACGATGCAGAGATACCTCACGGTGTCTTAGTCGTTTATCATATTATTAATTGGATTCTGTACCTATGAAAGTTAGGGATCCTTCTTGCGTCGTTAGTGTGTCTTCTTTGTCCTCAAACCAAGCTCTTCTGTCTACGGCTTTGGTAGAGGTTATTAAAAACGGATAATTATTTACATTAAATGTTTTATTAGATAGTGGGAGCCTATCTTCTTTCATGACCGAAGCTGCGTGTGCTAAAATTGGTTTGCCCACGGTAAAAAATCTTCGTTCCGTATTTGGCCTTAAGAACGCGATATACGTGGTTGACCTTCCTTGAATAGGCGTTACAATGAAAAGCTCCGCGCGCCGGGTCTGAACCCCCTTACAATAATCACGCGCGGCATGACTTATTCCGTTCGCGGTTTGGGTCCGTAACGAGCGTGTCGTGCCACTTGCAGGGGTGTTCAACTTTTTGGATTTCAAAGGCCTAGACTAATAATATTTATTTGGGCCGTATAAATATATGTAAGCCGCCCGTATAATAAAATTAGCCGAGAATTAGTCTTGACTAGTCATAGTTGGGGGCGTGGCCTACACGGACGATGCCGTGGCGTGAGGCAAGCGGACTTGGAGGGACGCGCGGGATACAAGGCTGCGCGCACGCCAAACGGAGCTCAGTTCGGCTTCAGCACCAGAGATAGACGGACGATATAGTTAATTGCTGTCCATTTGCATAATCATTTCATAAAGTGTTTCTTAACTTGATAATTATTAAATGTTTTCTTTAGTTTTTGTTTACAAATGTTTTTTTTTTAGTTAAAATAAATCGTAATTGCTTACTATATATAAATTAGCGAGCAAGTAAATAATCTACATGATAAAAAATATAACTAAATAATGTATATAAGTGAATAATATACGTAAGTAAATAGAACGCGTAATTTATTAGAATAAGTAAATAAAGTGATTAAATTAATAATGTAATTATGTAAATGGATCTAAGTAAATAATGAGATTTAGTAAATAAAGCGAGCATGTATATAAATTAGTAAATGAATACAAGCAAATAAACCATTGTAGTTAATTATATAAGCAGATAAAGCAAGTAAGTAAATAATGTATGTTTGTGACTAGATCGATTAAGTAAATAATATAAGTCAGTGAATAAAGCGCGTTGGTAAAAGTAAGTGTAACTTAATTATGTCAGCAAGTAAGAAGAAGAAACACTTTATTGCACGTATAACATACAGGAAAAGAAACAGTAAGAAGTATACAGTACATAATGTATGCAAAGGCGGCCTTATTGCTGAAAGCAATCTCTTACAGGCAACCTTTGTAGATAGGACTTACAATAAGAGAACGGGATTAGATATATAGATATTAAATACCAAATATGTACATAGATCATTTAATAACGTATATATATACGTAATATATAAAATACACATACTATATATAACAAACATAATATGTATGAATAGTTTTTAATACATAATTTTAAAGAAAGAAATATTAATAATCTAATAATAAGTAAATAATGTATTTAATTTAATAATGTACAATGTACTTAAGTAACTCATGTACTTAAGTATGTAATGTACTGAAGTATATAATGTATTTAAGGATATAATGTAAATAATGAAGTATATATTGTATTTAAGGATATAATGGAAATAATGGCATAATAACTTTAAACTCAATGTAGATAATAAGAATTAGCATCTGACTTCGAGGTGGCTACTGCTTTTGAAATCTTTTTTACTAACATTCCTATCTCCACCACTAAATCATAGAACTCTTCACCAGATATTGCTCCCTCTCTATTGAAGAATAACGTGCCTGAGTGTAAAAACGCTTTTAAATTCAGTCATGTTAGTGCCTCTGACGTTATTAAAGCCTTTAAATTATTAAATAATAAAAAAACAAATGACTTGTGGGGCATTTCCGTAGACGTTCTCAAATCACTAATTGATATCGTTGCACCCGACTTTGCATTAATATTTAATAACTGTATAGATTGTGGTGTGTTTCCTGACTTAATGAAACATAGTAAAATAGTTCCTTTGTTTAAATCGGGTAGTACTTCTGAACCCACTAACTTCAGACCAATATCAGTATTACCCACTTTCTGTAAAATTTTTGAAAAACTTATTTTAAATCACTTTTTCATAAGTATGATTTACTCCACGCTAAACAATTTGGTTTTACACGGGGTCGCTCAACAATCGACGCTGGTGTTGAGCTAATACAAAATATATTTGAAGCCTGTGAGGAGTCACGTGATGCAGTTGGTGTGTTCTGTGATTTGTCTAAGGCGTTTGATTGTGTTGTACATGAAACATTAGTCGGAAAACTACACCACTATGGAATTCAGGGTGTAGCTCTCGACTTGATTAGTTACTACTTGCGCGATAGGGTTCAAATGGTAGACGTTAATGGAAAGCGGTCTAATGGGTCAATTGTGAAAATTGGTGTTCCACAAGGTTCTATAGTAGGTAGGTAGTCCTTTTCTATTCCTTATTTACTGTAATGACCTGCTTTACCTTGTTAAGGACAATCACGGGATAGTATTGTTTGCTGATGATACATCACTTATGTTCAAAATTAATAGACGTGAATTAGCTTTTGACGATGTAAACAACTCTCTTGCTAATAATTTGGTTTTAAATGGAAATAAAACTAAGTGCATGAAATTCACATTACCAAATGTTAAAAATGTAAAAACCACTATACTACTGAATAATAAGGAATTGAATCCGGTGGATAAAACAGTATTTCTAGGAATAGCGTTAGATGCTAATTCAATGGGGCCCTCATGTAAATAATTTATCGAGCAGGCTTAGTTCTGCTGCCTAGGCAGTAAAGAAGATACGACACCTGACAGACATAGAAACTGCTGCTAGTCTATTTTAGTTACTTTCACAGGATTATGTCATATGGAATTTTACTATGGGGTAATGCTGCTGATATTGGCACTATTTTCGTGCTGCAGAAGAAGGCTGTTCGTGCGATTTATAAAATTGGTCCGAGAGAGTCATTGAGAGATAAATTTAAAGATGTTAAAATAATGACACTCTATAGCCAATACATATTTGAAAGTTTTGATACATTTTTGTTAACATACATTAATATGTTCACAAAATTTAAAAGAAAATGTGGCTGCAATAATTTGAATGTTAGAAGCAAAAATAAACATGCAGTGCAGTACACTAGACTACACAAAATAAGCAATACAGCAAAATAAATTTTGTTGTGGGCTTCTTCTTAGACCAGGGCGCGTTTGGAACCCTCGTAGCTTTAGTTTTAAGTTTACGATTGTAGTTATCGCCATCACTACTCACTGCTATGTACACATTTTGTAAATAATCAACGCATCAAAAGTGCCATATATGTGCCTATTCGAATAAAGAAATATTTGACTTTGACTTAATTAAATAATTTAGGAAGAAAATGGTGGTAATAAGTAAATAATGTATTTAAGTATATAATGTACATAAGTAAATAATATATTTAATTAAATAATGTACTTAAGTATATGATGTATTTCAGTATATAATGTAAATAAGTAAATAATGTATTTGAGTTATGTACTTCAGTAAATAATGTACTTAAGTAATGTAAATAAGTATATAATGTACTTAAGTAAATAAGTAATAATGTGTTTAAGGATATAATGTATTTAATTAAATAATGTACTTAATTAAATAATGTGAGTCTAAGGGTATACAGGGTCAGACTAGGAGACCAATCCAATTTGAGCGAGGTGAGCGACAGGGAGATGTTATCTCCCCGAAACTATTTACCGTTGCGTTGGAGGACGTCTTTGAGCTTCTGGATTGGAACGGACTTGGCATCAACATTAACGGCGAGTACATCTCTCAACTTCGGTTTGCCGACGATGTAGTCATAATGGCAGAGACTCTGGGAGACCTAAATACGATGCTCAATGGCCTCAGCAGAGCTTCTCAACAAGTTAACCTACGAATGAACATGAGCAAGACGAAGATTATGTCTAATGCTCATGTTCCGCTTCAACCAGTAATCGTTGAGAACAATGCACTCGAAATTGTTGACGAATACATATATCTAGGACACACGATCCAGTTAGGTAGGTCCAATTTCGAGAAGGAGGTGAACCGCCGAATCCAACTCGGATGGGCAGTGTTCGGGAAACTTCGTGACATCTTTTCGTCAAAAATCCCTCAGTGCCTGAAGACAAAAGTCTTCGAACAGTGCGTGTTGCCAGTGATGACCTATGGCTCTGAAACATGGTCGTTAACTATGGGCCTCATAAGAAGGCTCAGAGTCACTCAGCGGGCGATGGAGAGAGCTATGCTCGGAGTATCTCTACGTGATCAAATCAGAAATGTGGAGATTCGTAGAAGAACCAGAGTTACCGACATAGCTCAACGAGTCGCTAAGCTGAAGAGGCAATGGGCCGGGCACATAGTTCGGAGAAAGGATGGACGTTGGGGTCCCAAAGTGCTGGAATGGCAGCCCCGAACTGGTAAGCGCAGCGTTGGTCGGCCCCCAACGAGGTGGACAGACAACATTAAGCGCGTTGCAGGTAGCCGCTGGATCCAAGCGGCTCAGAACCGTGGAACTTGGAACTCCTTACAAAAGACCTATGTCCAGCAGTGGACGGCTATCGGTTGATGTGATGATGATGATGATGAGATTTATTAAAAGATATAAAAATGTATCAAACTTAGAAGATAATAAGTAACGATATGAATCCGACACACAAGTTTTAGAATCACAGATAGTCAGGTTGCAAACTTCTCTACGATCTCTGGCAACTCAATATGACATGTATCAAAAGAGAATGATGTCTGCATACACACAGACTGTGGATGTTATTACAACGAAGACAGAATACAATAATTCTTCAATTAATTCAGTATCATTATAATTTATAGCCTATTTCTATGTATATCCTATATTATATATAAATATAAGATAAAGTTTTTTTCAGAATCCATTCAGTAGTTTAACTGTGAAAAAGTTGTTACAAACTTCTATTCATTTTTATAGAAGTGTTCTATAGTATCACAGTCTGTGGTGTGCCAGACCACACAGTGTATGGGCACTTGTCAGAGCATGGAGAGACACGAATGTAACGAGGAATGTAAAGAGGCTGGCTGAGCTAAGTGATGACAATAAACTTTTTATCAATCATAACTATGTGTGTTATTTATTAACTATCACTTAGAACAAGAAGTAGGTGAATGCGAAAGTTTATAAAAGTAGGATTAGATGAATGCGAAAGGTTATAGTAGTAAGATTGATGATAATAAGCGTTGATTAAGTATTTGATCTATTTCAAAATAAAGTTTTCAAACTTTCTGATTTTGACATTACTACTACGTTTCTTAAATTAAGAAGTTACAAGGGCACTGACAGACGGACCGACGGACAAAATGCGATTTTACCAAGTTATCTCGCTTAGTTAGATCAATTATTAATTTTATTTAACAAGAAAAATATAATGAAAAACGTAAGTACTTATTTGCTATTCAAATTAAAGGCGCTTGGTATTAATAAATCAATAATAAGTTAAAATCAATTACCTACTAGTTTTACGCAAATTTTCGACTTTCTACGACATTTGGAAGCAAGTAATGCTTGTGACTGTGGAACATGTCAGTCAATAGAAAAATGCTATCATACACACGAACATACAGATAGTATGAATAGGTCGCTCGTCAATGGGTGCCTTCTATCGGAGTCGTAAGTAGTTTGGAAACTTAAGAGCTGTTTTTACGTTGGACATACTAGTAACGGCTTTCGACAATCGAGGCGATGGGAGAAAAACAAGAAAACCATGGCCACACGTCAATTTTGCAGATTCCTTTACATATAAGTAGAACTTATTTTTTTTAATATACCTACCACAGTCATTTACCTAATATGTTACTTTCAAGCACAATCATATTATAAACATATAAATTAAATGACAAGTTTGATCAGCTCAATATTAGCCAGCTTCGTAAGCTGGAGTGTAAAGGTCTGATAATAAAACGCAAAACTTCTTAATGTAATATTTAATTAAGCTTGAGGAACAAAGTAGAGCTACACAAACTATCAAGCAACATCCACACCGGTTCCCCGGTAGCTAACATTAAAACATTAACGCTATGGACTCCCAAACTCAACTAACTTATCGTGGCGAGAAATATCGCTAATCTCTTAACACAATGACCCTTAAAATAATTAATTATAGAAAAATATATCTTAGTGTATTAAAAAGTTCTGACAATTAGTCCTACTGAATTTTATTCTGTAAAATTACAGAATTATAATGTATTGATTTTGAGAATCTATTTTTTTAGTTGTAAAACTAATTTAATCGAATAAAATAAAATATGACTTAATATAAGAACAAATATAAATTTTAAATGAATATTACAAATATATTATTATTTTTATGAAAATGTAACAAAGTACCCATTGGGCATAATTGGATAGGTATTATAGAGTGATATGTTGCGTAGAATTACAAATTTTAATAGACAATTTTGATATTAACATTATAATATTATCTAAATAAGTGAATTTTCTCTGTCATAAATTCTGATAAACTTACATAACATATTCTTCTATAAAGAAAACAATGAAAATAGTTATTTGTTTTGATATTTCATTAATAATCTATAAAAAAAAATAGGTACCGAAGCGAATAGGTTTAAGAAAACTAAGAACATTCTGGGGTTTACGTTTAAATATTTTTACACAATTGTTTAATAATTACACTTCAATAACATGAAATTCTAATAATCTTTTACAACACAGAACATATTACAAAAGCAACACTCGCGATATACAACATCTAACATTGATGAGGAAATAAGTAGTGGGATAGGTAGTTCATATAAGTGGATATTCGTATTCTGTTTAACGAAAAGACAAGTTCTTGGCTTAATATTTTGTGCGTGTCTATTACATCACTACATTTACAATACACGTTATGCTTAAGTAGTAAAAACGTCAGTTTCTAAACATTTATTATTCTTACGATCAACCTATCACAAATTAGTTTTATAACAACATTGGGTACCATTTAAAGCACATTTATGATGGAAATTCTAGGTAAAATGTTAATAAACCTGTCGTTTTTACTTATTCCTATGCGAAAGTTCCTATAAATTTACATTTTAGACTACCATTGTCGCTCACAAGCCTTAGGCGATGGAAAAATACAAATTTCGATATCTACGTAATAACTAAGAGGAGATTAATTTCGTCATACAAAATTGTATTTATTTTCAAATATTGTTGGGGTACATTATTGTCATGTTTCAAAAACCACGTAGGCTTTCAAATGAGTTTGGTTACCTGCCGATACTTTTCTGATTAAAAACATATTTTATATAAGTCAATAAAAGTTTATTAGTATAAAATTCGAATACAAACATTATTATTTTCGAATTATACCTTTCTAACAATTACTTTCAATGACACAATATTTTGCACACAGGCCTAAATATTTGCTTTTGAAATATACCTACGTATATTTTGTTTTTATTTTAGTTAAGTCGTTGTCGTTTAAATATAAGCTAGTACTATAAAAATAAATAATTTTTCAGTTATATTTTCGTTATTTCTTAAATTCCCGCTTAACAAAAATAAAAAACTTAGTAGGTAAATATTATATGTAACCGTAATTGGAAATGATGCTTGTGAGTTCTGAGATGGTGATAAAAAAAGGGAATACCCGGCTGGGTTTCTACCTTGGGGTCTTTCTAGAGGTTCAGACCAGCCCAATATATGGCAGTTGGTAACCTGTCTCTTTTAAACATAACTTGTGACAAGCATACAGCCACCTGTGTCAAACCATTCATTTCGTATGAAAATGACAGGTAGAATTCAACCGAAGCGGCGTTAGATTTTATCAGACTTCTCGATAAGGAGGGAAATGTTCCTAGTTATCGAATATAATTTATCACCATCACCTCACATTTCTACTTATAAAAAGAATTCCAATACACAAACGTTCTATCTCTACAACACCAAAACGTAGAACCGGAAGGTACACCTACAAGACAAAAATTGCATCCATCTACAGTTACTCTAGATCTCTAGTACACAACCTTTATTTTACTTTTTAGTGTTTTTTCGGTAATCGGGCTTCAGGTTAGTGGAAATGGAAGTGATTGAGGGAGAAACCAGATTTAGGATTTTGTTAAACCACAACGAACCGCACCAAATCGGTATTTATGACGGACGAGCTATTTCGGCTGATGTTCAGAAAATTCTGGTTAAAGAATAAGTTTATTCTTTACTTACAGTTTACAAATAAAACTGAATATCTTTTCTTTCTTTACGCATTCTTTAAATTGCACCTCGTATCAATATTCGTTATTTTTTTTATTAACTCATTTTACGAATAAGGATTCCTGTGATTTTTTTATTAATAATTCCCACTGCAACTTATAAAAATAAGAGAAGTTCAGTTTTTTTTTTAATTATTTTAAAATGCAGGCAAAGGCATTTTTGCACACAACTACAAACATACGCAACATCGGTCGTTGTATGGTAAGTGCGCAACCTGAGCGTCAGTTTTTGGGAATGTGCGTACACGATCCGCGTAGAATGCGTGTGACAGATTGTTGTCGAGGGGTAGGTAGAATTAGCCCTTGATTTAAGGCGTTCAGGTCCTGCAAATGTTAATGTTACTCCGGTTTTACAGCATTCTAATTTCTTAAAAAATGTAAGCTTATTTAATGTAGAAAAACATATACTTTGACGGTACGACGAGACCTCCCGGTGGCCGTCAACGGAGATACGAAAAAAAAGATCGTGTATCTTATACAGTGATTACGTACGCGAACGCTTAATACATTTCGTGATTCTACTAGTAATAAAACTGATTTATCCAGAAAGTACCAATTTTTTTATGTGTATTTACCATTTTATTTTAGTAGAGTAATAGATAGTAATAATACCATTAGTATGCTACATCGTAGATGCCACATCTTCGTAGACGCTATAATGTCGTAGTTGCTAAAACTCACTCAGGAGTTACGTCTTTATTGCTGCTACATCGTCGTAGATGTAGGCGCTACGACATCGTAGATGCTAAAACCTCGTAGATGCGCTTTTTAATACTAATTTTTGCTGCGTCAGTTTTCAGACTATTTGATTTTTTCATCAATACTTTTTTGAATAAAAATATCTATTATATTACATATCACTCAACTTTGAATAATAATCTCAATGTCTTCAAGACGCAAAGTATAGCATCTAGAATAATTTCTATCTTCCTTATGTAATATATAAAACATTTATTGTCCCTAGTGACATTAAATACACTCTATAAATTTAAAAGTTGAGAGTCAATCCAGCTGACTCAGAAAGCTTATTTGGACTATGTTAGTAATTTGCTTCATGATACTGAGAAATACATGTTAAATTACGTGTTTACGGTCACGTAACTGATGACTTAACTACTCCTGATTTATTTTATTTTGACAATCATTTAACTAGTAATATGAATTTTATACTATTAATATGATATTTTCAATGTTATGATCATTAGGAGCTAGAAGTTATCGACGGATGAATATCTATATCATTTGATTATAAATAAGCAACTAAATATGTTGATAATAATTTCCTTTTAGTGATTAATTTATCGTGTGGAAATTTAATTTGTATAAAATGTTTCATTGAACAGTCATACTGCATAACCACAATACATTAGAGATATTTCGTTAATAGTAGGCAGTAGAACGAACGCTACAAAAAGTGTATGAAAATGTATGAAAAAAGTGAAAAGTCCTATGATAGGACGTAAGAAATAGTTAGTCACTCGATCAAATTCCTAACATAGTGCAAACACTCCTCAAGGTATGAACACGTACATTACCTACTTACGTGAGACGAACAACTACATATTATATGGTATACGACATATAGTTTATATCTTTACATTAGTACATCTATCATTTTTAAACATTTAGTGCTGAACATGTCAAATGTTCCTTATAAAGCCAAATACCAATGCATCTCATGTTTATTTATATGTATTTTTAGGGCCTTCGCACACGACGATTATTGCACGCGCAGTCCATGCACGTCACATTGCTGTATCGAAATTTACAAAAGGAAGTTAACTGCTTAGGTTACGTTGCCTTTGAAGATCCGTTTGCACATTAAATTTTTATGGCCACTACTTTTTTACGAAACGTGGAATATTCAATATCGTATTCAGATTATTCTCTGGACGTTTTTTCATAGCTTCTGCCATAAGACTGACAAGTCAAAATGACAGTCGACTGAAAATTAAAGTGAAGGCCGAGTTTTTGCAACAAACGACGAGAAGATCAAAGGAGTGTTATATATATGGCACAGCGCATCAGGATGGGAAAAGTTGAGTTAAGTCACAGATAAGTCTAAATAGTGCCGAAAGTGGGTAGAAATAGCAAGAGTCGCTAGAAAATCGGCAATACGAAGTTTAGAGTATTAGGGACAAATACAAATCCAGTCTGCAGCGCAGTTGACTGCGCGTGAAAAAGTCGTCGTGTCCAAAGGCACTTAGTGTTTTCACACCTAACTGTATCTAAAAATTAAAGCGATCCTAATAGGGGATAGTTTGAACAAATAATAAATTGAACATTTCAAGGACAATTATAAATTCATTAAAATAATATAATAATCATTGTAACAAATAGTTAATTAATTGTTAAAGTAATCCCAAACATGTGGCTTCTCTAACAAGGTCTAGCACATTCGTCTGGTTCGTTTGAAATGTGAAACTTAACAGTGCTACTATGACGTCACAAAGAATCGTGTTGAGTGCCAGAATACGAGAATAAAGCTAAAAAATCGTATCACTTGCTTATGGTACGTACTTCTATGTGTAATTTTCAAAGTTCAGTTTTTTAAAATTACAAAATAGAAGTTTTAACTTCTGTTTAAAAATTCGATTTAGTCGCAACAATACTAAGACAAAACTATGACTTCTTGTGTTAGTCATACATCGACTGATTTCAATTTGTTTGAATTGATTTGTCGACCTGATTCATATGATGTCGTCTGGTTACGCTGCCTGCTCACCAAATTTTCCTTCCTGTTAGAGCAATTTTAAAAGTTGCACGGCCACTTTGCATTTCAAGGTAACATGTAAAAAACAAATTCCTTAAATCGTTAGGATAACTTAATTAAATAATAATTTTACCCAAATAAAAGAAGATCGTAAACGCTAAAGCAAATCTAGTTTTACTGTTATTTCTAATTATATCTAAGCTATAACTATATCTAATTTATCTTATCTAAAATAATATAACAATCAGTATCGTAATAGACGGTATGAATATAGAAACTTCGCAATAATCGTTAATTTTAGGAATACACATTGCATAAGTTATTCTAATATGCGTTTTCGAAGAAGAATGTTAGTACCTATGTGATGGTAGCGTATATCATTTATCAAAACACGAGAAATAATTATGATTGAACTGAAATGAACAGTTTTATAATCAGTCACTATCTTTTGTATTAGATATGAATAATAAAGCAATAGGCTGAGACTTAAGTACTTCTAGGAAATTAAATATCTATAAATAAATATATATATATATATTATTGACACGAGTATACACTATTGTCTTCAATGTCTATATACATATTTTTGTTTGTATAAAGGACTCTTTATTTTAGTTAGATTCTATATACTTTTATATTTTAACTCTAGTAGAAAGCTCGAGTAAAGAAGGGGACCTATAAGAAGTCAACAACCTTTGTAGTACATGCTATAACGCAGTTTTCTTCATTGCACAGTATTCAACTACAGAACTCCTTGAAATATAAGCGAATACATGATTAATTATTGATTATTTTCGAAATAAAATTGATGAATTCCATATTACATTATATGTGTATTTGTAAAATATATATATATGTAAATTAAAAAATATATATATTTATGAAATTAAAAAAAAATCCACTAATCCTCTACTACGGTCTAAACCCTTTTCATTGTGGGATGAGATCCGTGCCAGTTGGCATTACCGGCCCACGGTTGATATGACATTATAAAACTTAGTGAAATAAACATTGGAATAGGCAACATTGAAAGGAACTACGTTGTAACACGTACAATTCTATTATATATATAATATCTATCTATATTACACAATATCTATAGTAGCAACCTTGAGCATAGTTTTCCGCTATTTTTCTATACTTACGGTATAAAAATGATTCACTAAGGCTATACAACACCGTAAGAAATATAGAACTATTTTATATCATTAAAACGTGTAAAATAGTTCTACAAATGTAACAAAATGTATGATTTAGGTACTTGAAATTTATACGTATACATATATTTATATATAGATAGATACATAATATTGAAATTCGCAAAATATAAAATTATAATATTTCGGAATTTAGTACCTACCACGTTACTAGCTACTCATACTTTTGGGCTACTGGATATATTCTTTTTATTTATTCTTACTTTCTATTAAAGCTATATTACTAATTATTTTCACATTCACCGTTAAAACCATATCTAAAATGTTATTGTTTGCGCACAAAAGAATATCGTATCTTATCTTTTCACATAATATAAGTATCTAAGTAGGTATATTATATTATGTTGCTATAAATATTAATATCAAAAGATTTATATTTTCGGCAGATGATATAGAATTAAATTTGCTATTCATTTCACATTTTTAAAAATAGATAAATTTTGTTATTAGTACAATATATTTAAATATAAGTTTAAATAAAAAGTTATATACAAATTATTATTGTCTTATTATGGAAGAAAGAATACCGAATATCTAGTTTCTTTTAGATAACAACTGTCTTATAAAATAACATTCACCGACACCAGTCGAATACTGGAATACTAATCTAATATTAGTATCTTCTTGTCAATATAATTAAGAGTTTAACTTCAAAACACGACATAGATGCATTTTTCAGTACATTGAGGCTGACTTATTTAAGCGGCTATTCTAATAACTTCACTCGATTTTTAATTTGCATCTGAAGGCGCGACTTGTGGTCTCATCTTAACAATTGCTAACTACCTATTTGAGCGCGAATACTTTTTACGAACTCTCGGTCCCCGAAGATGTTCGCCTACAAATGGTGTGTTTTACAATCATGTTGGTCGCCTCTGCAATCGATAACGCGAGCGGCTATCTCTGAAGCGATCGCAGCAGCCAGCCTTAAAATATACCTGGTAGGAAAATGCATCCAAAAGGAAAGTCATACGACTAGTCTATAAAAGCACTTCACACTAAGCCTACAACACCAAACATCAAACAAATATATACCGAACTAACATCTATGAACCTTTGCACAAGAAGACATTTGTACGTGCGGTTTAATAGCGTTTGAAATATGTACTAGATGCAAGATGAGACACGAGTGGTTGTCCATTATCAAACCACTATAAATGACAAAGGAAAATGGACCAAACACATCTTCATTTAAGGTCGCACTTTCGCTCTACCGATTTTTTGTATTATAAAACCTCTATTACGAATTCTTTCAAACTCACATTATAATTCTTATTTCGTTTCGGGACAATCATTGAAACTTAACAAATGAATGGTTTTGTATGCAAATCACGCGCCCGTTTTTCAACGCAATCGACGTTGCGTCAAAGTCGCCATGTGCAAAGGAGCTTATATAAGTGGAAATCAAGAGGCGTCATCATATAAAAATCCTAAAAGTTTAGACTAAAGCTTCGTGATTCTACTGCTGATCAGGCACCAATCAGCACGCGCTACATAAGAGTATTTCAACCAATGAGGTCTACTTTTAGCATTTCATTGCTCTTGATATGATATCTCTTCATCGTTCGAGTTGTCAGTGCAAAATGCAATATTACATAAAAGGTCAGGTATTTCAGTGACATAAAGACTCAGGACTTGTATGTCATAATGACTTTAAATTTTTTTTTTGTTGCTATAGGCAGGATGCCGATAAGTATCTAAAGATTAGTGAAACTTGCATAGACACCAATGGCCTAAGATTACTACCAATTAATGACACAGACACCTTTATATAATATATTAATATATATATTTAAATCTCTCCCAGAATTGATTCCCTATCGACCAATCAAAATAGTTTTGCGAGTGCGTGCTTATTGGTGTTAATCAGGGCTCTTATTTTGAAAATTAAAGTCGTATCCCACACGTAAATGCAACTAGAGACGTCAAACACTTGTCATATTTGACGTCACAAAGTTGCAAATAGCGCGTAGTTACGTATTCAGTGTCATAAAAACCAGAGCATAATTTAAGACATACCTACTAAAAAGCATCTTACGTTAAACATTTCTGTATAATGTAAACAAGATAGTAATACTATGACGCTAGATATCCCGAGAAAAAGTATCGAGAAACTTGAAATAAGGGTGGAAACGCACATGCAACACGCGACTCGACCCGATGTGCGAGACTAATCAAATCGTAGTATTTTTAGCTAGTGCGTCAACTACTGAACTGTGCGTATTTTGAACTCCCGTGTGTTTTTATTATTCAGAAAGCCATTATATTAAGACAATGATATAATATGGTATGTCATAATGATGTCATAAAGTCTATGCAACTGTACACAGTGAAAACAACGTATCCTGAGGATGCGCTGGTATCAAAGGTAATATGTCTGTATGTCTTAGACAACAAGGATCAAACCTTGGCTTTAAAACGATTTGATTTGACTCGACATACGCCTCAGCACCGAGTCTGCTCGCGTATTATAAGTAAGTTTCCACCTAAAACGTTCAAAGTTATAAAAAAGCTCAACTTTGAGACGTTCGGGTAAACGCTTTTAAATCGACCTCACCATTCATAATATAGTTCCGTTAAGGCTCACGCTCACGGTGGCGTTCCGCAACGCATCGCATTGCATCGCATCGCCAAACTATATTCATAATAAACTTTTTAGTGCTACGACCTACTGCGCTTCGTCCTTATTGTCGCAAACGATCGCAAGTTTTATGACTAGAACTCCTGCTATATCTCCTGTTTTAATATAAGTGTATGCCATAAGCCGTATGGAAAGGTTTAAGATATTTCACAGTTCTTAGGCCTCAAGGTTGCAATCGAGTTTTATAATAATTTTACAACATAACGTTGGCATTTGCATGAAAAATATATCAGCATTATTTTCTTTGCATTTCAAATGTAAATGACATGCCCGATATACTCGTATTTTAAGCGTAAACCAGGCGATCCTCTGGTTTCTGGCAGGGTGCGAAATAATTCCAGTAATCCGATTTTCCAGGTGTTGAATTGAAACACCGCATGAATTAAGTACGTAGAAGCTAAACAAAACCTCTATGCTTCTCCGTGGCGAAATGAATCCGCGAAGATATCGCCACGAAAAAAGGTATCTGCAGATTGCCTTGGGTATCTTGGTAATACAAAATGAACTAACATTATTTCTGGTCGATTTTTGCGACATAATGCTCTGCGACTGACCCCGTCAGCGTGAGCGCTAGCCTTTAGTATCACAGCATCAAACACTACCTCATGCGCTATAACGAGCGATTTGTAAAAATATTTTGGCCGTAGGAAGCTCCATGACATTAAACTTGTCAAACTTGACAACTCTTAAAACGCTCCCAAACTGGATGTTACAAGATTTCAATGTCACAGAGAATCAAGGCCCAGTTATAAGTAAATGCATTTTTTTTATATAATATAGAAATATTTATCGTCAGTAAAAGATTTTATTTTATTGTCCCTAGTAGAATAGAATCGTTATTTATTGTCACTATATTATATTATTTATTGTCGATAATATTTTTTATTGTCGATTTTACAAATTTATTGTCGCTATTTTCTATCGTCCTTATTATAATATTGTATTGTCACTAGTCATTTCTGCAACAAACTTCACAAAGTACTGTTCTACTAATAGTTTTTACCCACGTAACCACTTGAGAATCATTTCATAACCACGTAATGCTCTAAAAGTTAAACAATATTTTTCTGAAATATTTAAATTTCCCTCTTTTCGATCAAAATATTTCATATTTGCCCTACTAACTGATAATTATACGTATCTAACTATTATCATTAAAAATATTATTTTGAAGTAAATCTTAAATATAATTCTATATAATTGGTATAACGTTCGTTAATCGGCCGAATTATATGAATAAAACTCCTACCTATGGCATCGGCTGTCAAACGGAGAAGTACAGCGACGAGCCTTGTCGAAGTATTCTTCAAATACAAAAGTTGTATTAAAATAGCGATTTGTTTTGAAAGTTAACAAAATAAATTAATATTATATTTTAAAAATGCACAGATTACTATGTCCGATGTCGATAAAAATGTATATTCGCGCAAGAGCTAGTATATAATTATATAATTTTCTAAAACCTCACTTTAGGTTTTACCCTACTTTGTAAGAGGTAAATAATGTTCATCAAAATACTGTGGAATCAGGCCTTGTCCTTTTCTTCCCCAAATGAATACAAGTGGTTACGTTGGTACTTCCCTGCTATACACAGTCCTGCTACCCTACAGGTCGTCGGCCGGTGCCATGCACACCAACAGTGTGCTAGTAAAGTCCGTGAGTGGCGAGTACTTCCCCGTAGTACACAGTTCAGCTAGCCTTCAGAACGTCAGCGCTCACGCGTCTGCGTCCGATTTGGCATCCTCGTCGTTGTAGAGGCGGATCTGGCGTAGGATCCACGGCACGTAGCGCGGCACGTACGCGTACACGCCGGGCAGGCGCGGGTGCGCGCACTTGATGCCCCACGACACGATGCCGCCCACGTACCAGCGCGACGCGTCGTCCGGGTCCTTGCATAGCAGCGGCCCGCCGGAGTCACCCTGTAATGTTGACTTTACAATCACAGTTCCCATTTTCAAGCCACGCAGTTAAATGCTAAAAGCTGTGACGCGCGTTCTTTGCCCGCGTTTTTAGAAATCTCTTGGGAACCGTTTGTTTCCCTGGGATAAAATATAGCCTATACTACTCTCCGCCCTTTCAGTTAATTCTATGACAGCAATCATGTTGATTGGCAGCTTATTTAGGGCGTAAAGAAAGGACAAACAAACAAACTTTCGCATTTATAATATTGGTAATGTTTTAACTATTACGTAAGTTACAACTGCGGCAGCTGGGAATATTTCCAAAGGAAACAAAGATTGAAGTAATAAAATAAAAATAAGTCTTTTATTTCTTCATACATTTTGAAATTTACTATGAAAATATAATTTAATATTTATCCGTAATGTTAAGTATATAAAGTAATAAACAACTATAACAATAATTAAATAAAAACTGAGTTATGAAAACCCTTTTTCAAGGTCAAGGCCTCCTCCAAAGACAGTCAGCGTTGCCTGTATTTTGATCAAATTTGCCAAGTTTTTGATAACGTCATCCCACCGATAACGCGATCTGATTTTAGCGTATAGGCGTGGGCATCGGTTATTTTGGATTTTTTATGGATTGTTCTAATGTTCATAATACTTCGGTCTATTGCTCTATGACATAATATTATCACATAGGCAAAATTGGGCGGGTTGCCTGCAAAAACTGCATTTTAAATTAGTAAACAAATAAGGTATAACAACCGGGACAGACGGCTCAACATGCTCTCAGAGGCACGGATTGTAACCGTCAATTTACTATTTTAGCAATACGATATCAAAACTGTGGTGTTTGATATTAATGAACAGGTGTTAATGCAACTTTCTGCTGCGCAAAACAGTACAGACATACGCGTACAGTCGCTATGACTACTTAGTTGAAAACCGAGATTATTCTGTGACTTGCGGCTGATTCTGTAATGGCCGATCAGCGAAAAGAAATAAAGTAATAATTCTTGTGTAACAAATGAAATACGGACGTAGCGTTTTCCCAATACTTACAGGGGGCCAGTCGCATAACAATGGCTTGGCTGAATCGACTAAACGTCTCAAGAGGTCCCCGACTCCCGCGGCAGGATTTTAATCTTGTTTTAAAGAAATAATGGGACGATAAAAAGAAAAAAAGTAAAATGTAAAGGCATAGATGGATGCAAAATAAATAAATAAATAAAACATTGAAATATTCAAAATCCGAAATTTTGTTTGTTTCTTAAAACTTTGCAGGCGTAGTGGTGAGCGATGTTCTAAGTTAGATATCTCAGGTTGGGAATTCATAATTTCTGAATTTTATCTAGTTTGATCTTCTCGGAAGCTTCAGCCGTGGCTAGTTACCACAAAGCCGTGCCGCTAGCAATGTAGCGTTGTAGTTCGAAGTCGAGTAAAAACCGATTAGGTTTATGGGTTTATTGGGCGGTTATTTTTAACTGCCATATCAAAATACTACCAGGTTAGCCTGTTACCATCTTAGACTGCATCATAACTTTCTACCAGTTGATATTGTAGTCCAGGGATAAACTTGTATGCCAACAATGAGAAGGGGTTAAAACCGCAGCCCACCACGCTGGCCCAGTGCTTGGTGAACTCCACACGTCTTTGAGAACATTATGGACAACTCTCAGGCATGCCGGTTTCCTCACGATGTTTTTCTTCACCGTTAAAGCAAGTGATATTTTAATTACTTTAAGCACACGTAAGTTTTGGAAAGTTAAAAGTACGTGCTGCGATTCGAACTCGGCGTCCCGAAAATTAAGACGAACTCCCACCCGCTGGGCTATCACCGCTACAAGGCCTACACATATTACAGCCCAATCTAATGGAAATGAGATTGGGTAAACGGGAGCTCACCTGACAAGCGTCCTTGCCACCTTCCGGGTAGCCAGCGCAGAGCATGCCCTCTGTGACGTTCAGCTCGCGATGTTCGAGCCACTGGTTGCACAGATCTCGGTTCAGCACTGGTACCTCCACTTCGTTCACCGCCGGCTCGTATTCTGACACTGAGAATACCAAAAATGTAAAGAAACTTTGCTTCATGGACATAACTAGATATTAATATTGGAGGAAACTCCATGGTTTGTAAAATTGGAACGAGCACGACACAGGAAAGGCCAATACACATAATCCATTTTTTCTATACTGTCATAAGTTTCTAGGAAAAATCGTTTTGTAATTTTTAGTGTAATTTAGGCAAGTAACATTTTCTAAAAATGTAAAAGATACACAAAGAAAATTGCTTTTTATTTTATTTATATAAACACACAATCTTTTTCTATTTTGAAGACCTACTCTGCATTAGAAATTTGTTAAAATATTGTTTAAATTATGACACAGGTTTGAATGGTCCTGATTCTCTATAGAATTCTCAATCGGATTGCAGACTTGTAGCGCAAAAAAATGTTTTTGTGTCGAAAATGTTAAAATTTCTTATTAAATCTCCGTTAATTTTTACAAATTATATTATTTTTGTAGTGTAGTATATTGCAATTAGAATAAAAATAAAGAAAGCAGGTCATTTATACCGCACCGCTCCCGTGCAGCATCCGGTTGCGCCTCAAATAGCACTGATATGCTGTCCTTGCGTCATTTGCTATGCAACCATTTTAAAGTCCACAACATCCACAGAAAAAGAGCGTAAGATATTATTTGCATGCTAATTTTTTTCTGTGCGGGAGCGGTGTATTAAGTTTAAATAAAGTACTACCGCGTTGGTGGTCTCTGCAGTCAAGAAGCGTTGCTTTATAGAGGTGTTAAGGACGTGGTTGCCGATGTAATTACAGACACATGAAGCTGAACACCTCAGGTTGATGAACACAAGGCAGCACTATATAAGACCTGATCCTGGCATGCCCTGCGAAGTGTTGCTCTGTTTATAAGTGATGGTATTCTGCTTCTAGTGCACCGATTAAAAAAAAAACTGTTATTGCCATAGCTTTGCACCCCTTCCAATTAGTGTGTTGTGTAAGTATGTCCGTTTCTTGTCGTTTATCCACCAGAGTGCGGCTAGCGGCGTGCCATCAGCGGCGCGGCTAAGCAAATCGTGTGCGGCGTGGAGGCCTCACTGGGTAGACTGGCCCTTGTCTAGAGTCTTCCTCGGAGTCCCTAGTGGGGCTCGGGGTAACCGTTCAGGGCAATGGCCCTTTTCGGTGGTTGCAGCGCCGTCTGCAACTACAGACGGGTCACTGGGTGGGATCGTTGGGTCCGTGGTGTCGTATCCGGGTAGAGCCGCGGCAACGCGATCAAGCCTGCGATGTGTCGCGGCGATCAGCGGTGTTGCGGCTACTTGGTATGTCCGAGGCTTAGGCTTACGCCCGCCGCTTAGCGAGGTCGGCCCTTCGCCATACTGGCCTACCTTAAAGACAATCAAGGGTACATACTGTCCTTGTCGTCTCGCTTCCCCCAGCCTATGACAGTGCACAGGGTCCCGGGGGCGAGGGCACGCTGCGGGGGCGGCAGGCACACGGGGGACAGCTGCTCGTGGTAGCGCACGCGCACTGCCAGCTATGAAGAAATTAAGTAATTAATCATTGTACACCAAATTAATGATTTAATTTATTCAAAGCACCACCAGCAGAATCACATGTAACACATTGTTAAATGATAATAGCCCAAGGTACTCGATACACACACGATTCAATTTATAGGTAGCTGCAACAGAATAACTGTTCAAGTCACCGCTAAATAAAGATGGAAACTTTAATAACACACAAAAAGACAACGAATAAAATTAAAGAATTATACAAAAGGAAAAGAATTAAAATCAATAAAATATTAATATTCTTCAATAGCTTAATAATAATAATTAAATATAATAAAACAAGTAGTGCAGGAACGCTTCTTTAGCCGCCTGAAAAAAGTACTAAAGAGTCTTTTATCAGGTGGTAATAAGGTGCGTGCCTTTAATAGCTGGGTCATGCCCTTACTCATATACACTTTTGGCATTCTAAAGTGGACTCAAACTGAACTGGACACCCTGGACTGTAAAGTTCACAAACTGTTGACGGCTTACCGTATGCATCACCCACGTTCCTCTGTAATGAGGTTGTACATCCCACGCAAGTGTGGAGGACGTGGTCTTCTGAATGCCAAGAACCTTCATAATCGTGAGGTGTGCAATCTTAGAGATCATTTTCTTAGAATGAATATGGGTATGTGTAAGGATGTCGTCGCAGTAGATAAGGGTCTTACTCCACTATTCCTTGGCAAAGAGAACTGGCGCAAGCCAAAAGTACTTAGCAACTCAGATCGTGTGGCGGTATGGAAGAGTAAGGAGTTGCATGGCAGATTCTACAAGGCCCTGTTGGGACCAGATGTAGATCAAATCGCATCTGTATCCTGGTTACAGTTTGGTGACCTATTTGGGGAAACCGAGGGTTTTGTCTGTGCAATTATGGACGAAGTCATCAAGACGAGAAACTACCGGAAACACATTATGAAAGATGGCACTCTAGACATATGTCGAGCGTGTCATCGTCCTGGGGAGTCCCTCAGGCATATAGTTTCCGGGTGTTCTCATCTTGCTAACGGCGAATACTTGCACAGACATAATCAAGTAGCCAGGATAGTTCATCAACAACTTGCTCTTCAGTTTGGCCTTATCGATTTTGAGATGCCTTACTATAGGTACGACCCAGCGTCAGTTCTTGAAAATAGCAGTGCATTGCTCTACTGGGATCGAACGATTATCACTGACAGGTATATTACAGCTAATAGACCTGATATAGTGCTAGTCGATCGATCAGTGCGCCGTGCAATAATTGTTGACATAACTATTCCACATGACGATAATCTGGTGAAAGCTGAAAAGGAAAAAGTATCTAAATACTTGGACCTTGCTCACGAGATTACCGCCATGTGGAATGTTGAGTCGACCGTTGTTGTTCCGATAGTCGTTTCAGTCAATGGTCTTCTCGCGAAAAGCTTCGACCAACATCTCAAGAAGCTTTCGCTTGGTTGTTGGATCAAGGGTCGGATACAGAAGGCAGTAGTCCTTGAAACGGCGCGTATTGTGAGGAGGTTTCTCACTCTGGAGCCCGGTTGCTTGGGCATTCAAAAGCCCCGCAAGCGGAGGGTGGAAGTTTTTTTTTTTTTTTTTTTTTAAATTTTTAATAGTGTTTTTTAATTTATTCTTAAGCATTGTTAATAATTTAAAAAAAAAATAATAATAATTTAATAAATGATAGACAAGTAATAATTAATATCTCATCATGCTAACGGACTTCATGCTCGAAATGTAGAAGTTACAACTATGTAACTTGTGAACTGTATCGTGGAGATATTTGATTAATATTTAAATTTATTTTTAGTTCATAATAAAGTGTTTATGACGAAGGATAAAATCGTCAGAAAACCTTAGGTTTTACAAACCAAAAATAATTCAATAAAATAACAGTAGGTATACGTACTTGGAAAAGCGCGATGTCGTTGTCGTGCGCCACGCCCACGTTGTACAGCGGGTGTGGTACCACTCGCCGCACTTTCACCTTCTGGCCGTAGTAGGCGTGCGAGCGGCGCCGCGTGATGCCCAGCTGGATCGTCCAGCCGTTCACGTCCGAGTGGCTGCGAGGCAAAAGCTGTTAGCACTCGCTGGACGGGTGTGATGCAAGCCACACGCTTGGTTCATACGTCAATGGGAATAGACACAGACAGACAGACACACTCTCTAGCCCAAGTGACATAATATTTTAATAAAAATAAAATCATAACAAATCCTTATTAATACTATTAATGCAAAATTAAGTAACTAAGTAAGTAAGTAATAAATCCACTTGATTTTTGGCATGGAGTTAGTTAAGAGGAGGGAGAGTAGCTTTGACTACTTTTTATTACAGAAAAGCAAACGGCTAAAAAACAGTTTCTAAAAACAGCCACTCATTAATAAATTTAATGATAATTAGAAATAAAATACATTTTTGAATGAATCTGGCTTTAATACTATGTGTTTATGTATATACTAGTAGCTTTCAGTCGCAATAAAAATTAATACTGTTAAACCTGCCGAGTGTACACGCTGATGTTATGTTGTGCATTGTTGTGATTTGCTGACGTTTTTTAATAACTTATTTTCGTTAATAATTCATGAACAATATATTTTTATACTTATAATATGAAGATAAACAACCGTGACTGAAAAACATTGATCACACAAACGTTTTCCAGCCTTGACCGCAAAAAGCAGGGTCACCGCCCACTGCGCCAATTGGCTGTTAAACTAAACCACGCATCTCCAATGGACGTGCAAGCTGGTAGACTCACTTCCCCACGCAGTGCGAGGCGGTCAGCACCCACTGGTCTGCCACCAGCACGCCCGCGCAGTAGAACACCTCTTCGGGCCCGCCCAGGATGGCGGCGAGGAAGGGCCAGTCGCCCGGCGAAGCCTCCACTCCACCCACGATCCGTTTCGTCGCGCCGCCTATGGTACGCCGCTTGCCGCACTCTGGGAGACAAACTCATCACTTAACACTTACCTAACAGAATTGGAAGGGGCACAAAACTATTATAGTGTCTTTCTGCTTTGTGTTATTAATAAATAAATAAATAAATACTTATAATGTATAGATAAACACCCAGACACTGAAAAACATTCATGTTTTTTCACACAAATATTGTCCAGTTGTGGGAATCTCACCCACGAACTTGCGACTCAGAAAGCAGGGTCGCTGCCCACTGCGCCAATCGGCCGTCAAATATTGTTTACAGTTATAATTGACGGTCCAAGTAGATGGCCCACCGTCCAACCATCGCCTTTAAACAGAGCAAAACTTCGCAGGGCATGCAAGTAACACGTACAACGTGCCGTCCAATGTCCATAAACCTGTGGCGTAGGTATTAAGCCTCATGTGTCGTCCCTCAGACCGGAATACAGCATTGGGACAATGGTGTAAAAAATAAACCTTTGCACAGCGTGTTCGCCGGCGAAGACGAGGTCTCAGACTTCTGACGTCATTCGGTTGGTGGCTCGCACCACGGTCTTAGAGCCAGACTTATCGTCGCCTAAGCTAAGGTTCTCTTTTTCGAGCCCTAGGGATCAAAATATTTCTGGCAGAGCCTATTTCCGAAGCTTACGTTAAGCTGTTAAAACATTACGGTTAAAAAGCTACACACAATACGAAAAAAAGAACTTGGAGCCGAAATAAGCATGGTGGTACGTCTTCCCTGGAATAAAATAGAAAAACCTGCGACTACCCTTTTATACGATTTATATAAAAACTGTAGGTCGGACAGTGCTTTTGTGTATGTATGAAGTGCTTGCCGTCTGCAACTAACTCCTCATTGAGACCAATTTAATGGTCCAAAATACAGCATCCAATATGTATATTATTAGAATTTATTAGTAAGTAAGTAGTTAATTATATATATATATATATATATATATTTTAAACTTAAATTGCTGCACCAACCTGTTCGTCGTTCCTAACATCAAAGGTTGTCTGGAAGAGACTTGATGAAGAGATTGCTTTAGTGAAGAGACCGCTTTTCTTTACCAAGTTTCTTCTGTATATGTGTTTACTTTGTATATCATGTGTGTGTGCTTTCAAATAAACAAACAAACAAAGTTTTGGATTAAAATATTATTATATAGTAATAAATAATCTTCATTTTATACTAATCGATTATTCTAATTTTTACTTTAATTTTGTCGTATAAATTTGGATGAGCATCATAGGAAAACTCGCTGAAAATATTGTAAGTAATATAATAGTTAACATGAAAAATGGTGTACCTAATAAAATATTACAACGATCCATTTAATATTTTTCATAAACCATTTTATATTTCCCTTACAAGTGGGGAGCTACATTTAGCACTCAGTTGCCTGTCGGTCGACTTGAAAGTTGAAAGGCTTTTACAGAAACCCAAAACAAAAAACATGACTGGCGCACTCATTATGAAGCGAAAAAAAAGTTCGTTAAAGGGAACTTCTCCAAAAGTATTCCACTCAAAAGCGGTCGCCAAAACATAATTAATCCTTGCTGTTAGTCCGAAAGCTGGTGGAAGATATCAAAGACTTACATTGTATAAAACAATGTCGTTTTCCCCGTTTGCGTTTCTTTTCTAGCTCCTAATGCGGTGCGGTTTCTACCATCGTTTAGATAACTTTTTACAGATGGTTTATGTATATTATAAAAACTAATTAAGTTTTTTGGTAAGTAGAGAAAAATAATGATAACGACCAAGACAGACACCAGGATGTATCCATACGGCGTCTGCGTTTTTCATTAGGCAGAAATACCTATATTGCTAATGCTATTTAAACGGAATACTTTCTTGACACTGCCCACAACTTGTCAATAAATATTCGTGGTGAGTCAAATATTATCTAAATAATTTAAATTAGAATTACTATCGCATATTTCGCTTATCATTTTAGTTTAAGTATATAAGTTTGATTACCCACTTTACAAATAAAGGAATACTTCTACTCGTATTTCAACCAAGTCGCCATAATGTAAAACTTCCTTTTAGAGAGAAAGTCTGTGCCCAGTAGTATAACCTTAAAGGGTCAACCTTAAAGGGATGATACTGATTGATAGTGTAGCTTTTACTCAATAAAAACAGTTTTTCATCAGTTCTGTAATACTATAGGTTTCCAATACTTATGTAGGGTATATATAAACAAATTCTGCATATAGGCTCAGGTATTTTCTTAAAAGAGAAGAGGAATTTTAAACTTAGACCACCACGCTACTTGCTTAGCGAGCTTCAACGAATAATCTATACTTATAATAAATCTGTAACTGGAAGATTTCTGTACATTTAATATATTTTGAAAATTTTGACCGGGGGATGCTTTATAATCGATACTGAGTCCAAAACAGATTTTTATTGAACTTTTGCCTGTCTGTCTGTCTGTCTGTCCCGTGTCCGGGCATCACGTGAAAACTAATAAACGGATTTAAATAAAATTTTGTATAGTTGTTGCTGATATTCCGGATCAACATATAGGATACTTTTTATCCCGATAAACAGTAAGTTTCCTCAGGGAAATGGGATGAAATTTTTTATAAATTTTACTTCATATCTCCGTTAAATTTGAATCAATTTTAATAATTCTTTTTTATTTGAAAGTGTATACTATCAAGTATGTACTGTCTTATTTTAATAAGGATCTGATAAATACTGTCGGAGATAAAGGACATAACTCTTCACATATAACAGCATGTCGCAAGGCATATGTGACAACGATCGAATGCATGCGTACCATCCTGGAATAGCTCATAGGCTTCTGTTTAACCCGGAAAAGCCAACAGCTCCTACAGGCTAACATCGCTTTTTTTCCGCATTTGTCTTTCAAATTCCGCGCAACGGAGTTTTAGGTTGACGTGGTTTTTTTTAGATGGGCATAGTTGAAATATTATCAAGCTTTTGTGTTTGTTTGGTTGAACGCGCTAATCTCATAAAATGCTGTTTCGATTTCAATTTTATTTTGCATTGGTAGTATTAATTAAGGCTATAAAACATCACGCTACTAGTATAATACTGTATTGAGGGTGCCTGTTAAGCATTTAACAATACATACTACAACGGTTACTCGATTTTCACTGAAAAAACAACATCAAAAATTAAGAAATAAATAATTTTTGCATTTTGCATTTCTCAATAATTAATACAGTTTCCCTTACGCTATTTTTGTCATAATTTTATGAAGCGAGTCAGGAAATATTTCTTGTTTGCCTTCACAAGTTGACAGTACCAGGTTTCGGAAGTCCGGATTGGTGCTGGTACTTTCGGGGGACCAAGTGCGATCCCCGTCATGCACCTTTTACTTTTCGGAGTTATGTGCGCTTTAAGATATAAAATATCATGCTTTAACGGTAAAGGAAAACATCGTGACGTGCATACCTCAGGGTTTTCTACAATTTTCACAATGGCGTATGAAGTCCACCAGTCCGCACTCCAATAAGTTGGACTGGGGATCAAACTGGAAGCTGAAGTATTACAAAAACATAGTCTTGCATGTTTTTTACGGACACTTAAAATGTGTTGATCATAATTTTATTTTAGATGCGATTTCCCATTGCCGTTGTACCTATTAATTAATTATGCAAAATATTCCGCGAGCTCCCGGGCTAATTCCTTACGCTGCTGAGTAAGCACATTTTTACGAGGGTTGGAAATTAAAATCAGGCCATAATAACTTCTTTGTTTGTCTCACCTTGACGGGTGGTGGCCGGGCGGGTCCTAAATTGAAATTTAAGCAAAACCCTTTTCTCTGCAGAATAAACAAATATTATAATCGGTGGTACAAAGCAGAATAGTTTAGCGTTTAGCGAAAAGCATTGTGTTAGAAATTGCTTATTGACGTCCACAGCTGGGCATAGGTCTTTTGTAGAGTGTTTTGACGTCCACTGCTGGAAACGACCTTTCTTTTGTTAGCATTAACGATCATTTCAAAAGCATGAACGGGTTCGAATCTCTGGGTGATGGTTCCGGATGGTTCCGAAAGTAAATCCAGATCCTCGAGTTCAATGAGAAAGTGTGTCTCGACCGAAATTGCCTTGAGATAGCATAGCATCCTAATTATTTATTTCAAGATTGAAACCAGAAGCGGTGATAGCCCAGTGGACAGGACTTCGACTTCACTTTCGGGGGGCCGAGTTTAAAACTCAGCACGCACGCCTCTAACTTTTTTAAGTTATTTATGGTTCAAGGAATTAAAATATCGTGACGAAACCTGCATGCCTGAGAGTTCTCCATAACATTCTCAAAAGGTGTGTGGAGTTCACCAATCCGCACTGGGCCAGCGTGGTTGACCTTAACCCCTTCTCATTGTGGGAGGAGATGCGTGCCCGATAATGAGTTAATATGATAATGTAATGACATACTTTACACTTAAACACAGTCTGCCAATATGAATTACAGTTTTTCGGCAGTTAGCTAGCTTGTACTTAATTAGTTAGTTGGTTAATTCGAATCCCAGTAAAACGGATGGTTCCCATGGAATTTATTGTACGAACAAAGTCGTGGGTGAACAGCAAGTGGACTATTTACCTGTTGCTCCCCCAGTACCATTTCCATAAATAATAATGAAACAGACATTACACTGGCAGACAGCAATAATTAAAGAACGCCATTGCTTGCACCACGCGGGCACCACCTGGCGTACATTACGAGGGATAATTAAAGTTTTTGCAGGACCGCCCGCCGGCCCCGCCCGGGACAATAATTAAGAAAAACTGATTGCGACGCACAGCTGCCTTCATTCCTTGCCCCTGTCAGTCATCTTGATCTGGTTCTTTGAAGTTTTCATGTAAACTTCACATCCCCTTAACTATCGTAAATCTGTCATATTTGTGAAGCGTTCATACATTTAACATGCATTTGCATTCGTTAACTTAAAACTAAAGCTAGGGGGGTTCCAAGCGCGCCCTGGTCTAAGAAGAGCCCACAAAAAAACTTAGCCAGGTTTTTTTTTGTTATCACCATCTCACAGTCTTGTTAATGTTGAGCTATGAAGTTAGAGCAATTCATACACAAGCTTTTATCATACTAGTTTTTGTAATCCTTTATATTATAATAGGATTTTTCTATAAGCCTTTAAAGTTTTATATATAAACTCTGAACTTATTGAGAGACATCAGACAATATTGTTTCAGTATTTTATAATTGCCCTATTTTGAAGCACTGGATACATACACAAGTATGTAATGCTTCAGTATGCAAAGTCGAGTGTTTAAATGGGTTAGTTCTGGGTTATGTTAAAACTAGCTGTTATCTGCTTCGACCGCGTTTATAACGTTTTTTTTACAAATCTTGTGGTTTATTACAAATTTTCAGAATCAAAAGAAGTAAATAGAGTTACGTAGCCTACGTTACTCTTCGACCTTTTAACTAACTCTGCCCCATTCTGAGCCTCTGGATACACAACTATTTATGTATTATACCTAATATAACTGAGGCTTCATAAAATTATCAATATTTATTTAATTCAGGCTTAACCCCTAGGACTAGAAACATAATGTCTAAAATGGCAACGACGTAATAATCGATGCCAGGCGTTAGATCACCCTAGTGGACTCCTTGACGTTAAATCGTAAGTTAGACTTGCAACGGTGTTGGAACTGGAATCTGGATTGAGCTGATAAATGAGCGAGAGCCTTTACTTTACTCCAAAGCTAATTTCGTTTGATTAGTTAGACAAGGGGCTTTCAGCACTTCCGTGACAGTCTCTGTCATATGACAACTTGTCTATGCTCAATTTTTTCTGACCTGTGCTTTAACGTAAGCCATCCCATAAATTTCTTCCTCTTTCTTCTAGTTCTTCTTCGTAAATTATGGGACGAAAGGTAGTTATAGTCGAATAGTTTAAAACCAAGCATACTTTGATAAGATGACAACAAAAAAGTTACCGACCATGTTCCTAGTCGTAGAAGCGTTTGGCCTTTCGTAGCTTGAGTTTTAATTTTCATAACTCACTGGTATACCATTTATTAATCATTCCTTTACAACAACAGAAGCCATAATATTATTGCTTTTGAGCCTTTCTTAATATTGTAATTAATTTACAGATTCATTGGGTTCCAGGGACTTACGAATTTAAGATACCTATATTTATTAATTGGACGAATAAATATAACTTATTACGTAAATTGTTATTCGTTGCCTAGCCCATTAAAGGCAAAGGCGTGGAAAGGATCGATATATAGCGATCTTTTCCAGACAAAATGAATTTTCTGTGTGTGGTGTACACAACAAAAGTGTATTAATTCGTTCGTTCATATTTGCAGGTTTCCTCACGATGTTCTACTTCACCGAAGAAGCAAGTGGTATTTGAATTGGTTAAAACGCACATAACTTAGAAAAGTTAGAGCTGCATGCTGGGATTCGAACTTGGCCCCCTGAAAGTAAATATGAAGTCCTACCTACTGGGCTATCACCGCTTCGCTTTATTATTCAACATATTAATCATTTACGCGTAAGATTCCTATATATTACTCCACTGAACGCTTGCAATAAATAAGACAGTTGTTTATAATAATTAATCAACAGACAGTTGACCACCTGAGTCAGATAATCTGCATAATTGCGTCGCCACAAACTGTAACCGCATATGCCTACGTTACACGACACTAATGTACCATTGCAATACAATTGATATGTTACAGCCTCTAGACTCCAGAGGAATGATATACACAAAGAATTATAAGGATGTATATGTAGGAACAAGAAAAATCTTGCCGAACTTATGAAAAAGTTTTCATTATTAATCTCATCTCTTGTTTCAATATTGTTTTATTGTAAAATAGGCCGATGCCGAATTTAGTATTATGCCTATGTTTATGTTTTATATCAGTCTTATAGCGACTGTAGCGCGTAGAAGGAAAAATTTTAGATTCTATCATCTACTTTTCAAAGGCCCATATTACAATGAAACACTTTTGAAAGAATAGATGTGATTTTTGATGAAAACTTTTTAATAAGTTTGTCAACATTTTGCTTGTTGTTCATATTAATGCAACGCATTCATCAGAAAATGTTCTCCGTAGTTGTGTGTAATCTGCAAACCGTGCAATAGTTTAGTTAGCAATATTCGACCCCATATTATGCTCACACCAGGTGGATTGAAGCACTTATTTATTTTATCAAATGAAAGGAGTTCCTTACATTTGATAGAATTAATAACTGAGCAATTTAACTTGTCAGCAAGTCTTAACTAACCAGCAAGTTGGAAACTTTAGAGCATCGTACCGGTAAGACTTTAGTTCGCTTTTTGTTTAGTCTCTACAATGGGGAGCATTCTATGATCTTGTGGCCAAAAGTTAAGGGCTTCGAGGGGACTGTCTAATACCTGGCACGAACCTGCTTTTCGGATTTAGTTATTTAATCTAAGCAATTATAATAAGTATCACTTGAATTATGACAATTATGCTTAATTTGCTGTACTCCGCGAAAAGCAAGAGAATCTGGGTGGTGTAATAAATAATTTCTTCAATCTATTTACTTGGCACCGAACAGATCAACGGCAACGGCAATCCTCAGGAGATTGTCTTTACAATGAATAATAGTTAAGTGAAAAATTCAGTGACATTTATTCATTGTAAAGTCAACATCTCCTGAGGATGCTGCGGTTTCGGAGCGAAACGTGCTAAGTCGAAGATCTGTTTTTATGTGGAGTATAAAGATTGAAGGAATTATAAATAACACCGTACCGAATGATACCAGCATGGTGGAAAGCGATGTACACCCTTCTTATTCACAGTGGGCGCTGCTTTCTGAGTCGATTCCCACAACAGAAAAAGTTTGTATTTGTATACATGTTCAGTCATAATATATGACATGCAAATCTAAATTTAAACAAATTCATTTATGAAATATCTAAAAAAAACATCAAAATAAACAAAATCAAAATAGTCGGCTGAATATAATAAAATTTTATGCATATTATGGATAAAAATATTTATCAGTCATCTTGGTACGCATAACAGAAGCTACGCTAACTTTGGGGCTAAATTGCGATGTGTGTATTTTCTTATTTGATGTAGAATATCTATTTAGTAAATTCTCAGAGGAGATACTTTTAACCCTACTACATATTACCTATTCCAGATATTAATCTTCTGCATTCATATGCAAATTATGGAAACATATGTGTTTAAGTATTGGATTTTTTATATGTGCCTAGTTGCCTAAATAATATTAATAATATTTACTGTAGATTGTACGTTCGCCCGTTATTACATGACAAGTCAAAGTTAATAAAAACTTAAGTTCACATTGCGTAATCAAATTTATCATTAATTGTGAATAAAGGCGGCATACCTACGCATACAAGAAGATCGAGATATTAATTTGAATTTTATTTTCCGCCCAATAAAATTTAATTATTAAACGTATCTAATTACATTCCCGCTGTAGGTACTTTCTTGTCAAAAAATGTAACAAACTTTGGCAATAAGTTAAATTTGGATAATACCGGCGTACGAGAGTAAAAGCTCATATAGACGTGCAAACGTTCGATTTCAATTATTTGGACCGACTTTATCATAGTTTCTATGAATTAAAGTAGAACCTCTTTGTGTTTGGCAAATGCCCTGATTTCTCGAATTAACTACTAATTAGGAATAATGATTAGTTAATTTTCGTCAAATAAAGCACTATGCATTCTTAGGTTGGTTAGCTTGGTGATACTTAGCTTTTAAAAAATTTAAGAGGCATTTGTTCTCTCAACAGAAATGAGGAATTCGGACCAAAGGATGATAAGACCTGCGCTATGCTGATAGCCGTTGAGCAAGAAAGCTGAATTTTATTTGTTCTGTTATTTTTATTCGTCCTCCTTTTAAGCAACGTATAATAATTGAGCCGGAGATATAGGCTACATTTAATTTCAGAAAAATTTAAAGAAAGTTCTAAAGAGATAAACTATATATATCATATATAAGTATATATTTTACATATTATAAGTATATTCTATTATATTTTAATATTATATGTGTATCCCATATGAAGCAAGTATATTATTTAATTTATTATTATTTTTCGAATTATGTTTATTATTTGAATATTATTTTGTGTTCACCCTAACCCTTCTTCTTAACTTCATGTACTTTAATAGGTTGCCTGGTTGATATCGCATATAAGCGATAAGGCCGCCTATTGTACCTTTTCTTTCTTTCAATTGTGTTATTTTTATTTCTTTGTCTTTGGTGTATTCGATTTAAGATTTAAAAAAAATCTTCATTGGTTGTATAGGATTTAATTTAAGCATTAAGGTAGTAAATATCAACATAAAATAAGCATCTTAGTTTTAAGGATGATTTGAAAACCGATATATGAACCGTTGAACGGTAAATCTTAGTAAAGATCCCCACGCCGTTACAAGTGATAAAACCACGCCTAAAATGGCTTATATTTATTGTCAGAACCCTTTAAAAAATGATTGAAAAATGTTCATGCCGATTTAAAAAATGATTGAATGGTTCAAACGAGTCCGTTAGTTGGCATATCTGGAGATGCTTTACCACTAGGGGCGGCAGAGGTACGTGAGGCGGGGGGTGAGGTGAAACTCGCATAATTTATCTGGTAATTGAAACGGCAACGTCCAATTAATTTAGCCCTCAACTTTCTTGTAATGTTAAATTGAAAACTAAGTGTTTCTGGAAAACCACCAAGTAATTATTAATTTATGGAGACTACCCAATTAGTCCTTACGTGCGTCATAGAGCACGTTAAGCTGTCACTCCCGGTTATTATCACTAACATCATTATTCCAATAGGGCACGGGTCTGCTCTTAGAATGAGAAGAGTGTACGCAGTAGTCCACAACGCTGGCCAAGTGCGGGTTGATGCAGTTTTCCTCACGATGTTCTCCTTCATCGATAAAGCTTTATATTTAATTGGTTATAAAACACATAACACTTGAAAACTAGAGTGGCTTGCCAGGATAAAACTAGGCGACGAAGAGATACTCTTTACAACTCAATAGATATAATTTAATGGGAATTTTGTGCTTTATTTCAGTAAAGTTTTTGATAGTGATCGATTCGATCGCTCAATATCCTACTATCCTACTAATATCCTACTATATTCCTACTAAAATTATAAATGTGAAAGTGTGGATGTTTGTTACTCAATCACGCAAAAACGGCTGAACGGATTGGGATGAAATTTCGCATGCATGTAGCGTTTGACATGGAAAAAAACATAGGCTACCTTTTATCCGGATTTCTTATAAAGTTCCCGAGGGAAGATTTGAAAATTGTTTATGAGCTAAAACTCGGGCAGACAGATTTTGTATGCATGTCATCTATGCTATGGAATAGGACATGTACTTTGTTACAAAGATAGATTGTAGTCTGGTATAGCACAAATACTACTTTTTAGTCCGCCAGCACTTTCTTAGTAGAAATAAGAGAGTTCCCGCGGAAATAAAAAACCTTAATCCACGCGAACGAAGTCGCGGGTATCAGCTAGATAATAATAAATAATCAATGAAATCAAACCAAACTAGTACCACGACACTACTACAAAAATACCATATTAAATACCAATTCTTATTATGTGTTACAAATAGTATATCGTACCCTAGTGTAGATACTTTATGTCTATCTGTAACAACACTCCGCATTTCAATACAGTTGCATATGCCGTACATTAAAAATGCAAACAATACGTTGCATCCGAGTCTCAAGTGACGTTACGGTTGAAACAACTAAGAAAGAAAATCCAGCAAAATTAATTTTAGTGAATTTCGGCAATAAGAATGTACAACAGAGTTCTCAATAAGGTACACAAAATTTATTAATTAAACTAACAAATACAAAATTAATATACAGGGAATGCAATTTGCGCTAAAATTAATAAATTATTATTTAATCAATATGCTAAAAGCCTGGCACGGTTGATAATAGAATTTAATTTGCTTTCAGAAAGTAATGGCATTTCCTAAATAAATAAAATTAGACATTTCATTACCAATTCTAAGCGATAACTTTATCGTTATTCAGTAGAAAAACTTTTACATGCTTCTTATCTGCCTACATACTTTCAACGTGTCAAAGAAAAACTTCGCGGTAAAAGTAATCCCTTAAGCAAATACCCCCAAGCCTCAAAGCTGTTAAATAAATTCATACCTGATTCTTACGTTTGAAGTCTCCCACAAGGTAGAGAAATGTAAGGATATGACTTTTTTCTCAATTATCCCTTCACTTTCGTGGGGCCGAGTTCGAATCTCAACACGCAACTCTTACTTTTAAATAGTTATGTTTTAAGTAATTAGAATATCACCATTGAGTTAAAGGAAAACATCGTAAGAGAGTTCTCGATAATGTTCTCAAAGGTTTGTGGAATCCGCACTGGGCCATCGTGATGGACTACGGCCTTAACCCTTCTCACTGTGGGAGGAGACCCTTGCCCTGTACTGGGCCGGTTTATATGACGATGTAAAATCAGCAAAGTGAATGTAGCTGGTGCATACCACATTGTTTACGCGCTTTTCGGAAAAAATCTTGATTCTTGAAAAATAAACTAAACCTTACCTCACATTAAGCTGTCAGTTCAGCTTAAATGATAGTGAATTTCACATCGGCTCACATTAAGCTGTCCGTTCAGCTTAAATGATAGTGAATTTCACATCGGCTCACATTAAGCTGTCCGTTCAGCTTAAATGATAGTGAATTTCACATCGGCTCACATTAAGCTGTCCGTTCAGCTTAAATGATAGTGAATTTCACATCGGCTCACATTAAGCTGTCCGTTCAGCTTAAATGATAGTGAATTTCACATCGGCTCACATTAAGCTGTCCGTTCAGCTTAAATGATAGTGAATTTCACATCGGCTCACATTAAGCTGTCCGTTCAGCTTAAATGAAAGTGAATTTCTCATCGCGCCATAAAAATTCGGTTCGTTCAGACATCTCAATTCATTCAGTTATTTACTCAACCGATGCTGCGATCAGTTGTGCCATTGCTATACGTCATGTGATCTACTATATCTCATCTGACTTGACTGGCTTACGGCACTCTTTATTGGCAGTTTTTCTCCTAAGTCAATGATGTATTTGCAGCCCAGTAAGCTGTTTTATGCGGAGCGGTGATAGCCCAGTGGGTAGGACTTCGAATTATTTTTAGGTCGAGTCCGAATCCTAGCATCTCTAACTTTTCTCGGTTATTTGCGTTTCTAAGTAATTAAAACGTTTGGGACGTAGTTTTCAATGATCCTTCGCTGGATGAAAAGATCTCTATTTTCAATTGTCTTCTTATTGAACTCTTTGATACCCATGCACCTTTTCGACCGATTAAACTAAAGCATCTGCCTGCACCGTGGCTTACTCATGATATAAAGCTTGCCATGTCTAAGCGTAACGCGGCGAAATCAAGGTATAAGATCCAACCCTCTGATGCCAACTTGCTTAAGTATAAGCGGCTGCGGAATCGGTGTAACAAGATGTGCAGAGACGCTCAGCGCAATTATATCCACTCTTCAGTTGATGGAAAGAGTACCCTTAAGGTGTGGAAATTTTTGGAAACTTTGGGCATTGGTCGCCGGCAAAAAAGTGTTCCTGATAGTGTGGATATAGATGCTTTGAATCGTCATTTCAGTAATGTGACAACTAGTATTAGTCGCAAAACTGAAACTCTGGCTTCGATAAGCTCGCGTTCAAGGCCTCATTTTCCATTGTTCCAATTTAGCGTGGTCAGTCCTGGCGAAATAATAAAGCACATAAATGCAGTTAAATCAGATGCTTTGGGAAATGACGGTATCAGCCGTAAGATGATATTGTTAAGTTTAGATTACATCTTACACGTTCTGTGCTACTTATTTAATCTATCTCTCTCATCTAGTACCTTTCCTAGTGCCTGGCGTATAGCTGAGGTCATACCTATTCCTAAAAATTCTAACCCGTCTTTGTTTTCTCATTTCCGTCCTATTTCTATTCTTCCGTTCTTATCTAAAGTCCTGGAACGTATTGTTAATTCTCAATTATCTTTATTTCTAAAAATAATATCCTTAGCACTTTTCAATCTGGCTTTCGTCGTGGGCACAGCACTGTCACGGCTTTAACCAATGTCTGTGACGATATTCGTTTAGGTATTGATAATAAGCAGGTGACCATTTTGGCTTTGCTTGATTTCTCCAATGCATTCAACACTGTGGATTTTGAGATTCTCTTGGCCATACTAGATTCCATTAATATTTCTTCACCTGTAGTTAGATGGGTCCATTCTTATTTACATGATCGTACGCAATGTATCAGAGTCAAAGATTAATTCTCTTCTTACTGCCGCCTCCTTGCTGGTGTTCCACAGGGTGGTGTACTATCTCCTCTTCTATTCTCCATTTTCATAAATACCATGACTGATCTCCTTTCTTTACCTTATCATCTTTATGCGGATGATTTTCAAATATATGTGTCTGCTCTGGTTTCTGATATTCCTGAGGCTGTAAATAGACTCAACGCTGACCTTAGTGCTATCTGTGACTGGAGCAGATCTCATGGGTTATTGGTTAATGCCAGCAAGTCTCAGTCAATTATTTTGGGTAATTCTAGGCAAATTGCGAAAGTGAATTTTTCTGGTATTCCGCAAGTCACTTCTGATGGGTCTCTGCTGCCTTATAGCAAAACTGTGAAAAACCTAGGCATTCTCATGGACAGCAGTTTATCTTGGAGGCCGCAAGTAGCCCATGTAAGCCAGAAAGTTTTTAGTGCCTTTGGGTCCTTAAAAAGATGGAAAAATCTCTTGCCTATCAAGACTAAGATTTTATTAGCCAATACCCTTCTTCTTCCTATTTTAGATTATGCCGATGCCTGTTATTTAGACTTGACTGAGGACCTTCTGGATAAGCTGGAGCGACTACAAAACTTATGCATAAGATTCATATTTGGTCTCAGGAAATATGATCACATCTCTGAGTATCGCAAAAAATTGAAGTGGCTTCCTATTAGGCATCGGCGTAATCTGCATGTCCTTTCAATCCTGTATTCTACTCTTTTTCATCCTTGGACACCACTCTACCTTAAACAACGCTTTCATTTCCTTTGCCCGTGTCCATCTCAAGGATCTCAGCGTTCTGCTAGGGAGAATATTCTCCGAATGATGAAATGTAAGTCTCAAAGTTACTCGGAATCCTTCACAATAAAAGCTGCAACGCTGTGGAATGCACTCCCTGACGATATTCGTCGCTCTAAATCCCTAGCTATTTTCAAAAGCCGTGTTAGACATCACTATTTGTTATTATAATTTTGTTGTTCGTATATGTGTACTTATGTATCTATAGTAAATATATATAAATATTTGTTATATCTTATTTTATTTATATCTTTTAATAATTTATTATATTAGTTATTACTAGTATGTACTTAAGTGTGTAAATTTATGTATTGTTTATTTTAATTGCGATTTCCCGTCTCTCATGTTTTGTTGTGTACTATCGGTAAGGTTACCTGGCAGAGATCACTTTTAGTGATAAGGAAGCCTTTTGCTTTTAATTTTTTGTTTAACTATATTTGTAATTTCTCCTTTATTTCGCAATAAAGATGTTTAAATAAATAAATAAAATAAAATATCACTTTTTCCAACGGTAAAGGAAAACATCGTGAGGAAACCTGCATGCCTGAGAAGCGTCAATAATGTTCTCAAAGGTGTGTGGAGTCTATTAGCCCGCGCTGGGCCAGCGTAGTGGACTACGGCCTTAACCCTTTCTCATTCTGGGAGGAGACCAGTGCCTTGTATTGGGTAGGTAATTGGTTGATATCATGAAGCCGTTTTAAAATAACAGCATTCAGCTTGAATCCCATGATCTCAATTACAGACTTGACTTCTGTCTCGTTTGTATAGTGTTTAAGGGATCATAGGTTAATTTTCCGAGTAATGTCACAAATTGTTACGTTGGAAATTCGTAGTTTCCAACCCGGAGTCAACAAGTTGATTCCCCCATGATTCGCAGTATACGCTTATCCGTCAGTTCTAGTAATCTATCTCTACGACATCTCTATCCCATCTCTTACGAGATCTCTATCCTATCTCTTACGAGATCTCTATCCTATTTGCTTCGAGAGAAGACACCTATGCCCAGCCGTGGGGCAATGATAGGCTGACTTAGTAGAAGAGCGACTTGCCTAACTATTCATATAATCTCATACAAATATATAGGAGTTTGTTTACTTGAACGCGATGATTTCAGAGCAATTCCTGAGATCCTATTTAGCAAATGATTTCAGTGCAGGATAGCCCATTTACCGAATAAGCTATATATCATTCTACAAAGGCCAAGCATAGCACTAATGAAGAATGATACAAAATCGGGGGTTTTCCTTTTTTTTCTGAAACTTTCACTTCGTTGCAAAAACGGCTAAAGTTCCGATAAAATCATGTAGGTCAAAGTTGTTTCAACTTTAAAAGTTCTAAAAAAGTCCGAGAGCATATGTCTATCTTTTAAGGTTGACTTGTAAATAAATATAAATATAAATATAAATATACTACGACAATACACACATCGCCATCTAGTCCCAAAGTAAGCGTAGCTTGTGTTATGGGTACTAAGGTGACTGATGAATATTTTTATGAATAACATACATAAATACTTATTATATACATATAAACACCCAGAAACTGAAAAACATTCATGCTCAATCACACGGCCTTGGACTCAGAAAGCAGGGTCGCTGCCCACTGCGCCAATCGGCCGTCGAACTCATACGCGGACAAAGTCGCGAGGAAACGCAAGTTTTTAATAAATCTGGCACAGTTCTTATGTTTTGAGTTTGTCAGTGTAGCGAAAGTTAACTCGCGCCATGAATTTAAAAAAATTGTTGAAATACTTTTCCCAATTATAATATCCGTTGCTTACGCGAAAAATACTTCCACAAAGAAAGCTAATTAGACATTCCACTCAAACTTACTGCATCACTTAAATTTCTAAGGGCCTATAAATATTGAGGGCTGGTAGATCGTAACAAAAAGGACTCTGCGTCTCGGTAATAGGATTTTGTTTTGTTCGACGCGCTTATACCATTACCTGTAATGGCCGCCCTAAGGAGCAGTGATTCGATTTGATCGCCGCATCGGTCACGCGGACACTCGTAATTTTTACGAGCACCAGTAAAAAGTATTACAAAAATTGTATTTTGTATATAGGTCTGATTCTAAGTACCTTCTGAATACTATAATCTCTATATTAAAAAATATCTGTGTTTTAAAAACCTGCCACATAATACTCGTACCTGCTATTTCATAGATAGCATAATCCGAAAACATATTTAATACAGTTTTGATTGTCAACGTGCTGGAGCGTCGACCACGCACCCGAAAGTTCAGTGTTGGTAAACCCCCCAAGAGGTTAAGGGTATGGATTATTTTCTTTTTCTTTGTTGAGATGAAGCCTGTGAGAAACTTTTCTTTTGCAACATCAACATTATTTAAAGTAAAAACATCTTCAGGCGCGTCAAGCACTTTTTGGGGTAACAAAAACCATAGAACACACTATGCTATATGTATACTTTGTATATATGTACATAGAAATAGTTTTCACTTCTCACGGTCTACCACGCATGTTTTTTTTTTATAAGGAGCAAACTTCTGATTAAGAAGCTCAGTCTTAAATATCAGAGAAATAACATTGGCAAATCCTGACACTTTGCCTTATACGTACCTACGCGTTGAGTTTTACCACTCGGGTAAGAGGCAATCAAATTGAGTGCAATGTATTTGATGCCGTAGTGACTTAGTTTTCAGACTTAGTAACCAGATTTTATGTAAAACGCAATTGAATGAATACACTGAATTGAATGCTTCGGTCAGATCAGAAAAACCCACCCATGGCATTCTTTGAACGTTCTGCATCCGTTGCACTTCAGCGAAGCCGTATTGCTCCGGGTGAAGTAAGTTATTAGACATCAAGTGTAAGATTTTCAGACAATAAAGAGCATTTTGCATAATTAAAAATTATAAAAACCCCGAATTTCAATACATTATTCTAATGAATCCCTTTGATTTGATACCCATATTAAGGCAGTATTGAAAGAATATGTAATACGCCATTTTAATATGGCGGCCATCTTGGATTTGAAAATTTGTAATAGTGTAACCAAGCCCATTGATTTAATAACCATACTGCCCCCAGTAGTTGTGAAAAAAACATATGATTCTCCATTTTGTTTTGGCTGCCATCTTGGATTTGAAATTGTATAATATTATACTAGTAAGGCCCTTCCATTTGGTACATATATTTATCCCCGACTTCCTGAATATATAAGGTAGTGGTTGAAAAATATATAATCCGCCATTTTGTAGTTCCGGCCATCTTGGACCGATTTTCATCAAATATCTAAGAACACTCCCGACTTATTCGCCTCTCAAATAATAAAAAGTATATATAAATCGCTTCATCACACACACACGCAGCCACGTCAAACTTAAATTACACTATTACAAATTTTCAAATCCAAGATGGCCGCCATATTAAAATGGCGTATTACATATTCTTTCAATACTGCCTTAATATGGGTATCAAATCAAAGGGATTCATTAGAATAATGTATTGAAATTCGGGGTTTTTATAAGTTTTAATATTAGTTTTAATGTAATTAGTAATTAGTTTTCATTAGTTTACTTATGTGTGGAAGCTGAATAAAGTTTATTATTATTATTATTATTATAGCACCCTGTCGTTTTTGTGTTGGGAGTTAATAAACCAAAGTTTGGATAGAGTAGTTTGGTATAAAACAAGCCAAATTAGGGTGACCTCGGCTCACGAGTCACCTTTTATAGAGCTTTGAACTTTGAAAAAAAAAAATTTTAACAAATTGAAAACAAAAGTTTAATAAATAACTTTTATCATCTTGTGGACTGTTTGACAGACTGTACTGAAAGAGTCACCAATCGTAATTGTACAACTGGAAAGTTTTACTAATACTGAGCAATAATTGTACTAGCACAATATTGTCCCCACATGGGTTTGCCAGGCTTAGTTAGGACGACACAAATCAATCGATTAAGCCAATTGAGCCCTATTGATTCCAGTAGGGTAACTTGATGGAGGATTGACTTCGAAGATTCAAATTTGGCATGATAATATTTATTAACTAGAGTCGAACCATATCGTTGGCGTAGTGTTGACATGTTCAACTAAGGATCACAAGGTTACCTGACAAAATTTGCAGATAGGTGGGTTTTTTTCTGTTATTAATTCTTAGGTACCCTAACTTGGGAAGTCGGCGGTTGCTTATTAATCTTTCCGTGCCTCTAAGAGCACTAACATATGATTGTTATCGTTAAAGTACACCGGTTCCGATTGGTGCAGCATAGTGGGGCTATGCTCTAATTCCTACAACTCTAAAACATGCCTTCTTTCTGATACAAGCTACGTAAGCAGACATGACTTTTTTTTATTCCACTACAAGTTAATAAAAAATACAAGGTACCAAGTAGCCTCTTGGTTAACACTTCGACTTCACGTGCGTCACGTTATGTGCGTTTTAAGCAATTAAATATCACTTGCTTCAACGGTGAAGGAAAACATCGTGAGGTAGGGTTTCCTGAATGCCTATGAGTTCGCCATAATGTCCTAAAAGGTGTGTGAAGTCCGCCAATCCGCACAGGGCCAACGTGGTGAACTACGGCCTTAGCCCCTTCTCATTGTGGAAGAAGACCGGTGCTCTGTAGTGGGCCGGTATTGGGTTCACACGATGATGACAAGTTAGCCCTAGACTGTAATCTCAGCTGCCGTGAGGTTACCATTACTGTATTCTGATCGCCATCACCACGCGGCACCAAACTCATAAACATGTAAACATACTGTACAATTATAAATCGAAAGCGCAGTAAAAACAGCTAGTCAGTTCCTTCAATCGACGTACAAGTCTTTTAAATCCTGTACTCGAGCAAAGGATTAGTGATGTATCCAGTATCGTAGGCATTAGGGCGTTGAATGATGGCAAGCTGTGGGCTGCAGTAGCGATAACAATGGCCAGCTCCCGGGAACCGTCGCGCTCTCAGGTGGACAATAAGAGATTACCTCACAATGCTGACGCAATAATCTCTCTGAGCTCCCCCGTACGAGCCTTTCAATAGCCACGATACGACTGTAGGAAGACTCATTTTGGAGACCACCTGCGCCCCACGGTTTCACTCGCGTGAGTTGCTCGCGTGGGAATATCGGCAAAAAAGTGACAGCTATGAACCTATCAAGTTTCATCGCAATGTCTAATTCATTTTCTACTAGCTGTGCCCTGTAGACGGCCGCATTACCTACGGGACGCAACATTCAGTTTAAAAGTCTACAACAAGCTAACGCACGTAACGTACGCACGCACGAAACGTTTGTTATCCACGTTCCTGAATGCCCTCCCGGCAACTGTGTTTCCTGCCACGTATAACTTGAGTACCTTCAAGGCAAGAGTGAAGAGGCTTTTTGTAGGCAAGCGTGCTCAAACCTAGACCTCGTCATTGCTTTTTAACGGGCACGCTGGCCTATCGTTGATAAAAAAAACATAAAGTTGCTTAACAGATACATTAGTACAGATTTAGGCGGGTTGATCGAACGATCATCAATTTTAAATAATAACCAGTGACTTGAAAATAAATATAAATAAATATACTACGACAATACACACATCGCTATCTAGCCCCAAAGTAAGCGTTGCTTGTATTATGGGTACTAAGGTGACTGATGAATATTTTTATGAATAACATACATAAATACTTATTATATACATATAAACACCCAGGCACTGAAAAACATTCATGCTCATCACACAAACATTTTCCAGTTGTGGGAATCGAACCCACGGCCTTGGACTCAGAAAGCAGGGTCGCTGCCCACTGCGCCAATCGGCCGTCTAAAAACCATACACATCATAATAGAGTCAAAGTCAAAGTCAAAAATATATTTATGCCCACAGGTGGCACTTTTGATGCGTACAAAAGAATTACGCGGTAGTGAGATGATGGCGATAACCACATTCGTAAACTTAAAAGTAAAGCTACGAGGGTTCGAAACGCGTCCTGGTCTAAGAAGAAGCCCACAACAAACTTAGCCGGGTGTTTTTTTTTTGTTATCACCATCTCACAATGTCATTTAATATTATTAGAAGAGCTACCTGGTTAGAGCAATAATTCACACCCAAGCATTTTTATCGATTACGTAGTCCTTTATACTATAATAGGACTTTTCTATACTATTAATATTCTATTAAGACAGTCATTAGCAGTTTCTAGTAGTAGAGCTTTTTGTGTAAGAGCTATTTCTGTAAGAGCTACCGCCTTGCTTATTTCTGCCGCTAAGCGGCATTGTTGTCTATCAGCATCACCATCATGTGCTGTGTTATCGGCACAGCACATGAGGGTTAACACCCACCCCCCAGGTGGTTTCTTGCTTGCACTGCGAAGTGTTGCTTTGTGTGCCGATAGTTTTTCCAGAATTTATTCAAAGAGTTTTGATACTTTTGAGCTTTTCAATTGTACAGCTACAGTAGCTGTACAATCCGGTGATTTAATATAATGCAATGACCTTTGCGGTGTGAGGATTTCTTTTGGAGTCTTTAGTTCTTTGTGTACTTAAATGTAATTTTTGTAACGAAAAATCTGAGTGTCTAAGCGACTTTAATCGTATACAAAAAATAGCAGCGTCTTCGAGTTCGGTAATTTATACGCTGTCAAAACGTAACCCTCGCGGGGAATTTTAATAAAACTGTACATTAATCACGGCTAAGTAGTACACATTATTTGATATCCTTTGTCCCTCGTTTAATATGCTACAGGAATGTCGAAGGCAGACGATGTTTCAAATTTAATTGACAATAAAGCATTAAACGCACAGGAGACGGTCGGCGGCGAGAATAGGACGGGGTCAGGAATTTGCGTAGGTAAAGATTTTGTATGGAACATCGCACACAGAATAATATTGCTTATACTTACATACACATAAAATACCTTTATATATTTTGTTTAGTATTTGTTCACGGGCCGACGCCCCAACTTTCGTAAAGTAACCTAACCTAAAAGTAAGGAAAACCAGCGCCTGTAACCAAAGCAAATTGCTCGGCCCTGCGTCTTTGAAAACATCTTGAGGAAACCTGCATACCTGAGAGTTCCCCGTAATGTTCTCAAGGGTGTGTGGAGTCCACCAATCCGCACTGGGCCAGCGAGGTGGACTAAGGCCTTAACCCGTTCTCATTGTGGGAGGAGACCCGTGCCCTGTAGTTTGTCAATATGATGGAAACTAGCCAAACTAAAGAAAGTTAAGAAATTATAAATTGAGATTTTTCAAATCATTCAAATTTAAAATTTAGTATCCTAAAGATTTATGTGTACACAGTAGCATGAGTAGAATAAGAATAATAATAATTATTATTATTATTGTCTTTATTGTGTCTCATTTACAACGGATTCTTATAATCTAAGGAACGTTAAAAACTGTGTTAGTTAAAACTATGTTACAGCTCTTAACGCCCACCTCCGAGTTTGCTTAAATACAAAGAGACTAAAACAAGGAAAAATTCAAATATTACAACTAAAACAATAAAATTTTCAATTTTATAATGTACGTGTTCGTGTATGCGTACGTGTGCGACAGTGTGTTTGTGTATGTGTGTGTGTGAGTGTGCGTGTGTGTCTGTGTGTGTGCGTGCGTGCGTGCGTAAGTGCGTGTGAGTTGTGTGTACGAGTGTTCGTGCGTGTATGTACGTGTTAGTGCCTTTAATTTAAAGGGACGATATTTTCCGTATCAGTATAGGACAGCGGCTTAAGCCACTTAGTAGTTTAGTATTTACAATTGAATGTTATTGGATACAAAGTTGCCAAGAACCCATAACTTCGCAGTATGTAGTCCTCGGGAGTTAGAAAGAACTTTTTAACAACTTTTATAAATGACTTCCTGAATTAGCAAGTTGTTCGCAACCAAATTAGATTTTTGGTTATTTATCTGTGAGTAAGATATACATATGTATATATGTAGATAGTACTATGTAGACGTTACAACCTTTTAATCTAAAAGAGAAACATCTACCACCAACTTAAACAAAACCTGTTCAGGTATTTCAGCATGACATTAGGTATATAATTAAGGTTTTTAATCCCCTTTTTTCTGGAATAAAAATCTTTGTTACATTCCGCCCCGTAAGCTGTATCTGCTTAAAAAGGTTAAGACTTTTGCCTGTCTTAAGGGGCCATGGTGATGTGCTTCTTAAGCATTGAAATATTACTTGCTGAACTTAACGGTCAGTAGAAATCTTAATAACATTATTAAGAACGTATCACGGTGAATGAAAACATTGTGACGGAAACTTATGGTAACTCAACAGTCCTCCATAATATACTTTTTTACGGTGTAGTGTACTAATCAGCGGAGCGTGGTTGACTACGGCCTAAACCTTATCATTTTGAAGAAATCCCCGTGCCTAATAGTGGATAATGGTTGATGATGATACAAAAATCACGTCAATTTGTTGCTCTTGTTGCGTGAAATAAGGACAAGCCAATAAGAAAACATTTGGAATATGTGAACAGTCGCCAAACTACTGAATCTTGACGTTGTATAAGTACGTATGTCTGTATGCTGTAGGTATGCAATATAGGCGCGCTACGCTCTACCCTCGCTTCGGTAACGTGGCGGAAGTAACGACCTTCCTCTCACTCTGACTAGCAAATATCCGCGCGTCAAATAACCCCGGATTGTATTTTACCATAAAAGCCATAAACATAGACACTGAGCTTGTTCAAAACTACGTGATGACATTAATTTATACCTACATAGGTATGATTTTTTTGAAGTAAAACTTCTTTAGGCGCGACTAGGGAGTACCTCAGATTTGGGACTAGATGGCGATGTGTGTATTGTCGTAGTATATTAATATTTATTTATTTAAAATAAGAAAGGCTAACTTTTATCTCAATTCCTTAAGTAGTTCCCGAGGGAAAAAAGCTTGAGACCTGAAGACCCTGAAGAGATTCTGAAGTCCACGCAGACGAAGTCGCGGGCCGGAGCTAGTGAGTTCATAAGTTTTATCATCAGTAGCCATTACAGTCCACTGGTATACTAAAGGCCTCTCCGGGAGGGTTTACCCATAATCGCCACGTTGGGTAGACGGATTGCTGACAGCAGGTGGTAGTAGTAGCACAGAGGAGGCTGCTGCCCGTTATATTCCCTTAGTCGCCTCGTACGACACCCGCAGGAGGAGTGGGAATGGTGACAACTGTATTCTGATCAGCCGCATAAAAGGCTAAACAAGAGATATAATAAACTTGCCGAGATTATTCGAAATACCTACATAGTATCAGATGAATTAGCCAAAATTGGCGGCGAACAACTTGCTAATTGAGGAAGTCATTTATAAAAGTTGTTAAAAAGTTCTTTCTAAATCCCAAGGACTACATTCAGCGAAGTTGTGGGTTCTTGGCAACTTTTTATCCAATAACTTTCTAACCATGCTACTGTGTAAATATACATCTTTTGGATATAGAGGTCTTATGAGAGGCCGCTTGAAAATCAGTGCTGTACAGCATAACGCTGAGGCGATACTCTGTAGTGTAACAACACCACAGATATGTTAACGTAACATAGTATTATTTCACTTCCAAAATAGCATTTTATTTATTCGTTTTTAGTTTATATAATTTTATTTATTTACCTAATTTTAAAAGATTTTCTTTTTTTTTTTGCTTATGTTCTCATTGATATTTCTTTGTGTAGCGTGTATTTGATATGTTGTTTTTTGTGTTGTTTTTTTCTCAAATAAAAGATTTATTATCATTATTATTATTAATATGGAAAATCGATTGAATTCCAAGCGTTGAGTTTTTAACTTTGGTTGAGTACGTTTTTAAATTAGCTCCAAATATTTCTTGACTACAGTCACAACAGCATTACAGGCACAAACTTTTTAAGATCGTAGCTTATAAGTGTATTTCTCTGTTGATCCGATGTGTGTATTTATATTGATTCGATGTGAGCTTTATTATTACACATGTATGATAATTATCGGAAACGTTATATATCTTGGCATGCATTTCAAGGTACAGAGACGTGCAGCCAAGCGATTAAGTTTACAGTGCGATGCTGCGTAGAAACCAATTAGGTGTATTGCTTAAATTTAACTGCCTTACCCCTATAAGGTTAGCCAGCGTGTAGCTTCAACATTATACTCGTAAGTTACCACCACATTCAATAAATCGTTGTTACTTTACGATTGATGATTTTTTTAAGGACAAGGGTGTTTGGACGCCGGCTGCGCTCTCTTCTCACACAAGATTGCAAATAGTAAAATGATTTTGAATAAGAGCAATTTACTGAGTTTCTTGCCGGCTCTTCTCGGTGGAATCTGCCTACCGAACCGGTGGTAGTGTCACTACAAACAGACTGAATTGACTTTTCAAAAGTGCTTACATTTGGGCGTACTTGAAATTTTAATTTTGAATTTTGGTGCAAATTGCAGTCAAAAACTAAATCATAGTGGAATAAAAAACCCTTAATCTAATACTTAACAATGACAACAATGTTTTTCTACTCTAACTTTAAGATAAATTTGGTTTGTGATTATTTTTGCACGTTTTCTGACCAATTATGAATAAAATCGTGCAACGCTCCTGGAATAAAGGACATCGCAAAACATCTGGAAGCGCGGACGTCGTGGAGTATTTAGTTAGACCGCAAAACGGACGGCTGTGTGAAGATCCACTAGATAACAGGTATTAAGTAAAGTGTAATAATTCACGCGGACGCTTGAAAAATCTCATCAGCCATTTAGATACCTCGCCGAGCCTCGAGCGGCACGCCGCAATAAAATGCAAAGAATCTGCACAATGCGAAACAAAACCGCACGTAAACAAACCGTTGCTCTACTCATATCCGCGCCAAACATTCCGGCGAGATTGGACGGAAAATGGGGATGCAATTAAAAAGTATGAGCGGTCGTTGACCTCACTGCTTTATGAAAGTGTTTTTTTTACGATGTGCCAATGCCACCTCTACGCGCATTCTGACCAGCGTTTTTTCAACTCTTTTAGCTCGAATTAGAAAATATTCCGTTGTCAATTTTTCAACTATTATTTCTTATAATGTATTTTTAGTTACTCAATGTTGGTCTTCTAACGTATATACTATTCCAAAAACCCTTAACTTCTATTCCCATGTGAGCGTTTCTATTCTTTTTATTTATGTTCTATTTCTGAAAACTTGTACTCTACTACTTCTGTATTAACTATAAGTTTTCGTAACTAATAAAAAAGTACAGACATAGAACTAAAAGAGCAGGCATGATACTCGACGACGGTATCTGAACAAGACATGTTCAGCTGGATTTACCGTGGATTTATTCATCGTCTATTCACTTAACCAGTAGTCGAAGAGCTTTTTTTGGCAGAAATCCTCCGAAAAAGTACTACCGCCGTGCTTATTTAAGGGCTATCCTAAAAGTGATGACTAATAGACCTTTTCGGTATTCCACTACAGAATTATACAGAGATTATAAAGTTCTATCAGTTCGCCAACTTTTTATTCTTCAAACTATTATTCGTAAACATAATTCTACTACTTACGTAAAAAGCCAACATAAAAGAAGAGGGGACATAATCTTTCAAACAGAAAGGCACAAAAGTAAACTAGCTGGGAGGCAGTACTACATCATTAGCTCTAGAATTTACAATAAAATTAATAGAGATATAAATATATACCCCCTAAATAAAATTAACTGTAAAAAATGTGTAAAAAAGTGGCTACTGACAAAATCATATGCTAAAACTGAAATTCTTCTGGTAGTCTTAGGATCGAATTAATATATAAAACTCTAACTCACATATACACACACACACACACACACACACACGCACATACAAACACACACAAATATAAATACATACATACATACAAACACACACATACACCTGCAAAACAAATTTATATATGTATATATAACTTAATATAATAACTAACTTGTATAAGCAAACATATACGCGAGCACAATTACCTACGCGACGCAAACTCACATACGCACAATCATACACTCAATCATCGAAACAACAATTTAAGGAGAGCACTGTCGCCTGTAATACAGGTTTTTACTTAAATCAGGGACAGTAAATTTTAAATGGCACCATTACATACATTTATGACATACACACCAATATAATTTGTGAGGCACGCATTTGTTTGTATAAATATTATAATAACTACTTTACATTTTAAAAACTGTATGTACCTACATTCTTGTGAATAAATTATTATTATATTTTTTTATTTCGGCCGCAAGCAACATTGCAAGGTTCAGGTCTGAAGGGTACTCCGTTATATCCCTTTAGTCTCTAGTACTTTTGCTCGTCTCAGACACCCGCGGGAAGAAGAGCGGTGATGACAACTGTATTCTAATCCCTCATCAACACAGCACACAATACATAATTTTAATTAAAATATATATTATAGATATAATATACACCTCTTATTGTAATAATCATTATATTTTGAGAGGTCGCAAGTGTACTCACCGTAGTTGTTGCACACGAGGTGAACGCGCGAGGAGTCGTGCCGGCAGTCCTTGAGCTCCCGCAGCAGACCGCCCTCGCTGCGCACGAAGGCGCGGTACGACTGCGCCACGCCGAGCACGCGCTGCGCGTGCGCCGCCGCGCCCGCGTGCGCCAGTGCGGGCTTGTGCGTGCTGCCCGCGCGTGCGCCCGCGCCGCCCACCGCCGCGCTATGGTTCACCCAGCTGCGCGATTAAATGTATCTATTATATTATATTACTCGTTTTAGAGCTCCAAATCTCGTAATTTAGATTCTTGTTTAACAAACATTCAGTAGCATTTGTACATTATTTGCTCGCTCACAATCGAGGAGACGTTTTCAAGTATGGAATACTTCAATATCGAATTGAAATGGATATTATTTGCATTGTGTTAAAGCTCAAACTTATGTCAGTTTTTAGATTCGGCTAATTCAAATAAAATTTTAAATTAATATTTATAAAATTTAGTAGATAGTCGCAAAACAGATTTTATATTTAAAAAATAATTAGGTTACCACAATGTACGTTGGCGAGTTTACAACAAGTATCTCATATTAGTGATAATAGCCGGAACCGATAATAAAAATTACTCTCTACTTAGACTCTTTAAAGTACAGGGTAAGCAGAGGATTGTGTTGATTAATTTTAAATAATGAGTAAAACTAACGAGTATCCGAGCATGGAGCAGAGCTTGAGGGAGGTGGAGTCCTCCAGGGTGCTGATGCAGGCGGGGAACCACGACTGGTTGGCTGCTCGGTAGACTTGCAGCTCGCCTCGCCCGATGTCGCCGTTCGCCTCGCTCAGGCGCACTAAACAAACGTTCTGTTACATCCCTAAATACTAGCATACCTACTATTATTGATTTGCGCAACAATAAAGTCGAATCAGCAATGGGTATGTGTCTTTATAAAGCAGTCTAATTTCGATTACAAGTTAGTCGTTCTGGTATTAACCGCATCGCTGTACAATAACGGACCTGGTTTCCTGGCTCAACAATAAAACAACCTCCTCAGCATTGATTGCTAAAATAACTCTGGTCCGCGTCCAAACAACAGTATGGTTGAAGTGAAGTCAAAGTCATTGGGAATTGTTACAAAACAATAAAAAAATAAAACATTTCTTAGTGCTTTTTTATCTTAACCAAGTACTAGAGTTTAACAGTTTGTTTCAATTGCGGATGCTCATAACATGATCAGGTCTTACCATTGTCATACCTAGATGCTTTTGATTAAGAGCTAAATAAACTTGCTTGATGTAGCTTTAGGTTTAAGTTGGCGAATAAAGTTATCACCATCCTCTTATAATTATGTAAACATATATGTATGAACGCTTCATAAGTGTGATAGGCCTACATGAATAAAGTTTTGAATTTTAATTTGAATTTGAATGTTTCTATAGATAATCGCCTCTTTAAGACTTAAATTCTGGTATGTTATTTTTTTGATTATTACTACTTCGGCTAGAAATTCACGGTGATATTAGATGTAAGGAGATTCGTTAAAACTAGAGTTACTGATATACGATGCTACGCTCAAAGCGAAACGAAACTAAAGTGACTATTGTACAGCTAAAAGCTTGTAGAATCAAGCTTTTATTGTAGAAGGTGGCGAGAACTATTAAAGTCACCCTAAATATCGTTCAACGAAAGAATAAAATGTTATTTATACTGTGACAAGCTGAAGCTTGCAGAAAATCGGAAGTTTTTAAATCGCTCTATATTTACACAGTGATTTTTTCATCCAATCTACAGTAACTTTAAGCATTATAAATAAAAAGAAGACCAGTAATAAAAAATTAAAACATTAAATTCTGCATTTCGAAATATGGGGCAGCAAATCATATTAAATACCATTCGATTATCTTTGTCTGCTGTATGAAACGACCGCAGTTGATTGAATTAATACCCCGCTGCACCGCGCCGCTGACACTCAATATAGCATAATCATAATAAACTTGTCAATTTTTATTTTGTTCATTATAATTAGACATTTTTAAGATAAACTGGATCAATTTTGAAAGACGAAAATGTCACCACGCTCCGAAAAATTGTCTCGGCCAAGTCCAAACAATCCGGATCCATAAGATAGAACTGATGGACAGTCGGGGATAGACAATCCAACCCCGCAATTTCCCGAACCCTGAATGTCACAAATGAAAAACAAAAGTTCCCTAAATCTGGTTCAAGCGACAGCCACACGAATTGTTCAATCAAACCACCACCATTTTCTATTCAATCTTTGCAAGAATATTGAAGAAAACGTTCCCAAACCATACGGGGTACCAAGTTTAAAAAGTTGGTACCCAAACTGAAATACAAGCGCAGTGTATGCCGCGTACATATATGTTAACATACCCATGCAACCAACCAACAACCGTTGATGCGTTATTTACCCTGCGGTCACACAGAACGCGTTTCTCAAGCAAAGCACAGAGCCTATAGAAAAAAACGGGTCAGAGTATTGAATTGTGGGGTGTAGCCGTCATAAATGATATAGATTGATAGAGATTGATAAGTGGACTGTATTTTTAATGATAATAATAATAACGATAGTCACTCACAGCAGTTCCTCTCGTCTTGTCCCCAGGGGCAGTCGATCTTGCCGTCGCACAGGTGTGCTTGTGAGATGCAGCGCTGGTTGCCGCAGTGGACGTCACCGCTCCTCTTGCAGACGCGGCAGTTGAGCTCGTCGGAGCGGTCCGCGCAGTCCACGTGGCCATCGCAGCGCCAGTCGTGCGGAATGCATCGGTTCATATCGCATTGGAAACCGGTGGGGCACACTGTGGGAGAAAGGTACACAAAATGCTTCACATTCTACGTTTGAATATTGCATAATGCATATTGCTGGCTTTGCTTGCGAAAGAAAAAGATAACATAAGCTTATTTTGGAAATAAATGCTTTATACTATATGCTATGTATACATTGTAAATACAATTTTTATTTGTATTTTTATCGATTGTTTCAGGACCTAGACCCATATAAAACACATAAAATACTATAAATAAAAAAGACAATCTTATAAATACTACTTATACATCATTATTTAAATTAAGAATATACTAAGACTTAAATTAATTTTCTCGCTTGCTTATAGCCATCATTGGGAATGGCGTATCCACACCGTCGGTCTACCAACACTGCCTATTCCGGTGCGTAAATTTTACCTTTTTTTTGCGTGGCTGAAAAGTTTAATGGCTATTTTCGACCGATTGGGCAGCACGTAGGTTATGTGGGGTATAGCCACCCAAAACTACCATGGCTTGCCCCTATTGCTGGCTTCGTTAGACGCCCATGGAACCCGTTGTATACTCCCCAGGCGTCTACCAACCACAGTCAGTTTCCAGGGCTCCCGCACTAACGAGGAGAGAATCGGGACGGCTTGAACCTCCTTCCGACAGTACAGAGACTTGTATATTGTTTCTACCTCTAGATATTTACGCTTGCTGATTCCAGATCATAGTTATCTTATTTGAATCAACAGTTCACCTGGTTTTGCTGCTCGGAACCGTGCTTCTTTGACTTCTCTGTTTCCAAGACAGACGTCGGTGTCGGTTGACTCGGGGAAGATGTCACACTGCAAGTATTCCGGCATAGCGAGCCCGAACACCTCCAGGAAGAAGCCGCAGCGACGCATCGTCTCTGTTTCCAATTAATACATAATATTACTCATAAAAATTAAAAAAAAAAAGAATTACAACAATTGAATTGATACATTGCTTCTTTTTTAAAAGAAGTCGGTTAACAGATAAATTTTGAAACAAATAAAACCGTTTTCATTAATAAATTTTATACCAAAAAAAAAGTAAATCCGTTTTTGTATAAATCAAACTTGAAAAATATGTGCCACTTTTTCACCAAGTAGTTAATTACTTTAATTTAACGTCTGAATTCCCTTTCGAGTGAGTAGTCGTGATGTTATGTTGTGCGATTTCGTAAATAATGCATATTTATGCTATAGCAGCAATTCCGGTTTATATGTTTAACTTTCGAAGTGCCTATTTGTTTATCCTAAACATGTTAACATTGCATAAATCAACTTAACAGGAGACGTTTAGAGCAGGTCAGGGTTTTTTGTTGTTATCACCATCTCATATTTGTAGTATTTATGTTTGGCATAGAGTTAGATACACGGAGTATCTACTCTACTTTTTATCCCAGGAAAACGACCAGTTTCCACGGGATTTTTAAAAATTCTTAATAAATGCGGACGATGACCTATCTTGTGATAACATATCAGAGCATATAACCAAGACTCATGCTCGAGGCACGAGCGTGACGTCTGGTGTCCTCCGTACTCACCCTGGCACAAGCTCTTGCAGGGCCGCACCATGTGCCCCAGCGGGCCACACTTGGGCACGAACAGAGAGCATAGGAACAGCGCCGTGAGCTCGTAGCAGCGCACGTCCACCACGGCGTCGTAAATCTCCAGGTCCTGCGAAACCGACGGTGACGTCAGGTATATTTACATCGAACACTACTCATCATCGTCATCATCGTATCAACCTATTACCGGGCCACTAGTGGGTACGGGTCTGCTTAGTAGTCAACTACATTGGCAGAACATTATGAACAACTCTCAGGCATGCAGATTGCCGCACGATGTTTTCCTTTATCGTTGAAGCAAGTGATATTTTAACTGTGTAAAACGCACATAACTTTGAAAAGTTGAAGGTGAGAGCTGGGATTCGAACTCGGAACCCCGAAAGTGAAGCCGAAACCACTAAGCTATCACCGCTTCAAACCCTAATAAAACTTAGAATTATAAAAAAGTTTACCGTCTTAATATGGACATTTGAAAAGTAGATCGAAACTTTCTTACTAGATGCCTACAGTCGCTATGAGACTGATAAAAAAGGCATTATATACCAATTTCGGCATTGGTTGTATGAGAGCCGTAGCTTCGTCGTAAAGTGCTGACCGCGAGTGCCAGAGAGTAGCAAGTTGAAATCCTGTCGGTTCCGAAATTGGATGCATTTCAAAGTTTATAACATTGATATATCCTCGAATTGCAGGTAAAACACTTATAAAAATATTTATAACGTTCATGAATAATTTTATCTTCATTGTTGTGATATTGCGACTCAATAACTTTTGGTAACAGAATAATGAAAAAACAAAATTAAAAATTATAGTATCTTTAGATAAACATATATCAATTATCAACTGATAAGATCTGACCTGAAGTTGGAAAATATAATTTCTCAAACAAACCGAAATATTCCGAAGTTATATTATTTTAGGTACGAGGTATATTAATAATGTTTGTACTCACACTTTAATTCATTGAGGGCACTATAGTTACTATACAGATAAAACCCAGTCGTTAAACATTATGTTTACTACGTAGCCCACATTATAAAAAGTTCCAAATTGCAGATCGCGATGCTCAGGCGACAGTTTGTCCTTCATCAGATGATACTCAGTTGCATTCATCCATAAACCAAAAACTCTCTATACATTTTGTTTAAGTGACACGTGTAGCGTTATTTACTTAAGTGATTCGTTTAATGTTTGTGCAATTTATACTGCGTAGCGTTTAGCGAACAATGTTGGCAGCGGCTTTAAACATAAGGAAACATTGTTATAAATGGATTATGTCGTATACTCGTTTAAAAGCGAACGATATAAAGCAATATCAAAATTTGTCACTTCAGCCATTTGTTTATCCGTAATCTGTACTTAGAATAAAACTGTAACTGATTTTGATTCTTCCTTTAAGGGTTACTAATGGTTGTAAATTATAGGAGCTGAGACGGATAGATTCCAAATCATTTATAGACTTGGGTCAACGTTGCTTACCCACTGCTATCGACAAATATGTATTGCTGCGGCTAAGCCAAATATTATTATTGCAGTCCTTTTTTAAATAAGTCAAAAGGGGTAAATAGTAAATAGTACCCACTATTCAATCTTCTTCGATCTGACTAAAGCTCCAAGAGCAAGAACACTGAACACATATATTATTGGCCCCGTTTGTTTAAATATTTTGAAATACTATCTGTACTTTATATCATAGGTTTGTGTATTTTGCATTTCCACTACGATTCTAAAAACTATACGTTAGGTATCTGATTCATTGAGGTTGGTGTAGACTATGTAGCATTACGCTGCGTCCCGTAATTTACGTGAGTGAAGCCGCAGGGCACATCTAGTATTATATACGTTTTGCTACCAATGTCAGCCTCTCGCAAATAAATGAGCTATTTGGGATCTACTTCATTGATTAGTTTATATATTACCGTCTGCGTAAATGCGTTATTGTGTCTGTTTTATTTATTATGGACTCAATTGCTGCTTCTATCTTACTGTTATTTGGCGTAGATTCCATCCAGGATATGGATATATAATACTTTGTATCCCGGCAAAGCATAAGGTTACCGTTCTCGAGAGGCTATTAAAAATGGCACTTATAACTTATAATCGGGTTCAGAGCTGCAATCCTGGCAAAAGTTTTACATAGAAATGGCTTGCATTGGATACTTTGCTTCTAGTTTGCTAACTATATACTACTTTTTTATCCCAGCAAAACAAACGATTCTGCTATTTTTTTAATAATCTGCGTCCAACGCGGGCGAAGTCACGTGCTGTTGCTAGTAAAAAATATTTTTACAAGTAACATAAGTATAAAACTCGACAAGGTCGCATCACATTAGCCCATAAACACTATCTGCTGGTAGCATCGCACACAAAAAGCGCGCCTAATGGGCCATAGGACAATATTTCAGAGGATTTCAATATGGTGCCACGACATGACGCGTCGGTAATTAAGGCTCGGCTGAATCAATCATTGTCAGGTTGTCGGCGTGTTGTCGGCGAGCGCGACACAAAGCCCGCATCTTGGCGCTGTCGGCGGAACAAAGGGTTGTATATTGGCATCCGACGCAAGGAAATTAATACCCGTGATGAACATAGGGAATCGCAAGGTACTGCAGCCTACAGCCGTATACTATGCCTTTAAATTTTATATCACTATTATTCTATCACACAATAATTTTCCAGTTGTTGGAATCGAACTCACGGCCTTGGACTCATAAAGCAGGGATGACCACTGCGCCAATCGGACGTTAAAATAATAAAAAAAACATTACACACACTACCATGAATTTGACACGTATATATAGTACCTAGATAATAAATAATTTGTTTGAAAGAAATAGGCTAATTTAACAATGTAGTTGAAATCTGTGATTAAAGAAGTCTTTGCCAATAGAACATTCATAATGTTCAAATTCGAAATTCGAATTTTTAAGTATTTTTTTAATTCCATATCAAGTTAGCCCTCTACTGCAATCTCACCTGGTCGTGATGCAGTCTAATATGGTAGCGGGCTAAGGAGTATTTTAGTCACACCCCTAATAGGTGTAAACGCGACATCGCACCGGAACACTAAATCGCTTAGAGGCAATTCTTTGTCGGTAGGGTGGTAACTAGCGACGGCCTCCCACCAAGAGTTATGGTAAAAGAATTTGATACCTGAAGACTTCAGCAAATTCACTTACGCGGTATTGTGAGCTAAGCGGCTACATGGGAAATAAATAAACACACCCGAACAATCGCTGTCATTGTCAGTGTGCCAAACATAATGGACAGATAATTAATACGCACGTCGACCGCCGTCAAGGGTTCGTCGATAAGCTAGCATCGCGACTCGCGGGGGGTGGGGAGAGGTTTGATCCCGCCGAGCGGTGCGGCCTCACGATCCCATCGCCTCATTTTGATTGCGTGCTTACTGGTATCGGTGACGTCTTAAATAAAATTAATTAGGTAACTAGTTTGTAGCAACTATCCGCACGTCCACTAGCTTTCCTAGGTCGCGACTTTATCATGGGTTTTTTATCATCGCATACTATATAACAAGATGGCTCAGTCTTCGAAATGGATGCCGAAATCCTGACCACCAGGCATAGAAGTAAGAACATATAAGCCCAGACGAATAATTTCATGCAGTGCGTTGCGTCCAAAAACAGCGAAAACGCCCAGCGCACGTCTCACTTCACACCCGCAGAATGTTGCTAGGTCACAAACGTTTTCCATTTTCTCCATTTTATGGTAAACGTTAGAGGTACAGTAATACTGTAATCTGCTAAATGAAATGAAGTGACTAACCACCTCGAGACCACCGCTACTAAAGTGGAGTGGTTTTTGATGTTTCAATATTAGTCGTGAACACGGTTTCTGTATATTCATAATTCTGAGCTGCCAGGTTATCTTTTTATAATTTTATTTAAGTATTAACCTCCACACGAATGAAATATCAATTTTTTTAATTTTTAAAATGCAAACAAAAATTTGGGAGCCGATAAGATTGGAACCTACGACTCGAGAGTCGCAAGTAATCAACGTTTTTTAAACCGCTACGAGTACTTTCTTACCAGCTGCGCGTCGCGCTGCCCAAAATGTCCTATGTAGTTGGGGAAGACGGTGAAGTTGTACGAGATGCGGTGCTGGTGGCAGAACTTCACGATGACGGGTAGACACACGCCCGGCGCGGGGTTTCGCGCGCCCGGCGGATCCGTCGGCGTCGGCCACGTCGCTAGCGCGGAGCGGTTCACCACTTGCGACACGTACTGCACAGACAACCGACAAATTATAAAAATAATTATTATTTTATTTGGGACGCACAAAGTGTTATTTGTAGGTAACAAATGGGCCAGTCGTAAGCGCTGTTGTGCTTTATCAGTGGAGGGTTCAATTCCTGGCGGGGCAATTCGGGAATTTATATTATAGAATTTTTATTTGTCTACCATGGCAATATCAATAAAACTATTATGATGATCACAGCACAGAAGCTGCATCAAATACCCAACATGTTGCCTGAAAAGTTGAAAAGTATTGGAAAGAGCTATCTAGTAAATTACAAAGAAATATTCACATTATGAATGTGTATTGACCATTCAGAAGACTTTCAGTTCATAACTTGCAAACTATAAAAGTCTATAGTATCTTTCGTTCGCTCTACTCATTTACCATCTTTTTTTATATACTCGCATGACAACAAATTCGATTCATATTGAAAATTAAACTATGTAATAAAATATTTGTTTTTTCCATTACGTTTTAATTTCCCATACTGTAAGGTATCATATTTGCTGTCTGTGGATAGGCAAATGCCTAATTATTTAGTTAGTCGCTAATGGCTGCCTATTGTGGAATCCTTTCAAAGAAACTCCTCGCTAATGGAACGATTATCTAACGCACGGTTATATTGAATTTACCTCGTCTGTATTTTTTGGTGGAAAAGCTTTTGTACTCTATGTTAACGACATTGGTACATACCAATGTCGTGGGACTTATTATATCAATGCTAAAAGAATATTAAGTGACGCGAAGTTCATATAGTAAAACTGTTTGAGCGTGCTCATTCACTATTGAAGTGTCTATATTTCCTGCATAAAGTGGCATCACCAGCTCAATTGTTTTGTTGAAATTGTTTATTTCATTGTTTAGCAGAATTTAAAGAATGTTTTGTTTATAATGTTTCTAACCCCCGACGGTCTAGGTCCTTTAAATTTGACTTGTCTGCCTGTGGCATCGTAGTTCTCAAAAGCATGAAACGATTTGAGCACGGGTCTACTGCTACGATGAGAAGGGGTTAAGGCCGTAGTCCACCACTCTGGCTTAGTTCGGATTTTGAGAATATTATGAAAAACTCTCATGCCGTTTCCTCACTATGTTTTCCTTCACCGTTAAAGCAAGTGATATTTTAATTGCTTAAAATGCACATAACTTACAAAAGTGCAGAAGCGGTGATAGCCTAGTGGGAAGGATTTCGGCTTCACTTTCAGGGGGCTGAGTTCGAATCCCAGCCTCCAGCCGCCCCTAACTTGTAAAACTTAAGCGGAATAAATATAATTTCTTCTTAATAGTAGAAAAGTCCCAGGACTTAATGTGCCGGTGAATTAATTTATATGGATAAGAGGTCCGATTTCATAATGACAGGAAAACAACTGACAAAATAACAATCGGCCGGGTTAATTCGAATGTCGGTGTAATGTCTGTCTCACCACAAATTTACTTCTGAAACCCAAACTTGTCCCACTTTACGCATTACAAAATAAATATAGGGCCGGACAGGTAAGGCGTGGGTGAAAATAAACTTTTTCGTGTCCCCTACATTCCAGCCTGAGATTGCCTACAAAATTCCTGTACCGGTAATTAAAGTGAGGGCTTTTGTTCGGTAAACTATACCGAAACGCTCATATTTTACGATGGTGATATAAAATAGAATAATATAGAACATCGACTGTCGTAAAGCTTACCCTTCGGTAATATCGATAGTTTTATGGTGTCCAAACACTAAACGCTATAAAGGCGCATTTTCATTGGTTAGTAGGGCCCGCAGGATGGAGAAATTCTGCTACACTAGGCATGCTATAGAGCCGTGGTCTATAGAACTCGCTTGTGGCGTGCGGGAGATTTTCTGTTAAGCATGCCGTATGTTAAACCGTTTTTATAAGTTGACTGGTGTGATAGTCCCCGGACCAAGCAGGCTTTACACCCACCGGCAAATTTCAATTATTGTTATGGCCTGGCCGCTAAAGTCCACTAACGACCAGCACTCGCAGGCCGTGTGACGACGCATTGCTTTTTATCAGTTGTTTTACCCTATATGCGCGGATTTTTCGCATGTTGTATATCGACCAATGAAAAGGAGCCTTAACACAGACAGTGGTGTGATCTAGTGGCAACAGCATAAATGAGATCGTTGCTAGCTCAACAAACATATCCATGTTAGTAACTAGATATTCTGCCTTTAAGCTAACAAAGACATTGCAGCGAAATATTTTGTATCTAAGATAGAATTTACTGGTAAACAAAGTAACTCAAAAAAGACACTGCGATTATTTTGTGTAGTACCATTTGATCAAGTATCATGCGACGTGTATCAAGAATCAAGTATATTGTATCCAATTGTGACGCAGTCTGGTAAACACAATGACTGAAAACTGACACCGCGATTATTTAGTGTAATACCATTGGGTTAAGTAGCATGCGACATGTGTCAAGGATCAAGTATACTGTACACAATTGTGACGCAGTCTGGTAAACACAATAACTGAAAACAGACACCGCGATTATGTTGTGTAGTAACATTTGATCAAGTAGCATGCGACGTGTGTCAAGGATCACGTATACTGTGATCAGCGCGACACAGTCTGATAACACAATGACTGAAAAAAGACACCGCTATTATTTTGTGTAGTAACATATTTTTTCATCAAGTAGCATGCGACGTGTCCATCCTGGACACGTCGTATACTGTGACCAACTGAAGAAGTCTGGTAAGCACACTGACTGAAAAAAGCCACCTCGAATATAATATTTTTAATTTTGTTTTAAGTCCTAATATTTAATTTTTTTTGTTGTACCACCTACTTATTTCTTATAACATTTTCTTGTATGCCTTTGGTTGCCTGGAAGAGATCGCTATTTAGCGATAAGGCCGCCAAATTGTACGTTCTACCTTATTGTGCTGTTGTATTTGTATCTCTGTAAATTTTCTCTGTGGTGTACAATAAAAGTGTATTCATTCATTCATTCATTCAATATTTCATTACCCTGGATCCTAGTAGATAGTAGATGATAAAATTATTTTTATTATTAATATTAAAACTATTATTATGTAGTAGCATCATGCTTAGTATTACTTTTGTCTTAGATTGAGTTTACTATAATGTAATCTGGTATACAATGATTCAAACAACAATGACTGAAACAAATCACCTTGAATATAATATCATATTAAATTGGATCCTAGTAGAAACTGTGAGGTAATCTAATGTACCTACACAATGATTGAAACAAAGAAAGCGTGGAATTGTTTGTGTAGCAAACACAATGTCTGAAAGGAAATATCTATTTATGTAGTGGCGCTGGATCAAAAATCATACTTCATATTTATCTGTGATATAGACTGGTAAACACTGACTGAAAAAATGTACCGTAAATGTTGGATCAAGTCAAGTAGCATACGTCGTGTGTAGTACTGTGACGCAGTCTGGTAAACACAATGTCTGAAACAAAGAAACCGCGAAATATTTGGCAAACGCGTCTAATTTCCAGCCGAAACGTTTGAGAGCTTAACAAAACATGAGAAAATTACCGCGCGCCACGCTCTTTGTAAAAGTTGTCGTTTGAACAACAAAAACATGAAAACAATGAGCGAAACACCGCAAATAGGTATTTGTCAAGTACTCATTTTGTTTTGAGTCAAATGAAATTGTAGATTTTTCACGGTTAATAACAACATTAAAATAAACATTCAGTTAAGCTTTTGTTCAATTCAAATCTATTTTTGAAGTTATACTTCTTTAGCGGCGTTAGGAAAAAATCATGGGAGTGAAATTATACGATGTAACGAAATGCGCGCACATGGTTACACGATTTGAACAGGATAAAGGTAGATGCGAAACCGAGTGAGAGGTGAATACATCATCCGCCAGCTCACTTTTTATGATGCGCGCACCGTCACAAAAAAACTAAATCCTGAAGTAAGCTACTATAGTCGACATTCTAGTTTTTCAAATAAAGGTTTGACAGTATACACTTTCAATGGTCAAAGTCTTCGGGCTTATTCCGGTGAATTAATTGATTCAATTGTACAAAAATCTCAAATTTCAATGTTCAGCGAAACTTGGTGGCCCGATAATGAGATAACTAGATAATGAGTTATAATAAAACTTTTAATGTATTAAATACCTTTTTCTGTTGTTAGTGTCGTTTTCGGCAAAAGATAAATTTAAAAAGATGTTACTTAAAGAAGTATAACTTCTAACGCGTGTACGTAAGTACACACACGTTTTTTTTTATTTATTCTTCTGTTAGTTAGAGCTAGACTGCAATCTCACTAGTTGGTAAGTGATGATGCAGTTAACGATGGCATCGGGCTAACTAGCGTATGACAGTTAATTAAACCCACTCCGCTGACTCAAATTAATATTTTAGCGAAACTATGTTACTCCAGAAAGGTTTAGGCTCTGTTATTCCAGAAAGTAGATTGATGCAAACTCATTTGAACTTCACTTTAAATTGTAATAAAATATACATTTACTTAAAATATCACTGTTTCATTTCAAAGAAATTTGAGTGAAAAGCGAAGTTTAATACAACTTTGTCATAACAATAATTATATCATTAAATATATTTATGGTAGGATAAACGTCTTCAGTAAAATTGAATGTATTGCGATCAGAAGACTTATGTTCAGTTTATTAATGTTCAGTTTGTTAGTTAACATACAAATATCTATAATTTATAATTCAATTGTCTATGACATTATATTTTGTAGTTTATCTTTTATTTTTACGCAGTCCTCCCTGTATTATCTTTATCATACCATAACAACAGCCAATCGGGTATGAAAAAAGGGCGCGTGAATTGTTACTGCGGCCATTACAAGTTTAATATTAAGGATATATTAAGGATACAAGAACTACGGTGTGAGGGGAATATCTTCGTCACAAGTTTCAACACTTTAATTCTTGGCTTTATTAACCAAGAAAAGGCGAGCTTGTGAACAATTAATTCATAGATTAAAACCATTGGTGCGCTAAATTTATTATTATATTACCTACGCGTAAAAGCAAATTCGACGAAGGCTGGACAGGATTTTATATTGAGAAGGACATTTAACTGGCTTTTTACCTAAACATCCTACATCCTATCGTAAAGATAATTAACAGCAAATGCAAATACAGTTGTGCATCAACAACGGCAACAGTCCTAACTAATGTTTTAAATGCAACAGTGTGTTTGCCATTTTTTTTTGTTTGACCATTCAAAATTCAAAATTCATTTTTGAAGTATAACTTCTTTAGGCGCCTAGGGAGTAACTCAGATTTTTGTCTGACGGAAGTAACGCTTACGTCACATGTCGGTGTAGTTTCCGCTATTTAAAAATAATAATTTGGATTGGTCATAAGTATATGTCATATACTCCACGCTTCTTGACTTATACGCCAGCTAGTGACAAATATCATAATCAATTAGGATTATTTATTTGTGTGGATTAGTAAATAAAAATTCAACAGTTTAAAAAAAAAAATTTAAATTGCAACGTTTTTTTTAATCTCTAAGTATACTTGTTTATTTATTGTTTTGTAATAAATAAATTATTAATAAATCTTCTGACATTCTATAATATTCAATGACAAGGTTATATTGACATTGCTGATCTAACTCAATTATTCTATTTGACAAATGAAAATATTTATAAAATGTGAAAGTGATAGTAATGAATTTTAAATCCCCACCCTACTTAATATTATAAATGCCAATGTAAGTTTGTTTGTTACGCTTTCACGCAAAAACTACTAAACCGATCCTCATGAAACTTTGTACACATATTCTTGGAAGTGTTAGAAGTAATATAGGATCCCGACATTAAGCTCGGTTCTTTTGGGAGAGGGGATGAAATTGTTTGACAAATTATAACCGATTTAAATAATTATTTTTGTACTATATAGGTTATAATATGTGCTTAATTTTGCCTAAGCTTTGTGTAAATCTGATGAATGTGGTTGGAGATAGAGGACAGAACTCATCAGCGGACAGCAGCAAGCCCCTCATTTAAGCATTTAAGGCTTAGCGATATTGAATACTTTAAAAACAAAATCAAACGCAGACGAAGTCACGGGCAACAGCTAGTAGTATATAAAATGAAATAGTGAATATTAAACGAAATTGCGGAGTCCCAGGAACATTTTACTCTTTCATCAATAAATAATAATAAAAGTTTTACTTCCATCGCGCGTACAGGTTACACGCACACACTTTTTTTTCAAATAGGCCTACTTTTTATAAGCACTTTTGAAAAGTAAAGTCTGTTTTTAGTGACTCTAAGAATAGACATACTTTCAGAAACAGAAATTCACAGGAACTCGATAGGTCATTAACACCCTAACAAAACAACCAATTGACTTGAGTTTTGCTATTGAGATAGACAAAAGACGGAGAGTAAAATAGGCTACTTTTGATATTGGAAAAATATGTGATTCCCTGAGGTCTGAGGTCAGTCTGTACTACATTTTTTTTTTTTTATTGCAGTTACGTAAAGAGACTTATATACCACGCTTAATACCGCAAGCATCAGAATCTACTATAATAATGTGATTTAAAATCACTAAAGAAAACAAATATGTGCTTAGTGAGATAATTAAAGAAAGCTACACCGAGATCTTAATTAAGCGGAAGATAGCATCAATCTAACTCAGCAATAAAGATTAAAAGCCAACCGAAGTAAAAGTATTTTGTTTACACATTCGTATTCAAGTTGTGATATTCTTTGTACACTGTTGTTTAGCGGCGGCGACGTAATTGTTTAGAACAGCTTTGTGAAATTAAAAAAGGCATTTTTCACACTTACAAGCGCTGTGGTAAAACAGAATGACGGACAAATTGTCGAATGGAAGTTTTGCGGCTTCTTTATGTTTTGAACGATCTATGTACTTACTTTTGTTCAAATAATAATAATTATAAAAACCTGAATTGCCTGCCATAAGCATCATCATCAACACTTCAGCCGATTGAAGTCCACTGCTGGGCATAGGTCCTTTGTAGGGAGTTCCTAAATCCACGATCCTTGGCCGCTCCCAGCGACTCGTTTGATGTCGTCTGTCCACCTCGTTGGGGCGCACAACGCTGCGTTTACCTGTGACGCCATTCCAGGACATTGGAACCCCAACGTCTATCAGTTCTCTGAGCTATGTGCCCCTATGCTAGTATTATAATAATAATAATATAATAATAAAGTTTTTTATTAGAGGCATATAAACCCATATATCAGCTTTTATATACAAAAATCTATAATTAAATGTATACATTAAAACTTACATCTAACTGAAATAGTTATTAAACTTATTTCAGGTGGAAAAGTGAAGTGAAGTGAAGTGTACCTGCACGGCGGGGTTGGCGTGGAAGTAGGCGAATAGCGCGCCAGTGATGGCCAGTAGTGCCACCGCGTTGAGTGCCAGCTGCAGCAGTCGGAACTTATGCGCCGAGCCGCTTGCACCCGCGCCTCGCATGTCGCGCAGCATCTACGAAAAAAGCTACACTTGTACCGTCGGAATCGAACTTTATGGCTTTTCGAACTTCGTGATCAGTCTATCAGCGGGAGTACAGTTAAATACCCTGCGCAACACTCGCAGCGACTCTTCCGCGAAGACATAAAGTTTGAATCAGACTAGCGAACTTCAAAAACAGGTTTAGGACTAGCTGATGTTGCTTTTTTTTGTCTCCATTTTGGCGTAGTACGTTAGACGTACAGCGTCACATTTACAACACCAAAATTATACTCTATTATATTATACTCAAACTAAGGATTATTATTCTAAAACAAAACGTGAACAATAATAAAAAAGTAGTAGTTTAAGTGTTGGTAGATTTTTTTTTATGTATATAGCTGAAATCACACCTGTTGGTAAGTGATGATGCAGCCTAAGATGCCTAAAAAGATGACCATTAAAAGAATGACTATTGATTTGAAGTTACTCATATGTCAAGAACTGGGATAAATTAAAGCTGGAAGGACATTCCAGATCCTTGCGGTGCGAATCAGGAACCAAGATGCAATGCGCTCCGTACGCGTCTATGGTATATCGACCATATATATATATATAGTAAGGGGACAACACTCTCAGTTATAGTACTATTTTTAAATTGTTACAATAATTATGGGTACTTACTTACTCACTGGGTTGATCTATAATATTATCTTACAACAAAAAGATACCAAGTTTTATTACTTAACCAGTAATTCATGGGAGATGATGCCAAATTTTATGATAATTTGTTACCAGCAAAGCCCTCATCGTCATAAATTCTATTTTATGACGCCCTATTACATCTTCGGCGTATACGTTAGCTTATAGATTATTAACTAACGATTCAAAAATGGAGGTGGTAACTTTGGACGCTTTCTCTGTCTTTCTAACTGTCGGTTTTTCTGATATTGTAGTGTTCAAACCAGTCAAACTTTTAAATGCGTTTTTGTTGTCGTTGGTTTGTTGTTTGGTAAACCCGAGACTAAACCACTGACTTAGTGGTGGCTGACCATATCTAACTGCGAAAAGAGCATATAATTCTTAAACAAATGAATAAGATATTAAATATTATTTCCATAAGTTCAAAGTTTATATTAAAAGTAAGCATATAGAAAAGTCCCATCATAGTATCTTATTAATCTAACTAAATGCTGAAATAGATAATTTTAGGTGACAATATGAGATGGTGATAACAAAAAGATGACCTGGTTAAGTTGGTTGTCGGCCTTTTCATATACCAGTAGGATGTAATTACATATGCGATTCGAGATAATCATGTCTGCCATTTCTCGTCCTATTCCGATAAGATTAGACGAGACAAGAAGTCTTTAGTTTATAGTTTACAAATGAATTCGTTTTTAGTATTTTTTTCCACTAAAAGTTATCTCTATATTTCTTACCTACTAACCTGTAAATAAATAAATAAACATCGGCATTACAAACATCGCCATCTAGCCTCAAAGTAAGCGTAGCTTATGTTACGGGTACTCAGATGACTTATGAATATTTCTATGAATAAATACTTAAAATATACAAGATAAAGACCCAACTGGTTACAAGATAAAAACCCAACTCGTTAGGGGTATGGCATTTATATTTAGGCTATACCTCTAATTGGTTTCTAAAATCACGGTACATTTTTGTCAGTAGAACTAGCCACGGCCGAAGCCTCCCACCATACCTGATCAGAGAAAATTAAGAATATATAAAATTCCAAATTACTCTTGCTCCCCTGCCACTTAAAACCTTTGTCAATTTGACATATGAATACGAATAAGTATCTAACCTCTACCATCTATATCCCTTCTAATATTATAAATGTCAATGTAAGTTTGTTTGTTACGCTTTCACGCAAAAACCACTTAACCGATCCTCATGAAACTTTGTACACATATTTTTGGAAGTGTTAGAAGTAATACTGGTTACTTTTTACCCTAACATTAAGCTCGGTTCCTTTCGGAGAGGGGATGAGTGTTTGACGATTTTACACCATAACTTAAAACCGATTTCAATAATTATTTTTGTACTATAGAGGTTAAAATATGTGTTTAATTTTGCCCAAACTGTGGTTGGAGATAGAGGACAGAAGTCTTCAGCGGACAGCAGCAAACCCCTCATTGAATGCTTAGCGATACTGCATACTTTATTTTTTTTAGATCTACAACTAAATTTAATGCCACATCAAAAAACAAAATCAAACGCAGACGAAGTCGGGGGAAACAGCTAGCCGTATATAAATTTGTAGCCCTATTTTAAATATTTGACATTGACTTTGACTACAACAAATATCAGTTAACAGAACAATAATTTAATTTTAGTTTAAACCATCACACAGGGCTTAATCAACGCCTAGACTAGACTCAATTTTAGATATGTGATCTACATGCTGGCATTAATTACGGAGTCTTGTACAGTAATAATTTAGCTGAAGGTATTTGGACTCGTTAAAGTCTAAGCTGTGTTCCAATATAATAGCCTATACCAGTTTACTGTTGCTTTGTACCCAGGGGGTTTGCGCACAATCACTATCAGACGGTTTGGTGATCGCAGTAGAAGGTAGTAGTAAAGCAGAGGACGCTGCTGGCACTTCTCTGTTAGATAGTCGTCTTGGACGGCAGACGTACAAGTGGTCGTGACAACTGTATTCTGATCTGCCGACATGGCACATGGGCCTAATAAAACTCCACGCTCTGGAGTTTGCTAGGAGTATCTTTTTCCCCACTCAAAGAAAGAAGGCCTTTGCCTAACTGAGCGACTAAAAGCAATTATCAGCATCGTCAGATGCCTGCGGTCGACTGCCTTTAAGAAATTTACCGAGCAAGTGATATTTAATTGAGTGAATTAAAAACGTACATAGCTCTGATAAGTTAGAGGGACGTGTCCTCCGAGAGGAAGGCCGAAGTGGGAACCACCAGTCTATCACGGCTTCATATTTAGCCACAACCTCGCTCAACAGGCGTATGTTTTAGCTCTTCGTGCTACTAATCTATATATATATCTATCTATACTTATAATAAAACTGTAGCTGGAAGATTTCTGTACATTTAATATATTTTGAAAATTTTCACCGGGGGAAGCTATATAATCTAAACATATTTTTATTTCATTTTTGTTTGTTTGTCTGTCTATCTGTCTGTACGAACGGATTTATATAAAATGTTGTATAGTGATATATTCAGGGTCAACGTATAGGATACTTTTTATCCCGATAACAGTAAGTTTCTTCCGGCAAATGGTAAGAAAGTTCTTATCAATTTTACTTCATAGCTACGTTAAATTTGAACCTATTTTAAGAACATACAGAAACCATGTACACGACCTAATATTGAATCATCAAAAACCACTCCACTTTAGTAGTGTTTCTCGAACAGGCGGTTAGTCACTTTATTCCATTTAACAGTTATAAGTAATTATTTTAACTCTAATCTGACTTTTATTTACCATAAAATGGAGAAAAGTTTGTAAGCTAGTTACATTTCGCGGATGTGAAGTGAGACGTGCGCAGGGCGTTATTACTGTTTTTGGACGCAATAAACTGCATGCATTAATGGCTGATTGAGGGTTCTGTAGGTTCTTAATTCTGTGGAACAAGCATAGCCTCTTCTAAATTTCTTTTTACTCAAATATGTTAGCCCCGTCTATTTATAAAATGTCATAGCTTTAGGCTATCTGTTTTCGGCTTTTGCTACCTTGTTATGTGTACTTAGCCTAAAATAACAATCTACGAGAACGGTAAACGGACCACAATCATGCTCAGCGTAAACAGCAATATTACGACGTCGTTTGCGGAGGCTCTGGCACACTCTTATCGCATCAATTATAAGGTTTATTTTCCAATAGAAATGCTGAACGTATGTTTGGTTTAGCAGAACGGAGGACGTTGATTAGACGTGGTCTGAGAAGAAATGAGGTCGACCAGAATGAATGTTGAATTGAATTCTTTAGTAATGCTTTTTTTTTTTAGTACATTATAGAACGGCTCGAGGGCTTTTGTTGCTGATTGAAAAAGTTACTTCAGGGGTAAGTAATCATTTTTTTTTATTATAACAGTATTATAATAATTTGATATCTACAGAAATGTATGTTTTAAAATTTTTGTAGTAATTATGTGGTAGGTAGTGTAGGTTTTTTAAGCGGTGATAGTCTAGTGGGTAAGGCTTTGTATGCAAGTTCGAGCCCTGGCACGCACCACTGACTTTTCGGAGTTATGTGCGTATTTCATTTCAGCAATTTGAATATCATTTGCTTTAAACGTTGAACGAAAACATCGTGAGGAAACCTGCATGCCTGAGAGTTCACCACAATGTTCTCAACGGCATGTGAAGTCTACCAATCCGCACTTGGCCAGCTAGGTAGACTACGGCCTAAACCCTTCTCATTCTGAGGGGAGACCCGTGCCCTGTAGTGGGCCGGTAACGGGGCTGATGATGATGATGATGTCATCATCATAGCGGGGTGTTTTTTGTTATCACCATCTCACATTGCCATTTAAAATTATAACAAGAGCAACCTGGCTAGAGCAATAGCTTACACCCAAACTTTTTCCTTTCCTAAATCCTTAATAAATCTCCAGAAGTCTTTTAAATGGCTAGATGGGTGGATGGATAGGTTATTTTTATTGTAAAATTGTATGCAAATGCTCCTATCAAGAGAAGAGATTTGGTTATCAATGGGAGCTAGGATAGGTAATAGATAGGTTTCCAATCGGCAAAAAAGTTTTATTTTAACAAAATTCATACACTCAAAAACTAAATAACCGGAAAAAAGAAAATGGAAACAACATTTTAAGCCTTGTTAGAAAAAAAATGTTTACAACCGGTTACGACGAACAATATTCGACTGCAATTTTCTGAATGCGTTTCATTTCATGCAATATTTTTTCATAATTTTTTTAAGCAATGATTTACATATTGCCGTGATACTGGAAAAGGAGACTTTTTGTAACAGAGTTTCATACGTGACCTGCATCTGCAATAGGAGCCCTTCCTACGTATGTACTCGTTTTTTTCGGTCAGTCCGATTCCGCCTTTTGAAAAAAACAAGTAGCATACGTAGTTGAGCTTAATTTGCAGATGGAGTATGAAACTGAGTTTTAATAAAGTGTCATAAAGTCACCTTTTTCATTGTTACGACAGAATACCGAAGTTTTCGGGACTTTAATACAACACTAACTTGACTCCCTGTTATATTAAAGTCCCGAAAACTTATCCCCTTATTGTCCCAGTATTGCAAGTCTTTTGAGGTGACAATGTTGGGCACAAGCCTTCTCTCTCATAAGAAAGACCGTTTTAAGCCTAGGCCCACCACGCTGCTCCAGGGCTGGTTGGTGAGCTTTAACCACTATTGTCAAAAGTTGATGATAATAATAGGGACCGGCAAGTTTCCATGGCACGGGCGTTGATAACGTCAATTTAAAACTCCAGGCTGGTAATGAAATTTTTTTAAGAGATAAAACAGATACCTAACAATTTTGGTCCGACCCGGGATTCGAACCTATAAAGCACGTGATCGGTAGTTAAACATGCTAGCCACTAGACTAACGAGGCAGTCGGAATCCTCAATGATATTACGTAAAAATACAAACCTAGCAGCCAAGAAAGTGAGAAGCTTTAATCACTCTCAGCTTACACATTAATTAATTAATAGGCGCCTGTGACATCCAGCCGCCAGGATTTGCTTAATTCTCTGAGACAGAAGCACGCCAAGTGTTACTTTTCTATCCATTACTTTTTTTATTACATAAAAAAATTTGGTTCCAACGCATTACTTTAAGAAGCTATGCAGCGCTGTTTCACCCAAGGTAAATTTTAGAAATTATTCTATACTTTGCGGAATTCCATGATATATTATGAAAATTAAACTAAATTTGCTATACTCCACGACAAACGGAATCTGCATGGTGTTTGTAAGAAACTATAGATAGTTTCTTCAATCCTTAGGAGATGTTGACCTTACAATGAACAATAATTCATTGTAAAGTCTGAGGATGCTCCGGTTTCGGAGCGAAACGTGCGTAGGTACATTGCCGTAGATCTGTTTGGTGTGGAGTATAAGGATTGAAGAAATTATAAATAACACCATACAGTTCTCCTGCTTTTCGCGGAATGTAGCAAATTAAGCTTAATTTTCTCTGACACATAAATGTATAATGTTAAATTTTAATATAGTGCTATAAACACACAGCCACCAATACCAAACCAATATAATAATAAACTTTACTTAGGCTTAAAATAGTTTGTACGCAGAGTTCTATATTAAGTATATGAAAAATATTGCATTTATGATTTATAATAATAAAACTAATTAAAACATAAAACTTGGTTGCTGGTGCCTTTATCAGGTTTCACAGTTTTATAAGTACCAGCGACCGTCAATATAAGTAATGGTAGTATATTTGTTTACAACGAAATTGGTGAAAATAAAATTATGTGCAACAGTTTTCAGTTACTAAAATACAAGGCATATTTTTATGACACGTGTCGAAAGTAAATTTTACTCTGTCAAATGACGTCTGGCGTACCGGCCTTATGATAAAATGGAAACCGAGTTAAGTCCATTATAACATCCGATAAATCCACATTTTCAATTTCATTCTGTTTGAAATCGCGGCTTGCGATCAAATTAAGTGCAATTCACAGGAAGCGCTTTTGAGTGTAAAATAAAATGTTTTTGTTTGGTCTAAACTGTGAGATAGAGCGGTGCGAGATACTTTAAGACTGACTGAATTTTTTTTTTAACTTTCTATACTTATAATAAAACTGTAACTGGAAGACTTCTGTACATTTGATATACGAATAGTTAGAAAATTTTGACCGGGGGATGCTTTATAATTAATACTGAGTCCAAAGCAAATTTTTGATTTAATTTTTGTCTGTCTGTCTGTCTATCCGGGCATCACGTGAAAACTGCTGAACGGACTTAAATCAAATTTGGTATGGTGGAAGCTGATACTCCGGGTCAACATATAGGAGGAAACTTTTTTTCCCGATAAACAATAATTTTCAAATTTTATAAAAAAAATGGATACAATCGAAAGATGGTGACAACGCTATCATCATATGAATCCTTATCCAAATAAATAGTTTTATAAATATTAAGTTTGATTATATACCTGCAAATTCCCTATCGCTTAGAAGGTGCCACGGCTATAGATATGCAAAGTGCAAGAAAAAAGGCCTCGAATAATTTAGTTATGAAATATAACTTAACCTGGTGGCGCTGCAATTAGTTTCTAGGTTTTTTTAAGATATTAAAACCTGTAATAACCGCTGTGCTGCAGACAAAGTTATGCGGGTCAGCTAGTTTATATATTAAGGTAGAGAAACGAAGTTAGTAAGTAAATCCTTACACACTGTCCAAATTTCAGTTTTCTGCGATTAGTAATTTTTTTCAATCAGTAAGTTATATAACTAAATCGATGACCGTAACTAAGTATGCGGTCGCAATTGTTTTATAGGTACAAAAGATAAGTTGCAATTGTATTTGCAGTCCAATTTACTCTTAATTCGTTCGTCTTTTAGTTGTAGTTGGGCTTTTTGTGACAGACCTAATCCGGCTTACCATGCTTATATCTGCCACCAAGCTGCGTTGCAGGCAGATGAAGGCTTAACACCTACGCCTCAGGTTTATGGATATCGAGCGGCAAGTTACAGGACTTGTTCCTTTCATGTGCTTGCTATTGCTCTGTTTATACGCGATGCTTTTCCATCAGAAGGGCCATCAGCTTAGTCCGTCAAATATTACTATGGAAAACAAATGTTCGCTTGTGCCTTGGTCCACGCGCCATGCCCAGCGCGTTTAGCGCAGCTTGCCGCTAAATATCGCACTATATTTTAATTGCGCCGCCCGTGCTGCGTGTGACAGTAAATTTTACGGCGGATTCAGGAGCACTTCGCTCTCTCTGCAAATGGCTGCCAATAAATGTTGCTGTTAATGTTTCCATTAAACCTATTATACGTTATTGCCATTGATGACTTTTGACGATCTGAGTAGTGAGCGCTGTGGTCTTTATGTGAGAGGTGCCGAGGTTCGTTTCTAGTTACCACCCTAACGACAAAGACCTTCCTCAATATATGGGCTAACCAACACTGAAATAATTTCTTGTACCGGACCGGCTGTTTCTTTGATCATCGCGTTCAAGTAAAAAAACAAACAAATAAACAAACTCAGAGTTTAAATGCTAGTATAAGATGACTCATTGTTTATAGTTTTGACACTACGCCGAAAAATGCCTTAAATTTACATAATATTCTATGTACGTCAAAAAAACCCTGTTTGTGATAACGCAGGGCCACCAACTACGTAAGTTCACTATCCTTTTAAAGTAAGTATATCTTATATTTTTGGTGTGGAAATGCAATAAATAGATTATAATATAAGGGATTCTAAGCCATCTATGAAAAAAAAATGTCTAGGTTCCAACATTAACCCTGTATATATGCGATCTACTTTATTCTATTAACCGGATATTTAGTTCTACGACGAATGTTTTAAAACTACGAACCTAGTTCTGCATATAAAAGTTGTGTGAATCGCCGGACGCATTAAAAGTTTTGTCTGCAAATCATTAGGTTCTGAGGAAACTCTAATGAGTTGAATAGAAGTTTAAAACCGCATATAGTTTGAGTTCTCAGTTTTGAGAAGCTTTCAAATTATTAAATGTTAGAGGATTCTGATGTGATTTGTAGCTGTGCCGTTCCGCTGTGCTGGCATGCAAGGAACACGTCCTGCAACGTCACGCCTTGTGTTCATCAGCTTGAGCCGTAAGTGCTTAGCCTCATGTGTCTGTAATTACACCGGCAACCACACCGTTCAGACAGGAACACAGTTTTACAATAATGCTGCTTTGTGTCATAAATTAGTATGGCGCTATTACTTCACTGGTCGAGCTCTGTCACAAAAAGCTCTACTAAGACTAAAGAAGAAAAAAGAAGTTACCAAAGTAAAAAAAAAACTCTTCATTTGGAATGAGTAAGGGTACTTCGAATGACGTACAACTTTTTCTGTTATATTATATTTAGCGGGCTACTGGTGATAACTACATTCGTAAACTTTAAGCTAAACCGTCAAGCAATCTAGCCTACGAAGAAACCGATAATAAAAAAGGCTGGGTATTAATTTTGTTATCACTATCTTATAGTGTAAAAATAATAATATTTATTAAGTGATTAGTTTGCCAATCGTGTATTAGAAAATAATAATTGCTTACCCTATGATGTAGTGACATGTTGCTTCCATTTTGAAACCTCACGATGGTCTGCAAAGACGCTGGCGTCGACATACTTTTAGTTATGGAAGAGTTTCCTGTTTCTTTCTCCTGCTGCTCTTTCAACAGCAAGCCTCGAGCTATCTTAGCGTTCAGGCTTTTATTCGCATGCTGATGAGGTAGTAACGGAGTTTCCATCGTCTTTGTGGTGTATGATGGGGAAGATGTTTGGCTGAAGGAGTCCGAGGAAACGTTAGAGTCTTGTCGGACGCTGATGTTCGACCCTGAACTAGGCGAACGTTTAATTGGGTTGTTCTGTGGTAACTGTGTCGGGGGAAATGATGAAGTAGTGTCTGGTATTTTTTGCGGCGGACGTCTCGGGACGTTTGGCTGCGGATTCCTATTACAGTCTAGTTTTGGGGGATTTATATTTGGGGTGGGATTTTGTGGTAAAGGAGGCGGAATGTGTTTTTTATTTCCATTCGGATCTGTTGTCGCTGGTGCCGGTAGTGGTCTCGGAGGAGTGGGCGGCGGGATTCTTCGAGGTGGTAGCGGAGAGGTGCGCCGTGGCGGCGCCGGAGGTGGAACTGGTAGCGGTGCCACCACTGGCGCTGTTCTCTGTGGTACCGGTGGTGGCTGTGGCGGCGTTTTTATTTGTGGTGGGGGTAACTGCAACAAAGGAAATAAATAAATAAGAAAAACCTTTGATTATGTTATAGCATAAAGCTATGTATATTTCGTAAACTTTTTGTTCTATAAAAGTATAACCCGCCCTATTTTTTCTTTTTTATTCCACTACAAGTTAGCCCTTGACTGCAATCTCACCTGGTGGTAATTGGTGATGCAGTCTAAGATGGTAGCAAGACAACCTGTTAAAAAGTATGGTAGTCATACCCCTAATTAGTTTCTACGCACCGTAACACTAAATCGCTTAGCGGCACGTCTTTGTCGGTAGTGTTGTAATTAGCCACGGCCAAAGCCTTCCACCAAACTAGACCAGAGAAAATTCAGAAATTATAAATTCCCAAGTTGGTCCGGCTGGCAAACGAACCCGGGACCTTCTACTTAAATACATAGCGCTCACCGTTGCGCCAAGGAGGTCATCAAAAGTACAGTGACGTGCCATGAAATAATAGATTTGTTAAAGATTGGCGATGCCACACCATCGCCATCATCTCACTACCGTGTAATTCTTATGTACGCATCAAAAGTGCCACCTATGGGCCTACTTGAATAAAGGTATTTTTGACTTTGACTTTGACTTTGACATCTCTTTCGCTCGATGCGCACAATGTACGTGCGAATATTGTGCAAATGAGATCGGTTGTCTTTTATAAATACATTTTTAATGGTTCCTCGCTGTTCTAAGCTCACGGTTGATCAGCTCTGGGTCGTACCTACAGACACGCTTTTATGTGGGAGGATGATATATTTGGTATCACAGTTTTCTATAACAGAGACAAATAAAAGTGTAACATTATTTTCAAATACAACAGTATTTTACACGCCTGATAAGCGAAGCGTTGAGACGATGCTCTACTCCCGCTATATGAAAGTAAAGGACTTTTCGAAACTAAAAATTACTGTGTTTTTCTCACATTGCACTTATAGGATAATATTACCATATATATATCAAGAAAAAACATTCGTTTAAACGTATTCGATATTTTTAAATAACAATTATTTTGTTTAAAAAAAATCCGTAACGGTCCGTATGGATCTGGCACTCTCAAGACCGTAAAAATTAACGAATCCAAGTTTTTTTTTTAAAAAGCTTAATAATTGTAGTGCGCTGTTTGCTATTTAAAATCTCTGTGTAATTCGTTGTCGTTTAATAACAATTAATAAAAATATTGGTTTAATAATTATTCATTATAAAGTCAACATCTCCTGAGGATGCTCCGGTTTCGGAGTGAAACGTGCGTAGAGGGTACATTGCCGAAGATCTGTTTGGTGTGGAGTATACGGATTGTAGAAATTATAAATTACACCATACAGATTCTCCTGCAGTTCGAGGAGTATAGCAAATTAAGCTTAATTTTTATAATAAATTAATAAAAAGCTAAAAAATTTATTAGTATTTACTGTGTCTCTTTTGAAAATTGGGTTCGTTCACAATTCTTGCGAGCTATTGTGTTGCTTTACGTCAAGAATGGCGCAAAATGTCGAAAGCATTTTTTTTTATTGCATCCGTCATTGACTGGTGAATGATAATAATAATTAAAAAAAAAAAAACAGATGACGCTCCAGCAACAGTACTTTTTTTTAGTGAAAAATGAGATTATGAGGCGTTCACTTTTGGATTTTTCAAAGTATGTTATAATATTTTGTTTCCCGTGCATGTGAGCTCATGTTACTTAAATTTGACAGATAGCATCCTTAAAATTAAATGAAGCAAGAGGTTCACATAATATTTGTTATCATAAACAAGTTCAGATTCACCAAAAGTAAATAGATTCTGTTGATAATCTTACACTTTGCAAGTTGACAAATAAAAATAAGTTGGTTTATGTTGTGTTGCTATGCTATTACAGTAAAAGCCACCAAATATGTACCTCTATTAATATAATGTTTCGCCCACCATTTAAATACATGAAAAAAATATTCCCTTGATAGTATACTTATCAAATATACGAAACCTATGAAATATACGTTAATTAAATTGTGGTTGGAACGGTTTGGTTATTTAGGCCGTAATAAAACGTCCAATTACTGTGATGAAATTTAAAAGGAACAAAATTTGAGTTTCCAAATTGTAATAAAACGTACTTCAGAAAACAATTTGGGAATTTAATATACACGTCGGTTACTCGCATATTGATTACGCCCTCGAGACGACGGGAGCTAAGCAAACATTGTTGAACCAACAGACGGGCATATTCTTTATAATTACGTCCATGGAGGCTCATCGATCTGTCAAACTTTTGCGGCGTCTAAAGTATTTTATACGCTGGAGCTAGTCAAAGAGTTACTCAACATTTTATATTCCGGCTTAAATAATAAATTAATATTTTCGGTTTTCAAACCACTGATCGAAGATGATATTCCAATTAAAAATATTACTAACTTTCTTAAACTAAATCTGATTAATGAGTGACACAGCCGCTCGCACTTGCTATAGTATGTTTCCTACATTGATTTATTGTTACTATACAGGTTTCTTAATACACCGATTATATCAATAAGATAAAATTAACATTCTTCACACACAAATAAATTGCCATTGTCATTTATACCTTCGCACATAAGATACATCTGAAACTAAAGCATTGGAATGTGAGCTATTGTGTGACGTACACGTGTAAAAATGAAGGACTAGCTCATCGTAAGTCCACGGACCTTACATTCCCCCCTCTCATAATTAGACATGTTTAGGCCATAGTCGACCATGCTGACCAAATGCGGATTTATATCCTTGACATGCTCAAAATGTCCCGCTTCACCGTTAAAGCAAGTGATATTAAAACAATTGCTTAAAACGTGCGTTAAACGTGAAGTGCGAGCGGCATGATGTGATACTTAAACAGGTAACTTGCTCTTACACAATCGTGCTTCTAACGAGGTAAGAGAATAGGTACACAAAGAAAAGGGCTTGGGTAATATTGCCAAAGAATAGAAATATTGGCTTTGTTTGTGAAAGTTACTTCTTGTAATTGAATCTGCCCAGTAACGGATACTATTCAATTGAAATTCAACCAACAATTGTTGTAAGAATATAACATTTTTATGTTTGTTTAAATCCATATTAGGTTTTGCTTTTATTTAAGGCTTGTGTATACTGAATTTACATAGGCAATAAAAATAAGTTGAATTTTTGAATTCATTACATAATACCTAAGTCTAACAGAGGACGTCTAAAGGTTGTAGTGCTTATGATGATAAAGCTATGTGTGCAAGTATTTTTGGGATGTAAAAGGACGCTCACCTTTATAACTGTCCTGGGAGGCGCGAACCTCGACGGAGGGCAGTATGGCAGCGCGTCTGAGGGACAGTACACGAAACCTGAGGTTCGCGGCTGCGCGGGCGCACACGCAGCTGTGGAGTGTCTCCGCGGAGTGCCCACGTTGGGTCGCAGGAGCTCCATGATCTTCTCGCCCGGAGTCACGGCCAGGCTGCCGGCACGTCCGTACCTGGAGTTTCCCAAAACTTCAGTATCTTCCAAAGAATCCTTTCATAGTATTGCTATTTAGTCTATGCAGTTGAAATTTCTAGAAGTTAAACCTTGTTTGCAATCTCACCTTACCTGGTGATGCAGTCTAAGATGGTAGCGGGCTAACCTATTACGGCAGTTATATTAAACCTATATCTTTGATCGGTGACTACGCGACGTCGTACCTGAACGCTTAATAGCTTGGCGGCATGTCTTTATCGGCTGGGTGGTAAACAGATAATTTGAGATAAATTAAATTATTTTTAAATTAAAAAAAAACAACTTTGACATACGCCCAGGAACTTAAAAGCAAAAAACAATTTGTATTATGTTTGTTGTACAGGCTACACAACTTTCACAAATGTTTATACTCGTGATAACTTTGAAATTAAAGGTCCGATTGGAATGAATTAAAAAGTTTTTTAATTGTACTATATAAGTACCTTTAAACTCTACTACTCTTGATGGTAAAATTATTTATTTGAATATATATAAGAAATCATACTTCGGTACGAGTGACCACCTGAAAAGTATGTCCGTTAAAACAATAGAGAATTTTTCAAATCAGTTCAGGCGTTTTCGAGTAATCGGGTAACATAAATAAAAAAAAAGATTCCGACGAATTGAGAACCTCCTCCTTATTGAAGTCAGTTAAAAATAGTGACAAATGCATTTTAAAACCCTACCAAATTCGATCCCAGCAGGAGAATTTTTTTTTTTTTTTTTTTATATTTATAGACGAGCGCTTGACTGCAATCACACCTGATGGTAACTGATGATGCAGCCTAAGGTGGAGCGCGCTTGCCTAGAAGATGCCTATTCGATCTTGATTTGAAGGTACTAATGTTGTAGGAACTGGGGAAAATGGAAGCTGGAAGAGCATTCCAGATCCTAGCGGTGCGGATCAGAAACGAAGATGCGAAGCGCTTCGTACGCGTCCGCGGTATATCGACCACGTAGGGATGCAGATCCTTACGGGGAGAAATATTAAATGAAAAGAAGCATATTTATTTTCCATACATTAATGAGTGAGCATCAGTTTAACATTATTGCCATTGAAATGAAATAAAATGAAATGTTATGAAATGTAATTATTTGTATGAATATGTGATAAAATGTTCTTAGCAAAATAAAAATCCGCAACATATCCGGTCAGGCAACCCCAACATACAATATTTGGTCAATTATATATAAACAATCTAGTTCTGAGGTTTAAATTGCATACATTCAACAATTGAATAAAATACATTGCTCAATAGCCACTTTTTCAATGTATTTATAAACTTTGGATGCGGCAATACGGCTATATATTTTTTTTATTATTCAGTATGTTCGTTATTTATAAACCAACGAAAAATATATTTTTCTAGGCAAATAATAATAACAAACTAAAATTAATATTTACAATAAATATAAGCCGTCTATTGTTCACCTATGGACATATTACCCAAAATACTGCTGGCTTTATTTATATACGGCTATTGGTTTTGGAATTGCATTAAATATTTTTACACACATGGCACTACAGTTTTTCGCGTTTTTCAAATACATAGCTGTCCTAATACACCTATTGAATATAAATCTTTGTTTGGAGTGCGCCCTGGAACGCATTATGTTCGTCCAATGATCCTGTCTGTAATATAATAAGTCTATGAATATTAGCGGTCTTGTTTCCCAGAGCACGTTGATTCGGTAATTGAAGGCAAAATACGCGCAGGGTTCTTCATTCACGTCCCGCCGACGCCTTACAGGAGGGCTCGTCATTAGCAGCCTTTCACTGCTGACAGCTCATTAACACCGCTGATTTGTTGCTTACATTCACCTTAATCCACCCTACCTTTAGTTACATCGAACTCTTAAAAGGAAATTTTGAATATAAACTCAATCAACAGACTTAGTACTGTTTTCATATTCGATGTTTCATTTATTCATCAATAACAATATTATAAATGCGAAACTGTGTTTGGATAGAAGCAGGCGTTACTTTGCGGAATTCCATGATACGAGTATATTTCTTATTTGCTACTAGCTGACCCGCGCAACTTCGTCTGCATCGATGATTATCTGTTGTATTATCTTAAAAAAACTAACCTTATTGCAGCGCCACCTACTGGGTCCAGTTTTATTTCCAAACTATATAATACGCGGCCGGGCGTCCCTCTGCATTTTTCTCGCTTTTGGCATTTTTATACCCGACGTAACTTCTAAACATAGGTCTAATTTAAATAATATAATATCCCATATGCCTTGCGAAGTTGCGACTTGCTGTTATCAGTTAAGAGTTATGCGCTTTACCTCCCAGAATATTTATAAGATCTTTCTTAAAATTAGACCAAACATGCTTGATAGTATATACTTTCAAATAAAAAAAAATATTATATCGGTTCAAATTTAACGGAGCTATGAAGTAAAATTGATAAAAACTTTCATCCCATTTCCCGGTAGACACTTTTTGTTAAACGGGATAAAAAGTAGCCACCAAATTACATTTAAATCCGTTCAGTAGTTTCACGTGATGCCCGGACTGACAGACAGACAAAAATTAAATAAAAATCTGTTTTGGACTCAGTATCGATTATAAAGCATCTCCCGGTCAAAATTTTCAAAATATATTAAATGTACAGAAATCTTCCAGTTTCAGTTTTATTATAAGTAAAGATTTGGCGTACGCTGAAAAAAATATTGTTGATACAAAAACTTTATGTACTACTAAATCCGCAGGGCTATATAATAAACCTCCATAGCGAAGTCAATACTAGCTTTTGTATTCGATAATTTAATTAGATCACCGGTACAAACAAAAGTTGGTTACATTCGTAGTGCAGTATTAAGTACCTAATCCTTATTCAAATAAATAGTTTTATCGTCAAGAGTATTTATGTAGCAGTAAAATACATTTAATTAATTCGAATCGGACATTTAATTTCAAAGTTATCACGAGTATTAAAATGCAATGCGCGTTCGCTTATTTAATCTAACTACTGTTATAATGAGAATGTTTGAATAGATGTTGAATAACGCTCAATCAAGCAGACTGGACCGATTTGGATGTAAATTGGAATAGAGATACATTATACTTTCTCAAAGCACATAGGCTAGTTTTTATCCCAAGAAACTGGCGGTTGATGCGGGATTTGCAGAAAACCGTTATTAACACAGACGAAGTCGCGGCCAACTTAAAAGTGGTATTACATATATAAAACAAATTGAGTTACGACATTAGTTATGTGTAGGTTAAACTCCGTTAATTATTGATATAGCCCACCGACCCACATCAGAGCAGCGTAGTGGTCCAATGATTTCCAGAAATCTGTCCCATGCGAGGCATGTTCTAGTAATACTAAAGGATTTTGTGACAGTGTTCGTTTGGGGAAGTACTCGTAGCAACAACCGTCATGCTTTTGTTAATGCCGCCAAATAGCATTGCTCTGCAGTGTTAATAGCTTGAGTGTTTAAAAACGCTTTCCATAAGTGCAAAGCGGTTAAAAATAATGTTACCGATATCTGATTGCTTGAAAGCCTCTTTTTTATTTTCGTCTTTAGGCCCTGACAGCTGGACAAAGTGGCAGGATCGCTACATTTCTGTGGATTCATGTCCCTCATAAATTTTTACGCCGCTATTCAAGAGCTAGGGGAATTCCTAGATTGTATTCTTAGTAAGAAAGCTCATGATGTATTGCGCATCGATCTTACAATACTCTTATATAAAGAAGACATAAATGTCCGTTTGTACATGTATGTTTCATCCGCTTCAACTATAAACATTATTTCTACTTAAACAATAATAGAATTAGCTCGTTGGTCTAGTGGTTAGAAGTTTCAACTACGGATCGCAAGGTTGGGTTCGAATCTCGGAGTTAAATTAAACAAGTTTCACAGTGTCAAACCCCGTGCCGTCGGCAACGGTTATTAAATGATTAAATAAACAACGACAATATACACAACGCCATCTAGCCCCAAAGTAAGCGTAGTTTGTGTTATGGGTACTGAGATGACTGATGAATATTATTAAGAATATTATATAAATCATCATCATATCATCAGTAGCGTGCATAGAGGGAATGCACAGGTTATACTAGAATGGGACTAGGACAGGGAATGCACAGGTAGAATCACTACAAACAGACGGACTTGACGTTTCAAAAGTGCTTATATTAGGCCTACTTGAAATAAATGAATTTTGAATTTTGAATTTTGAATTTTATACAGATTATATAAAATGATAAAAATCTCCATGACAAGTTATAAAAACTTAAGGGTAGCCTTGATGGACTCCACACACCTTTGAGAACATTATGGAGAAATCTCAGGCAAACAGATTTTCTGACGATGTTTTCCAACTTACTATTACTTAAAACGCACTTAATATAGAAAATTTAGAGGGGCGTGCTGGAATTTGAACCGCGTATCTTTCACGTTGGGATTTTATAATTTTTGAATGAACTCAGGTCCGGTCTGGTATGAGGATTCGGTTGTGGCAAGTTACCGCTCAACCGACAAAGAAATCTGCTAAGAGAATTAACGTTCCGGTTAAATAAATTAACCCTTCACCATCTTAGACTGCATCATGACTTACCATCGGTTTAGATTGCAGCCAAGGGCTAACTTGTATTGGATGAAATAATAATTCACTCAGTTAAAGCCTTCATAACAAATCGTTCAAGAAATCTGTCAGTGTATTATTGAATTTGTCTTTCCTTCTGTTCTTAGTCATTTGTTAAAAGAGCGGCTCATCAAAGGAGACGCGAGGGAGGAAGAAAATTGATTAATAAACTGTCACTCACTCACCCACCCCGCGTGTGACGCAAGGACAAAGACAGATAAAATCCTAATTCGTCAAGAAGTGTTATTTTTAAACCGCGACGCACAAACGACGTATGTATGACACACAACACATACTTAATAGATTGCGCGTGTGCGAGTTGTTTTACAGCCTTTTTTATGAATACATTCATGTTCGACATACCAAAATTTTGCAGTTGCTGGAATCGAACCCACAGCCTTGGACTCAGAAAAAGGGATGCTGGCCACAAGCCAATAGGCCTTCAATTTTTTTTTTTTTTTTTTATTTCTTAATAAGATACATACATTCAAACATCCACTGATCTTGCGGGACTTTTGAATGCCCTAGCAACTATCGTAAAAATAATTATTACAGGAGCAAAACCCCTCCACTGAGAATTATTATAAAAAACTGCGATTGTAAACGAACAAAGAAACAAACGGTGGATTGATTATACAATGTATAAATCAAAACCGATATAATACTTCCAAAGCTTTAGAGGTACATTATGTACTGTCTATGAGACTTATCTGTGAAATCGAAAATCTAATAGTTTTTAAGTAAACCACTGCCATACTATATATTGAACGAAATCAGATACAGCCCTAACTTCATATGCAAAATAAAATCATGTGTCTCCTGTCACTTTATTAGGTGCGCGTCACATAGCGTAGGTACTATGCGCGTGTCGGTATTTCATCTTCAATAGGGTTGTCACAAGTAAACACTTTGAATGTTTTGAATTCGTTTGTATGGAAAAATAAATATACTTCATTTGATTTGATTTAATATTTTTGCAAGGTAACTTCTTATGAAATATACTTATGCAGTACCTAATCAATATTATTTATAGTATACTTAGTTATACTGATGTCTTGGCTTTATCGTCTGCAGTGGATATGAATAGCGTAGCCAAATTTAGTGTTAAAGATTCGATTGCACGACCCGCAGTAAAGTTGTCTGTCGTTATTATAATAATATGTATAGGAAGGCTTCGGCCTAATGTTTTTGTTGTGGCGCTTTGAGTCAAGGTGTTCTAGACGTCTCTTTTCAAAAGTCTTATATTTGTCACTTACTGCGTTTCTGTGGTATATTATATAAGTTGTGATAATGATTGTAATAGAGCGTACCGACTATTAAAACGAAACATCACAATATCTTCTTGCTGTTATCCAAATAAGGGTGCAAAAGCTGAAATTCATGGTAAATATTTACTTGATTTTAAAAATCTCATTTCCACATAAAGGCAAGCTAATAAGATAAGAGCGTCCTTTGTACTCGCAGCGATACCTTTGTAAAGAATTAATTAGGGAATGTGTAAAGCTATTTATTTTGGAAAAAATCCCCGCCTTATCTGCCCTACCGCCGGGTGGGAATATCAAATCTTTTTTATTCAAATAGGGCCTATTACATTCGCTTTTTGAAGCGTTCAAACATATTGTTTGCACTGTTATGCTAATAACTATGTTATATTGGCTGAATATTTTTTTGCTTCACAAACTTCAGAGAAATGTATATATGGCATAATATATATATATATCAAAGTGAATCGGGTTAGTTATATCTTTTTATGATTTCCTCACGATGTTTTCCTTCACCGTCAAAGCAAGTCATATTTTTAATTACTTAAAACGCACATAACTTAGAAAAGTAAGAGGTGCTTGCTGGGATTCGAACTCGGCCCCCGAAAGTGAAGTCAAGCTCCTACCCACTGCTCTATCACCGCTTCTAAGAAAAGGACAATCCCGTTAAAATAGTTTTATGGTGTTTCGAAAAATGATCTTTAAAATCATTAAGTTTTGTTAGGAAAAGGAAACATGTTTTAGCATTTTGTTTGTATACGTATGAATTTAAACCAGAGGCTCCTTGTAGAAGTTTGTGCAAAATGCATTAAATCGCTATGCCCAAACGCGCAAGGCAGCGCGAAATTGTACTTTAAAAGCACTAATTTGTCACAAAGCGGGTGATACGCGAAGATTAATCACCAAACTTGCGTGAGAAATATTGTTAAGTTGTTAAGTTTCAGGCAACTGCAGTTACTAAGTTTTGCATATTCTGCCAGTACTTGCATTAAGTTATGGTATTTTAATGGTATGCCTTAACAACATTGTAATACCCTCCTGCCTTCATAATAACTAATAATATTAATTGTGACGTTATATTTCTTAAATATGTACCCGACATACCACGATAATATTTCTCGTCGTGACCACGATCCATGCAACTGGGTAGTAATATCGACAAATCCCATATTATCGTGGTATGAACTATGTTTAAGAAATGTAGATTAACCACGAAAGTCGTAGTTTAAAATTTTTGGCTATACTTCTTTCGGTTTGTTATGAAAATCAGATGAGAATGTTTTCTGTTCTGAATGTAACACATAATCGGCCCACTACAGGGAACGGGTCTCCTTCCACAGTGAGAAGGGGTTAAGACCGTAGTCCACCACGCTAGCCCAGCGCGGATTGGTGGACTCCACACACCTTAGAGCACATTATGTAGATCTCTCAGGCATGCTGGTTTCTTTCTCCTTTTCTTTCACCGTTGAAGCAAGTGATATTTTAATTACTTAAAACGCACATAACTTAGAAAAGTTGCAGGGATTCGAACTCGGCCCCCCGAAAGTGAACTCGTGCTCCTACCTAATGAGCTTTCACCGCTTCCCATTATATGTATATAGTTTATTAATTCCATAGAAATTGAATCTTACAATATAATATTTGATACTAAGTTTTACGTCCTAAACGATTTCCGAGGACATTAATCCTCTTTGGGTCGCAGCCGAGGATCTTCAAACATAACGAACGTTATATAACAGATAATACAAAATAACAGCCATAGTCCAAAAATTGGCCATTTAGCTAGTACCCTCTAATGCCACGTAGATGCAATCTTTCGAGAAGAATCTCGTCCGAAACTCTTTTTTTTTAAATCGATATTAATTTTTACATATAATGCGATAATTCATGAAGCGGTGATAGCTCAGTGGGTAGGAATTCGATTTCGAATGCCTGAGAGTTCTCCAAAGTGTACTCATAGGTGTGTGGAGTCCACCAATACGCACTTGGCCAGCGTGGTGGACTATGGCCTTAAGCCCTTCTCACTGTGGAAGGAGAACCTTGCCCTGTAGTGGGCCGGAAATAAATAATAATAAATAACTATTTAGATACTCTTTAGGGTATACCTTAAGAGTATCTAAATAGTTTATCTAATTACCAACCTACTTAGTCTCATGCCGATCTGAATTTCCGAAACCGTAAGGTAGACTGAATTCATTTAGCAATAGCAACTCTACCAATCAGTAAGTTGATATCTATGTTCTGAACATAATGGTCTCGTATTACAAGATATTAATTGATTCATTTGCTTGTTCCAATGTTAATAATATAATTCCTGCCTTTAATGAACTAATGTATAACTGACCGAATAAATATGTTTTTTGTAACCTCACTCTTGATTTGATTATACATAGTGACATATAGATATCGGGGGAGATAAATAAACAAATAAATAAATATACTACGCCAATACACACTTCGCGATCTAGTCCCAAAGTAAGCGTAGCTTGTGTTATGGGTACTAAGATGACTGAAGCAGGATCACACATTGCAAAACAGCTAACAAATGAGAATTTTCAATTAGAATTTCTAAGATATCCACGGTACAACAGACCTTGCTCCAACAGATGAAAGTTCGAAATTTGAATCACTTATTGCAAGGGAAAAAGTTCCTATGGGGCAGTCCAAAGAGCCTTCAAAGATTTTATTGATTCCGAATTTTTTTTAAGTAAATCTTTAGGATCAATAAACTACTTATGGGATGGAAAATGTGCATAGATAGCAATGGTACTTGCTTTGATCAATTAAATATATTATATTTAAAAAAAAAAACTTTTTTTCTTCTCATACATAACACCAATTTCCTATGTAAGGATCTTATATATCTCGTTGAATGCTGAAAGGCGGACTTTGTGTCGCTGGTCCGAAATTTATAGTATTTTGATGGTGATAGCAAAAGAGATTACCGGCCCCTGACAGAGTCCCCGTCGTCGTCGGCGGCGGGCTCTGGTTGTAGATGCATCCCGCCGTGCGACCACGTCACTGAGAGCCAGTCTGCAACAACAAAACCATAAACAAATTAAATTAATAAATAATAATAAATATACTACAACAATACACACATCGCAATCTCGCCCCAAAGTAAGCGTAGATTGTGTTATGGGTACTAAGATGACTGTTGAATATTTTTATGAATATAAATACTTCTAAAATACAGATAAACACACAGACACTGAAAAACATTAATGTTCATCACACAAATTCTTCGATTTTTCGAATCGAACCCACGGCCTTGAACGCAGAAAGCAGGGTTGCTGCAAAATGCGCCAAACGGCTGGCAAATTACAGCGTATTTTTTTTTATAACAAAAAATTTTGACCTTACCTGATGGTAAGTTATTATGCAGTCAAATGTTCATTAGACTGCATAATAACTTACCATCAGAACTTACAATTCTGAATTTATATTTTCCCAAATTGCTCTTGCTTAGAATCATACCCCAGACCACTTACTTAAAACCTCCTGTATACAGCATACTAAATTGCACCGACTCATTGCAGCTAAACTTTGTAAGACTGCCAGATCGCACCTTGTATGGACAGAACGACTGCACTGGTGGATTCAGTACCATTATACATAGATACATTATGTACGAGTAAGTAAAAAACCTCGACTACGTTTGAGGTATTTTTTTTAAATTTATTTCTTTGCGAGTTTGGGTTAGTATATAGGTCTTAAATCATTTAATAGTCAGTAATAATGCCTCATTATACGGTATTTGTGGTTAAAGCCCTAAGCGATTATGCCGTATTAGACCAACCAACCAACATCGAAAGTTTTGTTTAGAAAGGAATAGTGTTGAGGCCAAAAAAGACAAGAAAAAAGAATGATGGTGAGGCGTTTTTTTTAGTGCTTCAAGTATTTTTTCCTCTTTTTATTGTTTATCAAAATTCAAAACTCATTTGTTTCGGGTAGGCCTAATTTATAAGCGCTTTTGGAACATAGTAACTCTACCACCGGTTTGCAAGGCAGATTTTACCGAGAGATTTGTCAATGGGGACTTCAGTACCAAGATTGTTCCAATATATGAAGACACCATTCGGAAGCAAACAAGTTACCAATTACCAAACCGTAGCTTAGTGCACTATAAAGTTATTTCATTGCGTATGTATAAAAGTCTGCTCCGTAGTTTTGAGGGAAATGGTAACATACAAACGCACACACCCACAAATTTCCAAACGTTAAACACTAACTACATCACATGGACGTAATATGCCCGTTTTCACTAACGACAAACCAGTCAATGTACAAATAGGTAACGCCTTTTCTAAGGAGATTCATATTCATACATCAACAGTTCACCAATAGTTATCACCTAAGAGTTGGTGAAGCGTTTTTTCTATAGATATCGCTTAAATCATTAGGCATTCGATTAAAGCTATGCCTAGGTTAATGAAAACAGACATAAGGTTCAGATAATTAGCCGTCGATTAGCTATGGCTAGAGCCAAGGAATTGCTTAGCATCTGTTCTAAGCATTACATTCCCTGAAAAAGACAGAACTTTAGCATCTACTTTTGTTGAAAGTCAATCTAATACTAAGCCAATACTTAACTTGGCCACAGTACAGAGTTTTATAACTTAGCACCCAGAAAAATCACTTTAATACGATAACATGCTTGTTTATTTATGCAACTACTCCGGTGATGTCTGAATTTAAGAAAAAAACACAAAACCAAAAAAATAATGTGTGTGCGTGTAACTTTTACGCGCGATTGAAGTAAAACTTTTATTATTATGTAATGATGAAAGAGTAAAATGTTCCTGGGACTCCGCCGTTTCATTTAATATTCACTATTTCATTTTATATTGTATTTAAAATTCATTAATATCACTTTCACATTTTATAAATATTTTCATTTGTTAAATAGAATAATTGAGAGTAGAAAATTGAAGGTTAGATAAGCACATGTCAATATTACCTTGCCATTGAATATTATAGAATGTTGAAATCGTCAGAAATTTTTATAAATTATTTATTTATTTCAAAAGTAATAAATAAACAAGTATGTTTAGTGATTTTATAATCTTTGCAATTTAATATATATATTTTTAAACTGTTGATTTTTATTCACAATTCATCCGTTTGAAAATATTGCAAATTAATAATCCTAATTGATTATGATATTTGCCACTTGCCATATACTCACGACCAATCCAAATTTCAATTTCATAAAGCGGAAACTACACAGACATCTAACGTGAGCGTCACTTCCATCAGTAAAAAAAACTGAGTTACTACTAGAAGAGTCAGAAGTTTTACTTGAAAAATAATCATTGAAAAATAAACAATAATAATCTAAACTCCCAACAACAACACACGCAAACATTCATTGATCTGACTGCACAAGAAGAGCATACAATAATTGAGGCATGTCAAATTTGTTGAAGTCATGTCATAGGTAGCGTTAAGAAATGACTATTTATCTGGGTCTAAACCTTTTACTGAATACTAAACCGTTTTGTTTCTTTCGTCCCTGGACTACGTATTGCATTGGCAGGTCTTATTAAAACAAAATCCATTTATTCCTTTGTCGAGTTACCGGATTCAAAATTATTTACTACGCAACAAAGCTCTTTGTAAACTGGCGGCGGAACTTTGCTAATCAATTATATACACCTGGAGTATGTTCACGACTTTAAAAATTTACCGCTATTAAAAGTTCAGCGTTTGAGCTTCTGTCTCAACTAAATTCTCAACTTTACTTGGTAAAGCTCGCGTTTCTACTTTATATATCTGAGAATATTTCGACTTTATTCACCCTTTGTGGTTTTACGACATTTTTAAAGATTCCATGTTAATTAGACTGATACGAAAAATTCATTTATTTTAAATAGTCCTAGTTTATAAGCACCGTCAAGTCAGTTAGTTTGACTCTACCACTAGTTCGGAAGGCAGATTTTACCGAGCAGAAGCCGACAAGAAACTCAGCATGTTGCTCGTTTTCAACGTCATTAAACTGTGAGTTTAACAACCGTTAGAATTTTTCTGTGTTGTGAGAGATGAAAGAGGAGCAGCAACTTTGTCGCTTAGGAATTCATCAATCGTGTAGTAATGCATAAAATATACATACAATATATATGTTTAATAATGTTATATTAGTTTTTATTCATAGTAACTTTATTATTTTGATGGATCTTGTTACATTAGCGTAAAATTAGCGAAGTGGATGGCAGTGATTTGGCTGATTTCCAACATAAGTCGCAAAGAAAAATGCATGAAACTTTTAATTCGTTCTACAAATAAATTTTCATAGCCCATTTAATCCTATACATGAAGTCTTTTTGTTGCTCTTTATTCTTCCTTTATTTTCCTTACCGTGTAGTGGTGTACAAATAATGAGCTTAAATAAATAAAAACCCCCTTGGCAGTTGGAGTTTTTCATAATCCTCAAAGGGTTAGTTTATTCGCTAGAGAATGTCTGCTGGTTGTCCCTGGCCAGCTCGTGAAGTGCGCCAAACCTCGCCTCGCTGCTCCGGTAAATCTGGAGTAAAGATCACTGGTGTACTGAGGTCTTAAGTTGGAGAACTCAGGAGGAATGGCAGCGGAAGAACCAAGCGGAGGTCACCGGCGTCACCCAAGCCTCCAGGAGGATTATGACTTTAGCGGCAGTCAGCTATAAAACTACATAGCCTAGCTAAAAGAATATTTAACCGCAGTTGCTTCACTTCGTTCTCAGAGCAGCCCGACTGGACTTCTAAGCTCTAGAAATTTGTGAACGAGTAAATGCTACAAGAGGAATGATCTTTGATTTTAGGGTTTCGTACTCAAAGGGTCAAGTGATATCCTATGGATCCTATTACTGAGACTCCGTTCTGTCCGTTCGTCTTTTTGTCTGTACGTTTGTCACCAGGCTGTATCTCACTGTATCAGTGTTTCCGTGATAGTTATATAGTTGAAATTTTCACAGAATATATACTTCTGTTGATGCTTTAACAAAAGATACTTTAAAAAAGAATAAAATAAATATAAGATAATGTTACGGAGCCCTTCGTGCGGGAGTCCGTCTCGAACTCGGCTCGTTTTTTGTTTTATTCGTTATACCTGTGTTGTAGGTATTGAAACTCTACATTGTCATGCGAGATTATGAACACTAATTTCTAGAAGTAGGTTTGTTTATTGTTATTAGGTACACAAAACAGGTAATAACTAAAAGAAGATCTAAATATAGGAAAAAACAAGTTTTGTTCTAAGCTACAACGCAAAGTATGTGTACACAACTTAGAAATAAATGAAACAAAAAGTAAAGATAAAATTAAAGTTGAAACAAAAAAGAACACTTAAAAAATAGATTTCCCTAAAGATTATTTATATTACTGGTAGTTTACTGATGAATATTTTTATGAATTATATACATAAATACTTATAATATACAGATAAACACCACACACTATTATATATATACACAATGAGTATAATACCTGTGCCACTGATGCACACAACCAACAAACCCACCGTTATGTTAGGTCGGGAGCACATGGAGTCATTATAATGGCCGGTTTCTGATTTCAATCACAGGCACTGAAAAACGTTCATGTTCATCGCACGAACATTTTCCAGTTCTGGGAATCGAACCCACGGCCGCTGCTCATTGCGCCAGTCGGCCTTCAGCTGATAAAACTGACTATCATCATCATCATCATTCGCAGCCTATTAAAGTCCCAATGCTGGGCACAGACATAGTCTCAAATAGGGGAGACGGTTTCAGAGCATAGACCGAACGATTATTATCAATGGTTATAATAACCAGGACCGACAGCCGGTACTGATGATTCTTTTACACAATACCTAACATTTTTTTTCCCGGCCCGGGATCGATCCCTGGACCTGTAGTTTAACATTGAACGTGCTAACCACTAGACCAATGAGACAGTCTGAAACGAACTGTCATTTATAAACAATGAGTATAATAACTATGGCACTGATGAACACAACAAACAAATCCACCGATATGTAAGGTCGGAAGCCGATGTAGTACAATGGGGTAGTCATTGTAATGGCCGGTTTCGGATTTCAATCACAGGTAGGATATTACGTGGTCGGCCGGAGCTCACTGTAATGTATTATGTAACATGCTTTTGTTTCCGGCTTCACATGCGTAATCTATTGAGGATTGTGTCTGCACTGCACTTGTGGAGCGTAAAATCAGAGTGTAAATTTGCAGAGATTGTGTCTCGAAGTGGTGGATTTCAGAGTAAAACTAACACTTTCCCAACACTGCGAGATGGTCGTTATAAATAGAGGCTATATTAATTTCTAAGATAAAGGAGCTTTTGGAACTTAAAGTTGCTTTTGGAAAGTATATGTTTTATAAGTTATTTATTAGAATAAATACGTTTACACAATGTGTAAAAACAAATTTATTACAGCAAGTTTATAATAAAATTCATAAATTTCCCAAATACAAGGGAGCTTGGAAACACCGTTCCACTGCCATCTCTTGCAGAAGACAGAATAATTATGTTAAAAATGATGATGTTGAAAGGCAAGCAACACCTGAATTTCTTGCCGGCTTCTTCACAACCAACATACAGACTTGACGATCCAAAATGTTTATTAGTTACTACTTGGAATATGTATTTGTTTTTTTTTTCGAAACAATAAATAACGTCAAACTGTGGCTATAAAAATAATGTAATAACCAGCAGTCTCCCTTGGCTTCGTCCGCGTATAACTTCTGACCGGTTCAAATTTTAATTCCACGACCCACCGCCTTGCATTGCTCGCCTTTGCGATTTTCCTTTTCATTCATTCATTCATTTAGATAATTTTTCACATATGATTAGATAACTTATGTAGATAATAAAGTCAGTTCTTATTGCAACCAAGTCGCTGAAAAATAAATTTACATGGCAGTAACTTCACCATATTTTTCTTATGCTCGCGCAAAGCCGGGGCCAGTTAATAGTATAGAAGTGTAGATAGAAGAAGAAGAAACACTTTATAGCGCGTATAACATACAGGAAAATAAACATTAAGGAGTATACACTAAGCAATGTAGACATGCAAAGGCGGCCTTATTGCTGCGAGAAATCTCTTACAGGCAACCTTTGTTGAAAGGACTTACCGCAAGTGAACGGGATAGTGCCAAGAGTGTTATAATATATACATAAATACCAAAATGTATAGATACTAATACATAGATAATTTAGATAAATATACGTAATATATAACAAACATAATATATAAAAGTCGATCAATACCTATACATTTAAGTAATATGGTAATGTAATATAAAATTAAATTCGATCCTTTGGTCCCCATAAATAATGCGGCTCGGGGTGGCAAAAGCGGGTTTCGATCTCACCTAGGATATCATGCGGTTAACGGAAACGATGTACCGGCTAAGTATGGGTGGGGCAGTTTATACGATATAGCGTTTATTTGTTTATTTACAAGTGTAAACAAATAAACATTTCAACTTTCTTTGAGGGTGGACCTTACTTCTCAGAGTTCCAATTAAATATCACTTTCACAAATCAAACGGTGAAATTCAATTCAATATCAATTCATTGACGACCAAGTGGCGCAGTGGGCAGTGCTTTCGGCAGTGCTTATATTATAAGTATTTATGTATTTTATTCATAAAAATATTCAACAGTCATCTTAGTACCCATGACACAAGCTACGCTTACTTTGGGGCTAGATGGCGATGTGTGTATTGTCGTAGTAGTATAATATATTATTTAAATTTTGAATTTAGAATTAGCCGAGAATTAGTCTAGACTAGTCATGTTTGGGGGCGTGATCTACTCGGACGGAAGCGGACTTGGAGGGGCGCGCGGGACACGAGTCTCCGCGCACGTTCTGCTTCAGCACCCGAGATAGACGGACGTATACTTAATTGCTGTCCATTTGCATAATCATTTCATAAAGTGTTTCGTAAGTTTATAATTATAAGATTTTTTCTTTAGTTTTTTTTATTAATTGTTTTTTTTAGTTAAAATAAATCATAATTGCTTACTGTATAGTATAAATGATCTCAAAGACATGTGAAGTCTACCAATCTGATAGGTGATGGGTTTGTAATATTGAGTAACATAGTTACATTTATTTCTTAAATCTATAAGTAGTTCACCATCATATAAAATAGAAAAAATATTTATCAAAGCTTCATAGGTAACTGTGATGGCCTACTTGATTAAAGCTTTTTTAAATTTCTGAAACGCTTAACTGGGTACCACGAACAGGTAAGGTTGGCCGTTGGAGTATTGAAATGAAAGGCATTACCTTACATTCATGCAAAACACGTGGCATGTCTTTCTCAGTGTCAGGGTGGAAACAAGAAACAAGTCAAGACCAGAGAATATAAAGAAATTATAATTTTTCGATAACCGCCACCGGGGCTTGAACCTGGGACCTCCACTCACCATACCGCAGCGCTCACCACTGCGGAGGTTCGAACAAACTGATAAGATTTTTTTAACAGATCCCAACCATATGCGGGTTAAAACAAAAACCAATTTGAATTTTATCTTAAGAAACACTTTGTCTAGTGGGATGCTCCGGCCGTGACTAATTACCACCAGCCTACCGCCAAAAACTTGCCTATTTTCAAATGACGATTGACCTGAACCGTATGCGGGTTTTCATATATACTTATACAAATGTTACTAAAAGACACGGTTTGTCTGGTGAGAGGCTTTGGCCGTGACTAATTATCGACAGAAACAAGCCTCCAAGCGATTCAGCGTTCCGGTACGATGTCGCGTTGAAACTTGGTTTAATGCAACTATCATACTCCCTATCAGGTTAGCTTGTTACCACCTTAGTCTGCATTATTACTTGCCAAGTGAGATTGCAGCCAAGGGGTAAGTTGTAGCGTAATAAAAAAAAGCATTACAGCGTGGGCTTGGACCAAACCCTTGGCGCATTGTGAACTATCATGCAGCGATCGTTAGGCCACCGTTTTAACCTTTACGCAGCCATGGGCAGGTAGGGTTTGCTGAAGTGTGTAACGCTGTGATGACCGGCAAGTCTTATTGACCCTTCCCAACCCCACTTCGTCTGTGTCTTGCAATATGAATCGCCAAGCACTTCTAGATAACAGGCTAACATTAATCTTCTTCGAGCATACTAGGGTGGATACATCGTTAGGGAGTCGTAGACATCATCATCATCTTTTAAAAAAAAGTGTTAAAGTATTTTAACCTACACTAGAAGGATGAAAATATTTCAGAACCCTGCTGAAGAAAATTATAAAATGATTATCGAGAAGGTTTTATAAATAAATAATTAACATTAATAAATATACGTTCACAGTACACAAATCGCCATCTAGCCCTAAAGTAAGCGTAGCTTGTGTTTTGAGTACTAAGATAACTGATGAATACTTTAATGAATAATACACATAAATATTTATAATAAACATATAAACACCCAGACACTGAAAAACATTCATGTTTGTCACACAAACGTTTTAAAGTCATGGGAATTGAACACACGGCCTTGGACTCGGAAAGCAGAGTGGCTGCTCACTGCGCCAATCTGCCGTCAAAGCATAGACTGAGCACGCTGCACCAATGCGAGTTGGTGATTTAGCGACTATAACCTGGGAGTTGAAACCGCCAATTGGCTGGTACTGCTGGTACTGAAAATTCTTTAACAGAAAATACACAATACCTTAACCACAAGACCGATCTGTAGTTGAACATGCTTACAGCCGGAGATCTACCAACGCTACGTTACCAGCAACACCAACATGGTGCGGACAAAAGCAAATCATTCGGTTTCAACGCTTTTGCACTATACAAAAGACATGACAGGTCAAGATGCGGCAGTGACAATATAGTATATTATCATTAAATGTGTGAAGTCCACGGAAAAAAAACTGTTATTCTTGATAATATTTGTCATTAAAAGGCACCACATTCATACACATATAGGATTATACATATTATTGATTATTTTATTTAAGTTAAGTTAAATTTGATTTGGGCAGCTAAAAAATTAAAAAGTTTAAAATGGTAAAGTGCACGAAGCGGCGTTCTGAAATCGAAACCGGTCATATCACGCTCTAAAGGGATATCAGTCTGCCTTCAAAACTTATTTTACTTAATAACATCTGCCAACGTACTTAGGTATTTAAAATCCCCTTTCCTCAGTCCGTAATTTCAGTTTTACGACCGACACGCCTCGTCTATAAAAACTTCGCCACTATTGTTACAAAGTTGCAGAGACAAATTGCGAAATTAATAAAACTAATATCAGGACTGTCCCTCAACCGCGGCGAGTTTGGACGCCCCGTCGACCCTTGTCAAACAGCATATGTCCGCCGTGAGCGCTTTGCATATTTTAATCATATATGACGTGAATACGCAAAAAGCTTGTAAATAACCCAAAGTTACCTCCCCCTCCTCGTATATTTCTTATGGCCAATTCACACTATTGCAACTTGCGGTCAAAGTCTATGTGATTTTTTATTTATATTCTTACTAGCTGTCGTCCGCGTCCTTGTTAGTTACGGTTTTTAACAAATCCCGTGGGAACCATTTCTTCTTCGGATAAAAGTAGCTTATGTTATTCTCCGTCCGACCGTGCTTTTAACTAACTCCATGCAAAAAATTACTTTGATTGGTTGCTTATTTAGTACGGTTAGGCGTTACGGAAAGGTAGACAAACACCCGAACAAATAAACAAACAGACTTACTATGTATCGTGAAAAATATGTTTGTATAAATTAGCATTTATAACATTATTAAGGATGCGCATCAAACATATTTTTCACAATACATGTTGCTACATACGCGTTATATGAGAGTATCGTGGTACCATGATCAGTATCACAGAATACTGGTCATAGCTACGCTGTTACACTACGTTCTGTTTCGCACAAAGTAGTTAACATTTTCTTCCATAATGACACATTTATAAAATAAAAATAAAATGTATGTCGTCTGACGGTAACGGTATTTTTCTGAAAAGAATCACAGAGTTCAAGTATCAGATGTGAAGTATATTAAAAGGGAGCGCAGGGCGTTGGCGGTCCGATGCAATATGTTAGCTCTAAGGTTCTTACGTTGCAATAAGGAGGTAAAACTTATTTTTTTTAAGGCTTATTGTCAAACTTTTTACGCGTGAAGCCAGTTTGAGACATAAACGCGAAGGGCGTGCCTGGCCTGTTCGAACCAGACTTCAATGGTATTATGAAAAAAAAGAGCAGCATCAACGATGAGCAGAATGGGCGAAAGCTCCAACAGTATTCTGATGAAAACCTTTTTATGCAGCACTGGGTGGGCATGCATGTTTTCTCAGTTCTCTGTAAATGGTAGGTTTGCCAAAAGCATACTGACATAGCTTATAGGTCTTTTTTAAGTAATGCAATTTTTATTTTATATTATTTTTATAGCAATCGATGTCTGTCAATAGATATTATTAACAGACATTAAAATGAAAACGGGACATAGATCTCAACTGTGTCAACTGACATATGTCGTTTTATATATCATGTTGACAAGACTATTGCAATTATAATCCCTATCCCTATCCGTATATTATTATTACTAATATTATAAATGTGAATGTAAGTTTGTTTGTTACGCTTTCACGCAAAAACTGCTTTACCGATCCTCACGAAATTTTGTACATATATTCTTGGGAGTGTTAGAAGTAATATAGGATACTTTTTATCCCGACATTAAGCTCGGTTCCTTTGGGAAAGGTGATAAAAGTGTTAACCGATTTAAATAATTATTTTTAATTAGTGGTTATCATAAGTGTTTAATTTTGTCCAAACTGTGGTTAGTGATAGAGGACAGAACTCCTCAGCCGACAGCAGCAAACCCCTCATTCAAGGCTTAGCGATACAGAGTACTTTAAATTTTTTTAGAACTACAATTAAATTTAATGCCACATCAAAAAACAAAATCAAACGCTGACAAAGTCGCGGGCGACAGCTAGTAACAAATAAATACCCATAAAATATATTAAATCAATGCCTATAACAGTCTTCCACTGTACTAAAGGCAAACGAGTGTTTTGAACTGGCACCACATGGCACGATTGCATTTAAGGTTGCTACTATATTAAAAACTGTCCAGCCTTGATTTGAACCCACTGGATCTATCCACTGTAATAATATGAATCGGCCAATATATATTACGACGTGAATTCTGAGATGAGATGAGAGATTGTAAATAACCCGGACAAACCGACCCCTCTCCGATTTCTTATACTGAACTAGGTTTCGCGATCGCGACTTGAATATTGAATAGGTTTTAGTGAAATGTTACGTTTGAATAATGTTATAGAAAGAGGTATCGTATGATATTTATAATCAAACTTAACTATACTTAATATTATGAATAGGTAACGTTTGTGAGTTTGTGACGTTTTAAGGGGTAATCTCTGGATCTACTGAACCGATTTTCAAAATTATTTCACTTACAAAAAGTTACATTATTGTAGAGTATCATAGGTTATATATTTACCTGAAAAATGAAAAGAACTTTTCGTGCGAGCTGGATTCGATTCTTACGATCGCTGCCTTAACGATGAGAGATATATGATTGGGTTCTATAGAAAAGTTGTAGGGCTTGATAATGCCTCCAAAAAGTCCGCGATAGCATAACTATTATAATTACTTAAGTAACAAAAAGTAGTTTTTTATTTTTAAATAATAATTTAAAATCCTTAAGTGATGTTTATTGGTCATATTATAAAAAAATATGAATTCTTATCAAAATAAGCAAACTTATCGTTTTTTTTAAGGTTGACTCATACGCGGACGAAGTCGCAAGGGTCCGCTAGTTTTTCATAAGATTTATTATGATACGACCCCAATAATTCTAGCTAGTAAGTTAGCTGTAATCCGAAAGGTCATAAGTTCAAATTCTACCTGTGTATCTCTAACAACAATAAAAATAAAAAAGCAACCCAAGTTTTTGATGATACGCGGTATCATGTGTGAGTGTGGTGACTAACTTCAGTAGTCTTTCCATTGCCCTTTCCGAGAATCGAACCTATGATCTCTTATATGGCTCAACAACGAGCTCTCTTGCTCGTCGAAATTTACGAGTACCTATGTATTTCTAGTGATAAATAAGTCAAACAAATGAGATACTCACTATAATTTTCAGCATAATATTTTTATAAGAATATTTAATGGCAGACCATTAGAGTGCCGACTTTGAGGCAGTGTTTATTTCACAACAATGTGGTATCTCGCGATCTCCGCAGATGCCTTTCGCAGCGACTGTGTTGGAACTTTTCCAAATTCTGCTTTTGATATGCGGAAAATTGTTTAAAATACCAAAAGTACTTACCCGAATAAAGCCAAAAGTCAAAAGTTATGAAAAAAAATTAGTGAGCTCTTCATATAGCAATGGGTTAATAGAGTTCTGGATAAAAATCGTATAAAATAACTCTTAGGTAGGGTATGAATTTGGCCATCCTTCTGTCATTCATCAGGAGCGCTGGCCCCATAGACTGCTTGATTCCAAATTTTTATTTTAGTTATTAGGTACTAAAGCTATTATTATTTTTCAGCATTTTCAGCGTTATAACTAGCAGTTTCAATCGAAAGCGACTGTTTTTTTTAAAGTCTGCTAAACACGCTTTGTGTTAAAGGGCTTAAATATTGTCTCTGTCCACCTTAAAAATGCAAAGTGATAGGTCAAGCTGTTATTCCGTATATAGAAGTTTTATGGAAATAATTCACTTATCAGAAGTTGTACGCGATTAAAGTCACAAGTAAGCACTAAATATAATAATAGCGAATGCCCGTGACATCGTCTGCGTAGAATTACTGATTTAAGATAAAAGATAAAATAGCTTTCCCACGGTGACTTTTGCCTGTACTCTTACAACACCCATTTTAACCATCCGTTTTTATGTAAAGCCGGGATTCAAGTACCAAATCCAAATTCAAATCCAAAATTCTTTATTGATGTGCCTATAACAGGCACTTATGAAGCGTTAACACATATCTGTTTACATAATTGCAAGGGGGTGGTGATAACTTCGATACTTAAACCTAAAGCTACGAGGTAAGAGCCCACACCAAACTTACCCGGGTATTTATTTTTGTTATCACCATCTCACAGTAGATTATATAAGTATATGATAGAAGTTAGAGCAATTCACACCCAACCTTATGTAAGTAGTAATCTAGGATACAATCGTTCTCCACGCCAAATTTCACTCAAATCCGTGCCGCAATTTTATAAACTTTCACATTTATCTTACCCTATGTATATCTATAATAAAGATAGGTTAAGATATAGATTTTTTTATAGATAATTGTAAAAGGTTGGTGAAAATAAAAGATGCTCTTAAAAAGTAAAAGTATCTTCCCACTCGAGCGTCAGCGGCGAACCACTACTTGAAAACATTCTCAGCTACCGCATAATTTAATTTTGTAGTAGCACCAAAGGAGAATACTCGTATTAACATATCTGTTATTCTTTGTCACTGTGCAGTGCATGTGAAAAATTTCCATTTATCATTCGCCGAAAGTGGTCTCGTCTCGGGCAATTAAAACCAACATTTCTATTAATGGCGGTCTAGTACAGTCCAGACTGAACTACAGTAAAGTACAGAGCGATGAACTTAGCTGCATTTAATGGCTGACCGTTTGCATGGAGTAAGTATTGATTAAATTGAATAATTAATTGGACTGCGTTATGGAACATTACATTAAGCGCCACATACGGTAAACTGAGAAAGTTAGCTTCTACTTTTTTTATTCCATGACGACGGTTAGGTATGATGCAGTGTAAGATGGAAGCGGGCTAAACGGTTATACGTTTGACAGTTATATTAAACCCCTATAGTTTCTACGTGGCATCGTACCTGAACGCTCTATCGCTTGGCACCTCTTTGTCGAATCAACTAGCCATGCCCGAAGCCTCCCACCAGAGAAGAGAAAATTAGGAAAATTACTCCCTCAGGAATCAAACCCAAGAACTCATAAAACCACAGCGGTCAACACTGCACCAAGAAGTTTATAAGAAGCTAAGAAAGATTTTAAAGTTAAAAGTGTACGAGATTTTTTATGGTTAGAAGTGAATTTTTTGAAGCCTTAGAACTTTGAAGCTTTAGACTAGTTAAAAAATAAATATAGCATATAAAAATTCACAAATTATAGGTATTTTTCTACTTACTTCTCTTATGTATCCGATTATGTAATTTGATAATGCTATTTTTGAATTTAGCACAGTCAGATTATTAATGGCATTAAGAATGAATCGGGAACCGGACTTTTGTGAACGGATATTTGTGAAACTCACACGTGATTTTTTTTAAACCGTAATCAACGCGGTGGAATATGAATGCAAAAATGTGTCGGTTTGTTGGTTATTTTGTTACCTATGTTTGGTTCCACCATCGCACCGATCTTGATGAAATTTGGCACCCATGTAGGTTGCATAATACTTATCCCAAAAAAGCTGATTGTAATAGTTACCTGTAGAAAAAAATAGCGTTTCTTACTTATGTACGATGGACCGCTAAACTTATTTTCTTGAAGTTTTTCGTTTAAATCGCGGAGATGGTCATAGAAAAATGTTATTACGGAAAAAAAAATCTGAGAAATTTTCAAAAACCATAAATAAACGCTGATGAAGTCGTTCCAACTAGTCAGCTTCTAAATTTAGAACAGGAGCAACATATGAACGAAACAAGTCAAATAAAAGGGAAAGGTAAACTCAACTCAACATAATATGAATATTTGTGTTAATAATACTCCAACTCTAAACGGATAATTCTCAATTCTGTTTTTTTGTTTGGTTAGAACTCAATGAAAAATATTTTTGTTACTTGAAATGAAAATATACTTACTGAATTGTATGGGACCACAAACATTTTAGTAATTTGGTTCTTAAATCATAATAAGTGGGTAAATATATATACTTAAATGCAAGTAAACGAAATTGATTTTTTTTAATAAAAGTTTATGCTACCTTGTTATTAAAAGTAAAAAAGGGTTTTAAATCGGTCCAGTAGCTTGGCAGCCAATTGGGAACAAAAAAGTGTGTGTGTGTAACCTTTACGCGCGATTGAAGTAAAACTTTTAATATTATTTCTTGATGAAAGAGTAAAATGTTCCTGGGACTCCGCCATTTCATTTAATATTCACTATTTCATAATATATTCGATTTAAAATTCATTAATATCACTTTCACATTTTATAAATATTTTCTATATTAGTCAGTTAAATAGAATAATTGCGAGTAGATCAGCACATGTCAATATAACCTTGTCATTGAATATTATAGAATGTCGTAATAGTCAGAAAATTTACTAATAATTTATTTATTACAAAAGTAATAAATAAACAAGTATATTTAGAGATGTTCAAAATACTCTGCAATTTAAAATAATTAAAACAGTGGAATTTTTATTTACGTCGCTATTCACAATTGATCCGTTTGAAAATATTGTAAATAAATAATCCTAATCGATTATGATATTTGCCACTAGCTGGCGTATAAGTCAAGAAGCGTGGAGTATATGACATATGCTTACGACCAATTCAAATTATTATTTTTAATTGCAGAAACTACACAGACGTCTCACTTAAGCGTTACTTCCGTCAGAAAAAGAATCTGAGTTATTTCCTAGTCGCGCCTAAAGAAGATTTACGTCAAAAAAACAAAAAAATCTTTCCTCTTTATTGTATTATTATAAATAAATAAAGATGAATTCGAAAAAGCGTAGCCATGCATGTTTGAGTCAGTTCTTTTGAAAAGTGTACATTTAGAATTATCCTACTTTTCAGAATACATGTATATAAAACTGTGACTTGTTTAAGCCAGAAGCATGAATTTTTATCTTAAAAAGGATACATTTTTAGCCTTTTTCGCATGTACGGAACTGCGGGTGTCTTATCGCAAACACGGTAGATTTTAAATTCAATTTTCAGTGAAATTTTCTGGGTGCGTTAAATAATTCCACTGGGGTTCTGTTCTAAAGTGAAAAACCGCATACCATCACCATTCCCCAGGATTCATTACCAGAGTAGGCTGAAAAGCAGGAAGATCGTATAAAATGGGAACTGCTCGCAAAGGCATTGCTCTGTGTCATATTAAAAATTTAGAGTAGGCAATACTTGAAGTGTACGCCACTGGTTAATTTTCTTAGTGAGTACCACACCCGAGGCAAGAGCAGGGATTGTGACAACTGTATTCTGATCCGATATTCATAATTAACATAATCCCCACCTACTACACTACATTTGACGGCTAGCTCAGTGGGCAGCGACCCGCTTTTGCATTGTAGGCCGTGGGTTCGATTACCACAACTGGCAAAATGTTTTTTTTTTAATCTTTTAAAGAGCTTTGTCGTCAATGGTATGCCGCTGTGTTAAAGCCACTATATTATACTTAACTTACGACTACATTTTATAAATCAATTAAATTTCTTGATGCCTTGGTTTCCTAAAACTATATTTATACCGCCAGTAGATTGGTAGATACAATTTGTATTAAAAATGGCACGTCTCATAGACTCACTTCAAACACATTCCATCAAAATATGGAATATGTCTGATTTTGTATGAAGTGTTCCTTGATCGACGACCGATTGGCACAGTGGGCAGTCTGCATTTCAGGTCCTGGGTTGATTACCAAATTGGCAAAAGGTTTGTGCGATGAACATGAATATTTTTCAGTGTCTGGGTGCTTATCTGTAGGTACATTATAAGTTTTTATGTGTTTTATATTCATAAAAATGTTCATCAGCTATCTTTGTACCCACAACACAAGCTACGCATACTTTTGGTCTAGATAGCGGCGATGTTTGTTTTGTCGTAGTAGTATATTTACTTGTTGTATATTGGTAACCGTAATTTGCGATGAAGCAGCTTAATCAACATATCGACCCATTACCGGCCTACTATAGAGCACGGGTCTCCAGTCACAATGAGAAGGGGTTAAGGCCGTAGTCCACCACGCTGGCCCAGTGCGGATTGGTGACTCCACATACCTATGAGAACAATATGTAGAACTCTCAGGCATGCAGGCTTCCTCACGATGTTTCCTTCACCGTTGAGGCAAGTGATATTTTAATTGCTTAAAACGCACATAACTTCGAAAAGTTAGAGGTGCGTTGGGATTCCGAAAGTGAAGTCGAGCTCCTACCCACTGTGCTATCACCACTTCTAAAAAGGCTTAATAAACATTGTCAAATGAAGTACAATGAAATATTACCTGAAATGTAACCTTTGTGTTTCTGCATTGACAAAAACCCAATGGTATTATATCATGTCATCTTTCAATAATCTGATTGTTGGAACCCACACTAATATTCTCTGCCAAATGTATTGGATTCAATAATATTGATATCTGTAAGGGCTCTTAATTTGTTAGGATCTCAAACTATTTCTTCGCTTATGAAAGTTTTTGGAAGTGAACATACTTGTAAACTGCCTACACTAATAAACTGTTATAACGTAATCTATATATTACTGGGTTATTGAAGGCTTGATTCTGGGAAATGTTCCATAACAAGATAGAAACTTTTTAAAGAAAAAAAATCGACATCGATAATAAATACTATCTATATTGGAGAATGTGGAGATAGGACTTAGAATAATAATAGTTTTCACTTTTTACATTTCAGATATAATCGAGCAGAGAAGCAATTGTAGGGGGAAACTACAATTGCTTCATATAGAATGAATGCTTGAGAAAGTAATGCTTCTACTTTTATACGGCTGAGGTACCGTTTGCAATATCGACAAAAAACTAAGCAATATATTTTATGCTATCAATTTCCGGTAAGTTATTTTACATACTACATTATTAATCTATTTGGAAAAACATTAAATATTAATATTAGAATTATTACGAATTATATAAAGCAAGTTATATGTATTTAAGCAAATCTATATTAATGAATGTTCTAGTGACAGCATGTAATATGGCGTAGCGTAGTAACAGTTCAATTGCTATCACCTACTAAAAAGTAAATTATTTTTTGTATACCACCCTTGACGATTTCGGTCACGGTGGCCAGTCTTCAGAGCGATTTTCCAACCACGCGGGAGATATTATACTGCACAGCGTGCGCTGAGAAAACTATTGGTATAATAATTTACAATTGTTCCCTCAAACCAAGTCGAAACCCTTACGACAATTATTCATTGCAAAGTTAACATCACAAAGAAGTGACAGCCCAGTGGATAGGACTTGGACTTCACTTTCGGGGGACCGAGTTCGAATCCCAGAACGCACCTCTAACTTTACTAAGTTATGTGCGTTATTTACAGCATTTGAAATATCAAGTGAAGGAAAACATCATGAGGATACCTGCATGCCTGAGAGTTTTACATAATGTTCTCAAAGGTGTGTGGAGTCCACCAGTTCGCATTGGGCCAGTGTGGTGGACTACGGCTTTAACTCCGTCTCATAGTGGGAGAAGACCCGCGCAGTAAGCCAGTAATGGGCTGATATGATGATGATGATGATGAATGCTAACATCTCCTGAGGATGCTTCGGTGTCGGAGCGAAACATGCGTAGAGGATTCTTTGCCATAAAACCGTTTGGTGTGGAGTAAAGTTTCAAGAAATTAAACATTACACCATACATCTTCTCCTGCTTTTCGCGGAGTATAGCAAATGAAGCTTAATTTTCATAGAATATCGATATTGACTTTACATAAATTAAACTGTAAGTACGTTTTATAAATTATGAAAGCTAAAATTTAATAACTTTCCTTTAAGCTCCAACTTTTCATCGGTTGTAGGTTTTTAACCGACTGGTGAATTTGGAGCTGAAGTGTCATCAAAAAACATGATGATGCTTATGGGTTTTATTGCTATGGCAATAGAGTTCAAATTTGTTTGCTGTGAATCTTGTTTTCCATCACACTTAGGTAAGTAGGTCAAGTTTATGAACATATTACTTGGAACTGTTTACAAAAATGATCTTTATAACTGGGCATCAAGAGTTACTTTAGTTTCCTACCACCGAGTTAGGTTACAAATTTTTGCGTAAAATTTGGATATGTAATTTTTTTATGAGCCAAAAACTATACTTACATTTACTTTATGAAACCAGTTTTGGCATGTTCAAATGAAATTCTATAATTTCATTTCCAATTGAATTATTAACCGTTATTTAACAGTTCAGTGCACTCATGTTTGCGACGTAAGCAAGAATTGTAAAATAATGTAATACAGATTTCTAACCACTGATAATTTCATTTGTCCACTTTTCAATCTTAAAATTCATCTTTTTTAATTTATTTATAGTGTTTATTATAGGAGTAATTCCACTTTGGTCTTTTAAGTGGGAGGTCTCGGGTACGATCCCCAGCTGAGGCAATTTTGGAATTTATAATTTCAGACTTTTCTGTGTGCTCTAGTAGGAGGCTAGTGGGCCGTGGCTAGTTACCACCGTACTGATTAAGACGTGCCGCGGAAAGATTAAGCGTTCCAGTACGCTGCCACGTAGGAACCAATTAAGAAAATGGTTACCCCCTAACCATATAATAAAATTAAACAGCTGTGTTGTAAAAACAACCTGACTTTCAATATAGTTTCATTTGATAGCCATATTGAGTTGTAAAAAATATGTATTGTGCTGAATAAATTGGAATTGAAATTATTGAAATTTGTAAGCCAGCATTTTGTGGCGACATCATGGAGTTCATCAAACATAGCTAAGTACACTAGACTAATTCACCTTTCAGAAAATAAACACAAAATCAAAATCTGTACATCCGTATGAGATATACGATGCCACACACACCCACACCCACACCCACACACAAACACAGACAAACAGATATGTCAAACCCATACGTATAACACATCGTTGTAGTGACGTCGAAGGTTAAAATAATTATTATGTTGGAAAAATATGAAATGTAAATTAAGCTCTATTTGCAGTAAAAAGCAGGAGAATCTGGATTGTTAAGTAACCTTAACAATTATTCATTTTAAAGTCAACATCTTTTGAGGATGCTCCGGTTTCGGAGCGAAACGTGCGTAGAGGGTACATTGCCGAAGATCTGTTTGGTGTGGAGTATCTTCTTTTCGCGCCTAATTTTCAATAATATATCATGGAATTCCGCAAAGTTACGCCTGCTTCTATCCAATATGGTGAGCGTTAATTTATTTTGTTAAAATAAATTCAGATAAACTAGTTAATTTGGTCACGAAATTATAGCTATTTAATAGAATACCATATGTCGCTGGATACAGCTAGTACAACATAAGTGTGTTACGAAAATATATTCGTTCAGCGAAAAGTTTTGAAAGACATTTCCATTATGTTTCATATTTCACGACATGGGCACGCGTCCAAGTCGCAGGCTCCATCGTTCCATCATTGCGTCGCGTCGCTCCATCGCTCCATCGTCGCGTAGCAGTCGCTCCATGGGCCACACAAAAGAGTTTTCAACATTTCGGTGCATTTGAATACCAAATGAAATATCATATCTTAAGTGAGCACTATGATGTTACCACAGACGAACGGAAAAAATAGATATCACCTATCTCATATTTAAAATGGGACCCACCAACATTCAAAATGTATTAACCAATCATATACAAAACTTAATTCTGTCGTTTACTCCTTAAAAATCGATTTTCATATATAAGGCGCCCGGTATGAGAAAAATGTGAGAAGTAAAATCTACTGATGAATGACCTACTTACGTTTTCGCTTTGCGACGTTGCATGCCCGGCAACTGTTATGCGCGAACATGCAACGTCGCTTTCTTTTAATTAACTTTTAATTAATTTAAAAGTTACCAAGAAAACCGAATAGTATCTAGATAAAGAAAAACACACATAAATGTATAGGACGAGGAAAATATTATACATTTTTTTACCTATTCTAGTTACCATGGAAACTAAATAATAAACTTAACATTTATCCTAATAGTTCTGATACTCTACATCCACCTCAATCAGAAGTTACACTTCCGCCATGTGTGAATAAATTACAATTATATTTCGCAAAAGTGAACTGAAAGTATTTTGAAATAATTATAGCAGAAAGGGGAGGTTTAGTTAATATTTCCGGAACATCTAACAAACACGTGGGTGCAAGATATATTATAATTCATGTATTATATGCATGAGCATGTGCTATTTGTATTTATTAAATATTGCATAATTATCGATGTAGTGTGATGTATAAATACATATTTGAGAACAACACATAAAATTAGATATTTAACCCAATATGAATTATCAAGCGCATCCACGTAAAATAGACAATTTCTAACCTAACCAAAAATATTTTTTTGTTTTCGATGTCTATAAATTCCTCCAGGTTATTATCATTTATTTTATGAATAATTTATAAATATTAATAATTCAAGTCATTAATTCGATAATATTATCTGAAAAATCAACAATATTTTTTGATTATCATTATGTTTTTATCAAATTTTCTTTCTAAAAGTTTTTATTTAGCATAGTTAAATAATTTTTTATGTACTATTTATTATTGTACATACAAGATTTTGTGACATAATCATCTTTTTACAACCATATTTTGTTAGTTATTTTCATTAATTTGTTAATTTACCCTTTCATATGGTATTAATATTTTTTCAGTTAAATAAACTCTTATATTAATCTTTATATGACAATCGTAATTGAGGAGTAAACTCCAGTCGTGCGTCGGAGCTGACACACATACTTTTTATTTAAGAGTACAGTTAGTAGAGCTTTGTAATTTTTTTATCGAAAGGTTTTGGATTTTATTATATATATACTTCTGTCATATGTGTAGACTCTTGCACTCATCAGCTACACATTTCGTTGAATTAATGTATGTATATAATGAATGAATGAATTAAATACATTTTTTCTAATGCTTGTTAGAATTAGAACAAAAAGGAGAATAGGCACAATCGGCGGCCTTATAGCTTAAAAGCGATCTCTACCAGGCAACCTAAGAAGAAGGGTTAGGGTGTACACAAAATAATACTTAAATAATTAATAAACATAAATTACAAAAAATACATACTTCATAAAAAAAAATATAATAGAATATTTATATACAATAAATATAATTAAAATAATTAAAATATCATTAAAATATCATTATTATTAAGATTGCCTCATTGAAGAATTTGCTCGTTGTATTTTAACTCAACTTTTGTACGAGCCCCATCTTTTACGATAAAAAAAAACCAAAGGTATCTTATTTTATAATACTTAGTGGGTACTTGATAACGCGAAAGAACCACCAGTACTTTAAGGAAACTCCTGTAAAAGTAAATTACAGTAAACAAATATTACCACTTGAATTCAAAGTTTAGGTAACTCTTACTGTGTAATTGTTAATTAAGGCGATACTCAATCTCAATCGGTGATTAAAATGTTAATTGCCTGTGACCTCATTTCACGTCGCGTTATTTACAAAACAGACAGCTGACTTCCATTTTAAAACTAACAACGTTGGTTATTGACGGCCGTCTAGCGCAATGGACAGCAAATCTGCTTCCTGAATACAAGGCCGTGGGTTCGATTTCCATAACTGGAAGATGTTTGTGCGATGAACATGAATGTTTTTCAGTGTATGTGTGTTTATTTGTATATTATAAGTATTTATATATTATTCATAAAAATATTCATCAGTCATCTTAGTACCCATTACACAAGCAACGCTTACTTTGGGGCTATATGGCGAGGTGTAGTATATTTATTTATTTACATAAAATCCTAATGAATTCCTATTTTTATCAAGCATGTTATTTACGTTCTTTCTGCCCTGCCTTTCGCACAACGATGTTGAATACTATAATACAACTAACAGTATTTGGCGAATCATAAGGAATCTGATGAACTAAAACTTGAACAAACAAACGTATACTACATATTAATTTTATACCGTTACCGTAGTCAAGTAAAATTACCATATCATTATTTTTAAGTACCATATCAAATAATCACATGCGCGACGAAAGGTTATACACAAGTCACGAGGAATAACAAAAGTGTTCGCCGTGCCACCTGTCCTTTTTTTTTAGTTGAAAGGGCATAGAGGAACATAGGCTACTTTTTTTTTCACGAATACAAACCGTTCCCACAGGATTTGTAAAAACTTTGGAAGATCCAATTTAAATCCAAATACGTCGCGGCAAATGGAAGTGGATTGGTCACACCCTGCGGAGGAACCAGAGCCACATTCCCGGACAGGCTCTTGAGTGGAACCCACAGGGGAAGCTAAAAAGGGAAAGACCAAAACAAACCTGGCGATCGACCAAAGCGTAGGCGCAGAAGATTGAAGTTAAGCGCGTGGCCACAGACAGGTCGCAATGGAGGTGTTGTGTCTGCCCTTTGCCCTAAAAGGGGGACGTAGGACACAAATAAGAAGAAGAAGAATAAACGCGGACGACGAAAGGGGGCAACAACTAGTGCTTTATTTAATTTTCATAGTGTTATTGCCAACACTTTGTAACGAATCTACCCTATTTGCTAAACAATATTTTTAAAGAACGTAATACCGAGAGAAAGTCGGACCTCATAATTTTATTTCGTAACCAAATCCGATCAAACCTGGCTCAATAATTAAGTTTAGACACGTACTAAAACATGGCATTATAAAATAAATACATTTTAACACTTTAATTTTTCATATATGCATTAGGCTCGCCTCGCCCTGCGACTACTATAAGGGGCGTGCTAGTATTTTGTCTCTATGAAATGTAGTGCGAATGATGTGCGAAGGCATTGTGGAGGCAAACGTTTGAGAGATAAAATACGTACTACTAATAATTTGAACTTTTAAAGAAGTGGAATATGGAAATTACGATTAAGGGATAAATCCTTTTTCTCTTTACGTAGGGTTGTGAACGGAGTGTTATTTGAAATAATGCAGCAGAGCGATACTCTAATAGTTGAGTCAGAGTACTGCATCACACAGTGATGCTATGACGTGATGCAATAACGTGGGAAGCCTAATATGATACTTAACGTGGTAAACCTTCTATGATTCTATAACGTGGTAAACATAATATGATTCTAATCTGTTGTTTTATGTTTGGCTGGGTTTTAGGCCTATGGCATACTAGTCCCCGCGGGGGGGGCACTCACAGTCGACTTGTTTCTAGTCCGAGATCGGGTAGGAGTCCACCGTTGCGCTGCGTGAGTTGGGGCTCGCAACTACCATTATTTCAATAAGAGATATTAGTACCATAAAGAGTTCTTCATGTACTAAGAGGAAGGAGTGATAGATAGTGAATCCACTATGTCGTTTAACGGAGATGTGAATGCCTGGAGTAGGGAGATGAAGTTAAATATGCTATGAAGTATTGAACTATGAGGAGATGGAGACATTATGTTGATAATGTGATCTAGTGGTTATCTATATCCTATTTTTATGCTATTTAAGGAAATCTAGTCTTGTGAACTCTTTGCTTCTGACGCTCTAAAAGTCTTGAGTTATTATGGAACAACAAGGTTGGGGTCTTAGCCTCTGGATGATCATGTGCCAGTATTATTTAAGAAATTATGAAACCATACGGCGAGATCTTTGATAGGACACAATTGGTTTAGTTACAACTTGGAGGAAATATAAAATTTATAAATTTTTAAAACACCTACAAAAATTTCGGATTTGACATTATTTGAACTGGTGACTCTCTGGCAATCGCAGCCCGAGCACTTTACGACTAAGCTACGGCTCTCACTCCACCAGTGACCAAAATTAATATATGCTCTCTTTATCAGTCTTAACAGTGATTTATATGTTGTTGGTATGATTACAAGTCCTTGTGCAAATTACACCGACAACTAGTACGTACACAATAACATAATGTTTAGCCTCGGCTTGCGGTATCTTCGCCTCGTTAGCAACTCCGCGCGTTAATTGTCTGTAATCTTGGCGATGTGTTGTCAGCTCCGTGCTATAATCTCCCATCGACACAGTGTAGTAAACGTACAGTTAATTATAGGCACATAAAGTTAAACAACAACGCTATGTTTTGCAGGTCGTGTTTCTTGCATGCCTTAGAAGTGTATGTAATGCGCTGTACATAGGCGATGGTCCTTCAATTATAACTGTAAAAAAAATATTGGATAGAAGCAGGAGAATCTGTATGGCGTTATTTATAATTTCTTCAACCTTATACTCCACACAAATTAGATCTTCGGCAATGTACACACATACATAATTGTTAAGTCAATTGAGCTTAATTTTCATAATATTTCATACTGTAAAAAAAGTTAGGTAGGAAGAAAGCAGGACACTCCAGACTGGCTGTTTTTTTTAATTATGAAAGTGAATCATATGAGAATGATTTTTTTTCAAATGTGCCAAAAGATATGCAACTTAAGGTAACTTAATTAGAGCAATACTATGACAATATTGTAAGACTTTACATTTGTGTATAGTTTAAAGCTGGAAAACAACGTTACTGCGATGCTGAATTGACACTTATATTTCCAATTATATTTAATATGGACGGACTTCTCGTGATGAAAAATTATTAATTGTAGAAGAAACCACAAAACCTATGCTTGAGTAAAATTGATTTACATAGCTGGTATTTCGAAATATAATCTTGTTTTAGTCAGTCTTAAGGCATTTTTATTCGCAGTACCTGATGTTTTCTTTTGATTAACGCAAAAGAATAATAACTTCTACGTGCGCAAGTATAACTTTTTAATTGATTTCATAAAACACTTAAGTGTTAATCCACCCTCAAATTGATTGTTTGTATCTACTAAACGACGTGCTATTCAATGATATCATACTATGAAAATACCACTATGTATTTTCATTATTCTCCGTTCAACTTATCAACAGAAGTCCTACACGAATGAAGTAATGAGCGGAAAGTTGAATTTTTAATAACAACGTGCCCAACTGTATGATTGCTACACCGAGGCATCATGATGCTAATCGGATGCCGTATTTTCCTCAAATCCTTTGAAGTGTTACCCGCATATTATATTGGATTATCTTTCCTTGTAAATATTACTGTGAATAAACATTTCTTGCCCTATTTTTGTAACTCATGATTGTAATCAATGAGTCGTTCGTTTTTCCGGCTTTTCCACCGGTTTTTCACACGGTAAATATGCTGCGAATAATGCAAAGAAGTAAAAAATAAAGTTAAGGTAACTTTATTTTGTCGGTTCAGTCGTTTTTTTTCTAGTTGCCAATTTTAATTTTATTTTTCGAATGTGCGTTAAGAAACTTCGCTACAAAAAATAACCGACATCGTAAAACAACTAAAAAGCGAGGAATAAATATTTGCTGTATCATTTTTAAGTCAGTTCCAAGTAAAATGTTGTAAGAAAAGTATCTAGTTATTTTCTAGGTTTCACTTGGCACCCTTAAATATTTATTTTTATGCTTTTTGGAGTAAAACTTCTGTTACTAGGGAGTAACTCTGAGATTTTTTTCAGAGTAGTAACGCTTTGAATTTTAAATCGAGTATAAAATGAAATAGTGAAAATTAAATGAAATGGCGGAGTCCCAGGAACATTTTACTCTCTCATCAATAAATAATGATAAAAGTTTTACTTTAATCGCGGGTATAGGTTACACGCACACACTTTTTTTTAGTATTTGTTGTAACAGGGGCAAAATCATCTGTGACAATATATACTGTCTAACTATTATGGTTCTTGAGATACAGTCTTTTGATAGATGGACGGAAGCCGGGGTCTTAGAAATACCCTTTGAGTACGGAACCCTAAAAATTGCCACACAACTTAATGTCTCACGACAAATCTGTAGTATGATCGCCTGCTGAAGGCAAAGTTAAAGGAACTAAGGAGGTGTACCCATGAGAGTACCGAACGCCCAAACTTCCTCAGCTCAGTTCCACAAGTACATTCAACATGAATGTTTAAGTTCGTAAACTGACTCAATTAAGACAGTTCCGACTTGCTACTTGTTTTTGGGTCTGTGGCAGTTTAGTGTGCTCACAGTGCAGAACTGCACTTATGTCACGATTGGTTTTATGCCCGTTTCCACTTAACCTAGGCATCAACTTAATGCCTAATGATTTAGGCGATGTCTAAAGAAAAAACTTTTCACCAACTCTTAGGTGATAACTTATGGTGAAAGGATTATGTCATCTTTATCATCACATAAATCCATTACCGGCCCGGCTAAAGTCCGGCTTCATACTTTAATGTTATAAATGCGTGTGTTTGGGTGGTAGTTTGTCCCTTTCTACTTCCTTAACGCCCTATCTCAGCAACAAATCGACTTAATTTTTAACAAGAAGCTAGTTTAAAGGACGGGAAGTAATATAGGCTACATTTACGGCCGAGTGGCGCAGTGGGCAGCCACCCTGTTTTCTGAGTCCAAGGCCGTGAGTTCGATTCCCACAACTGGAGTGTTTGTGTGATGAACATGAATGGTTTTCAGTGTCAGGGTGTTTATCTGTATATTATAAGTATTTATGTGTATTATATTCATAAAAAAAATATTCATCAGCTATCTCAGTACCCATAACACAAGCTACGCTTACTTTGGGGCTAGATGGCGATGTGTGTATTGTCGTAGTATATTTATTTGATCCTAGAATAGCATCAAATATCCACGCGTTATTTACTGGAATTTGATTACCAAATGTCGTCCTTATTTCGCGTCCTAACAAAGCAACAAACGACTACTTTGCAGGGCTCTGCTGAAACAAGACCTTTGTAATATTTAAATAATACTTCTTTAATTAATTGTAGTAAACACCCTGCGCTATAAACAAATAAAATGATTATAACGCGATATTTTTAATATATTAGTATAATTTCAATTTCAATTTATTATGTAATATCCATATTGATACTCGTATATTTTGTGATAATAAATTTAGTTTGGCCGTCGGAGTTCAAAAATATCTAGACGTAATAAAGAAAAATGATTAATTATATGGTACTGTTTGGGATTAAATAACACCACAGATAGGTATGTCTACGTAACTTGTTTATTTATTATTTATTTTCAGAACTTCCTGATCTTAATCTAGTTATTGTAAGTTATTTTAATTCAACTGGCTGTTTTTACTTTGTAGTTGTAATATTATCTGAATTATATTATTTTTTGTACAGTGAAAGTGTTCCCAAATAGAAGAGTTTTTAGTATATGATTAAAAAATTACTACTTATACAATAGTATGTTTTGTAATATTCATCGGTGAGTTTTCTATTTGCTTTGCGAACCAACTTAGGTGATAAGAGATAGTGCGTCCCGGTGTCTTTTTAAACCCTGGGAAACTAACGGTGCCCGGGATATATTAAAAGGAATGAACGCGGATAAATTCGCTATGTTTGGAATTTACACAACGTGTTATCTCGTTTACTCAAAAAACAAGGTGCGAAAACGCTGAGGGATCTCGTAACTAATATTAATTCCCGACAGGAGCTTAGCGAAATACTATATTCCTAATTAGCAGAGCAGAATAACGATGGAAAGACTAAGTCTGTTATCAGCTGCGTGCAGAGCCGGCAGCTCTACGGCGTGAAGTAGATTGCTGTTCTTAGCTTACGTTTTGTTTATAAAAGGTGTTTTTGCCTATTTTTCTTATCGTCTCGTCGTCAGTCTATTAACGCCAGTGCAAGGCTAGCATTAGCAGGAGATATTTTCCCCAGAAGGAAAGGAAAATATGTATATCCCTTCTCATAGTTTCCACTCCACGAGCATAGAGTGCATAGCTACTGGAGAGTGTAATGAACATGTATGTTTTTCAGTATCTGGGGGTTTATTTGTATGTTATAAGTATTTATGTATATTATTCATTAACATATCATTAGTCGTCTTAGTACCCATAACACAAGCTACGATTACTTTGGGGCGAGATGGCGATGTGTGTGTTGTCGTAGTACCTATATATAGTATAGGTGCACGGGTGGAATTAATATGCAAATAATATATTTAAAAAAAAGTGTGTGTCAGCTCCGACGTACGACTGGAGTTTACTCCTTAAGTACGATTGTCGAAACATACACAAAAAGAGTTTATTTGGCTGAATAAAGTCAATTAAAAATCCTGTGCAATTTATTCACACACGGCGGAAGTGTTACTTCTTAAAAGTAGCCTACGGGAGATTGAGGTGGATGAAGATTATCAGAACTATTAGGATAAATGTAATGTTTATTATTTAGTTTCCATGGTAACAAGAATAGGAAAAAAATGTATAATGTTGTCTATCTCACTCTGTCACATATATTTATGCGTTTGTTTCTTTACCTAGATAATATTCGGTTTCCTTGGTAACTTAAATAGGAAAAATAAGTTAATTAAACGAAAGCGACGTTGCATGTTTGCGCATCACAGTTGCCGGGCATACAACGTTGCAAAGCGAAAACGTAACGAGTTCATTCAACAGTAGATTTTACTCACATTTTTCTGATACCGGGCGCCTTATATATGAAAATCGATTCTTAAGGAGTAAACTCCAAGTAAAAAAAATAAGAGTGGTTATAACCTATATATAGTTATGTGCGTTTTTAATTTAATCTTTTTTTTATTTGAAGGAAACATCGTGTCAAAACCTGCCTGCCAGAGAGTTCTGCGTAACGTTTTCAAAGGCGTCTGAAGTCTAACAATCCGCATTTGACCAGCGTGGTGGACTACGGCCTAAACCCTTCTCATCAAATGGGGGTAAACTTATCCATTCCCTTAGAGCCGTTCTTTATTTATTTATTTCGGAAAATCAACAGCTAATATATTTCTTCTTGTCCATGTGTCTTCCTTTGGGCGCTATAGTAAAAGTACAGCTTATTACAGGCTTTCACAACGATCACAAATAGTTTCAAATAAATATAAGTCTTAATAACATTTGTTTGAGTGTATGTACCTAAAGATTAATACAACTGCATCATAAATTTTATATGTTTTTAGGAGTTATTATTATAAATAAATCAAATAAATTGACTCAAATACTTAATGAATGTTGTAGCAATCATGCTTTGGCTTAGAACAATTCAAAAGTTATTTCAGCCAAAGCCTTAGAAAATGAAAAACCACTGAAGCTTAAAGTCGTTAAAACAATTATAGGGTTTCGGTGCCGCGGGAATTCGCTGCTAATCTTGTTTTAATCCAGTTTGTTGTTGAGTCACCTTGTTGACCAAAATCCCCACACCTTCAGCTTCCTGCTGACATAATTAATATTATGGACGTCGGAATCTCTTATAAATTATCAAGAGATGGCAGCGCTGACGTGGCAATTCACGCGAATTAGGGAAGAAAACAGCGACAATGCCGTCGAAGAGATAATAAATACGAGCGAATAAACTTATTCTGATTTTGAAAAGAGCGTGAATGCCATGTGAAGATCTTGTATACGTAGACAAATTTGGTGTAGTAGTGCTGCCCGCGACTTCATCTACGTTTATTTCAGTTTTTTAATAAATAATATATTAGTTAGTCACAACATTTCTCTAATAGGGCTCACATCATCGCAATTTTCAGGGTCTCTATTTTTTTTTATTTACCTTTGTTACTTTCTGAATATTTAGATTTCTATTTCTAGACGCGCCTAAAGAAGTTTTACTTAAAAAATTTCTTTATAATATTAGTGTAGTTATAAGATATATTGTATTGATATTGATATATAGGATATATTGTCTATATTTCCGACAATAACTTGGAAACTGCTAATGTAAATGTATAGGTATTTTTTTTCAATAAAACATGTCTATCAAACAATTATTCTTATAAGTCTTCAAAGGAACAGCAATTATGTGAGTTAATACATGCAATAAAATGAATTTTTCAAAATTACTGTGACATACCGGTTCACTTAGTTCTGGGTTAGACAGTTAAATACAGGAAACATGTAGGAGCACGGACGCAAGTGGGGCAAACGTACAAGTTACAGATCTGGGCGCTCGTTGCGGGTGCACAAACATTCACTGTATGCAACGGAGCGCGCGCTTCCGACCGCCGGCAAACATCGGTCGCTTTGAGCTGGCGGGAGTTTATCGTGAGCCGCATACTTTGAACGCGCGAGCACACTGCACACAAAATACATGTCGTAGGACAGAATGTTATCCGTGGTCTTAAAAGTGACTGACCCCGGGTCCGATCTCCGGCAAAGGCAATAGATCACTTGTTTGTTAATTCTGGGGCTATGGTCAATTGTTAATGTCAGTTGTGACAGCTAACGTAAAGGCAAGAAAACTCAACAAACAAAGTCTTTATGTAACTTAGATATTAACTCATAAAGGAGAAGCAAAAAATCTGCTACTTATTTAAATGCGTCAAGATTAATATTTGGTCTTCCTCATATTTCACCGATCATTCTCAAAAGCGTGACTCCTCCATACCACGTGACGTTGGCGAAGTAAATCGTACCCAATTGGTACAAACGCAAGCCATTAAAAAAAAAATAACTTAGATAACTAAACAATTACCATATTGTCTTTTTCATTATGTTGGCCTTAACGGGATTATTGGAGTACAAAGGGCTATAGATGGCGGGATTATTGCAATACCAATTACTATAGATGGCGGGATTATTGCAGTACAAAGGGCTATAGATGGTGAGATTATTGCAGTACAAAGGGCTATATATGACGGGATTATTGCAGTTCAAAACGCTATAGATGTTAGGTTTATTGTTGTAGAAAAGGCTATAGATGGCGGGATTATTGCAGTACAAAGGGCTATAGATGGCGGGGTTATTGCCGTACAAATTGCTATAGATGGTGGGATTATTGCAGTAAAAGTTGCTATAGATGGCGGAATCATTCCATTACAAAGGGCTATAGGTAAAGAAAGAAGATGAACTCTATCACATCATATAAATGTGTCAATGTGTAGAGACTTCAAAAACTCCGAGATACGGTCGGTTAGGTTAAGAGCGTTGCCACTCGTGAAATTAGTTTTCGGAGTTTTACACTAAACATAAACTATACGGTGGTGAAGGTAAACAAAGAAACAAAAGAAACTCAGACCCGGCGACGACAGCGGCACCCGATTCCATGTAACACCACATTCCACCTTTGGGTTCTCTTACTTTGTTGTAAGATATTCCCGCTCCCTCTGAGCGGGAATATCTTACAACAAAGTAAGTTTTTTTTTTTGCCAAATTGCCGAAGCCAAAGTTTAGTATTTAAATTAACTGTGATGCGGTCTGCAAGGCTTTGTTCGTGGCTAGTAACCAGCCTGCTAAGAACGAATGTTTAGAGCATTTTGTAACAGAGCTCTTCCGGGAAAGTAATATTGCGTTGCTTATTTCTGCCGCTAAGCAGCATTGTTGCAATGCTGTGTCCGGTTTGAAGGACGTAGTTGTCGGTATAAATAAACTCTGATGTGGTCTGGAAGGCTTGGGTGGCGGCTTGTTACCAGCCTAATGAGAAGTAACTCGATTCCCAGCAGAAAGCCAAAGTCAAAGTCGTGGCTAGCTAGCTGTTAGCACTCTAAAAACAAAGACGTGCAGCTAGGCGATTTACGACGACCATCTAAGACTATATCATCACTTTTCAGGCGTTCAGATCACAAGGAATAACTCGTAGCAGGTCCAAGGTTTGATACCTGGCAGGGACAATATGGGAATTCAAAATTTATCCGGCCTAGTCTGCCGGATGGCACGGTCATATCTCCATACTGACAAAGGCACGGCGCCAAGCATTTTGGCCTTTATACCGTTTAACAGGTTAGCCCTCTACCATCACTTATTATAATTATAATTATGTAAAACCGGCCAAGTGGGAGTCTGACTCGCGCACGAAGTGTTCCGCAACATTAATCTTTAAAAACAGCAAAAATAATAACTGTTGTATTGGATTTATTTAATTTTAATATTTGTTGCTGTTACGGTACAGTAGTACAACTTCAGTAAAAAGATCAGGGTTCATGAGATGTATTTCAACGAGCAAGGCTCATGAGATACAGCCTGGTGAAAGACGGATAGACAGACGGGCAGCGGAGTCGTAGTAATAGGGTCCCGTTTAAATCTTTGGGTAAGGAAGCCTAAAAACAGTCGCCTTACATCAAAAACTTATCACACACCCCCTCCCCCCTTTTGGAAGAGGTTACAAATCTGAACAACGCTATTTATTAATCTTAGTGGAACATTAAATAAAAAAACAAAGGACTTAACGAAGTCCGCTTTTTTTAAATAAATAGTTGTAATAAATTGTTTCTGAAAAGTAGCATCTGTGCCGCGACCTATTTAATATTTTATGTCCCATATACAATGGAAAATCTTTTGAAGCAATTGATATCTTTTACCTCCTGAGCACAACGACTGTCAAATCATTTTCCATTTTCAGAAGTTAGATAACAGTTTGAAATGCTAAGAAAATTTAAATCAAAATTTATACTTTTACACAGTTGAGTCTCATTTAAATTAATTTGGAACAATAGTAGCTTGTGATTTTATTATGGTAATTTTATGATATTAGGTATAGTGGATCCATCTCCGACTCGGGCACGGTGTATTGTATTTTTCTGTTATGGAACTTCTGAGCTCTAATCCGCTCGTTAGAGTAATTTTTTAAAGTGGGGTGGGTGGGATTTTTAAACATATTTCAGATTCATATTTGCCAGGTAATTTATTAAATTGATTAGGACATCCATCAATAATTATTATTTAATTGATTAATATTTTTAACAAACAATTGAAATTATATTTGATTAAGAACTTATGTTCATGACGTTGAATTGGTGGGTATTGTGATAAATACGACTCCGTTATTGATACAGTTCAATTCTGTGTGGACTCGAATGATGCAAAGATACCTGCCAGTTCTTAGTCGTTATCACGACGATAGGAATATTATGTAATCTACCCTATTATCTGGACGAAGAATGTGAAGAAGAGAAGTAGAAAAAGATCAAAGAGATGGATAGATGGTATTAAAGAGAATAGATGTGCTAGTAGATTTCTATTCCAATATTAGTTAACCCTTTACTGCAATTTTACCTTGTTTTAAGTTTTGATTCAGTCTTAGATCGTAACGGGCTAACCTGTTAGGGGTATGGCAGGTAAATTAAACCTATACACCTAATCGGTTTCAGTACATATTTGAAAATATAATGTACGTTCATAAAAACATTTCTAAATTTATGTTACTGCAATAATTTAAACATTAGAAGTAAGAATAAACTTACAGTATTCTAGGTTACATAAAATTCATAATTCGTTTAAAGGAAATTGCATACAATTCTACAATTAACTACCAATTGATCTTGGAGATGTCTCTTAAAAAGTTCAAAGTTTGTATTAAACTTAAGCTTATAGAAAAGTCCTATTATAGTATAAAGGACTACGTAATCGATAAAAAAGCTTGGGTGTAAATAGTTGCTCTTCTAATAATTTAAAATGACATATGGTGATAACAAAAAAAAAACACCCGGCTAAGTTTGTTGTGGGCTTCTTCTTAGACCAGGACGCGTTTGGAACCCTCGTAGCTTTAGTTTTAAGTTTACGAATGTGGTTATCGCCATCATCTCACTACCGTGTAATTCTTATGTACGCATCAAAAGTGCCACCTATGGGCCTACTTGAATAAAGATATTTTTGACTTTGACTTTGACTTTGGTTTATACGCGATGTCGTAAATCGCTTAGCGGCAGGTCTTCGTCGGTAGGATTTTAACTGGCCACACGTAGCCTTCCACGAGACCAGACCAGAGAAAATTCAGAGATTATAAATTATCAAATTGCCCCTGCCGGAAATTGCACCCGGGATCTCCAACTTGAAACCCGAGCCAGAACAGAAATCAGCAAAAATGTTGTGCAGACCACATTTAGAGTGTGAAAAGGTAAAATGAAGATACATAAACTGCGTAGTACCTACCTGCTAATTCCTTAGGTGTCGAATTTCAGAATGCCCATTGGTAATAGCATTGGCTTTGCTAGAATATTCCATTACAAAATGATCTGTTTCAGCTCGTTTAGAAATTGCAGCTCATGCAAATAACTAGCAGTCAACTGGGATGCCAATCTAAGGCGCTAGTCTCACCGCCGACCAGGAAGATATAACCTACATTCTCGCTCGAAATTGTATCCTATAATTTATAGCTGGTAGGTATAATTTCTATTGTATTGCCCACGGCTTCTTTTGCATTTTTTTCGTCCTTCTCTAATCAGTGAAAAAATTATATGATGTAACGAAATGCGCGCGCACATCTTTTACACGATTTTTAAAAGATGAAGGTAGTTGCTCATTCCAGTGTTTTGATTGATTTAATTGTACAAATATCTCAAATTTTAGTGTTGTTATATGTTCAGTAAAACTTGGTGGTCAAATAGTGGGATAAGTAGATAATGCATTATAATAAAACTTTCAATGTATTAAATATATATTCTATGGTTCTACAAACGTAGAATAAGGTGTAAGCGGCTCCGAGCGATTCGCCTGATGTCGATTGGCGAACGAAGTTATCACCATCCCCTTTCAATTATGTAAACATATATGTATAAACGCTTCATAAGTGTCTGTGATAGGTCTACATGAATAAAGAAATTTGAATATGCCGGTAACTCTGGTTTTTCTACGTATCTCCTCATTTCTGTTTTGATTACGTAGAGATACTCCCAACATTGCTCTCTCCATCGCTCGCTAGCAGGCTTTGAGCCATCTTATTCTGATCATCTTGAAGCCCATGGGAAGTATAACTATTACTACGGACCTCAAAATAATGGACAAAAATAACAAAAGTTCCATAGGTGCTTGTGATAGTCCACCATTAATAAAGAATTATCGAATTTTGAATTTAATTATCCTTCATAACAAAGCATAAAAAGGCGATAGTTTTAGTTCTATTTTAGTCTCGCTAATCGTCGACCGTGAGGCTAGTACCTAAATGGATTACATGTATTAGTTTGGTAAACTCGAGTGGCTTCAAAGCCTCGGGTGTAAATACGTGAGTAAACTAAACTAGTAACTAGGATAATCTACGTTTGTATTGCGAAGTAGTTTTCTATTTGACTACTATGGTTACTGATTTCAGAATAACTAGTGCACACTGAAAAACAGTGAGGTGTATTACGATACAGATACATATAAAAGCAGATATCGGATAGAAGCTGGCGTTACTTTCCAGAGTTCAGAATAAGAAAGAAGATAATTACTTCAATAAATTCATTGTAAAGTGAACATCTCCTGAGAATCCTCTAGTTTCGGAGTTAAACGTGCGGAGAGGGTACATATTCGAATATCTGTTCTGTGTGGAGTATAAGGATTGAAGAAATTTTAAATTACACCATACAGATTCTCCTACTTTTCGCAAATGAAGCTTGATTTTCACAAATGCTGATATGGTAAAATATTACTTGCAGCTTATTTTTATATAGTCTTCTTTATCTTCCTGGCTTCTTTGTGACATATATATTGTATATATTATGAAAATTCGATTATATATATTTTTTATGCTATATTTTTTGTAATTTATGTTTATTATTTAAGTATTATTTTTTGTACACCCTGACCCTTCTTCTTAACTTTATTGCTTTGGTAGGTTGCCTGTTAGAGATCGCTTTAAGGCGATAAGGCCGCCGATTGTACCTTTTCTTTCTTTATTTCAAATGTGATTGTTTATTTATTTGTATTTGGCGTACAATAAAGTCTATTTGATTTGATTTGATTTTTGAAATTTGAAAGTGTGTTTGTTTGTTTGTTTATTTGTCCCTTTATATGTTTCTATACGCCCTTACTTATCAACAAATCAACTTGATTTTTGGCATCGAGTTAATTAATAGGACCGAAAGTAATATTGGGTTCTTTTTATCACAGAAAAACATACGGGTTTTGTAAAAACCCCATAAAAACACGAAAAAGAACGCGGGCAACAGTTAATATCTTATATTTTCGACGGGAAAATGAAAAGCTTCAAAAACAGAAACAAAATAGACTAAAGTCGCGGGCCAAAGCTACACTTATAAGTTTGGTGAAAAGTTAAATGAATTGAGACAACGCGGAATTTCCGGCCATAACTATAATCTATAACAAAATATATAATAACCATAACAAAAAATATATATAATCGATACAAAAACCAGTTATAATTAAGTAGTACTAAAAGCAGTTCAACATTGGCCAATAGAAACAAGTTTAGCTGTAAAATATACCAAAGTAGAAAAACTTTTGATGTATGAATGAATGAATGAAGACACTTTTATTGTACACCAAAGAAAAAAAGTAGTTACAGAGATATAAATACATATCAAGAGAGATGTAATGAAATAAAACTGTAACCTGTTGGCTCCTCACTACAACTTCACAAGTAAACTTGTGCGCGAACCATTTCCCAAGCGCAGTAGCTCGGCTATACTATAGTTGAAAATTATGTTGCCTTTATAAAACAACCCGTTAGAAGTTAGTATAGTAAAACTAGAGTATTTTATTATTTACCCGAGTGGTTCTGCAACCATCTGCTAAATCTGCTATAGTTTGGAACGCTCTTTCGGCTTCGGTGTTTCCAGATTCATACAACTTGAATGCTTCCAACGCAAGAGTGAATAGGCATTTTGTAGGCAAGCGCGCCCCAACTTAGACCGCCTCATTGCTTTACTTCAGGCATGATAGTTGTCAAGCGCAGGTCTATAAAGTATAAAAAAAAAACAAAATCTTCATCAATTGGCTGTAATCGTATGAAAATGTGGCCTTTGAGCTTCATAAAAAATTAAGTTAAAACTTATTATGGATTACTTAAACGATAAAGTCATAGCTTAATATTAATTTACTGTGAGAAGGTTATAAGTTTGTTGTTGGCTCTTCTTAGACCAGGGCGCGTTTGGGTATAAGTTGGCGAGAGAAGTTATCATCATACCCTTACATTATGTAGCGTTCACACATATATGTTATGTGTGAACGCTACATAAGTGCCTGTGATAGGCCTACATGAATAAAAAAAATTGAATTTGAATTCGAATAAAGCAAGGTTAATTGACCAAAATCCTCTTTTATTTATCTTGTACTCTGCCGATATAATTAACTGTATGGAAAACTGTCAATATCATTCATACGCTGATGACCTTTACTTTACTGTTTATGTTCCTGTTAATTACCAAGACGTTAATAACGCAGTCGGGCAATTGAATAAAGTCATTGATAAAATTTCACTGTGGTGTCAACATAATGCTCTTATTCTTAACCCTATCAAGTCTAAATTTATGGTAATAGGATCCAAAAAGCAAGTTAGTAAAATTTTAACCTACCAGCCAAAGTCTGCTAATAGGTACTCTTCTTTTTGGTGTTGTTAATACAAAAGAACCACCATACCTGTATAAGAAATTGGTTTGGCGCGACTCTAGCTACGGTAAAAGAACTACAGCGCCACCACTATCGATGCCACGCCACAGGTCTGCAGCATTTCGTGGCAGTGTTAAATATCTTGCCACCAAATGCTGGAACGACATCCTATCGCCTTTTAGAAATGCCAAATCAAAGTTTTGCTTTAAAAAATTATATCGCTATTATCTAATGAACATTCAAAAATCTAATAATAACTACTAAAAACAAAAAAATATTATCTGACTAACATACTTTAAAAACGAATTTTCATCTCCTTTCCATTATGAAGTTTACTTTCTTTCATAAAGTTTATATTTTTGTTTTTATATGTGATTTCATACCTGGACTTCCCTCAACTAAATAGGTACTGACAGAATACCAGCGTTGTGTGTACATTAGTATCCGAAACATTAAGCTGAGTCAGAACCTTTTTATTGGCTCGACACATCATAGACTTAAGCTATTAATAATTAAGTACAAAATTTTAAGTTACTCCGTATGTAAGTCTGTTTGTGTCGTTCTGGTAAATAAACAAATTCTATTCTATTCTATTCTATTCAAAATGATGCAAGTTTCGCTGTAGTCTAGAACAAAATATAGCCTGGCTTCATAAAAAACGAAACGTTAAATCTAGAAATGAATTGATAATACAAGTATAATGGAAGCTTACACATTCCGGTCCGCTGCGCTGATTCCATTTGACGGGCTTTATTAAATTGATTCGATTCGATTCAACCCGAGCCGGCTGATGTTTAATGGTTGCGAATAATCGTGTAATGTGTTTAATACGAGTACCTACGTGAGACATAATATTTTTCTGTCCATATTCAATTGAGTTTTTCTTTTCATTAATTTACATATTGGCTTATTTGGATATGTCACATGTTTGTAGCTGCAGCAGGGCTAGCACGGGCAGGAGATATAAATTATATCCCCCGATTATGTCCACTAACAAGGGATATAATTAATATGTTTACTTGCTAAAACACCGAGAAGTTTACCCCCGTTTATTATCCATACTTTTAATAAAACTGTAACTGGAAGAGTCCAAAGCAAATTTTTATTTAATTTTTGTCTGTCTGTCCGGGCATCACGTGAAAACTATTGAACGGATTAAAATAAAACTCGGTATAATGGTAGTTGATATTCCGGGTCAATATATAGGCTACTTTTTATCCCGATAAACAATAAGTTTCCTCCGGGACATGGGATTAATTTTTTTTCAATTTTACTTAATAGCTCCGTTGATTTTAACCCGTTTTTTATAATTCTTTTTTGAAGTGAAACTTCTTTATCGGGGTTGGAAAAATATTTAGTGTAACATTTTTCAGTTACGCGTCACATTTTTTCGTTACGCCCCGTCTTTTTCTTGTCCCAACCACGGTTGATTCGAGTTTATTCGAACTTCAAATGCATTGCAAAATTTAAACGGCTGAAGACGTAAGCATATATCATAATACTAATGATGTTGTTAACATTGTAACTTCATCGATAGATTTTTCTGTTCTTTCTCCTGACTTATGTATGGCTCAATGCCAAATGGAAAATAGGATGAATATTTTGATTGTTTCACTTTATATATCACCAAAACTGAAGTTGGATGATATTATTAATTTTTTTCTTCCTTCTCCCTGTTCGTGCCTCGTTACTCGGTTGCAATAATGATAAAAAACCGATCTGCATCAGAAAAATCTTTGAAGCTAGTTGAATTTTTGAAAGATTATTTGAATTTTATATATTATTAAAAAAAAATCCAGTTGTAGGAATCGAACCCATTGCCTTGGACTCAGAAAGCAGAGTCGCTGTCCACTGCACCAATCGGCCGTCTGATCCTAGCAAATTCTTCCATCTTGGAGACGGATAAAGAAAACTGTTATCCCGGGAAAACAAACGTTTCCAGGTAAATTAAAAAAAAACGAAAACCACGTGGTTGAAGCCGCTAGCAACAGCTAGTATTTTATAAAACATTTCTCGTTTAATACGAGAAAATTCTGTGCCCTCACAACTGTTTTATGAGATTAATAATGCAACGTCATAAAGTAAGATGGCCGCTCTAACAACGACGTAAGTAACGGCTGCAATGTAGCTCAACCTCTTTCTTTTTCATTGCCACACTAAAGGTTTCCTTGCACTTACTATTTTAATTTATGATTCCAAAATGCATATAAAATTTTCAGAACTGGAACGAAATTTGAACTTGCCACTCTCTGGTAATCGCGGCCTGAGTGCTAATTGAGCCACGGTCTTCATTCCGCTGGTTTTTATAAGTGACTTGTAGCGTCATCTAGTAGGACATATTACAGTCGCGGTCTACTTTTCAAAGGTCCATTTTACTGTGAGACTCTTTACATGAGACATGACTATATTGTTTCTTTATTTCGATTTTAATTCGATGATTTATTACCAACGTGCGATTTACAGTTTAATAGGGTTTTTACGAATCCCGTGGTCCTTTCTCAATTTATGCCAAAAATCAAATTGATTAGTTCCATAATTAGGACATGAAGAACAAAGTATCAACAAACAAACACACTTTCATCACCACATTTAAAAATTTGGAAACTGGTGAGATTTAAACCAGCATCTCTATGGCAATCATAGATAAATAAAACTGAGTGCCAATTAAGCTGATCTATTACAAACCATACAATCACATACCTATGTGTACATATCACCGATGCTGAAATAATTATATGCTTTGTTATCTGCCTCTAGCAGTAGCTACATAGAACATTTCATTTTCGATATACGTTTCAAACTGCCATTAAGTGACTTTCGACGAGAGATGAAATAGTTTTAATCTGTTATTCGGTAGTAAATACATGGTAAATTGCAGAATAATTCATCATACTTTACGCAATTAACTCCGTATCAAGTCTAAAAATCATGACTAAGGTAAATTAACTTCACTTCGTGATTAACAGAAAACATCTCTCCGTCTTGGCGGTTGTCTACTTTGAGAAATTTATTTTAATTTTGAATTGTTAGCTCTGTTCTCCATCCGTCTGTTTTATTTATAAGACTGGTAATATATATATATTACTAGCTGTTACTTTTCACACGACTGCCTCATTGGTCTAGCGGCTTGCATATTCTGATAAGATTCATGATGTTGGGGGTACAATTAACAGGTCATACCAACAAAATCTGTTCTAGAATCGAGAAAGGAATTAGTTTTGATCTCAAAAACAAACCCCATTGATTTGATAAATAAAATTATTATGAATGCGAAAGTGTGTATGTATGTTTGTTTGTTTTCCTTCTAAAACGGACGAAAAAAGTGGGCAAAAGCTAGTTTTAAAAAACTCAGGCCTTCATATGATATAAAAATATAACAACAATATAATATTCTGAACTAGTGAAATTGTAGTTTCATACCAAGCGCTCACACTGTATCTCCGTTTCTGTCTAAAGAATTAGTACATGGCGATGAAGACTAAGACACCAGGAGGTATCTTCGCGCCGTCTGAGTCTCAAACATGACGGAAGTCCCGTCCCGTGAGTCGCGTCGTGACCACGATCCATGCAACTGGGTCGAAATATCGACAAATCCCATAAAATTATTTGACGGTCGACTGCCGCAGTGAGCAGCGACCCTGCATTCTGAGTCCATGGCCGTGGGTTCGATTCCCACAACTGAAACATGTTTGTGTGATGAACATAAATGTGTTCAAGTGTCTCGTTGTTTATCTGTATTTTATAAGTATTTAAGTATATTGTTCATAAAAATATTCATCAGTCATCTTAGTACCCATAACACAAGCTACGCTTACTTTAGGGTCAGATCTTGATATGTGTATTGTCATAGTTTATTTATTTATTCATCTTGGTATGTACCCGTTGAACTATATTTAAGAAATGACGGAAGTATCCTGACTAGTATTTATACCAAAATACTTGACGACACACTTCCATGAAAATTTTACAGTAAATCTATGTAGTTTCAATTATTTTTTGAAATTAATTTAATATATTTAATAAGAATTAGGTAAAAATGTATATCTATGCTATAAAATAATCACGTAACGAGAGTTAGTGGACGCGTACCTTAGCGTTTAATCCCCCACATGTACAACAAGAGAGAATGCCATGTTCAAATTACTTTTCTCAGACATACTTCTTTCCATATTAACCGGGGCAACAAACCCGTAACTAAATCTTACGTCGCTACAGAGTGTTTCAGTGTCTAAAATAACTTAGAAAAAGCAATTAATAATCAAAACTCAAGGTTTGTTTATTAAAATTGGCCTTAGTTTTTTTTTTAGTCAACACACAATCGGGTTGTAGGAAATTTTAAAAAGGTTTACCATGCTTTTCGGAACCACATTTATAAGCTGTTAAGAAACTCATTTGAGAATTGATTTAAGAATAACTATAAGCCAAATTCATAGATAGCATAGTGATTATAATCTCTATGTGTGTTTTTGGTTTATCATAGGAGCTCTATTTCGGAACACAAATTATTATATTATAATAACAATTAATAAGAATTAAAAGTTATCTGAATTTAAAGAATGAGTTTGACTATAAAATGTTTTTGGCATTACAATAAAAACAATATTGTTTATTTTATTGTAACACTTTAAAAACAAATATAAGTATTACAAAAACTAACTTAAAAGCAAGTGCAAAATTAAAACATAATTGTAACTAAAGATATTAAACTAAGATTGTCGTGGTTAATCAACATTTCTTAAATATAGTTCAACGAAATATCGACAAATCCAAAATATTATCGTGGTATGTACCCGTTGAACTTAGAGAAATAATTGTAACTATTGTTATTATTTACGTTTAGACACTTATTGCATAGATTTCCTTTTGAGTGCTGGCTATAAGCAGTTTCTATGTTAGGTATCTTATGCCGCTGTTATATACTATGTGATGTTACACGTGTGATGTTATATTTCCGGCTAGACTACTTTGTCTCTATAAATGGGCACTGTCAACATCATCCGCAGCTCTCGCACCCGCACTAATATAGGAGAGACGCTTGTAGAGCACAGACCAATCGCGCTGCTCCAATTCGGGTTGGTGGGCTACTATTAGCACAAATTAGTGATAAAAACCGGGATAAAACGGCTTAACGTCTTCTCCGTCCGAGGCACGGGGTTCACACCGCCAATTTCCTACTTCCCTGGTAAATTGAAGACAACACAGAAGAAAAATAACAAGTTTTGACCCGATCCGGGATAAGAACCCAGGACTTCGTGATCCGTAGCTAAAAAAGGCTTAAGAGGCAGTTAATGGGCACTATGCAAAGTGCTCTCAGTGGAATCTGCCTTTTGAACCGGTTTTAGGGTCACTACAAACAGACTGACTTGACGTTTCAAAAGTGTTTATAAACTAGACCTACTTGAAGTAAATGTTTTTTTATTTGGTAAATGCACGTACCTTTGAAGGTGGCCATCATGTCGTGGCCCCGATGCTCGCATCGATTGCGGGGTTGCAGCTCTCTGATTACTCGCGTGCAGTGAACATCGCGTTATGTGTTTACCTGTGAATAGAGTCAACATGAGATAGTTAATTACGATATATGCATTTTTTTAAAGTGAAACCTTCTTTAGACGCACCGCACACAGATTTTTGCGTGGGTAGTAAGTTAGACCGTCATACTCTGAGGGAAAACGCTCGATCGAACGCGATAAAGATGCTCTTCACAGTTGTATCGCTGTATTTCGTATGATAAATTCCTACTTCTTTATTAAATTAATAGTTATAAGGGGTTAAAATAATAACTATCATAACGTTTGATTCGTTAACTGTTTTACATTGTGAGGTAAGTGTGTGTATGTATTTAGCGGTCTGGTAATATTGATATTATAAATAATAACCATTACACAAATCATAATAATTGTTATTGATATTATATAAAGGGATTAAATCGTATATGTAGTCACCTCATGTTTATATTATTATATATGAATAAATGTATGTGTAATATATTTGAAAATTAACCTAACTTCCATTTTCTGTGAACTTATTCAAAAATAAATATGATTAAAACTCAAGTTATTTTCATAAATATAAAAATATTATTTATTATATGTATATAAATTGATTGGGATTGGCCAATTAAGTTTTCAATTCTGCCGTGCAGTCTTAAGCGCACACTCTTTTTTTTTTTAATTTTTTCACAACTTAGGTCTCAACTGCAATCTCAAAAATGGTTGGTGATGATGCAGTCTAATACGGCGTATGGCACGCCCAATTGGTGTCTAAGCGGCATCGTCCTGGATGCTCACATCGCTTGGCAGCACGTGTTTTTCATAAGGGTATTAACTGGCCACGGTAAGAGTAAATTTTTGAGTTATAACGATTCTTATAAATCGAGATGTTTAAAAAGAAAAAGCTTAGTTTTAGGAATAAATGTTTAAAGCAAATCGATATTTTCAGATTATTAGTATTGCGAAAAATTACTATATACTTTTTATACATCTATGTACAATAACGTAATAATGATAGTAAGTAAGTTAACGCAGAACTCGCTCGACAATACCTTATGATATAGCTTGGTATAGAAAGGTCAAGTACGTCAATACCGTTAGCTTAGCGGGCAAGTAATGTTGTACCTAGTGACTTTTTTGATTTGAATACGTAACATCGCGAACGGCTAGTCAGAATAAAATTTGTTCATTCTAATATTGCTATCTCACTCTCACGTAGGATGGCGTGAAGCTCTCACTGGAGCCCGTGAAGCGCTAACCATAGAGATTATAATATAAAACCTGATTGATTGCACTGTGTCGCGAGGTGTGAAATGTGGAGTATTCAACTCAGAGTTAAAGCTGCCTTCGTTCTGGGCGCCCCTAAAACCCTTGCTACACTCAGGATCCTAGAAGAAAAGCCCTCGCTACGCTTGGAAGTTTCTCTAAAATACCGCCGTAACGTAAGACATTACTTAACCCCCATAAACAACAATCTATATAACAATATACTTGGGGCCGACAAACAAATGTTGAAGAAAATATTTATTACCTCCTTCTTAGAGGGCATTAATTTATTATAAAAGTTAGTTACTTTTGTTTTTTATTTTTATCATTGTGATATAGTTCCTAAAAATACGTTTGAAATATTGTATAACAAAATATTCAAAAGTGACAAAAGAGTTCATTATCTTAGGCGCGTTTCTCCGATGGGAACCTCTTGTAGTAAAAAGGACAAGGACGTTGTTCCACAATAATATTGTTTATTTCAAGGCCTGCAAAGACTATTTTAGCGTGAACGACTGTGCCTTTGTGATGTAGACTATTCGAAGTATGCAGCTGCGTCGATTAGCTAGCTTAGATGGTATTAAAGCATTGTTTGAGTTGCTAAATGGAAGCTTAGATTGGAAATTAATAGATATTTTATATTAGTAAGTTTGAGAAATTGTTCTACCACTACTTTGAAAGGTTAGAGTTACAATTCGAATACAAGGTACCAAATCTAACTTAATACTTGAGAACATGAAAATAAATTAATAATGGACTAATTTCAAGATTTACGCTTTACGCGAAGTTTTAAATACGTAATACTTATTTTTGCTTAATATTATACAGATATATTTATTAGAGAGAGTTTTTTATAAATCTTCACTCTTTTTTTTCAAGATTTTTAGTGGGTAGGTTTGCAATCATATCTAAGTTATAATAGCCGAATGTCAACTTCTCATAACCTTCTTCAAAATATTGCTTTTCTCAATGCCGGGGCGTTAGCGGTTGAGGAGTTCTCCTGGCACTTCATCATCACCTCCTTTATTGCAACAAGCATGAATTTCTAACCTAATGTACCATAATCGAAACTCAACCAGTGTAATTGTTCTCATTGTGTGGTGGCCATCCGTTGTCATCATCTTCCGTTTTACTGGACCAAATGGTGCTTTTCAACAGAAAATATTTAACTTACTTAAAAAAAATACTCAAATCGTTGGAGGTGTCCCTATAATATTTGATGGGTTCCCTCTAGTTCTCCAGAATCCCTTCATCAGATCTTGACCTGATGACAATGGGACTTATACTCGGAAATTATAAATAAATAAACTACGATAATAGACACATCGCCGTCTAAACCCAAAGTAAGCGTAGCTTGTGTTATGGATACTAAGATAGCTGATGATTTTTTTATGAATATAATATACCTAAATACTTACAATATACAGATAAACACCCAGACACTGAAAAACATTCATGTTCATAAAACAAGCATTTTCCAGTTGTAAGAATCGAACTCACGGCCTTGGACTCTGAAAGCAGAGTCGCTGCCCACTGCGCCAATCGGCTGTCAATTATACAGTCTCAAACAAAAAAAAATTCAAGCCGGTTTATAAATGACAGAATTCTGAGCTAACAAACAATAAAATAAAAATTAATAAAATAATACAACCGAATTTAGAACCTAAATAAATAAATAATAGGTATTACATAATAAGTCAAAATGATAGTTTAAGTGTACTTGAGAAAAGAAATTTAATAAAAACAAACATTTTATTCACTACTATAATTTCGCTCCATTGGCGTAGCAATGAGCTACGACGCTACGACATATTCTACATGAGATATATTTTCCCACTGAACGGCTTACTACCATTACTAAAAGCAGTATTATTTTAATAATAAATTTTAATTGTATTTCGTTTCAGCATACGATATTACTCGAAGGTATGAGAAATAAACTGTTTTAATATTAAATGGTTTCAAGCGATGGTAAGTTATATAAAGTTCATAACCTCGTAAGAGCACAATATTATTTTCCTACTAATATTATAAATGCGAAAGATTGTATGGATGGATGGATGTCTGGATGTTTGTAATTCTTTAACGTAAAAACTACTGAACTAATTTGACTGAATTTTGGAATGGAGACTGATTATACCCTAAATTAACACATAAGCTGCTTTTTATACCAGAAAATTGTACGATACCCGCAGGATTCATGAAAAACTAAAAAAACCGCGTACGAAGCAGCGGGCAACAGCTCGTAAGTTCATATTTTAAGTTAGGTAGTATTCCAAACAATCCAAATAAAAAACAATACATTTTCTTAGCGCAAATTAAACGCCACTCCATAAGATCCTTTTAACGTACCTCTCTGAATGAAAACAAACCCTCAATCTTAAATAATTAAAAACTAAAATAAATCTCAAATATATGTAAATAATTCAAAAGGAAATAGCAAGTGAAAAGATAAAGAGGAAAACTCGAAAGCTGCTTATCAAAGTAGGCTTTTACCTATAAGCTTCTTTAAATGGACGGCGAAAGAGGAAGTCTGCAACTTCATCCTTTTGCAAAGTGTTTAAGAACACTAGCCCACTACGGCCTGCCACTTATATATATGCCGTCGATAAATTTATATATTCTTGTTCCTCTCGTTGCAGAGACTCTTCTTATTCAAAAAGTTACTTAAAAATAGCCTCCGTTCTGATTTTTAAGCTTAGATTCAACATTATAAATAGCCTATAACAGACCGTTGCTGGACTTTCCGAATGGGAGGGTTTTTCCGTAATGATAATAAGCTGCGTAGACGAGTTGTTAATCGCAGTAGATACGCCGTAGCACAAATGACGTTGCCCACTCGCCATTTTATTCTCTTAGATACTTCGTACGATGCAGAGGCAAGAGTAGGGGTGGTGAAAACTGTATTCCGATCTGTCGCAGCAAGCTCCGATTAATACTTATAAAGTCTGCTTTCTACATGCGAAAGTCCCTCTTACAAATCTTATCAAAAGTCGTGTAAAATAAACAATGCCGATTATTTCAGAAAAGCTTAGAAGTGCTACCGTTCAAATATAATTATAATTAAGAACTATAAGAAGCACTTATCCGTTTTATTTTTTTGTAAATAAAAATTAGATATTAATTTTCGATTTTTATCTAATGACACCATTGTCGAAAATTGAAATAAATTATCGAAAGACTACTAGGTTTGTATTAATGAGGTATTAGTAATCTAAAATTGAGCTTACATTATTTCCAAATAAAGGAACCGATTCTCAGGTTCGTTAATAAGCAACCTGTTCGAGAAACTGTACTTAGTGCTATGTCGGTTTTTAATTCGGGTTTAAGTTTTACCAAGACTGAGAAAATTGACCTTCCTTGCCCTGGATCACAAGTTCTTTTTACCCTTATCCCAAACTATGTAAGGTAGGCACGAAATAATATCTTATTTTTTTTAAATCTGTAGACTAAAACCCGAAAACAAATGATGATGCGGTCTCGGTATCGTTAAAGACGGAAGGGCATTCCAGATCTATGCAATCCGAAGTAGGAAAGAGGAAGCAAAACGCTTTGCACGAGTCCATGGGACATAAACTACGTAACGGTGCAGATCCTTACGATACCTTTCAGTTCGATGGTAGAAAGGTGAAGATGGAACCAACTTAAATATTTCCTGAGCACACTCTCCAAAATGTATCTTGTACCGAAAGACAACTTTTCGACGGTGTTCTTCAAACTTAAAGGTCTTTCTTTTTATTGTGCATTTTTTTCTCAGTTATTATTCTACCTACATGTTTACATTTTAGTTACATTTGAGCAAAGCGTCTGAGTGCTTGATCCTCCTTTACTATGAGAGGAACCCTACTACAAGAGGCTTATTACGCTTACGCTTACAGCAGTTTTTAAATATTCATAAAATTCTTTATTAAGAATTAATAGTCTTCATTATAGGGACTTTTGTGAACTGTCAGAAAACAGATATTTTAAATTGATGCCTGGAGATTATGAAGAATTTACTTTATTTTATTTGATTACAGAAGATTAATTCTGTAATCAAAAGATTATCGTAGAAAAATAACCTAATCCATTTAAATCAACTGAGCGGACGTTAATAATTGTCTTAAAGTAACAGCGAGCGGTGAACTTCCCAGGTGGAAAAACCAATAAAACTTGCTCTGGCACAAATCGCAATTTGCCACAACTTTCCCGCTGAGTGTCGCCTCTTCTCTCATCTTTCGCGATATAATTGCTTTATTACTGTGGAGGAGGAAGGGGCAACTACCACTCCAGTAGGCTGAGGGTGGTATGGCCTAGTTGAGACACTGGTAATCAGGGTATAGAGTGGTTTAAACCATCACTGACTACTACAGCTACAGCTACAGTCAGTGTAATATATCATGCTACTAGATGAAACTAGGAATTCCGAGCCATCGACATCTATTGAAATTAAAAAGGAAAAGATTTTTTGAAGTTATACTTCTTTTGGCAAGCTAGGGAAATATGATCAGAGTAAATTTTTACGATGCCCGCGCACACCGTCCCAAAAAACCGACCCTGAACTTAGCTATAGTCTACATTTTAGTCTTTCCAAAAAAGTTTTGACAGTGTACACTTACAATTGTCAAAGTCTACGGGGTCATTCCGGTGATTTATTTGATTCATTGTACAAAAATCTTAAACTTTAATGATGAGTTGTTGTCTTGGTTGTCCGGTAATCAGATAATTGCATAGTGCTTTTCTAATAAAACTTTCAAAGTACTAAACAGCTGTTGTCGTTTTTTCTACAAGTACGTAGAAAAATTGTAAATTTGAAGACGATAAATACCTGCGTAAAACTATTTATTTGTAACGTAGTTGTATATTATGATACAAACAAATGAAAGCTATAGCTTGGACTATAGGTATGCGTTACATGTCGCCCGTACCCGCTGTTGATATCGACTGATCTTCGTTCTATTGCGGTAGCTATATTTATTTTCTTGTGAACGTCAAAATGCTAGTCTGTAACCTAGATTGTATATTAAATAAAGATTTTTAAGATTATTTATAGTAAGACCAAATTTCATCAAACAATTTAACCCGTTTTAACATAAAGAAAGATTAACGTTTTTTCCCCCAAGGACAATGCATTTTTTTGGGATAAAGTAGCCGATATCACTGCGGCTATAAAATTTAACTATTATAAATATCAAGTCTATGCATTGCTCTGCTGCGACTTGATTAAAGGTAGTTCGTTTAAAGCTTTCACAGTACTGTTGCTTAGTAACCAGCTACGTCCAAGTCTTTTCAGACGGACTCACAAAACCACCTTCACATTTTTAATATTAGTAAATACATAAAATTAACATTTAGTTTACAAAAATAAACGATGATATTACTTTTACTTTCTTGGAAAATCAATAATTAAATTATATTATTTCTTTCTTATTTTCAGCTATGTATATTTTAGACCCTTAGATATCATCAAAAACCTACGGGGTCGAAATCGCTAAATAAAACTAACATTTTATAAGCAAAAGTTCAAGTATATGCAATACTTTTAAGTAACAATGTGAAGTGGTTTTTTGTGGGATTCTTCTTAGATCAGGGCACATTTGGAACCCTCGTAGCTTTAGTTTTAAGTTGACGAATTTAGTTATCGCCATCAACTCACTTCTATGTTATATTTTACGTGTAATGTACGCGTCAAAAGTGCCATATATGTGCCTATTTGAATAAATAAATATTTGACTTAGACTTTGCGAGAGTTAGAAAAATTTGTTTTCCTGTAGTGCAGTGGGAAAGATATTCGAGCAAATCTATAAAAACTTCACGAAAACCGTATTAAGGTTTCTTTAAACATTATTAATTGTTAAACACTCAGCGAAAGTAAAATCGGGGCCGTTAGGACTCAATTTATTGTCAAACTTAAGGAGATTAATTTAGCCTCCAGATGTCTGCTGAACTTGACCTATTTAAAGGGTCGAGCTACTATATCTTGTACTCGTCCAGGTCTCTGCGTAAGTGCGAGGGAGGAAGATGAAATTGGCGATTAGTATTCGATGTGCTTGGATCGGAGTTTCTAATGTAAAACTTTTTGTGTGTAGGTAAAGCCCTAAAATGTATAATCGATTTTACTGTAGAATAAGTGTAACTAAGAATGGTGAGCGCAGTTCTTAAAAGGGGGATGGCTTGGGTTCCATCGGTTTCTACGCAACATTATATCGAAAATCTAAATCGCTTAGCCGTGCGTCTTTGTCGGTAGGGTGTTCACTAGCCAAGGTGGACGCCAGATCAGACGAGAGAAAATTCGGAAATAATAAATTCCCAAATTTCCCGGGGGGGAGGGGTCTCGGCGCGCCGCTACCATCTTATACCCAAAGAGCAGAAAACAAATTCGAAAAAATTGAATTTGTTTGACTTGAAACCAGACCACGGAAAATGTGATTATAAATTTCCAAATTGCCCCAAATAGCAGTGAATCGAACTTGGAATTTCGCACGACAAAATGATTCTAAATATAATATATACTTTACAAAACTTGGATTACCTACTTATTACTAAAACGGAGTACTGAGATTTCAGAAATTTAGTATTTCAGATCTTCCACAAAACAATTGCAGATTCAAGTCGAATACAGAAGTGGTATAAAAAGAAAAGGATATAAAATGCAGTTAAAAAATGAATCCGGGGCCGAGACCAACTTAAAACCACAGCATTTACTCTGCTCTTGGGTTCAATACCCGGCGGATACACAATGGGAATTTAAGATTTCTGAAATCTCGCTGGTGTGGTCTGGTAAGAGGCTTCGACCATGCTAGTTACCTACCATCCTATCCGTGCCGCGAAGCAATTTGATGGTAACTCCACATAATCATGTACCACCAGGTGAGATTGTAGAGAAGTTAGCCCAACTTGAAGCAGAATAAAACATAAAATACTAATGATTGTTGTTCTTTTGTTGTTTTTAATTTATCGTTAACATATTTATCACTTTAACAGTTAGACTAATTCGAAGACAAAAGTTTAATTATTTCAGATTAGCGCAGTGGGCAGTGACCCTGCGTTCTGAACCCAGGCAGTTTGTTAGATTCTTGAAGTCCCGCAACTGGACTTGAACGTTTGGCTGATGAACATTAATGTTTACAGTGGGTGCTTAAACTATAAGTATTTATGCATATTATTTACAAAAATATTCATCAATCATCCTAGAACCCATAACTCATCCGCTTACTTTGGAACTAGATGGCGATGTGTGTAATGTCGTAGTATATTCATTTTTTATTTATTTACTACACGTGGACTGTTAAAGGCATTATCTCAATCGGTTTAACACATTAAATTAATCCATGCTTTGCACGGCCGTAAAAAACAACCTAATGGTAAAAAGAAGATCATAAATCTTCTGAGTAACAATTATTTTTAACGTCAGTATAAATGATCCCAACTCCACTTTAAATATAAAGAGACGTCTTCGCCTAAAAGGATTTCCGCGATCCCTTTGAGGCTTTCGAATAAAGCAAGGATAATTCATGGACTCGCTGAGATATGATAGGAAGAAGTTTTGTAACTTTCATTTTTCCTTTTTTTTTGTTTTGTCCCAATTCTAAGATAGCTAGAGCTAGCAGTGGTAACTCCGGGGAGATTTAACAGTTTATAACGCCATCAAGTATCTATTAAACTCTCAGGAATATCATTATTGCGAAAGTTGGTTTGTTTGTTTGTTTTAACAAGCGGACATTAGTTAAAATAGTACTTACTTAATACCTATGTATCATTATAATTTAATTTCTAATAGTTTTGAACGAGCGTGTTGGTTAATGTAGATTTTACAAGGGTAGTGTTACGTAATTGATCGACTCGATTTTTGGTATTTTTCATGCACTTTGGCAAGCAAGCCCGAGCTAAAATGTATGTTAAAAGTGTTTCGTTTGTAAAGAAATTATTGTTAGAACGTATTGCATTGCATTTCATTATTATATTAACGTGATTCTGTATCAATACATTTGTGATGGAATTTAGACACAATCCCAATATTGTTAGAATGTACGATTAATCTAAACCTCTGTACTTCATGCCACTATTTGTAAGTAACTACTAGCATTCAATATACGACAGCTAATAGTCTGTGGCTACATTATTTATTACCTTTACCTACTTCCACGCAAGTACGTAAAATTAGTCCTTCCTTCACGTCCTAAGTTAGGAACCACCCAGCATGATTTTTGGCTTTTTATATATTAATTGGATTGTAAAAATACTAATGATTGGATTGGATTTGTAAGAATCCGTAGTGAACGACTACTCTGGTGCAGTTGCCACGCTGTAGCATTTTCACTGGGAGATCGCAGGTTTGATTCCCGGCAGGAGCATAAATAATTTCCTCAGATCTGGTTTTGCGGCGAGGTTCAAAAGTACCCTATACATTAAAATCAGTGATGTTCACATTAAGATATCTAAGCAAATGTAGACTGTGTATAGTCCGGAATCAGGTAAGATTGCACTGAAGCGCTAACTTGTCGAAAAAAAAAATGATCTCCGCCCTAGGCTACGGCGAGCACCTACATTTATCTTAATGACCACGTCACTGATTTTAAGGATGGGAGATTGTCATAGAATTCAAATAAAGAATATTAGTGATATTGTCATGTCAGTGTCAGAAGAGTGGTACTGCTTCTTGTGTACAACCTAATCCTAAAGTCTAAGTGTTTTTTTTTCCCTTTCCTACGTTGGGTTGCCTGGCAGAGGTCGCTTTTTAGCGATACACCCATTGTACCTTTGTTTTATTTAGTTTAACAACAGTTTTTTTTTTTTCTTTTTTATTTAACAACAGTTTATGTTTAACATTGCATTTCTGTTAGGTTTACAATAAAGTGTATTTTCATTTTTTTTTTTAAGTTTTCTTATGTTAATTTCTGTAATAAAGATAACCAAATATCTCTTAGTTTTGTCTTCCTATTCATTTATTCAGAGAGATTACTGCCAGAATACCTATCTGGTAGTATGATGTTCTCTATCAATACATAAAAGCAAATATCGTGAGTGCATGATGAGTGACACGTGTAATGGATTAAGTGTTACCAATTGCGAAGCGCCGATAATGGAGTATGATTGGTATTTCACCCAAACCAAACATTATATTGTTTAAAAGCCGTAGAAGTATTTTTATAGCTACAAATTGCTGTGTGGTGACGGCAGCTCAGAATACAGTTGTCACCACTGGCACAGTGAGCAGCGACCCTGCTTTCTGAGTCCAAGGCCGTGGGTTCGATTCCCACAACTGGAAAATGTTCGTGTGATGAGCATGAATGTGTCTGGGTGTTTCTATGTATATTCTAAGTATTTATGTATTTTATTTATAAAAATATTCAACAGTCATCTTAGTACCCATAACACAAGCTACGCTTACTTTGGAGCTAGATGGCGGTGTGTGTATTGTCGTAATATATTTATTATTATTTATTATTTTTATTATAAGGCCGTGGATGTTTTTCAGTGCCGGGGTATTTATCTGTATGTTATAAGTATTTATGTGCATTATATTCATAAAAATATTTTTCAGCTATCCTATCCTAGTACCCCTAACACAAGCTTCGCTTACTTTGGAGCTAGATTACGATGTGTGTATTGTCGTAGTATATTTATTTATATTTATTTTATTTATTCACCTAAGCGATGATGCAGTCTGAGATGAGATGGTAGCGGGCTAACATGTTAAAGGTATAGCAAATTCAAATTCAAATTCAAAATTTCTTTATTCATGTAGGCCTATCACAGGCAATTATGAAGCGTTCATACATAAATGTTAACATAATTGTAAGGGGATGGTGATAACTTCGTTCGCCAACTTGAACCTAAAGCTGCGAGGGTTCCAAACGCGCCCTGGTCTAAGAAGAGACCACAACAAACTTAGCCGGGTAATTTTTTTTTTGTTATCACCATCTCACAGTAAATTTATATTCAGCTATGAAGTTAGAGCAATTCACACCCTTGCTTTTTTATCATTTAAGTAATCCTTAATATTATAATAGGATTTTTCTGTAAGCTTACGTTTTATAAAGCAGTTATATTAACCCCGAATTTGTTTCGACACGACATCGTATCAAAGCGCCTAATCGCTTGGTGGTAACGTCTGATAACTAAAGTCGGCTGAAGCCCCCGTGTTTTTTGTGGTGGTGAATTACAGGAGATTTCGTATTTTAATACAAAATATAACCCCTCTATCAGTTCCTAACAAGTAACAAAGAAATCGAACGAGTGATTCACAGCACCGTAGGGCACAGGTTGTTTTTGATAAAGCGTAAGTAAATTACTTCAGGATCGATCATACATAGAACATGACCTTCTGATGTATCTGGTACGGAGTTGCTACAGGAGAGGGCCACCTTAGCACTCGTAGCAAATAATGTACCACGCGATGTCATCTATTACGTCGTACGTAGCATTCTGGACAGAATTACGCGGCCGTACGCACAAATTGGTCAGCAATAAATCAGTTTTACGATCCAACGGCCGCGACGCTGCCAGGTGGACCCGCGTGCCCTGAGTGGTCGAACAAATATTTGTGTTTCGGACACGCAATATTTATTGTATTCATTGAATTTATTGGTCACCCAATTTGTCTTTTTTATCGGCGGTGTATTTTGTTGGTTGTTCGTTTGCTGCAATAATTTTAATCTTAATTTAAGAGTGAAACGGCTGTTTGTGGTTTCACTTTTAGAAAGCTAATTCTTATTTTTAAACGTATTATATTATCATAGCAACTCCTACCGGCCCACTACAGGGCACGTGTCTCTTCCCACAATGTGAAATGGTTAAGGCTATACTCCACCACGCTAGCAAGTCTTTAACAATTATTCATTGTTAAGTCAACATCTCCTGAGGTTGCTCCGGTTTCGGAGCGAAACGTGCGTAGAGGGTACATTGCTGAGGATCTGTTTGGTGTGGAGTATACGGATTGAAGTAATTATAAATTACACCATACAGATTCTGCTGCTGTTCGCGGAGTATAGCAAATTAAGCTTAATTTTCATAATATCTTTGGCCTCGATTATCTCCTATCTACATGTACGACCATCGTACCAGCAGTGGGATGCTAATAGACAGAATGATGATTTAAACGACCTCCCTCGCGCAATGGTGAGCGCTGTGAATTTAAGTAGAAGGTCCCGGGTTCGATTCCCGACATTTTACCCAATTTAAAAAATTATAATTACTCTATTTGCTTTGGCCGTGGGTGTTCCGGTGCGAGGTCGCGTGGTCGCGTTCAAATTCAAAGTGTACAGTGTCAAACCTTTTATTGAAAACAAAATTGTTGACTATAGCTAGGAGACTGTATGTCGTGACGGTGTGCGTGCGAATCGTAAAAATTGACTCTCATCATTTTCCCTAACGCGCAAAAGGACTAAAAAAAAAGGGTATCGTTGAAAATGTTTAATGACACTCTTTTTTCTAATGAGAAAAAACCAAAGTATTTATAAATTTGAACCAATTGTAACAATAAATGGCGGCTAGTGGACTTTGCAAGGCGTAATCTTTGGCTGGAGATCTAAAGTGTGATCTTCGACTTAAGAAACAATTAAAACGGGACAAAGTTATATGTCTGACATAAATCTATCTCGTTTTAATACTAATTAAAGTCTGAGCAAAGACAAATTACGCTCTAAAAACATATATGTGTCCATTTTTACGTTTTTGAGCGAGTTGGCTTTAATTTTATTGTTAAACCTGCTGTATACTAGCAAATCAAAGTTTCAAAAGTCACATCGTCGCCAGTGTCGATGATGACGATTCTGTTTAAAAACTAGAAAACTAAACAACTCTAGACTGAGAAGAAGCTCACGACAATATACTTCTTAAAAAATTAAAAACACGCATATAAGCGAATATTGTATGTCGAAACACATTTTTAGGTCTCCTAAGGGTTAGAGAGGACTACTCCTACAGGTTAAATTGCCTCTTTACAATTATTATTGTAAAGTCAATATCTCCTGAGGATGCTCCAATTTCGGAGCGAAACATGCGTAGAGGTTTGCCGAAGATATGTTTGGTGTGGAGTATAAGGATTGAAGAAAGCATAATATCTAGCAATAAACTTTATTTTCATAAAATACCATGGAATTCCGCAAGGTAACACCTGCTTCTATGCAATATTCTACTATTCCTGGCCAAACCTGTTCCAGGTTTCGCAACGCTTTAAAAGAAGATAGAAGAAATAACTTTGAAACGAAACAGCAAACGCTTTGTACACAGTCAACTGCTATACGGGTCTATTAAAACTTTGTCTACCCAAACTTCCAGTATAAACATAATCCAGCTTACTCTCCCGCAACGTCTACAACACTTAATCACGAAGTACTTTAAGTTACATTTTTCGCACGTCTACCCGTTATAATAAAACTGATATAAAAATCAAGTATCAAAAAACTAATATCTAGAAGCGTTGCTGTTTTCCAATTTTATTTCTATTGCTGTCAATAAATTCATGGTTCAATGAAAAAAGGGCTTATGGATCCGGAAAACGAATTAACAGCAATATCTAGTTTACCGAATAATAAACTTACTTAGTTTTTACACTTCATTTTATTAAAACAAATAATCGACCTGTAAACTCAGATTTTCCCCATGTTTTGCAAATATTCAATAACTATCGCATTACTTTTCAGGCACTATTTCACAGAAACTGTAAGGTAAATCCGTCCAATGCTGCGGGGTTTCCGAGAATAGGAACTGTAGCGTAGGCAAATTTTTTTTAATCGGTGTTTCGACAGTGAAATATGATGCTTTACTTTTTTTCTAACGTTACTGTCAAAATTACGGAGAGTATTTTTTTGATAAGCGCTGCCAACCAAAGAAATTTTAATACGGTACAATGTTTTTGTGAAAATATAGGCGAGTACACCTTACACGTTAGTTGCACTAGTTCGACGCAAACTTACCCGTAAGCAGGGATGTATCCTCACAGACACGAGCCGCGTAAGCGGGCGCGGCGGGCGCCGGGCCCGGCCGCTGTGGCAGACGTCCGCTGGGTCGCGCGTAGGCGGCCGTCTGACGCGCCCCCCAGCCTCTCGCCAGCGGCAGGGCGGGCGGCACACAGGCTCGCTCGCCTTGCTTTCGCTTCGCTCGACACGGCTGACGCCTACGGAACGAAATAAGACTTAATTTTTTTAATACTTATAGTTGGCGGGCGTTTAGCGTAGTGGGCAGCGACCCTGCTTTCTGAGTCCAAGACCATGGGTTCGATTCCCACAACTGGAAAATGTTTGCGTAATGAACGTAATGAACCTAAATGTTTTTCAGTGTCTGGGTGTTTATATGTATATTATAAGTATTTATGTATTCTATTCATAAAAATATTCAACAGTCATCTTAGTACCCATAACACAAGCTAAGCTTATTTAGGGGCTAGAGATGGCGATGTGTGAATTGTCGTAGTGTATTTAAAAAAGTTTTAATATTTCGGATGCTTAGATATGTAGAGGTTTGTTACTCAATGTCGCTCTTAAATAACACACATAGATTAAACATACCCTACGTAAATAACGATACGTACTTAAAAAAACAAAGCTGATGACCCATCTGTTGGTAATTGGAAAGCCACGCCTATAAACCGAGCAGAACTACAACAAAAAAAATCCATCCATTTTCCATCAACCTGATGTATTGAAAATACCTTTATTTTAAGATGGCTTACTAAAAGTTCTGTTAAGCTTCATGTGCGTGTAATGACACCGGCAACCACGTCCTTCAGAATGATACATCGCAATGTTTGGCGGCAGAAATAATCATGGTAGTAGCACTTCTTTAGCAGTACTCTACTCACAATATGCATTACTGCTACTTTTTCAACAAGGCCTTCTTTTAGGCCATATAATTTTCTTTCCACAAAAAATTTCTGTTGAAATGAAACAAAATATACTGAATATAAATAAATATACTAAGAAAATACACGCATGTGTACTAAGATGACTGAAGAATATTTTTATGAATGATATACCTACATAAAAACTTATAATATACAGATCAACACCCAGACACTGAAAAACATTCATGTTCATCATGGACTGAGAAAGAAGGGTGGCTGCCTATTGCGCCAGTCGGCCGTCAAATGAATAAAGAAAAGTTGCTTGGTTTTTCGCAACTCTACCACACCTTTAACCCTTGGTCTACAACAACTTATAATCAGGTTATAAAAGCATAATATATTAAATACCATAAAATACTTCTTTATAAAATTAAAAAAAAAACAATTTTTAAATATAAAATAAATAACCTTAAAGCTACAATATACTAGTGCTGGAATAAAGCCTTTACAGAGCTCGCGGGTTTTATCGGGCACGTAGAGCGGGGCCCTTCCACTCCAATGAAGATGACAAGAATTCGTTCTACATTGATCGTTTTATACGGCTACATCTAGTACAGCTGTAAACAAATAATCGATGTATAATAAAATTTATTTTACTACCTCCTTTTTTTGGTTGATATAACACGAAATATTTTCTTTTCTTAATTATGTTGCGATGGTTGTAAATGAGTGGAATCTTTTCTACTTAATGTTTTTCTTTCCTTTTCGTAGATGGTATCTTGCACAAGTAATTTGCATGCTATTTTATGTGCTAATTAAAAGTGTAAGGTATATTTTATATTTAGCTATTTACAGTCTGTATATTATCCGTCTGAATAAATATTAATTAATACATTTTACGCTTATATTTACCCGTATATTTTGCAATTATTACGTCTTAAATACTCCATATTTTAGTAATTCTATGCCTATTTTAATGTTGTTTAATGTAATGGTTTTATTTATTGTAATGCTGACAAAATTTGTAATTCAAACACTGTTTACTTTTTATGAGTGTTGTTACAATGAATTCCTGGCTTGTTCTATGAATAAATAAATAATAAATCACATTCTTCGCTTCCTCTTATCCAATTTTTGGTACTTTACCTAGGTTGTTCACAACCATTTGATGTTTTTTTGTCATATTTATAAATATATATCACATATAAATATTTATTCTTTCATTTTTCTAAATCTTAACCGATTTATGCCGAAGTTGAAAAACCAAAAAACGCGGTCGAATCAATTTAATAATTAAAAATCTGTGTCACGGTATATGTCGTTGTAATCCTCCGAAACGGCTTGACCGATTTTAATGAAAATGTATATGTATATTTGTAGTTAAGAGAAAAGGTCGTGAATAGGTCGTAAAGTATAATTATATGATAGAGCATTCCATTTGCTATACGTCACAAATAACCGAGACCCTGAAGTTAAGTATAGTCACCATTGAATTTTCCCAATTCCCACTTTCAACTGTTAAAGTCTGCGGACTCATTCCGGTAATTTAATTGATTCAATTGAACAAAAATCTCAATTTTTACTGTTGAGTGAAACTTGGTTTTGCGATAATGAGATAAATAATGCGTTGTTATAAAACTTTGAATGTATTGTACTTTTTTCTATTTTTAGTGTCGTTTTTTCTACAAACTTAGAATAAGGCAAAAGATACAATTTTTGAAAAGATTTTTACTTGGAGTGTCCCAACAGTGTATCTGTTGGGACACTCCAAGTATTACTCCAAGGTAACAAAAATCATATCAAACTCAGTCTATTAACGCCCCGCTGCTGGGCACAAACCTCGTCTCGATGTGATCCGAATGCGGATTTAACGGCAATATCATCTTCTTCTCAGTCAGTTCGCTCTTGTCAGAGCGGTCGTGGTCGTCACTTAAGTTTTGTGGTACGCTTGACTATCCGTCGCCACTCCTCTCTGGCAGCCTTTCTTGCACTCTCGTGAAGGGGGATATCCACTGCAGACTTTATTTGTTCGGCGATCTTTCGCGTGATCTGGTGCCCTCGATTCTTCCTTGGACAACAAGACTATTATCATAAGTATGAGATAATAACTGACGGCCTTACGTGCATTCCGCGGCACGGTGGTTAACACCGCCAAATTCCTAATTCCAGGCTGGTACTGAAAATTCTTTAACAGAAAAGCACAATACCTAACAATTTTTTGCTCGACTTGGGATTCGAATCCAGAACCTCGTTGCATATAGTTATTCAGGGTAACCACTACACCAACGAGGCAGTTGACAATAATCGTAAGGTTTATTAATAACCTTTATAAATGTTATTAAAAATAATTTTATTTGTATGGTAGCCATTAATTAAAGTATATATTATATATACGAATATATTATAATAATAATAATATCTTTATTTTATCAAAATAAACGTATACATTTCATGAGTGTGAAGCCTTGTCTCCTGCGGTAGTTAAAACTGTGTTACAGGAGACAGTGTCTTCCCTATATTTATGGTCTTATTAACAAACTATGCACATTTATTTATTATTTAAATTAATGTATACATACATATACTTATCTATATAATATAGTTATAGTATGTTTTAGTAAATATTTATAATAGTACTTTATAATCTTAGATTACTTGCCTCAAGGGTTTTCTGGTAGAGATTGCTTTAGCGATAAGGCCGCGTTTGCATACCAATGTTTTTATAAATTTATTATTGTATCTCTTATGTTTTTTTCTAAGAACTTATGTGCAATAAAGTTTTCATCTATGTTTCTATCTATTTACAGCTGGCCTTCGCAAAGCAATTCTCGGCTGAAAATAAAGTTTTGGATTGAGAGCTTTTATAGTATTGAGTGACATAAAGTCAACATAAGACAAACGAGGCAGTTGATAATAATAGTAAAATTTATTAACAGCATTTCCAATAGAAGCTCAGTTGAAATATAAAGCTTAGTTTGTAAATACTTGTTTGCAGCCTTCTGTTATATAACGGGCGACGGAAGTGGTGCGATGGCCTCACCTCGATCGATTCCTTTTCGATTCCACGCTTTCAAGGCTCCATACTTCTGTATTTCAGTAAACCATTGAAGTTATCTATTGTTTTGCCGTTCGGGGCTCGGGTAGTTTGATATATTTCGTAGAGTGCTCAAGAACTCTTTTACCAAATTCTCAACTCTTTACCATGGCATGCATGGCTTTACTGTGAGGCATTGTGATGAAATTTGAAAATTTATATTTTTTTAATTCCTTTGATATGGTATCCTGGGATATCTCAGCCATAGCTATTAACCACCCTAGTGACAAAGATTAAAAGATTACCGAGCGGTTCGCATCCCGTTACGACTCTGCGTAGGCTTGGTTGGGGTTATATGTCCTTAATACAAATGCCATATCCCTAAATGGTTAGTTCAGCCCGCTGCTATCTTCAACTACATCATAACTTACCACCAGATGAGATTGCAAGTAAATATTAGGGTAGACCTTGGTACCCCGAACGGAAGACCACTACGGTCTTCCGATCGCTGTCCAATTGAAAAAATATTAATGAATAAAATTACACTTTTATTGCACACCACAAACGGTATAAATATGAAAACTCCGTGATTATTATCTCCAATGCCAATATCATAAAATCCTCGGATGGTACACGTGGATTATCAATTCCACTCCACTCCATCCCAACGATGCTCAACTCAGATCGTTTACACGTGTTAGCTTTACGTTAACATTGTGTATTTAAATCTACAGAATATCTATAAATAAATAAATAAATAAATATACTACGACAATACACACATCGCCATCTAGCCCTAAAGTAAGCGTAGCTTGTGTTATGGGTATTAAGATGCCTGATAAATATTTTTATGAATAATATACATAAATACTTAGAAAATACATATAAACACCCAGACACTGAAAAACATACATGCTCATCACACAAGCACTTTTCAGCAGTGGGAACCGAACCCACGGCCTTGGGCTCAGAAAGGGTCGCTGCAAACTGCGCCAATCGGCCTTCAAAATCTATATCTTGACAACTAAATAAAATCTAAGGCAGCAGATATCGCGAACTCTATATCACTGCCATTTGATAAACTGATAGGAGTACTTAAAGAGAGGTAAGAGGTCTTGCAAAGAGTTGTATCCATATGGATTGAATCTTGGCTGAAATTAAAGTTTTTAAATGTGAGCTTTATGTTCATAATAATAAAGCAAACTGTTCAAGTTTCCCGAACGCTGCCCATCCGAGTTGGATTCTACTTGAGATTGGACCTACCTAACTGGTTCGTGTGTCCTAGGTATACGTATTCGTCGACAATTTAGAGTGCTGTGTCTCAACGATTACTGGTTGAAGTGGAACATCTTTGTGTTCAAAATCTCTCAGTACCTGAAGATCAAATTCTTCGCGCAGTGCGTGTGTTGACTTATCGTTCCGAAACATGGTTGCATGGTCTTATAAGAAGGCTCAGAGTCACTCAGCAGGCGATGGAGAGCTACGCTCTAAATGTCTTTGCGTCATCAGAAATGAGGAGATCCGTAGGAGAACCAGAGTTACTGACATAGCTTAAAAAGTCGCGAAGCTGAAATGGCAAGGGGCGGACACAGAGACGGATAGACGTAGGGGTCCAAAGGTGCTTGAACGGTAGCCCTGCACTGGTATTAGCAGCGCTGGTAAACCCCAAACGAGGTGGACTTGACGACATAAAGGGAGTGTTGCAGGGAGCCGCTGGACGCAAGCGGCACTAAAACCGTGGAATGTGGAACTCCCTACAAAAGACCTATGACCAGCAGTGGACGTCTATCGGTTGATATGATGATGATTATGATAAAACTTTTCAATACTTTTGTGAGGAAATGTTGATAATTATACCTAGGTAAAAATAATAACACGAAGGTTCTGAACGTGACCTACAGTGATCATTAATCGTGACCTAGACCCGTCGTTTATGTGGACTGTAAATATATCTGTATTTCTTATTGGCACTTTTTCTTTAGCGTCACATCCTGTGCAATCTTGAATGAATGTCTATTTATTTTATATCCTATTTTTGACGATGCCATGCTATGGCTGAGTAGATTATAGATTTAATGTGTTACAATCTGTAATGGACACTAAGCTTAACATGTAACTGTCCGTAGGTTAGTATTTAGCATATCATTTGGATGACGAAGTCGTGAATTCCATTACCGGTTTGAGCCAAAATTAGGTACGGGTTTTCCTCTGCAGGAGTTCTGAGTATCAGCATGGAGCTATGAAATTAGTAATATTTTTATTCTTACGAAAGCACGTATTTATTACTAGGCAAATTTTCAGCCATTCTTATTTTACACGGACAACTTTAGATGACTGAATTTATTGAACGGTGATCGTGAAATTAAAAATTGACTCGATTGATAGTGGAAGAATTGAAAGAATATTTTTATTTAATTATTTATTTAGAATATTGGTAAGGGTTAAGAATTGACACAATAAACATGGTGCCGCGATAACGGTTGCAGTTGTATAAACTGTGTCGAAACAATTCACGCCCACCTCCAACAATAAGAGAAACTTTTTGGAGAAAAGCTTAGGCAACGCGGTAAAATTTATCAATCTCAAAAAATAACAGAAACTCACCCAGACGACTTTGCTGCTAGTATTCAATATTGTTATACACTCAAAGGATAACAATCAGTGAACAACACAACCCGGTTACTTTTCTGCTAGATTTGTATGATACTGCATATATATTGTATATAATATTAATATATCGCATTATTATTAATCGAAGATGACTCCAGTCAGTTAAACCATTTATATCGGGTACAATGGCCCGCGGCGCGTAGCGTGGGCGTTACTACGGCATAGCTCGTAGCCTGCTCGTAGCGCCGCGTAGTGGGAGGTGTGACTTTGTTGTTGTTTTGACGCGTCTATGCTTTGTACACATAGCTTATAATAATAACTCTATAATTTGTTGCACGCGACTTCGTTCGCGTTTTTTTTATATTTTATAATACCGAGATATATTCCTATAGACCGGTCGTTTCTAGGCTGTAAGCTGTATCTATGCAAACACCAAGATAGGTAAAGCTCTAAGCCGTGCTTAGCTAACAAACGCTTTCAAGATAAAATATCCTAAATATATTGACCCGCCGCAGTATCAGTTAAATTAAGAAAAAATAAGTGAATTAACTGCCTTTGATTACAGAATTTCTTTATTAATAATCTTTGCCGCTTTTCGCTAAACAATACGGACACATTTTATTTGGAAGTGAAGCGTGAAAACTTTACGTATAGCTGCTGTCCATGGGAAAAAATCACTCAGCGTTGCAAATAACGTAATTTATAAATAAAGTTTTAATGAAATGGGTACTATAATTCAACCGTAACAGACAATGACGTGAATTATGGTTCTTTTTTAGGATTTCAAAACAACTACAATACTCAAGTATATTATTATATATTACTCTTAATATTTAGATTTATTTTTACGACTTGGTAGCAAAATATTATTTTCTACTATTTATAAATACCTAATTAGGCTTTATCATTAAATGTGAAATAACTTTAAACTATGGTGAAAACCGCATCAAATTCGATGCGTGGATTAAGGGCAACTACACACACTATGTGGACACTATGTAGGTAAATGTTTTTAAAAATTAGATTTTGTATTCTTAAATTTTATATGTTCACATGCGGTGTTTACCTATGAGTAGCTTTACATTTTGTCTTCATACTGTATAAGCTAGTTTAATTTGGTTTTTTTAAATGTAATGCTTCCATTTTCCCCAGTACCTAAAATATGAGTACCTTTAAATCAAGAGTGAAAAGGCATCTTTTGGCAAGCGCGCTCCACCTTTGGCTGCATCCTCGCTTACCATCAGGTGTGAGTGCAGTCAAGCGCTCGTCTATAAACGTAAAAAAAAACTGTTGGTACACCAAATACAGAAGAAAAAAAATCCACAAAAATTAATTAATATATTATCAAAAGAGCTTTCCAAATATAGGTATATTAGTTAGTTGGTTTATATGTAGTAAATGTGGGAATGACAATTAAAATCACTTAATATATATAACTATAACCTAATTAAAGATTTTAAACTAAGATTTTCGTGGTTAATCAACATTTCAAACATATATTATATGTTCTTTTTATGGCATACTAGCTGTTGCTCGCGACTTCGTCCGCTTTTATTTTTGTTTTTCGAAAGACATATGCCCCATAAATGTGGCTGCACTTTATGTTTTTAGGATATCTAAGCTTGGTGTAAAATCGTCAAACACTTTCGTCCCCTCTCTCAAGCGAATTGAGCTTAATTTCATGATAAAAAGCATCCTATATTACTTCTAATACCTTCAGGAATATGTGTACAAAGTTTCGTGATGATTGGTTTAGTAGTTTTTGCGTGAAAGCGTAACAAACAAACTTACATACACATTTATAATATTAGTAGGGATAGGGATAGGGATATATAGTTCACATGCAAGTTAAAGTCAAAATCAAATTCATATAGGCAAATAGATAGCACTTTTGATGTATACATGTCAAAAACACATCAATCGCATACATAAATACTTATAATATGCAGATAAATACGCAGACACTAAGAAACATTCATGTTCATCACACAAACCTAATTCAATTGTGGGAATCGAACCTTGGACTCAAAAAAAGAAGGGTCGCTGCCCACTGCGCTAATCGGCCGCCCCAATTAAGTTTATCAGTTGCTTAATTAGGGCGTAAAGGAAGGACAAACAAACATAAATAAATAATACAATCCGCGTCACGCAATACGACGCGATTCTGCTTATTCTGTATGTAGATGACTTGATACAGTCAAATACACGCGCCGCCAGACAAATCGATACAATCATTTGCCAAATCTGTTACGCACACATGCACCTACAGCGTGCCCCGTGTGTGAGGGAACCTGTCAGTCTGGAAAAGATATGTTGTGAAACATATTATGTTATAAACTAGAATATGCCTTCAACTTTGTCTGCGTTGGATTTCGTCGATAACTTCCTAGCTATATTTCCTTATTACTTAGTGTAAAAGACAAAATTTGTGAACTTAAAATAAGATGAGCGATAAAAATATTTATTTTGATAAGAGTTACAAATTAATATACTAAAATGCCCTTAGTCAGTTGTATAAATATGAAACATGCATACTAGTAAAAAAAATACTTACCGAAGTCATACGTACACAAATAACTTTTGAAACTAAATCACTTAATACAATAAATAGGCATATATTAAGATTACCTATGACTCGAACTAAGTATGGCGGTAAAACTATAAAGGTCGAGGGAGAACTACTAAACAATAGTCTATTTAAAGAGATTTTGAGAGAAATCTTTTAAATCATTCAAAACTAAGCTAAAAAAGCATTGTCTTAATTTTTTATAAACAGACAGCACCTTTTATTTAACTACTAAAAGCTGTTGTTAGTATAAACTGCTAGTTTTGTATCAGACTGACTAGATAATATACACTTCTGTATGTTAATTTTAATTTCTCATTAAGTAGGACTTTTTCTTTTGAGAATAAATGTCTTTAAAACTAAAATGTGCATTGTAAAAACTCAGAGTACTTCATTTTGCCTATAAAATATAGATTTATGCTGTTGCGGACTTTTATAAGAACTCGAAAAAAAAACGCTGTCCCGTCATACATTATTCTCATCTTACCCTGACAATTTACGAAGCGCACACCAAGATCTCAGATGGCAGATGTTTTTCCGACTTACTTGAAACTTATGGCCAATTTACACTATCCACCCATACTTACTAACTTTCGCATTCATAATAGCATAGGATAGCATTAATGAGCGGTTTTATAGTTAGCAATTGAACACAATTAAGGGATACAGATAATATATATTGAAAACAGAAATACAAGAAAAATAAAAATGCGTAAAGGCGGTCTTGTCGCTCTAAGCGATCTCCTCCAGACAACCCTTAATTAAAGAAAATATAATTAAGAAACGGGACAGTGCAATTTTTAAAAATATGTCAGAACATAAATTACATCAAATATATATAACATAATACATAAATAGCTAATACAAACAATATAGAAAATAATCACTCTCATCATTTTTCACCATCGCGTCAAAAGAAGTATAACTTCAATAAATACATACACATATATAAATATATAAATATATATATATATATATATATATATATATATATATATATACTAGCTGTTGCCCGCGACTTCGTCTGCGTTTGATTTTGTTTTTAAAGTATTCAGTATCGCTAAGCTTTAAATGAGTATATATATATAACATGTGACTGTGAATTGTGACTATAATTAAAGATCTAAGTTATCCTATCTCTTAAGTTGGACCAGACCGCTCACGGTGAGCCAATTTAATTTTAAATCGGTTAAGTAGTTTAGGGGTCCATCGCGGACAAACATCGTGACAGGAGATTTATATATATTAAGATATACGGAGTCATAAACTTATCTATGTGCTCTGTATGTATTTGTATATATATATATATATATACATATATAATATTCTTTTAAACGACTTTTGAAGATGCTTAATGATTTAAACTGTCTAATGTCCCTTGGCAATCTATTCCAGAGTATGACCACCTTGACTTTGGAGAATTTCCATACGCATGCGAATAACTGGCAGGAATATGCAACCTGTTGTATCACATGAGGCGACTAAAGGAATATAACAAAAAGCAGACAGCTCTGCGCTACTACTACCATATACCGCGATCACCAACCCGTCTGCCCTGTGTAGTGATTATGATCAAACCCCCCCGTTAGGATTTTAGTCTATCAGTGGAGTTATAAGCTATGGATGATTAACAAATATTTTTTATATATAAAAGAGAAAGTGTGTGTGTATGTTCCGTATAGGCTCCGAAACGGCTGGACCGATTTCAATGGAACTTTCAGGGAATCTCCGGATTGACCTGGCGAGTAATCCTGTAAAGTTTGGTGACGATCGGAGAACTCCTATTTTTAAACTGTCAGACTGTCAAATACAGCTTTTATTTACTGTGATGATATTCTTTGTTGGGTGTACATTAGTGTAGATAATGATCTTCACCCTCTCGAGAAGAGAATAGAAGAGAATGAATACGGAGAGAAATAAATGATTTAATATATTATGAGACTTAAGTTAAAAATTTAATGATGTAAGATTATTGTTTAAATAAAACAAAACAAAATCTAGCCCGGCGAAGCGGGCTGGGTACGCTAGTAATAAATAAATATCCACAATACATGCATCGCCATCTAGCCCCAAAGTAAGCGTAGCTTGCGTTATGGGTACTAAGGTGACTGATGAATATTTTTATGAATATATACATAAATACTTATCATATACAGATAAACGAGACACTGAAAAACACTTATGTTCATCACACAAACATTTTCCAGTTGTGGGAATCGAACCCACGGCCTTGGACTCAGAAAGTAGGGTCGCTGCCCACTGCCGTCGGAAAAGTAGGTAGATTAACTAGGTCACTGTACAACATCGAATAAGTTACCATGTTTATAAGGTTTAGTGAACACGACATTACAAAATTCTTGTGTCAAGGGATTCCAGCGTTGTATTTTTGTTGCGATCCCAAATGTGTGGGCGTTCGGCCGCAGAGCACGCCGTCTAATGGATTGAGTCTTAAGACCTATTGTCCATTGCAACGGGAAATTTGGATTATAGAAAAATCCTATTATAATATTAAGGCTTACTTGTATGATAAAAAAAGCTACGGTATGGATTGATAAAACTTCATAGTTAAATATTATTTTAACTGTGATATGGTGATAACAAAAAAATAACCTGGCTACATTTCTTGTGGGTTCTTAGTCTAGGTTGCGTTAAAAACTCTCCTAGCTTTAGTTTTAAGTTAACGAATGCAGCTATCACCATCGCCTAAAATGAGTGGTACAATATTATTTGTATGAACGCTTCACAAGTGCCTATGATAAGGTCTACATGAATACAACATTTTTTAATTTTAATTTATTCCATTTGTTTCGCTTGATATCGTCTTTTTTTGAGCGCTTCCTAATCAGCATGCTACTAGATATTTGGCATACAGTTCGTTGAAGAACGAAGATTAACATATTCTACTTATATCCTAGGAAAACTAACAGTTCTCACCGGATTTTTAAAAAATAAACATTAATAAACAAAGGCGAAGAACAACAGCTAGTATAAAAATAATACAGGCCGTAAATTCCGTGAGTTAAAACCCGTTATATCTGCGTTTTTTCAATCTAGTTCGGTGCAGAAATTGAGCCGAACATATTTAAACATCGAAACACGCCTTCGCATTAATTGCGGTTGTAATGATTGTTTTTTTTTCTTGTTCGCATATTTTTCTACAAGTTTGGTTACAGTGAATAAATATCGTATAAAAATAACATCGCAGTATATCTCATCATCATTATCTGTTTAAACACATATCCAGACCACTATAATAACTCTCAGATGTTTTATTCACTATTAAAAGTGATATTTAAATATCTTAAATAAACGCAAATAACTCCGAAAAGTTCCGGGGATAGTAATCGGTATCCTGAAATGGAAACAGAAACCTTAACTAATATTACCTTAAATAAAATAAACCTAACCTAACTAATTACTGATTTAAGAAAAGATACAAAATTTTCAAGGCCTATGTAAATTATGTATATGAAATTTTGTATTTCTCTTGCATGATGGGTTAAAATCAGTGATAATAACAAACGCTGATGTGTACAATCTCTATAACCAGTAGGAGGTAGTTAAGTTAACGAACTGTCAAATGAAGAAGGCTCTGAACCCAAATATCCACATGGATGTCCTAGTTTAAGATTTCGCTTCACGAAAAACCCTGTATTAAGTATACAGGGTATTTCGTGAAGCGATTTTTTTTCATTTAGTGGGCAGCATTCTTTACAAAAGCACTGTAAAGCCTCTCTCAATACATCAATACAGTGTTAACATACTAGTAAAAAGAATACGCTTCGAAGTTCCAAGAAAACATTTTGTACTTTGAAGTGTCCAACCGTAAAAGGGTAGAGGGATTATTCTGTCTTCTTTTGAAAAGACATACATCGGAGATGGAGAACGAAATTCCTTTTAAAGGGAAAATGTACAAGCATTGCAAAAGTAACAGTTTTGATTGCTGAACTTTACAATGGGTAATACTTTATTGAATAAATTATAGCTTAAAAATATAATATACTAGCTGTTGTCCGCGACTTCGTCTGCGTTCGATTTTGTTTGTTGATTTGGCATTCAATTTAGTTGTACATCTAAAAAAAATTAAAGTATTCATAAAAATTAAATTATTTCTTATATTAGTAGGGATCGGGATAGGGATTATTGGAACTATAAAGGTATAGATTTTGACATATGATCCTGTATAAAATAAGTAAAAAAATATATTCAGTTTCAGTGTGCCAACCAAAACATAGAAGTGTTAATGTAGTCAATTTTGAAGTGTAAGTGTAAAGTGGACAAATATATTAATCCTTATTTGCGCGGAGGTCCTCTCAAATAACTTTTAAAGTGTGTTTCCAGTCTGTGTTTATTTGCCCAACCGGAGGACTTACGTACGGGAAATTCGCACGCAAATTATCACCTGACTAAAAAAATCTATGGAAAACATATACCCGTGACACGGGTAGCGGCGACCAGCGCGGCGTTGTTACCCATGCATTTACTTACGCAATGTCCCGAGGCCAGCATGTAACAAACTGATTTTCTAAAAGCTACCGTCTGTCCCCCTTTCATCCCCCTCTGCCAGCGCACAGCCCAGAGCGTGTCTCTCAATCAGTCATCACACCTTAATCTCACCAATGAATTCAAATATTTACGACGAACCATCATAGAAACTTTTCAAAGTAAACAAGCTTTTACAAATATACTTCTTATTTCAATTAAACTAAAATAACCTCTATTCCTGACAGAAATAAAGTTCACAACCACTGCGAACGTTACATGTATCATCAAAACAGCGGATCCAAGTGGATCCTAACAAATTGGTCCGGATAACACTCCATTTGTTAAATTAATGTAATTATTGGTTTGCTCGTTCTTAGAATTAGTAATTGTTTATTGGACTTGACGAAAATGTTTCACGATTATTTAAGTTCGAGAGGTATCTATAGTTAGTTGTAGAGCGATACAACACTCCTTTAAATTTGGCAGATAAATATAATTATTATGATCATTGATTTAATATGTTAATCATTTGTAAGCTCACTGATAATGAAGAAAAAATTTGGTTGTCACTTTTGTGAAATGTATTATTCATTGTAAAGTTAACATCTGCTGAGGATGTTCCGGTTTCGGAGCGAACCGTGCGTAGAGGGTACATTACTGAAGATCTGTTTTGTGTGGAGGTTGAAGAAATCATAAATTACACCGTACAAAATCTCCTGTTTTTCGCGGAGTATAGCAAATTAAGCTTAATTTTCATAATTTCATAATACATACATTTTTACAAACGCAAACACTGTCTAAACCTTACTAGATAGATTTTAATAATATACTACGCAACCGTATTATTATTAATCAATGCAAAATGCCCCACATTAGTTACATTGAATTGTGCGAAGCCGGAGCGGGACGCTAGTTGAATATAAAAACGAAATACTTAATAGTTACCACTGTTAATGCTTTTGTAGAAACAACTTGTACTGCTTCGTAACGCTGAATTCATTGCAGCAGTTGGTCCGTATTTTCTCAAACTCTCCGTCTGTTCGTATTTTTTGAAAGTTTCTGGAGCCGGAACCGTCCGCGAGTTTGTGCAGTTCCAACGGAACCTAATTAAAGTGGAATTTACTTTTTACGTATTCTGCTGAATTGTATTATTGACCACCTCGTTGGTCCAGTGTTAGTATGTTTTACTAAGGATCAACGGCACCTAGGATCAAAAATAAGCTATTGTGTAAAAGAATTTTCAGTACCAGCCCGGCGTTAGGAAATTGGCAGTGACAACCCCCTTGCCTCGGAGAGCACGTTAAGCCTCTTTCGCTATTTCAATATTTAATATACTCTTTCGCTATTTAATTCGCTACCCGTGACCTACTCGGTTATTTTAACTAATTTGTGACAAAACTTGTTAAAGCCCACCAACCCGCATTGGAGCAGCGTGGTGCTTTACAACCGTCTATAATAAAAAAAGCCTGTGCCAGCCGTAAGACGGCTGCGGATGATAATGTTGATTATTGTTAGAAGATTATTAAGAGGCACCGTGAGTGGTCAACCAGTGACTGCAATATCCGCTGTGGAAAATTCTTAAGAAGTACTACATTTAGTTAGACTCGACCCTTCCATGGCTATTTCATCTTGCATCACATCATATAGTGTGAAAAGCTCTTGAATGAATCTGTAGTAAGAAAGGACATTAACGCATTAAGTCGACTGTATTGAATGCGTCAACGACCTACGGATATCACCTATGGTACGTAGCCGTAGTTAGTTAAGGAAGCTCCCACCAGACCCGATCAGAGAAGATTCAGAATTTATAAATTCCCTAATTGCCCTGCAGGGGATCAAACCCAGGACCTCCCATATAAAATCACAGTACTCACCGCTGCGCCAGAAAATTTGTAGAAATGAATGCAAACTATTTGGATGCAAAATTTCATGAAGACATGTTAGAAGTTTTTTAAATCTTGCAGGTCACTTTCACCAACAAATTTTCCAGGATCAATTAATATTTATCCGAGAAAAGTAGTAGGTAGGTAGGGTAGGTAATTTCTGTGCTCATCTCCAGGATACAAGTTACATGTGCGCCAAATTTAATCTAGATCGGTTCAACGGTTGAGCCAAATATAGGTAACAAACAATAAAAAGTCTGGATAGTTTTATTGTTGTAAACTTTAGTACGTATATAAGAACTCTCAGAGAATACCTAGGCCACCCGTGTAAAGTAAGGGCGTGCCAGCTAGTGTTGATTATAAAAGCGTTGTCCGTGTGTCGGTATAATCGCACAATTAGTAGGGCGAGCGGCGTCTCAAGCGGAGGCTAAGCCGCCCTAATGGACCGATCCACTCCGCCCCACTCCATTCCGTAAAACTACTTTAATGTTTGAATATCATTACGAAATTACGACGCGCTTTCCAATTTCTACAGAATAATTGGATTTTGATTTTAAATGTATAACTTTTGTGGGAAGGCTCCTTTACATTTACATTTTCTTACATTTACACATTTATATACTGTGAGACACTTTATGGGAGTGAACGAGGCAGTTATTCAACTGTTAGCGATTGACACGAGTTGGAATTAATCAAGTCCATATCCACGTTCTCCACCACAATATCTCACGTGATCGAGGAGTAGGTACTGGCAACTGATGCTAGTAACAGAGCAGTAGCAATTCTAAGAGATTGATGATAATGAAACATAGCTTTGCATTTTACTAGCTCCAAACTGCTCATCTTCATATAGATCGTGTAATTTGAGACTGGCAGTTGTACACTCATCGCTTAACACGGGTATAAGTGCTGGACGCGTCTGGTGACAGGCACCGGAAAACAGTGTTCTGTTGAGGTGGCCGATGTACCCTTTCGGGTTGACAGCCCTCTGTTTATTCTGCTTCCTTTATTATGTTTGACGTACTTGTTTGTATGTGTGTGTGTGTGTCTGTGTGTGCGTGTGTGTGTGTGTGTGTATTTGTCGCATAGTACCCACACCGGTGAACCAATTTTGATATTATTTTACTGGTTTGAAAGCTGAATTCGTCGGGGTCTAAGGTATGTTAGATGAAAATCTGTCTTAGGTTACGGATTACATATGTTTCACAACTACTACACTAAATGTAATGTACGCATCTATGGTGCCATCTATGGGCCTACTAGAATATATATTTTTACTTTCACTTTGACTTCGAGCATAATTCGCAGGCTTGGCCGGTTTTTGTGTTCGTGTTTTTTTGTTCTAATAGACGGCCTAAGGAAATGGCCCACCTGGTTATAAGTGGAAAACCATCGCCTTTAAACACTTCGCAAGGCATGCGAGAAACACATCCAGACACGTGCCGCCCTATGTTCATCAACCTGATGCGTAGGAGTTAAGCCATGTTCCTATAATTACACCGGCAGCCAAGCCCATCACACCGGAACCAAGTAATTATTGCTGCTTTGCGGCAGAAATAAGCATAGCGGTAGAACTTCTCCGGATAAGCTTTTTCACAAAAAGTTCTACTACCTACTGCTAAGATAATATTGCAATAACATTGCACAGAACCGCCGTCGCGCCGGTGCGGAATAATCCTCTTTTATGGGGGACGCTGCGCGCCGTAGTCGTTTAAAGGCCTCGTTTGGATCGCACTGTATCCACTCCGGATCGGGGTAACGTAACCACTTGTTGTATCGATTTATAAAGACACTGATGCAGATAGTTGGCCGGGCATTTTTGTGCGTTTGATTCTGGTTCTTAAAAGTCAATGTCCTATATTTCTTTATTCAAATAGGCACATATATGGCACTTTTGATGCGTACATAACATGCAAAATATAACAAAGAATTGAGTAAATTATAAAGTCCGAAAATGGTCTGAACTGGCGACTGGATTTATTTAACTACAAGTAAGCCCGTTACTACAATCTCACCTAATATTGTACGGGTGACGACAATAAGTCCTAATATATAATAAAGCAGTCTTAGATTGAAGCGAGCTAACCCTATTGTTTTTACGCGGCGGGCGGATTTCAGAGAGGCGGAGTGGATCATGTCGTACCAGAATGCTCAATCGCTAGGACGGTTATTAACATAGGCTAAGTACTTTTGATCCAGGAAAAATCTTTTTGGAGAGGTTGTCACCGCGTAGCCGACGTTGGTCAGAGGAAGCTTTTATTTTTTCGGCCCAGTACGTAAGCAGGTTGTGGTATTGCTATGCGCACAAAACTAAGACTGATAAACTTCCTAGTTTTTTTCTATATTTCAAAACGGTTTTGAGACATTCTTCTACTTTGTGGTTTTGAGTGACTCGCTGATTAGCAATGGAAGGCACGGAACAGCCGTCGTTTGCAATGGAATGAATTTGAAACTCTCTACAAAAGACCTATGTCCAGCAGTGAATTTAAAATTCAATTTCAAAAAGCCTTTACTTATGTAGGCCTATCACAAGAGTTCATATATATATCATATATTTACATAATTGTAAGGGGATGGTGATAACTTCGTTTTCCAACTTAAATCAAATACCAACTAAGGGTTCCAAACGCGCCCTGGTCTAAGAAGAGCCCACAACAAACTTAGCCGGGTTTTTTTTTTGTTATTACACGCAGAAACTAAACGCATGAATAAACAGTAATATAATAAGTCTATGTGATACGTCATACAGTACACGCGACTAGTATACGAGGCAAGAGCTACGATAGCATAAAGTATCTTCAGTCTCATATCTAGGAGCGCCGCCGGTTGAGCCTCTCTAATGGAGCCGACCTTGTCCCCCCCTCCCCCCTCCTTTGTCCTCATCCCGGACTTGTGCCCATCAATATTATAAAACTTTAGATTTATTCTTCGCGTAATCAAATCATAATATTACTTGCTAACTCTTGCCTGCGTTCTTCGTCCGCGTTGATTATTTTACAAATGTTGCGGAAGCCGTTTATTTTCCTGGGATAATAAGTAGCTTTTGTTACTCTCCGACCTTTCAACTACCTCTTTGCCAAAAATCATGTTTATGGATTGATTAACACCACCTAAGGATTCAAATTGGCTTCCACAGTACCTTCCTATATATGTCTTCCATTCGTTTCAACCGCCTTTTTAGTCAACAGTTTGATAGACTGAGTATCACGACATCCTGGGATCAATTCCAAAGCAATACGCGGATTTTTTAATATCTTCCATATACATATAAGAGGTGGAAAGACACGGGGAGCTACTGAAAACAACCACGGAGGCGTGGACTTTGTTTCTCCCTACAAATGACCTATGTCCAGCAGTGGACTATAAATCGATTGACACTATGGGACACTTTTTAAACCAAGCAGAAAAATAAACGGTTCCCGCTGGGTTTTGTAAGTCACATATAATATTTAGTATAGTTTATGGTTTCTAATAGTTTCTCAATGAAATCTCAAACCCTATAGACATAAATATATGGCCACGATACCCATTCATCACTTGCTCTGAGATCAATGTAAAAAATATAAATGAGATTTCACATACCAATATCCGTATGCTAATTAATTCAAAACTGCAACTAATTTCACTCAGGTAATGAGGTGGTATGAAGTTAGCGGCCGCAATTCTTTAGCGTTCCACATGTGCCATTTATTAAAACTTCAGCCGCGCAAGCATCGTTAACTTGAGCTAGTATATTCATATCAGCGAGTTGAGCTAACTGCAGACTAATGAGTAAACTTTATAATAACTGCGTGTGAGGGATATTTGAGCGTTTTATTAGTGACAGAAGGGACAAACTGCGCTAGGATAACATTTTTAAAGAACATAATATGGTTGTCACCACCACTCTTCTTCCCACGGGAGTCGTAAGAGGCGACTAGAGAAAGAAGAAGAACGGGCAGCAGCGGGTTCAGTGCTACTACTTCCGTCTTCTGCGATCATCAATCCGTCTGCCCAGCTTTACCTTCCCAGTGGGAGTAGCCTTGAGTCCAGCAGTGGGCTATTATAGGCTATTTATTTTTCTCGCGGCATAGTCTGTTTCTTTTACCATGCAGCTATCTCAGATCATCTCTGAAGGCCGTGCTAAGGTAAAAAGAATATGTTTTTTAAATCCACTGCCGGCATTTTATAGCCAATATTGAATTTTGAAGTTATACTTCTTTTGGCGCGTTAGGGAAAACTGATGAGAGTAAATTTGTACGATGCGCGCGCACACCGTCACGAAAAACCGCCACCCTGAAGTTAGCTATAGTCAACAATATTGTTTTTCAATAAAAGGTTTGACTCTGTACACTGAATTGTCAAAGTCAACGCGCTCATTCCGGTGATTTAATTTAATCAATCGTACAAACAAAAATCTAAAATTTTAATGCTGAAACTTGGTTTTCCGGTAATAAGATAACTAGATAAGGCGTTATAATAAATCTTTAAATTTATTAAATACCTTTGTCTATTTGTATAGTTTACCTTTGAATAGTTGTCTGTACATGAGCATTTTAAAAAAATTTAAAAAAAAAAACTAATACTTTTTTACATTTTTTGACACAACTGAATTCTCATGAGTTGTACTTTTATGCATAAAATAAACAGCTTCGTAGCTTTGATGAAAGTTATGATAATGTTGGTCTAAAGTTAAAAATTTAACTTAAATTTTCAACTTTAAATTAAAAATCTAAGTAATAATTCACGGAACTTAAATTTTTCAACTGACCGGCCACCCTGTATACATTATTCACCGGTTTAAATACGAACCATATTATACGGGCAAAAGTGTGTCTGCTTTTAGCTTCTTAAATTTATTGAGCATATTCAGACTACTATAAATAAGGTTGTTATTATTGTTGACTACTAATTGCAATCAATTAGGTCTAGTTATTTTCATCTTTTTATTTTGTTCCTAACAGAAAAGGACGAGCTAACTGTATTTTCTACTACAGTTGATGCTGCAAGCCATTTTTTTACAGTCTTATGGTCGTAGCTCAGTTGGTACGGCGCTCAGGCTGCAATTGCCGCAAGTTCAAATCATGTGGTTTTTTTAATTTGTAAATTTGGAAATTTTTATATGAATTTCAAAGTTTAGATAAAAGATATTTTCTAAGCGTAGATACAATTTTCTAACACTAAATTTACTAAGAAGAAAAATAGTTTTCATGGCACGTTTGTTTGTTTATTGAAGCACTTGATGAACGTTTTTCTCTCGGGTCTCTCTATTTGTTTAGTGATCTTCGCCGCCACGAGGAGAAGAGTCGGTATCGCAACATGGGGTGAGTGCGACACACGTGTGCGTAAACTTTAAACCGACCCATCTACCTTGAAACTGGCTTATCCGATATGAAGGTAGCTATGAAGCGAAAGTTAATCTTCCAGCATGGCTAGCATGGGAGACAATTATCAGGGGAAAGGATAAAAATGTATCTTCTCTTACAGCTTTATGAATTACTTGAGCATTAGCGCACATCAACGGAAATAATATCCAAATAATATATGTGTACCTAATAATTAATGGGGATAAACTTCTCCTATTCCACGTTCCCGTGCTTTAGCCGGTGGACAAATATTTTTTGTCTCCTGCCTAGGCTGGCCCTCCTGAACGAGAAACGCTAAGGAAAGAGAGGCGTGGAGAGGGGGCGCGAGTAATAATATTATAATATACTACGATAATACACACATCGCCTTCTAGCCACAAAGCGTAGCTTGTGCTATGGGTATTAAGATGACTGAAGAATATTTTAATGAATAATATACATATATTTTTATTAGCGGATCACCGCGACATCTTCCGCGTATGAGTCAATCGAGAAGCTAGAATTATCTAATGGTAACATCATAATCATCGTGGGTAGCTATGTACATACATACATACATCCATACATCCATCCACACAAACTTTCGCATTTTTAATATTAGTAGGATTACCATCCTTCGATCGTTGTCCTTTATGCCTTGCGACTAACAATTGTTTGTGAAGAGTTATGTTCTTTATCTCCGACAATATTTATCAAATCCTTATTAAAATAAGACTGTACATGCTTGATAGTATACACTTTCAAAGAAAAAGAATTATTAAAATCAGTTCAAATTTAACGGAGCTATGAAGTAGTGACGCCCGGACAGACAGACATACAGACAGACAAAAATTACATAAAAATCTGTTTTGGACTCAGTATCGATTATAAAGCATCCTCAGTACAAAATTTTCAAAATATAATATAACAGAAATCTTCCAGTTCCAGTTTTATTATAAGTATTGATAATATACATTGAAACACCCAGACACAGAAAAACATTTATGTTCATAACACAAACATTTTCCAGTTGTGGCTGTTAAACAACTGGGAGTGGCATTTACAAATAAAAATAAAACCATAACTAAAACTGAATACTAAATTAAATAAAGTATGTAACGGAGTACCGTCCAGAAGCGTCCTCTATGCTCATAATACCATCTACTGCGATCACTAACCCGTCTGCTAAAGGTGGTGATTATGGGCGGACCCTCCCGTTGTTAGAGGCCTTTAGTCCAGCAGTGGACTGTTGTCGGCAAAATTGACGTAATGAAAATTTCTGAATACAGCGTTTTACTAAATGAAAGTGTATAGGCATGGTACTGATAACAAATAATACGTTACAACAAAAATCACTATATTATGTCATAATCTATCTCTATATATATAAAAGAGAAAGTGTGTTGTTCCGTATGGGCTCCGAAACGGCTGGACCGATTTCAATAAAAAGGGAATCTCCGGATTGACCTGGCCAGTAATCCTGTAATGTTTGGTGACGATCGGAGCACTCCTATTTTTGAACTGTTAAACTATCAAATACAGCTTTTATTTACTGTGACGATATTCTATTGTTGGGTGTACATTGGTGTAGATAATGATCTTCACCCGCTCGTGAATAGAAAAGAATTAATACGGAGATAAATAAATGATTTAATATATTATGAAACTTGAATTAAAAATTTAATGATGTAAGTTTAATTATTTAAATAAAATAAAGCAAAATCTAGCCCGGCGAAGCGGGCTGGGTACTAATACTGGGTAGTAATACATAAATAAATAATCTTATCTTTGGAACAACATTTTTTTTTATCTAATTCAGTCTGGTTTTTGTTTAATTAATAATTGATGGACGAAATAGATGTTAAATTAACCATCGCCTATAACCCGAGCATTATTATGAATGGCATGTACTCGTCCTAAAAAGTGGCTCCCTAAGTCTATGAACCCGATGTAAAGAACTCGTATGTAACCGTTTGTAGTAAATATGTATGTATATTTTTGAACAAGTATGAAAAAAATATTTATTATCAAAAACAACATTTACAGATTCCACGTTACCGATGGTACCCACTCTAGGTGTTCCTGTTTCGTGGGTGCCTATTTACAATTTTACAGCTTAAATTTATGTTGTCACTCGAATTACAGTCGATTAAACAATTCTTACAATACACTCTAGTAATTGATAAAGTTGCATTTTCTATGATATTATGCTACCACAAGAAAAGTTTTTCTGTTGAATCATAGGTTAAGGTAGCAAGCCAGGAAACAATTTTTGTTTTGCCTGTTTAACGGAGCAATGTTTATGTCTCAAATACTGGTAACTTTATTCCTAGTAGTATTTAGAGTCTATACATGGACTTTAAAGACCCGACGTTTGATAAGAGTTTTCTAATCTTTAGTAGATGTTATTGACTGATGAACTATAAGTACCATTTTTAACTCGCTATAGTTAGCTCTTGACTGCAATCTCACCTGGTGGTAAGTGATGAGACAGTCTTAGTTTGTAATCGGCTAACCTGTTAGAGGGTATAGCAGTTATATTAAATTCATAGCTCTTATCGATTTCTACGTGACATCGTATTTATTAGAGTAGAATAAAACTTATAAAAGAAAAACTTGGACCCAGCTTGCCACCGGCGTACGTGCAGGTATAGAGGTATGATATGGGACGTAATAGCACTTTTTTCTCTGTACAAAGCTATGGTAACCGATAAGCCCATTGGAAATCGATGGCAGTTGGTTCGAAACAAAATGCGTTGCAGGGAGCGGAGCCGATATGTTTATTGGTTTTATTTGCCCCGTGTAGAGCTCTGTAGCTATCGACACACCGGCAAATAATACCTATCCACCTATTGTAACTTTTGACAGGACTCTAACGTTTTATGTTATATCCTTACTGATGCGAAAGTGTGCTTGTTTGATCGTCCTACCTTAACTCCCTATCTGAGAAAGTAATCAACTTAATTTTTGGCATAGAGTTAGTCAAAAGGACGGAATATTACATGAGCTTTTTATTCCAGGAAATGATCCCCATGGGATGTGTAAAAAACCGTGATAAATACGGACTAAGACCGCGAGCAATAGCTAGTTCAAAATAAAAAATAAAAAACATTTATTTAAAAAAAATATGCAACGTATTTTGATTTTACCGGAAAAACAGTCGGATTCACCGCTCACTTGCCATACTTTTTTGGGAGTAATATGAGAAATAGGCAGTAATATGTTGATTACAGACGTCCTATTAAAAATAAAAAAGTTTGAATCAAATCTGATCGTTCAAAGTGGGTCAAAATCGCGCCCAAAGAAGTCGGTTACAAACAAACATACAAACATACAGGTGAAGCTAATAAAAAGCGTGTAAAATAAACATGATCGCTCGCAGGTTCGCTCCCTGTTAAACTAACGCTTTTTAGAGCTTACTGCAATTTTATACGAGCAGCCTGTGGGACGATTACACGCAAAAACAGCACGCTGCCCTGCGTGTATGCTATAACAATGCATTCAAGAAGATCGATACTACAGCACGTCAGGAATGTTGGCCGATGCACACGTAGATTGCTTCTACATGATTATGCGCAAGCGGTGTACATCCGTGGTACGCAGCGAGTGACAATGGCATCCTGAAGGAATTTTCAAACAGGTTTGACTGTCAGTACTTGAAACATTGTCGTATGGTGTGCGTACTGACAAATCAAATATGTTATGGGTTTTAGATTTAGTGTGTAAGGATTAGTACCATTAGGTTATTTGTGTGTTTCGTACTAAAAAGCTATAAGATCTAAATCAAATAAATGTTTATTTTTTTTGTAGTGTTGGCCATCTTGGATTGGCCCTTAACTTGATACCCATATTGAGGGAGTTGTGATATAAAAATGTAATTCACCATTTTGTGATCGCGGCCATCTTGGATTTGAAGATTGTTGTAGTTTATAGTTTTCTACTGGTCAGGCCCTTTCGAGGGAGTTGTGAAAAAAATTAAGTCGCCGTTTTTTTGTGGTGGCCATCTTGGATTTGAAATTTGTCTTAGGGAGTGTGTGTGTTCTATCATTGAAGATATCATTTTTGATTGTAATGGACCTTCTTCTTCTTGTCCTTATCCCATGTTAATTGTGATCGGAGTAAAACCAGAAAACAGACTTGTTGTTTTAGTTTTTGCATTTTTTTACGAAAAATCGCTGTCAGACGTTTACTCTCCTTGGTATTGTTTTTATTTATTTGATAAGTTTTTTCATCAGACTATTTCCAATGAATTCTGTTTTTAAAAAGAAAAACATCAGCGACCTTTTTTGTTATTTTTCTTGTAATACTTAAACATCTGCCATTTTTTGCAGATCGTCGTCCATATAAAATAATCGTTTTGCTCCGAAAACGATGTCACGTTTGTTTACTTGAAATCGCACCTAATGCGACTGATCCTTTCTTATTTGTTCGTGATCCGAGCTCCTTCCGCGTAGACACGGCTCTCAGCTGACTATACTGATCGGTATAATTTTTCTTGCCTTATGTATTATAAAAATGTAGCATGTTTTAAAGTCTCACAAAAACGTATTGAGATACCTTTACCAAGATTACAACATTAAACAATCCACTTAACCGCTTCGCCACCACAAGGTACTACATGCGTAAGAAAAACTTGGATAGCTCAGTAATAATTGAGTTATCACAATTGTTTAAAGTATTGCAAAAGAATTGAATTTATCTTGAGTTTTTGACAACCTCAATGGCGTAGCTGTGAACGCGGTGGTTTTAAGTTCAGAGATTCAGGGTTCAATTCACAGCAGGGCCAATTATCACCCTACCAAAGACGTGATGTCGCACAGAAACTGATTATGTAACTGCCATACAGGTTAGCCCGCTAACATTGTCGAAAGAATCATAACTTACCATCAAATGAGATTCATAGGCTTCTCTGAAATAGTTATTAAGTGATAACGACCAAGACATCGGGAGGTATCTTTGCAGTCTCGTTCCAGTCCAATCAGGACTGTAGTGTATCGAAAATGCACGCGTATTTATATAAAAATACCCACCAACACAATGTTATTGGCTATGGATCGAATATAATTTCAACTATTTTTGAAAACTATTCATTAATTAAATAAGAATTATCAGCATATATGTTTAAATACTAATAAAATTAATAAAAATCTGGCATAAAACAAATTATAGTAATTCAATGTTTATAAAAATTACTGCAACATAAGTCTTAGGCTATCCAAGCCTAAGAACAGCTATTTGTTTGCTTATTCATCCGTTCATACATCACGCCAAACATTGCTCTGATTATGACGACAGTTTCCGTGTCTGTATGTGACTATCTTTTCCTATAACACTGATACGTAATCCACACAGCCAACCTAAGGGTCTCTGTTAATGAATGTGTCCATTCGATGCAACACATTAAAAAATACCTCGATGTGCCCTACTAATATCTCCCGCATTGTTGATCTCTCTGGAGATTAACCACCGTTCCCGAAATCGGTAAGGGAAACTGAGTGTGTTTTATCACAAAGAGAAAAGAAACCATCGAGCTATTCATTCAAGGTCGAGTCGAAGGCACGCGTCCACGTACAAGATGGAGCGATCTAATCAGATCGGCTACTTGTTCCTTCATTACTGAGTTTTCTCGCAATAAAATCTGCTGCAGAAAATAAACATAGCACAACCTCTCTTATAAACAAGCCTTCTCTGCCTAGAGTATTAATTTTATTCATGTACTAGCGGACTCCCGCGACTTCGTCCGCGTATGAGTCAATCGAGAAGCTAGAATATATCTGATGCTAACATCATAATCATCCTAGCTAGCTATTACATACTATTATTTTAGTTGATACATACATACATACATCCATCCTCACAAACTTTCGCATTTATAATATTAGTAGGATGGTACGCATGCATTCGATCGTTGTCCCATATGCCTTGCGACATTACAGTTATTTGTGAAGAGTTATGTTCTTTATTTCCGACAATATTTATCAGATCCTTATTCAAATAAGACAATACATGCTTGATTGTATGCACTTTCAAATAAAAAATAATTATTAAAATCGGTTCATATTTCACGGAGCTATGAAGTAAAATTGATAAAAAATTTCATCCCATTTCCCGGAGGATACTTATTATTTATCGGGATAAAAAGAAGTTTAAATGTTGATCCGTGAATGAATGAATCCGTTCAGTAATTTTCACGTGATGACAGAGAGACAGACAGACAAAAATTAAATAAAAATCTGTTTGGACTCAGTATCGATTATAAAGCATCCCCGGGTCAAAATTTTCAATATAAATTAAATGTACAAAAATCTTACAGTTACAGGTTTATTATAACTACCTATAGATTTGTTAAAATTTAAAAATAAAATCAACAATCATTTGTATACGTCATCGTTAAATTGTAAATACCGTTTGATTTCACAAAGTATATCAAAATGTAAACAGTCGACGGATTGTGAACCGTAACATCATCATCATCAACAGCCTATGGCAGTCCATTTCTGGACTAAAGGCCTCTCCCATAATCACCACGCTGGACAGACGGATTGGTGATCGCAGTAAATGGTAGCAGTGACAATGAGGACGCTGCCCGTTCTCTGTTATACCTATTTTCAAAGTCGCCTCGTACGACACCCGCGGGATGAGAAGGGGTGGTGACTACTATTTTCTGATCTGCCGGCTGAAACCGTAGGAAGGAAAACTACGACCCATTAGAACCTAAAACCTTAAGTTCCCGGGCGCGTGTTTTATTAATGTTCAAACCTAACCTAAAACATCTTTAGTTTCTAACATTTCACTCCGATAGATAATAATCTAAATAAAATAATGCGTTAAATTGCAAGCAGTCTGTTTTATGGTTCGCAATGTTTCGATAGAATCTAACGGTATTATAATAAATTTAACCGACTTAAAGGAGGAATGCGAGTTGTTTATGGTAAATCTTAAGGAGCTAATGGTTATGTGCCAGGAGAAGTGTTCAACCATTAGCTTCGGGAAAAGCATTATTTATAAAGGATATGAGCAGTTCGCTTTTATAACAAAGTTAAGTTAAATTACGTTATAACCTACCTAACTTAGTTGGTATAAAAATTATTACCTAAGTTGTTTTTTTTTGTTAAAAACGTTTTAAACCTGTCCTTCGTTCACATTGTTTCATCCCCGTCGTATTCGTAGAAAGCAAAAAACAAGATACAGTAATACGAGAACGTTTGCAAAAGTACGGAACATTAAAAGAACTTCATTCCGCAGCGGTTGATTCAAATTCAAGGGACATCATTTTCGATGGCTTCCCCGGCCAGCAACAGAAAGCAAGTATAAATTACTAAAGTGGACTAAATCGTAAGACATTGCGTAATATATGGTAAATAAGTATCTTATTTGTGCCATGCTGGACGACTCATCTAGTTTTAACACCCGATGCAGGACGAGGGGGTGTATGAGTTCGTGCGTGTGTGCGTGTCTGTGTACGTGTGTATGTGTGTGTGAGAGAGATAGAGAGAGAGACAGAGAGAGAGAGTCCTTTGGTCCAGCATTAGTCCGTTATAGCCTATCGATGATGATTTACGTGAGTTCGGTCTGCGTGCTTTCGTCATCCAAAAAATTGTCCAAAGCTACAATTCCAAGATTTCCTCAAACATTATAATATTGGATTGAAGCAGACGTTACTTTGTGGAATTCCATGGTTTATTATAAAAATAAAGCTTAATTTTGCTTTGCGAAAAGTAAGAGAAACCGGATGATCCTCAGAGTCTTAACAATTATTCATTGCTCCGAGAAACGTGCGTCGAGAGTACATTGTCGAAGGTCTGTTTGGAGTGGAGTAAAAAGATTGAGGAAATTATAAATTACACCATACAGATTCTCCTACATTTCGCAGAGGGTAGTAAATTAAGCTTAATTTTCATAATATCCCTATCCCTATCCCTATCCTTATCCCTACTAATATTATAAATGTCAATGTAAGTTTGTTTGTTACGCTTTCACGCAAAAACTACTTAACTGATCCTCATTAAACTTAGTACACATATTCTTTGAAGTGTTAGAAGTAATATAGGATACTTTTTATCCCGATATTAAGCTCGGTGCGTTTGGGAGAGGGGATGAAAGTGTTTAACGGTTTTACACCATAACTCTGACAAATTATAACCGATTTAAATAATTATTTTGGACTATGGGTAATAATACGTGTTTAATTTTGCCAAAACTTTGTGTAGATCTGAATGTGGTTGCAGATGGAGGACAGAACTCCCCAGCGGACAGCAGCAAACCCCTCATTTACGGCTTAGCGATACTGAACACTTTTAATTTTTTTAGACTTACGACTAAATTGAATGCATGCAATCAAAAAACAAAATCAAACGCAGACGAAGTCGCGGGCTAGTATCTAATATTTTAACAAATAACGCAGCACATCACCCTCGGTGTCAGTGTGTATCATGCCGCATCACGCGAGCAAACTCATAACTAATCCCCGATGGGTTCAAAACTATCTGTCAGGCAATCTCCGACGAAATTCATTTGAGTTCAGCCGACAATAGCACATTAATCCTTATTAATGATTGTTGCCTCGATCATCTCATTAGATACAACATTCAAATACAGAAGAGTGTAAATTTAATAACGTAAATGTTTGCGTTTTACAGCGCAGTATCATAACGCGGCTTTTGGTACGAATTAAATGGTAGAAATCGTCACGTAAGGAAAAAGCGTTATGCCCCCTCCATGCGAATCGTTCGGTTTATTTACGGCGTAATTAGGGTTTTATCACCATGCTGGCTGCCATGCTTCTTGACATCATGTATAACTTATAGAACTTACTTAATAATAAATGTAAGTTTTTTATAGATAGAACATGGATACATGTAAGTTACCCTAACTTAACGCTACCGCTCATGAAACGGGCAAAATCAGTGGAAAGACTCCATGTCCTTGACCTCGGTCGATTACTGCGAGTCTTACATACTAATATTTCTTGATCGTGGGTACTAGGAATTTTCCCGAACGCTGTAGTAAAAATATTCATATTTTCCATTACAATATACTTTATTTACAATATATTAGAAGACCTTTAGCTAGATTTGCTTTAGTTATATGGTTCACTAAGAACGTTACAGTTTCAAAATATCTATCCTTTTGTTTTAAGTCTTTCTGTGTGAGATGATTGGTCTGTATTCTGTCACTATTATTCACAGAATAATTTACTGGTGTAAAGTGAGTCGAAGACTTACTTGAAAAATAGGAGTAGAGTAATTTAAAAAAAAAGTGATGTTGAAAGATGTTATCTAATCAAAAACTACTGAATGGATTTAAGTCTCATAATATATTTTGATAAAACGATTCAGCAATATAACTTGTCTATGCTTATAAGATTACATAATAGAACAAAAGTGTCAAGTAAGTCGAAAAAAAACTGCCATCTGAATGCTATCTTGCATGGAGTGCGCTGCATAAACCGTTACAGTTTGGTGAAGATAATGTATCGTAGGGTTATTAGTTAAAAAAAAACTTTATTTTACGTGAAATCAGAACATGATATCTCACCAGTCTTTAGTAACACAGTATTATCTCCAACTGCAGCAATAATAGAGAATATCTAATTTATAAGCACTCAGTGATAAAATTTTGAATTTTTTAGATTCTGAACAAATTTCGCGACAAATTTCTTGAAGAAATAGTTTTATCAAGGTTTTTGGATCAAAGGTCGTCTTGACAAGTGGCAGTTATGCAATATGGTAAAAACTGTAGAGTCTGCTTTACTCTCATACGGGTTACTAACTGCTCAGCCCGGGGGTCGTAATTAGGAGCCGGGAATCGATACCTGCCCCGGGCGGGCAAACTCCGTCGTAGTTTCATTCGCTGCCGGTAAGCAAGAAATACTACAAACTCACTTACGTATTATGAAGAGGAGAGATGTTTGTGTTGTACCCAATGGGCTCCGAAAGTATTGGACTGATTTTAACCATTTCTTCGCCATTTCTTTATCTAAACTATCACGACATAACCTAGGTCATAATATAAAATTGCAATAATGTTACCCAAAGTAGAAAGTAGAGACCCAATTTTTTTGACTATAACATTCATTACTTGGCGTGCGCTGTAAAAACTACATACATAAATATTTTGTACTACATGATTAAAGTACTCATTGTAACCTACAAAAAAGTGTACAAGGGATTATACCAAACTATCATAGTTAAGTAATAGCAGTTATTGTGTTCTAAAATAAAAGAAGCAAAATTGGGTTTCATCTCTTCACATGAGTAATGCAGTATGAATTATTATACAAATAAGCAGTTTTATCATCAATATTTAAATAGTGGTAAAATACTTTTTTATTCATTCCAATCGGAAAAAATTAAGGAGTACGTTTAAACGAAACCATTATTTTTAAACCAATTATAAAAACCAAAATACAATATTAAATGGCACACACCTCCCACAAAAAATATTCTTACGGGATGCTATAACTGGTAAATTATGAAAATTAAGCTTAATTTGCCAGTCTCCGCGAACAGCATGAGAATCTGTATGGTTCCGTTGTTCGCGGAGTATAGAAAATTGAGCTTAATTTTCATAATATACTAGCGTACCCAGCTCGCTTCGCCGGGCTCGATTTTGCTTTATTTTATTTAAACAATAAATCATACATCATCATTAAGTCTCATAATATATTAAATCATTTCTTTCTCTCCGTATTCATTCTCTTCTATTCTCTTCTCATGCGGGTGAAGATCATTATCTACACCCAACAATAAAATATCATCATAGTAAATCAAAGCTGTATTTGACAGTTCAAAAATAGGAGTGCTCCGATCGTCACCAAACTTTACAGGATTACTCGCCAGGTCAATCCGGAGATTCCCTGAAAGTTTCATTGAAATCGGTCCAGCCGTTTCGGAGCCTATACGGAACACACCCACACACTTTCTCTTTATATATATATAGATTATGGATTTACGCAAAGTGACGCCTGCTTCTATACAATATATAAATGGTAAAGTGCCAAAGATATTAATTAAAATTAAGAAACTCTTATTAGTAGTAGCAGAGATTTTAGTGAGCTGGTTCGTGAAAGTACTTTGGCCATACTTATTTCTGCCGCTATGCAGCATTGTTGCAATGCTGTGTTCCGGTTTGAACAGTGCGGTTGCTGGTGTAATTACAGGCACATGAGTGTTAATACCTTTATAACATGATCCCTAAAGTAATTTTAGACCTACCAATAAGTTTAAAGAATGTGTTAAAACACATTTATTACAGCGAGGATTCTATACAATTGATGAATTTCTTAATGACAAGGTTGCTTGGAAGCATCCGGCTCCGCTTTCATCTCTCACAAGATAGAAAAATGAATTTTAAAATGTAAAATGTGAATTGTTGATATTGGAAAAGAACAACTGCTGAGTTTCTTGCCGGCTTCTTCTCGGTAGAATCTGCCTTCCGAACCGGTGGTAGAGTCACTACACACAGACAGACTTGACGTTTCAAAAGTGCTTATATTAGGCCTACTTGGAATAAATTAATTTTAGAATTTTTGACTTACGCCTCAAAGGGCAGGATGTTGCAGGACGTGCTCCTTGCATACCCTGTGAAGTGTTGCTCTGTTTATAGATGATGGTTTTTCACTTACTATCAGGCCGGCAATCTGCTTGGTATGTCAATTATTACTTTAAAAAAAAATTAAAAAAATATATACCACAGAGTAGTATCTTTCATAGAGAGTAGAACATTGATCCCTGGAGCATCGGTAAGTGATGTGGTCTTATAAGCGAAAATTCATGAATTCTGAATTTTCTCTGGTTTCGTTTGGCTTCAAACGCTAGCCTTACTAAGAAAGATTAAATATTATAAATGTCATAACCCCTTACAAGTCAGCTCGTTACAATCTTAGACCGCAGCACCACTTACAACCAGGTGAGAGTAGAGTGGAATAAATAAAAACACTTAGCGGTTTCGCGGTGCTCTATTGCAGTTCCTTTGCATTTCCTTCCTACATAATTTCAATGATATTCGTATATAGAAGCCAGGCTTTTGACTACATTTTAATGAATTATTTTATAATTTATTATATTATTAATTATATTTAAAACCCGAATTTCAATATAGTGTACATTATTCTACTTGTCAAGCCCTTTTGTTTGATACACATATTGAAGGAGTTGTGAATAAAATATATATATAACCATTTTGTGGCGGCGGCCATCTTGGACCGATCATAAATAATCACACTAAGAACAATGCCGACTAATTCATCTTTCAAACAAAAAAAAAACACAAAATGAAAATCTGTTCATCACACAGACATGTCAAACATATAACAACCCATCGATTTTGCGCCATCAAAATAGATAAATTGAAAATATCATTAAAATACATTTTGTTTTTAGTTTTGACGTATTAATAATATGTTGCGGTATTTCGTGGAATTGTCTACGAGTGTTACAAGATGTGATGTAAATACGGAGGCGTGGAGTGGAGTGGAGTGAGCCCACTTGAACTGTCGCGGCGCTCTAATGGCCGCATCCATCAGAGGGAATAAGCCGCCGCAGAAATGACACCGTAATGGCCCACTCTGCTCTTGAATACATTATTATTATTCAGGTATTGGTAGAACTTTGTGTCGGACAAATTCTTGTTAATAATGCAAAGAAAATCTAGATTTAGTAATATCGTAAATCTAAATCAACCGTTTGTAAGTTTGGAACCTTCTTTTTGATGTAGAAGTACTACACCTGTATCAGAAGACTCCACTCTTCCATAAGGATATCCTAATAACTTATGTAAGTTGTATTAAACACACACTAAAGTTTGTTTGTTTGGGTGTGTGTTTGTGTGTGTGTGTGGGTGTGTGTGACGTGTGTGTATGATCATGTGTGATTTTATGGGTGAGTGTTGTGTGTTTTTGTATGCAAGGGTAAAATATCCGAATAACAGATATGTTTCAAATAACTTGTACGTTTAAAGGATATATGTTAATTGAGTGAAATATGTTATTGTGTTTAAAATTGATTGAAATGATACAGTTTATAATACGTTTGTTTTCGTAACGTACGATTTGTTTCAGTTTATAAAAATCTCGCTAAAATGCCACTCAATCATAAGAGATTTTTTTTTTAAATTACCCGTAGGTATGACCGAAACCTCTAAAAAATCTTTAGTATCAAAATTGCCATTTTCCATTAGTTTCAATACAGGCCAGTCTGGTGGGAATATCACCTTAAGAATGAACGCCTGCCGGTGATTCTCGAGGTATTCTCCTTTACATTGTTAAGGTATGTCTTTCTGATTATGTATCTCGTAAGGCGTAAATCTTAAAATCTTTTTCTTGTGTCAAACGTCACTTTTGCAAAAAAAAAGTGTCGTTTGACAGCAAAGATTACAATCTTTGCGAAATTTACGATACATTCCACTCCTAAAGATCCTTCGCAAGCTAGTCGTGAGATACGTAATCACCCTACTAGTCCTGTTGTTTGAAATTAAAATAAGCTGAACCCTGCCTAACTTAAACTTCTTCATCACTTAATTTTAATAAGACTGTCTGAACACTTTATCAAATAAAAAAAATTTACAACGGTGTTGTATTGAAGGAGATGGGGAGTTATATCGCAAACATCGGCTTTATATTTATATTAAGTAAGTGATAAGAAGAAGTAGAATTTTTTGCTTGAGCAGGCGCTCCCAGGTGCTTGAATAAGCGTAATTCACAATCTCCGCACAAACGCCTCGCAGTGAAACCTTAAGCCGAAATAATGCTCGGCGCCATCACGCGAAATAACAACTTCCACGGACTCGTGTCCCGTGTCCCTAACTAAGATTCTGGACTTCGTGTTACGAATGTTGATATAAAAATTTGTTGATCTGTTGTAGGGAGCAATTCGGTTGAACCCGAGTTTAACACATTGCCATCGCTGTCACCATTTGCTAGCTATCGTTCCACACAATAAGTACGGACATTTTTTAGTAGTATTATAGCTATTTGTGATAATACTCGTCCGGTGAAGTACTACCGGCATGCTTATTCCTGTCGCTAAGCAGCATTGTTACAGTGCCATGTTCGAACGTCGTGGTTGCCGCTGTAATAAAGGCTCGAGGCTCAACACTTACGCCTCAGATTGAAGGGCACAGTGTAGCTCTGTTTATAGGCTATGGTTTTATATTTACCATCAGACGGGAAATCTGCTCGTTCCATCAATTAAAAAACTTATGAGATATCTGAGCAGAATCAGTATAAAAATAGGCCTTTAAACAGGTCTGTTTATGTAGGCCTTCATACATATTTGTTTCCATTATTATAACGCGATAATGATAACTACATTCGTTAACTAAAAAACAAAGCTAGGAGTGTTCGTAACCATCGAATGTCTTATAATTTAAACTATAAAATTCAAATTCAAATTCAAAAATGTTTTACTCATGTAGACCTTATGACCTTATCACAGGCGCTTATGAGGCGTTCATACATTTAACATGTTAACACTAATGTTAGCTGATGATGATAACAGTATTAGTTAACTTAAAACTAAAGCTAGTAGGTTTCAAACCGTGCCCTGGTCTACGGAGCCCACAACATACTAAGCCACGTTTTTTTTTGTTATCACCATATCATATAAATGTGCAAATGACAGCTGAACTTACCTGAATTTTGGTCGGAGATTACCCGACTAGTTTCGAATCCATTCGGGGCTCCAGAAGCATCCAGAAGTAAGTTTTCTCGAGAAACGCCCTGACGAACTCACTTGAGTATTTGTCAGGCAATACCTGACAAAAGTTCATATGAGTTCAGCCGTTAGTAACATATTTGAATTTGAATTATTATGTTTTGTTGCGGCAATCCATTTTATAAGTACCAGTAGTAGGGGTGCTAAGCAAAGACTTTCCACTCCTGAAGACAAATAGGGGCCATTTTTATTTTCTTATGCAAATGGGGATAGCAAAGCCGCGGTTAATATTGTCGTAGCCGCGCCGCTTGGCCGACATACCGCCGTTTATTGGACAGCTGCGCCAGATACCGACGCTTTCCTATTACTATTGCAAAATGTACAACAAGTTACATGTGTTAAATTGACCTCCCAGCGAAGTGGTGAACGTTATGGTAAAGAAAAAGTGTGTGCGTGTAGCATTAACGCGCGTTCGAAGTAAAACTTTGATTATTATTTATTGATGTAAGAGTAAAATTTTCCTGGGACTCCGCCAATTTATTTAATAAGCAAGCCGCTCCGCTTTCATCTCACACAAGATGATATTGGAAAAGAGCAACTGCTGAGTTTCTAGCCGGCTCTTCTCGGTAGAATCTGCTTACCGAACCGGTCGTAAAGTCACTACAAGCAGACATACTTGACGTTTCAAAAGTGCTTAAACTAGGCTTATTTGAAATAAATGCATTTTGAATTTTGATTTTTGAAGTAAAACTTCTTTAGGCGCGACTAGGGAGTTACACAGATCTTTTTCCTGGCGGAAGTAACGCTTACGACAGACGTGTAGTACGTTGTAGTTTCTGCTATTTAGAAATAATAATTTGGATTGGTCGTAAGTAAATGTCCTATACTCCACGCCGCTTGACTTATACGCCAGCTAGTGGCAAATATCATAATCCATTCGGAATATTTATTTCCAATATTTTCAAACAAATCAATTGTGAATAGCAAAGTGAATAAAGATTCAAAAGTTTAAAAAAAAAAATTTAAATTGCAAAGTTTTTTGAAAATCTCTAAATATACTTGTTTATTTTTTACAGTAGTAAATATATTACACGAGTAATTACTATTGTAATAAATATGTTATTTATAAATTTTCTGACGATTGCGACATTCCATAATATTCAATGGCAAGGTTATATTGACATGTGCTGATCTAACCTTCAATATTCTACTCTCAATTGTTCTATTTAAAAAATGAATATATTGATAATATGTGAAAGTGATATCAATGAATTTTAAATAGAATATAAAATGAAATAGTGAATATTAAATGAAATGGCGAAGTCCCAGGAATATTTTACTGTTTCATCAATAAATAATAATAAAAGTTTTACTTCAATCGCGCGTACAGGTTACACGCACACACTTTTTTTGTTATTACCGTCGCACATTGTCATTTAAAACTATTTAAGTAGCAACCTAGCAAAACACCAAGCAATAATTTTACCAAAGTTTTTTTTCGTTGACGCAGTCCGTAAAACTATCTAACAATTCTGTGCCTGACCCGGAAAGCTATCCCAGAACCTTATGATCCACTAGCCCGTTGTTCGGTGAAAATCTATATAAGGATTATCTGGCGTATTCCTCGTGTAGATGTCTCATTATAATATACAACATTAAGCGGATATCTCATCCAGCTATTCAATGGTATTACGAATTTGTATCACGAATTATATATTATCAAGCCATTGCGGAACTTCATATAGTCGTGTTATATGATATCCTAATTCCCTATCTCCGTGATATGTTAAGTTCATTGACCCCGCTTCCTGGGGATTGCGACATCTTCCTCAATAATTTAAACGTAACACGGTTCTAGGATTAATAGTCCATTGAGGGCTTTATTCACCTATATACGTGTACGGAATAAGCGCAAATATTAATCTGATGTAGTCGGGATTAAGGAATTAAACTATATGTTACAGTAAATTTATAAAGTGGGTAAATAATTCAAATGTCAAATTAAAAAAAAAAATGGTTATCTGTAAAGTCGGCTTACTGATGATAGTCGAACGTGACAACGTCGTAAGAAAAAACTGATGGAATTGTTGCATTGTTCAAAAGAAAATTTTAATTTTATTTGCTTGATAGATATTATCGTTGCTATAAACAAATGACACCACATTCACTTTTCACTGCACTTCATCCTTGCCGAAACATGTAAATGTATTATTGTATAGAAGCTGTCCACGCGGACGCATCGCTCACTCAAGTAGGAGAGAGACAGATGTCGCACGCGGAGGCCGACTGTGCCTCTTTGTCGCTCGTTCCGCGCTCTCGCTTGCACTTCAAGCCTTGAATGGAACGCCTCAGAGCGAGGTAACGTCGCATACGTCATGTTTGCGTGCAGCCGGCTCCATCGAATTATAAGACGTTGTCACGTCAAAATTGTTTTATTCATGTAGCCCTTATCACAGGCACTTATGAAGCGTTCATACATTTAACATGTTACACTAATGTTAGTGATGGTGATAACTGCATTCGTTAACTTAAAACTAAAGCTAGGAGGGTTCCAAACGCGCCTTAAGAACAAACTTAGCCAGGTTTTTTTTGTTATCTCACAGTATAGCTAATGTTGAGCTATGAAGTTAGAGCAATTCATACCCAAGCTTTTTTATCATACATGTAATCCTTAATATTATAATAGGATTTTTCTATAAGCTTACGTTTAAATAAACTTTGAACTTATTGAGCGACATCTCAAGGATTTCATCCACGCGACATCGTCCCGGAACGCTAAATCGCTTAGCGGCAGGTCTTTGTTGGTAGGCTAGTAGCCTAGCCACGGTCTCCGACCAGAACAGACCAGAGAAAACTGAAATTTGATATTGCAAACTTAGCCGCTTCACAACCAGCCAAAGAGGTCGTCAAAAAACTTCTTATAAGTTTCCTATTAAGTTTGACAGTGTACACTTTCAATTGTCAAAATCTGCTGGCTCTTTCCGGTGATGTAAATGATTCAATTGTACCAAAATCACAAATTTTAATGTTTAGTGAAACTTGGTGGTCCGATAATGAGATAACTATATAATCCGTTATAATAAAACTTTTAATGTATTAAATGCTGCTTTACAAATTCAAATTCAAATTCAAATTCATTTATTGCATATTACAGGTCAGGTTGGATAGAATTATAAGTATGAAGTCCCAATGTATATGTAATTTCTATTGTTAGTGTCGTTTTCTCTACACACGTAGAATAAGGCGTAAGATAATTTTTTTTAAAGGATATTTACCTTGTAACGCCAAAAAAGTTTAACTTCTAAAGCGTGTACATAAGTACATACACGTTTTTTTTATTTGTTCTCGCAATTTTATATAACTTAGCTTAATAATTTATTTCGTTTGTCTCGTTAAAATTCATAGTTAAGAAGTAAGTGTTTGCACACCAAGGAGGTGGAATGTTTTTGATGGTTTGATGTATACCAAGTAGTGTTGGATTACAAATTACCACATATTAACTCGTATGTAACCATATTCGAGCAAATAAAACCATTTATTTATTTATTACCTAGTGCCTAGTTGGTCAAAGAAAAAGTTGCACGTGGCCAAACTCGCGGGGACCTTAAGTAACCAGGTTATACAGGTATATTGTTATGCACATCTATGGCACAGTGCAATGCGCAACATTTTTACGTCTGCTTTCAGGATCTAGTAATAAGGGGCACTTTCCGATGTACGTAGCCATATCTTACACGTGTGCTTTGAAGCGAATATGAGAAGCTATATATCTGAAAGCGCTTTGTAAATCTAGGAAGATTATGTTGCTGGTGATTTTTTTATATATATACAAAGAAGAATAAAAATATATTACGACAATACATCGCCATCTAGCCCCAAAGTCAGCGTTGCTGGTTTTATGGGTAGGTACTAAGATAACTGATATATTTTTATGAATTGTATTTTAACCTTTAGTAAAAATGCTGGAGTGTTTTAATCCTATTAACTTAAAAGTTTTTATATTTGAAATTAATATCTTCGGGCACGTTTAAAGCTTCGGCTTATACTTAGTCCGGTGAAATGAAATTTCCAACATGGCCGGCCGAATATTCCGGAGCGCCGCATAGCTAACAGATTAAAATTTCATTCTTAGCATATTTTATTAAACTTTTCTTAGTGGCAACAGAATATCTATATAAACTTAAAACTTTTGTTATTCAAATCGGTCCATGATTTTTTGAATACATACGTATTTTAAGGGTTGTGTACCCGAAGCGTAATAAGAGACTCTATTACTAATACTCTGCTGTTCGTCTGTCTGTCTGTCCGTTCGTCGCCAGGCTGTATCTCATGAACCGTAAAAGTTAGACAGTTGACATTTTTTACAGATGATGTATTTCTATGGCTGCTATAACAAGCAAAAACAGAGCTCTAAAAACAGACCACAATACAACAACATAAATATTTAAGGGGATTTTTCTACAACAATCATAATTTTATTGCCGTTATTATAGATCGCCATGAATCGCCATGTCCAAGGTACGGAACACTTCGTGCGCAAGTAAGACTCGCACTAGGCCATTTTTTAGTATTATGCTGCAGGATACACTTTTTAAGAATGTTCCAAAATAAAAACCTTCCTTGTTTTAGGTATTTTACATTTTTAGGTCACAATTTTCAGATGGCCTTGGGCGCCGTAATCATCTTATTAAATAGACGTCTGAATAATTTTAATTTAATGAAAGGCGGATAGTTTATTATCAATTAAATGGAAAAAGTTTAGTTTCAATTTATATAAGACAGAATTATCTGCAATTAAATAGGAATCCAACTTAATTAAAATCTTGAATTATCTCCCATTCTTTATTTCTGTCGAATACTAAAAATTATCGGTGATCTAGTCTCGTTTACAAAGCTCTGTTCATCCGACACGAAAACTATCAGTAAAGCTGGCTATATGAGCCCAATATACCTCTTTAGATTCAGCTTCCCACTTTTTTTTATCTTCTTCACCATACTGAAAATCTGGTCGTAGCCAGTATTATAACAGCAAGAACTGCTGGGAGTTGTACGAGCTCTGGAACATCCAGTTCGTACACTGTCGATCACAAGACTGACGATACGATAGACAGCTAAGCGCTCTGCTGGGTATCTCTGACAATTAGGTACGAGTGCATCTATTAAATAGGTACTTAAAAATTTAGACCTTCAAAATTCGTAAAAGCATGGTTTATTTATATAAATTTGGTACCTATTTTTATGTTTTATATTATAATGTTATGTTTCTTTGTTTTTCATTTATATTGTTTTTTTTATTACATACTTTATATCTTACACCTTAATAGTTTTTTTTATTATTATTGTTGCTATTTTTACTTGAAATGTCCTCTTTATCTACGCACAATATATATAACAGTGTCCACTTTACCAAATGTTAGACTGGTAGCAAATACCTTCAGACATTAATGTTTGCCTATGAACATGTTTCTTTTCGATGTTGTTATGCAATAAATTAATTATTAATACAAACAAAACAAAAATCTAACATATTGTTACTTTTGCTCAGTTTGTGTTAGAAGAGTCAAGTGGAGTCTTCAGAAAGTTTTAGAAATTTCGACGCACAACAAGCGACGTGCTTACGTGCGGAAACTGCCCAGAGAGAAAGTGAAAGAGATCACCATCACCCTAATAGAAAACACTTCATAAGCGCCTGTGACTGGCCTACATGCATAAAGAATTTATCAATTTTGTATTTATAGCCCCGCGACGCAGAGTCGTAGTAGTAAGATATAAACACGTCGTTGGAATAACAAATACGAACGTTTCAACTTCACAATAAGTATACGGTTGAAGCGCGAGGAGAAAAGTTTGTACAGTCAGCAGATAATTATAACTTTCAACAACTATTTAAGAAAATTAACCGGAAAGTACTATAAAATTTGACAGATTTGAATTGATGCGTAAATAAGTTAAACCTATTTTTTTAAAATCTCATTTTTATGTATCCTAGCCACCTTAGCCTATTTTTTATTCTATAAAGAACATTCAAGAATATTCAACAACAGGTAGACCCGCTATGAAATCAATAACAATTGCTACCAAAATGCTACCAGCTAAACTCTCTTGAAGGTTGATAAATAAATGAATGAATATACTCTAAGCGTACGCAACATAGAAAACCAAACAAAAAAAAATCAAATGCAAAGTTTAATTTTCATGAATTTCTTTTAGATTTCACAACCCCAGCAGTTTTGCAATGAAGTAAAAAATTCTTCTAGCACCCATAAAACAATCCTAATATTCGATTATGAAAATACCTAATATTATATCAAAAAGGGAGTTTTTAACCCGAAATCTAATCGCATGGCAATCGAAATCGCATTAACACGTGTACGTAAAAAAGTGTGGGTGAAATTATTGTTTTAAATAATATTTAAAAGATAATATTATCTAGGATCATTCACTTCATGCTATACCATAATAATCAGTGACCTGAAATCATTGTTAAACTTAAATGTAAACATGATATTATAGTGGTCACCACGTATTTTTTTATACAAACATTGGACAGTAATTTCGATAAAAGTTTTGATGGTGAAGGAACATCATAAGGATGCCTGATAGTTCCCCATAATGTTTTCAAGAACATATATAATGTGGTGATGACAAATAAGAAAACAGTTGTCACTCCGATGCGCAACAACTGTTCAGCAGATAACACTCGCGAGATGGCAAAATTAGATACGTCTACCGAAGGCAGATGGTTATACCGACTCATTACCAATATTGAACGATGGACCAGGAGAAAGCATGGCCGATTATCTAATCGATTGACGCAGTGCCTCACGGGGATGGCGTGTTTATGGACTAAGGTAGTCCATGCATTAGGAAAAGAGAATCAAGCAGATGTACGTACTGCAACGAAACAGACAATGCAATGCAAACTTTGCCCTGTAGACGGTTGATGACGTTGATGATGATGAATACACCCCATCGCTTCTATACGCTCTTTCCAACAGCGTTGTGTTACGTGTGTCCTGCAGACCGTACCTCATATAGAGCTCAAGACTCCAATCGATTCGTATGTAACATTGGATTACTCGAGATCTTGAACTATTGATGTTATTTACATACCTACGAGTATATAACATAACCTATCCTATCTACATCTTTGAGGGTGGTGGGTACTAGAAGCGACAGCGTATAATAAATTACTACCGTGTTAACTTAAATTCATATTTTATTGGTTTAATGTGTCTAATATGTAAGCGTTGATAGCCTAGTAGTTAGGACTTGGGCTAACATCATCAACAGTGTTTATAATATATATCATTTCATTCAAATCCGTTCAGCCGTTTTTGCGTGATTGAGTAATTAACATCCATACTTTCACATTTATAATATTAGTAGGATAAGTATATGTATTATACCTTAAGAAAAACTTTTTCCTTACTTTCTTCCTTAAACCCTAACCTAATTACTTAAAAAAGATAGGTACTTGTTATTTAGGCAGATGGACGCAAAAAATATAATATTTCCATTATAATCTGACAAGACTATAATAAATAACTAGTAAATAAAAAATTTAAACACATCGTTCAACAAAGAATTAAGAAAAATAAAACTACCCTATTTTTTAATGTATGTTTTAAATAATATAAAAAATATAAAATAAAACTACCCTTTTTTTTATGTATGTTTTAAATAATATAAAAAATATGTAGGTAGGTAGGTAGGTAAAACTGTTGGAACTTCAAAAATACACCATTTCCTAATTTGTTATTAATTGGATATTATTATTAGTAGACTGGATTTTTTCTTAGCTTGTTTTTTAACGTTAAAAGTGAATCGAAATTCAGTTCAGGATAAGATGAAACGAAAATGGAGAAAGGACTCACCTGCCGCAGCTCACAAAAGTTCTTCTTTGTCACTTTCCTTTACACGTGGAGACACAAAATATCACCTCTAAACTTGACCTGGAACTCGTTTGACATCAATTGAATAGGTATCCTTAAGCTATTTTAGAGTTTATTTATGAATGATTAGTTCGGATTACACTTCGATTTTTGATCTTGAAATCGTGCATTCAACATGAATGCACGATTTCAAGATCAAAAACGTCTTTCACTTGTTTTAAATGGAGACTAGGTTAGAAAAAATTATTGAGTCGTTAATTGAATGAGGGTATGATTAAATGTATAGGAGTGAACAGGAGCGAATGTTAATTTGAGAGAATACAGATTCACAGCGACAGAAACGTCAGACGTCAAATGTCTATTAATTATTTATCTACCTTAATATAAGCGTTTAAGATCCACCAATTAAATTAACAAATTGTTTAACAAAGAATTATGAAAAATAAAACTACCCCAATATATTATATCACAATTCCGTCTTCATCGTGAGTTTCACAGTTTATAAATGTAACCAATATTTCATGGAGCACTGGCGCAAATGAGTGATACTTTATACACTACACGGTCTGCTGATGCTTGACGTTTCAAAAGTGCTTGTATTAGGCCTACTTGAAATAAATGAATTTTGATTTTTTTTTTGAATTTTTTGAATTTTGATGCGAACTATAGGCGCCGCCACATCGGCCTCGGCTTCTCTGACGAGCGCCTGACACTTTATTCCTACTCCGTGGCCAACCGTCACGCGACATGCAACACACAGACGAAAAAGTTTGAGACGATGTAATAAAAGTTTACCTAAAATAATTGTTTTCCTTGGTTTTTTGAAGTACCGAATGAGCGCCCCCCGCGGTGTACCTCTGTGCATTATACGGCGCCTCAGCCTCCCAGGTTGGGAAGCCCTGCACTATACTATTATAATTTCAATGTTTTGTTTAATGTTTATTATTATCCATAATTAATATAGTTCCATCGAGTTAGTGTAAATGGTCCTACCTTACTTATCACATGTTAAATTAAATAAACAGAAATAAATAAATAGGTAACGTCCACCGCAAGCAGCAGAAACGAAATATCAGACCGCAATACAATATGGTACAATACGGTACAATATACCCGTTCCATACGTATACGTTGTTTAATGTTAGGTAAGAGAGACAAGGCGTTTGTATTTCTAAGTTTATTTATCGGACCCTAATAAATTTAATTTAATTCCTTATTTACAAGACCAGTTTTTGGCAGCGTTCCTCATACAATCTTATAAACGTTTTTTACGAATTCCTAGAAAACGGTTTATTTTCCTGGGATAAAAAGTAGCCTTTGTTACTAACTAACTCAAACTAAAATAAAAAGGGCACCGATTAGGTAAGATATTGGTTATATATGGATAAAAACCTGCCTGGTGCCGCTTTAAAACAGGTAAAGAAGTAAATTGCATAGTTTTTGAAGCAAAACTTCTTTTGCCGTGACTACGGAGTAACTCAGATTTTTTTTCGTTGGAAGTAACGCTTACGGCAGACGTCTGTGCAGTTTCCGCTATTTAAAAATAGTAATTTGAATTGGTAGTAACTCTTAACTCATATATTTAAGAGTTACTTGACTTACGCCAGCTAGAGGCAAATATCATAATTAATTAGGATTATTCATTTCCAATATTTTCAAACGGATCAATTGTGAATAGCAAAGTAAATAATAATTCAACAATTTTATGTATTTACTTCTATAAAATTTTTTAATCACGCGTAAAGGTTACATCCACACACTTTTTTTTGGCTTATCTATAGGTATCTATACTAATATATAAATCTATAGAGTTTTTACGGTTGTTCCGTTAAAACTATTAAACTATCCATCCGATTGAATTGAAATGTTGCATCCACGTAGAGGATACATTGACTAAATAGATAGGCCAGCTTTTTTATAAGTGTTAAATCTCCGAAGTGTATAGCGGCGACGTTAATGATTAGAAAAAATCATAATAAACTAAATTTTGAATTTTAACTCTTTTAGACAGAATTTTTGGACTATATTACGAGCAAACAAGAATGTATTAGAAATAGAATGTAATAAGCTAATAAAAAAAAAAAAAAATTTATACTAAAATTCCCACAGACTTAAAATTTAATAAAAGTTTCATGTTTGTTAAATTACCTTAATTTAACAATTACTATCAGATTTCGAAAAATTTTAGCACTAGAAGAGATTGTGGGGGCGTTAAAATTATGTATATAAATATAATTGTTGAAACATCCTAAAGGTCTTTTTATAGTAATAAATGATGGACCAGGCTGTGGTAACCTAATGGTTAGTGAACAACCATAATTTGTTACATAAGCAGAGGAACACTTTGAATGCCATGCAAGGAACACATCCTATGAAATGACACCCTTCGGACTGGAACGCAGCTTAGCAGCTTAGTAAGCTTATGTAAGATTTGCAGTCAATTATTGCAACTATCTATAATTTCCAAATAATACTGGTTGCCTCTGGAAGTAGGAGGGACATATTTAGTGCTAAAACACATATCTACGTATATATATATAAATGTTATGTTGGTTTGTGTACGCTTCAAAAACTCAAAAAGTTCTGCAATGATCGGGCTGAAATTTTAGCATGATATATTATAATACGCATCAAGGATTGTTTTTATCTATTTTTCATAATTATTCAATCACAATGTGCCACAGCGAAGCGTGGCAGGGTACAACTAGTTTTATATAATTTTATGGACCAAGTGGTGACGGCGACGGCAGATCAGAGTCCAGTTGTCATCACCTCTCCATTTCCTAAGAGATGGGCAGCAGCGTTCTCTGTGCTATAACTACCATCTACTGCGGTCACCAACCCGTCTGCCCATGGTGATTATGGGAAAACCCTGCCGTTGGAAGAGGCCTTTAGTCCAGCAGTGGACTGTTATAGACTATTCAACATCAAAGACATAGTTGCCTGAAAGAAGTTAATAAAAATACCAGACAACTGTTGACTTTTTTAGAGTTCCTGATTTTCTCGGGCGTTATAAAATTAACTTAAAAGTTATGAAAGTATAATTACATAAGATTAGTAAGTAATAATAGATCACGTCTTCGACAGCATGGTGACACTACAAGCATGAGGCGCGGAGCGAGCAGAAATGTTCGTGGCCTACGACGCGGTACGATATTTGCATTACGAGAGCTACGAAACAGGCGCATTATAGATACGTTCAGACTCTTCTACTTATCCCTCGGAGCAAATATTAAAAATGCTCCACACTAAAAGCAAATGCATTTCTCATATGCACTTTTCATATTTCATAGCAGCTATTTTGAATCCAAGTGACGACGCGTGTTAAGGTGAGTTTCCTAAAATAAGATTTAAACTTCAAAGAACATATTATACTCATAGCTTCTGCCCGCGACTTTATCTGCGTGGACTTCAGAATTGGGGCTAAAGCTCGATAACAATTTTTAATCCTACCACGGGAACTATTTTAGAGATCGGTATAGAGAATACATGTCCTTTTCCATAGCATACCAAATATCAAAGCTGTCTGCCCGCGCATTAGCTCGTAAACAATGTTCACTTTTCCCTCGGGAGCTACTTAAGAAATACGAGATAAAAGATGACCTATGTTCTTTTTCATGTCAAAGGCTTCATGCGTGCCAAATTTCATCCAAATCCGTTAAGCCGTTTTTGCGTGATAGAAGTAGTAGATAGAGAGAAACAACACTTTCACATTTATTATATTAGTAGGATAGTAGGACAGTATTAGTTTGATAGTAGGACAGTAGCATTAAATCCATTCAGTTCCTGACTATTGAGGAAAACGTTTTTCTGTTTTTTTTGTTGACAAATAAATCGAAAGGGGTGGAAGACTTATACAGGTGTAGAGAGGCCATGGATAGAGAAAGTTGAAAAGGGCTACACCGACAAGAGCTTAGGTCAAGTTAATGTAGAAGAAGAAGACGTTATTCAAAGCGAAAACAGATGTGATGTTCTTAACCATATTTCTTATTCACTCATTATTCTTAGAACAAATGGTGGTAAGGATGTGTTATGACAAGAATATAATGGCGAACGGGATACAGATACAAGTGATTTGTAGGTTTTTAAGACGTTTTCAGATATAAAAGTTCTGCATCGATGTTCTATTGATGAACACTCTGCCTATCTCGAGGTTCTAGTTTCGATCTGTGGATCTACCTTTGAATAGAACTATGGCAGTAAGGGAATAGAAAATACACCGTAAATACTTATGCACTATGATATCCATTTCAGAGGAAATTAACCACTGTAGTCAAAATCGGTCAGGGAGACTGTTTTTTTTGTTTGTTTAAATCTAAAGTTTATTTATTAATGTACCTAGAAAGAAAACTGTTAATAATTACTAATAAATAAGATATACTTAGGAAAGCTTATCTCTAAAAGAGATCTCTTTCAGCACCCTTTGATGTAAGTAAATTTATTTTATAAAGTGATATAGGTCACAAGCGGGCAAACTAAAATGAATTATATGTACTAAATATACACAATATATCTACATAATATCAAGACTAAATTTAAATTTAAATTTAAATATAAAAATAAAATTTAATTTAATTTTTTAATTTAATTCTTAATTTAATATGAATTTTAGTTCTATTTATATTTTTAACATTATTAATTAGTAAAATATTTTTATACATTTATTTTGTAATGCAGTTATATATAAAATGTAATTAATTTTGAGATTATTTGTAAACGTTGTGAAAACCTGTAATAAGCTGAACATTCACTTAGCTCGCAACGTAAAAACTTGGACAAGAAATAATGTATTAGCGGTTGGTTTTCCTAAATAAATAAATAAATAAATAAGACTACAAACGACTCGAGGATGATGGTATGACTATAGTACGGTGGTCGATGGGGCGTGCGCTGGTGTGGGATGCGACCTGCATTGATACGTTGGCAGCTTCTCACTTGCTGAGTTCGTCCCAAAAAGCGGCAGCAGCTGCCGAATCTGCTCAAATGCTTAAGCGCCGTAAACACTCCGTTATTTGTAATGACTACGTTTTTGCGGCCTTGCGTTTGAGACCTTGGGCCCATGTTCTTCGGACACGAAAAAAACGAAGCAGCAGTTCGGGGTATATTATGTGGAATAAAGTAGGTATATAAGTGGTAGTCGCCCAGTGCGTAGGACTTAGACTTCTTCGGGTAGCAGAGTTCAAAACCCAGTGCTCACCTCTAACTTAGTTAGTTATGTGCTTTTTGAGCAATTAAAATATCAGTTGCTTCAACACTAAAAGATAACTGAGAGTTCTCTATAATGTTCTCAAAGGCGTGTGAAGTGTACCAATTCACACTGGGCCAGGGTGGTGGACTACGGCCTTAACCCCTACGCATGGTGGGAGGAATCCCGTGTCGGCCGGTAATGGATATAATGATGATGGTGAAGTATTTACATTAACCTACAGACAATGCACTCCTTTTTCAGAAGGCGTAAAAACCGTGTAACATATTCGAAATTTCAGAGCTCCACGTTTCGAAACCGGAATCGATGCTATGCATAGAATGTTGGAAATGAAAGCTCCCAAGTTATATTGGCTAAATTAACGAGAAACGCTTGGAATGCATTCGATTTCGACTGCCCGACGCCCGCGCCTTTGTCAAACTACTCGGGTATTATTAAAGACTGCTTTAATGACGTACGATTCGTTTAAACCTATTCAACTGGAAACTTAGGTTGTATACGATGTTTGACTACAGAGTTAATTCAATAACAATTTGGCAATATGATGAGTTAATTCAATAACAATTTGATCCATTTAAAATTAAGCAATAATGTGTATCATAAATTATAATTGTGTTATGCATAGCGCCTGTATATATAATTTAAGAAACACAGCGGATTGTTATTGCTATTAAGTTTTGTAAGGCGCCAATGTTTACATTTAGGTATTTCTGGTAAAGTTTTGTAAAGTTTACTTTACCTCGTCAGCTTTGAGCTGGCACATTAACTTAGAAAAGGATATAGATTACAAAATTGACTAAGAAAATAGGTTTACAAATAATTCTAAATTCCAATAAAGTACTTATTTCATTTTACTATTGTTTGCATTTTGTAGGAATTCTATGAAGCTCTTAGAAATGAAGGTATAAAAGATAACTTATCGTTCGATCTCTCTTTCATTTCACGGACCGACGGTAAAACGTTAACGTTCAATTAACAGAACGGTAAACACTTAATGAAAGCTATAATTTCAAAACGATTTAACTCGACTCTGATTTATCTGATTCCACGTAATGTGAGCGAGTTACTGCTGGGCAAAAGTGAATATTTTTTAATTCAACTTGGGAACTGCCCCCTCGGGGGAGTCGACAGTCAATTAAGATGTCCCTCGATAAGATGCCTTTCTCTAAGAGCTGGTAAACAATACTTAGAAGTGTTTAATATAATAGTTATACTTAGGTACATATGCTATAGCGGACTTTTTTGTAAGCCTTATCAACCTCTCCAACTTTCTATAAAACTCAATCATATATCTCTCATCGTTAAGCAGCGTCCGTGAGAAACTAACGAATTGATGAAGATCTCTCTATTGTTAATGATTTAAATTTACACTCGATTTTTTTACGTAGGTCTAGGTTTTTCTTTATAGGAGCATAAATGAATCTGTATAACTGTAATCTGTGTGAAAGCCAGAAATTTCAGAACAGAGATACTACACAAGCTAATATTCGTACTTTTTAAGTGTGTACGCTGAACGCTATTACGTTCAATATAACATAAACTGCAATGTACTAGAATGGTTAAAATAACAGTATTATGGTGGGAAATGCTCGCTAAATAGTATATATCGAATTTTTGTATTAGTATAAAATACTTTAAAAACCCGTTATCAATCTCTCAGCCTAGCCATTACGACAACCAAAATACTTAATGGAAAACTTTCACAATTTATTTCGAATTAAAAAACGTTACCTCTTTCTAATGGACAAATGACTTTTTCGACCTTTCCGTTCAAGCGGTACAGTTTTAAGCCTTCTTGCTTTTTTCCATGTGGAAATCATAAATGATTGGGTTACTATCGGCCTTAGAAATGGAGGACCACAGAATTTCGTATTAAAAGCTGTGTATTACTAATTGTAAGGGTTTATTCCTTATTAATGTTGTAAATGCGAACGTGCATTTACACGTACGTATAAAGTAGATATAATTATAAGCGAGAGTGTTAAAATTCCCTCTGGCTATACTGGATTCCTTGATCCTGATTCTGATTTATTTTTGTAAGATTCCTATAGGATTATTACTACTATAGGAACTAAAGTATCTTCATTTCATTATCTTTTTACGTTTAAATGGCTAAAAAGGTTCTAATATGGAATCAAAAATATCCTGACAATTACAGAATATTTTTATTGCAATATACCTACTTATATATTTAATAAAAGTATTACTTCATAAACTTAAGATTTTAAACTAAGATTTTCGTGGTTTATCAACATTTCTTTAATATGGTTCAATGGTTACATTTGAGTATCACGATAATATTATGGCATGGATCGCGGTCAAGACGGGACTGACGACGACGGGTGCAATATACTACTCCATAAAATAAGTAATTCATTTAAAGGAAATTGTATACAATTTTACAATAAATTACAAATTGATATAGTGGAGATGTCTCTGAAAAATTTCAAAGTTTGTATTAAACGTAAGCTTATAGAAAAGTCCTATTATAGTATTAAGGACTACGTCAACGATAAAAATGCTTGGGTGTAAATTTTTGCTCTAACCAGGTTGCTTAATAGGTTTGGTTCTTTAATAGTTTTTAAAGGACAATGTGAGATGGTGATAACAAAAAAAAAATAACAACCGGCTAAGTTTGTTTAGTAGCTTTAGTTTTAAGTCGACGAATTTATTTATCGCCATCAACACACTCCTATATCATATTTTACATGTAATTTACGCATCAAAAGTGCCATCTATGTGCCTATTTGAATAAAGAAATATTTGACTTTCACTTTGACTTTGAAAAACTTTCATTAACTGCATAAACTTTCTAAATTACGATATATATTATGGACACCTCTATTATAACTTCCAGACAAAATAAAAAAGTAAAAATCACCATCAGCCTTATAAAAACCTTTTCAATTTCCATTCCCCACACAGAATCACCTGAATCGATTTGCAAAAAATGTTAACCATTTTCAGAGAATCTCATTTTAACTTCGAGCATATGCGAGCGACATATCATTCGACATAAAATCGCTGTATGCCGTACACTATTGTATGACAAAATATGAAAAATAACGTCGTGCCAAATATTATATTATTGAAACAATGTCAATCCAAACTTTACATTTTTTTTAATTTGACAGCCAAATGGGTCCAAGTCCGTTGGTTCGAATCCCACAGCTGGAAAATGTTTGTGTGATGAACATGAATGTTTTTCAGTGTCTGGGAGTTCATAAAATATTTATTAGCTATCTTAATACCCATATCACAAGCTATGCTTACTCAAGGAACCTACATAAGTATATGATGAATTTTGGATTATTCTCTTATTGAAATAAAACTCAAGATGTATTAATAAAGAAACTTAGTAACTTCTCATTTAAAGGTGATTTACAAAGATTAAGAAATAACCCATCATTACTAAAAAATATAACTCTACATTTATAATTATACTACGACGATAAAAATCTTTGTAGACGAATATTTGTAGTTAAAAATCTATAAATTAAAAAGGTCACGATACAAAAATATAACTTTTATATGTTGTTAGTTAGCATTATAATAAAATCCTGCTGAACCATTTTGAAGTTAGAGTAGCGACAAGTTGCCAGAAATAAAAACCTACAAGAAGAAAGACAAGAAGGAAGAAAAAATGTAGGTTTATCGTGTTACAATGTCATTTTAACCGCACGGACAGATGAAAATCCTCGAATAAAAGTCCATCGTGTGTAGCTACGCTTATTTTATCTCAATTTTATTATAGCAACACGTGGCTGAATGCGGGTCGACGGGACCTGTGATGGATTACCATGGCGGCCGATAATTACGATATCGGCACCATTGGCGCACACCTTGGTTGGAAATTTTAGTTCAAAATGTGCCTTGCTCTATAAGAAATTTAATTTTACATAAATTTAAGGCCCTGCCCGATTGACTTTAAAAATAATTAATTTCTAGAATTTACTGAGAATGGTTACAGACAAGATATAGGTTCTATAACTCCATGCCACGATCAGGATAAACTAACGGCCACTATAAAATTTTCTAATTGATCTGTTGTTTTCTGAGATTTTACGCATCCAAACGTACATATAATCTCTTTTGATTTTGATGATGAACTTTGATAAATCTTTGTCCAATTCATAAGCTATTTGTAAACTTACAGTCTCTGTGTTTTTATTTCTAAATTGTTAATAACTTAAGTAGGATTGCGGATTGGTGAACTCCACACCAATTGAAAACATTATGTAGAACACTTAGGCATGCAGGTTTTCCTTTACTGTTGAAACTAGTGATATTTTAATTGCTTAAAACACACGTAGCTTAGAAAAGTAAAAGGTGCGTGCTGGGATTCGAACTCGCACCCTCTAAAGTAAAGTCGAAGTCCTACCTACTGGGCTACCCGCGCTTCAATTTAAATAATCATCCTATTAAAATATTTTGCACTGAGACCGTGGACGAGTATGGGAGAAGGTGATTCATCACCCGGCGTGTCATGACGGCTACATTTTTAATAACAAAAGCCTATCTTATAAAAGAGAACGTTAAATAGAAAACACTATGGGAAAACCCCATTGTATTTCATGTTTAAACTATAAATTTCCACTGGAATACGTAGATATAAGTACAAGACACAATTAGATATTTTTAACACATGTCGGTCGGGAATCGGTTTTAATTACCCCAAGCCAAGCCAGAACCAATTTAAATTTTTAACATGGCGATGTTATGAGACGATCGCGTGGAAGAAAGCTATCCTGAACCATTGCTTAAATTTTCCTAAAATCTATATTCTCTTTGCCCTTTGAAATATATTTTGTAGTTTATGTTACTTCATGTATCTTGGTTCTGTTTGATTTTGTTTTTTCACTACATTAGCTTATTATTTACATTATTTTAGTATTAGATTTATATGTGTCACTAGGAGTCGCCCGTGACTTGACCCGCCATGAAATTTTGGTTTTCTCCGAAATTAAACCTTATTTTTCGAAAAATGATCTACTATATGCAACTTTGCAGAAATTGGTTAAATAACGATTAATAAGAATTAGATAAAATTTAACAAGGCTTTAAAAGGTTTTTATTATCATAGACATGAATACAAATAATGCAATTATTTCATTTTACCTTACTAAGATTATTACAGCATTTCATTAATTGTAATAGAATTATTACTATCATTGTTATCGTTATTATATATTTTCGCTATTAATGGCGTTCGTGGGTAACTGATATATGAAATATATTGTTTATATCCCAAAAAGTTTAGTAACCGAGTAAAAAGTCAATCAATTGCAGTGCCGGATCTCATTGTTGACGTTTGAGGACTGTTCAATCATGGATAAATTTAATGTATCTTTCAAAAATTCAAATTGCTGTCAATGTCAATTTTGTACCAGAAAAACCTCAAATTTTGTACCAGAAAAACCTTGAAGTTCTTCTGGTACAAAATTGACATTAAAATCTCCACTTAAAATCATCGGTATTTTATCAAAGTCAAAAGTCAAAAAAAGTCAAAAATCATTATTGTTACCGAGTAAAGAGGCACCTTCGATTGGGTATGACAAAAATGAATGGTGAAGAAAATTAATAATATCGTCCAACTATAGATATAAATATAAATCACCAAGCTGAAGCTAGTGACCCATGAAAGTCAGGGGAAGGAACAGAAAAATCTATCGATGAATTAACAATGTTAACAACACCATTAGAATTATGATATATAACTAGACCTTCTGCTCTCGTGTTCAGCCGTTTAAATTTTGCACTGCATTTGAATCAATCGTGGTAGGGACGAGAAAAAGATGGCGCGACGTGACGCGTATCCGAAAAATGTGACAGTAAATTTTTTTCCATCGCCGATAGAGAAGTTTCCCTTCAAAAATGACAGCGAACGGATCTGCCTCGAGCCAAATTAAGCTGATTTACACAAAGAATTGCTTCAGTCTAGATTATCTTTTAGTGATTCAGTATCAATAACGGCTCTCAAATTCAAATTCAAATTCAAATTCAAATTCATTTATTTCAAGTAGGCCTACTTTATAAGCACTTTTGAAACGTCAAGTATGCATGTTTGTGTGACTCTACCACTCTCACATCTCAGTGAAGGTATGCCGCGTCATGACCTCTGCGGGGAGCTTAACGAAAGTTAGCACAACAAATAGCTTGTTCAGGTATTGACTTTGTGCTTTGTAGCGGAACATAAGTCTATGTTAACGTTTAAAGTCCACTTCACCCTTCACCCTAACTCCTGTTACATAATTTATAGTAACTGAAAATGTACAAACCGGTTTATTGTTTAGGATAACGTATTACGCGATATCTAAAGGCATTGATTTAATCTTATTTAATCTGTTCTGTGCAAAGGTAATGGCGCAATGATTTTAACGACACAGTTTTCTTTGTTAAGCAGTTAATCAAAATTCAAAATTCAAAATTCAAAATTCATTTATTTCAAGTAGGCCTAATACAAGCACTTTTGAAACGTCAAGTCTGTCCGTGTGTAGTGACTCTACCACCGGTTCGGAAGGCAGATTCTACAGAGAAGCCGGCAAGAAACTCAGCAGTTGCTCTTTTCCAACATCAAAAATTTACATTTTACATTTTAACATTCATTTTTCTTTCTTGTGAGAGATGAAAGCGGAGGCGAATGCTTTCAAGCAACCTTGTCATTAAGAAACTCATCAATTGTATAATAACCTCGCTGTAATAAATGTGTTTTTACACATTCTTTAAACTTATGCATTGGTAGGTCCAAAATTACCTTAGGAATCATATTATAAAAGCGTACCTATACTCAATCCCACAAATGACTTCTGCACCTTTCGCAGACGATATGCAGATGTCACTAATTTATGACCATTTCTTGTAAGTCGACTGTTTATATCCACTTTTTGTTTATAAAGACTAATGTGTTGTCTTACAAATTGATATTGTTATAAATATATTGTGAGGCTACCGTAAGTATACCAATTTCTTTAAATTTTTCACGGAGGGATTCACGTGATTTAAGTTTATATATTGACCGTACAGCTCTTTTATGCAATATGAATATAGTTTCAATATCAGCAGCTTTGCCCCATAATAAGATCCCGTAAGACATCACACTATGAAAGTACGCGAAGTAAACAAGTCTTGCTGTTTCTACGTCAGTAATCTGTCTAATTTTCCTGACGGCGTAGGCAGCCGAGCTTAGTTTACCTGCTAGTGTATCTATATGGGTATCCCACTGAAGCTTACAATCCAAGGTCATGCCCAGAAAAACTGTGGAATCTTCCATTTTTAGTGATTCTCCATTTATTATTATATTTTTATTAACTTTCTTTACATTTGGTAAAATAAATTCCACACACTTAGTTTTTTTTGCATTTAAAAGTAAATTATTGACATCAGTTAGTTTATTATGCTTCACACCATACCTGTAGAGAAAGTAGTAATAAAAATGTATTAAGCTATGATTTATACACCACTGACTAGATAGGTAATAATTTTAGCCCATAAGTATAAGTTTTCAAATAAGCAAAAGTCACATTAGCGTTCGATTAAAGCTCTGATAAAACTGATGTGAGAAATTAAGAGCACTCGTTAACTTAGCCTCCCCGACCGTCGAGACTTCCTACTTATTATTTTAATACTAGTTTAGCCCGCAAGATCAAAATAAAATTACGGACTTGGCGACTGTTTTAGTTTCACGTCGCTCGAGCGACTATTCGTGATGAGTGTGAACGTGACATAATAGGTGCAAGTGGTACTTCATGGGATTCACCTCAATTAAAAAAATGCTTTAATCATTTATACCTACGGATGACCAAACTTCATGATTGTTGACAAGTCTATATAATGGTGAAGGATCAACGTGAATCCTGCAAAAAAATAATTTGTTTCAAGTATGCCTAATATAAGAACTTATGAAACGTAAAGTCAGTCTGTTTGTAGTGAATCTAGCACCGGTTTGTAAGGAAGGCTCCACCGAGAAGAGTCGGCGAGAAACTTAGCAGATTGCTCTTTTTCAACAACATTTTACAGTTTGCAATCTTTAAAATTGTCTATCTTGTGAGAGATGAGAGCGTAGGTCGCTTCCAAGTTGCCTAATCGTTAAAAAATTTATCAATTGTGTAGTAACCACGATTTATTAAATGTGTTGTAGCATATTGTTTTTATTTATGCATTGTTAGGTCCAATATTACCTCAGGAATCATATTATAAAATATACTTAATCCTACAAATGACTTCTGCACTTTTTGCAAACGATATGCAGATGTCAGTTCTGGCAATTCGGTGTAAGGCGGTGCAATACTTAAAAAGTTACGCTGGGAGTACTGGCATCACGTCAATCGATAGTATGGGTAGAGTTTTAAAAATTATGTTTCAAATAATAAGTAGGTACAACCATAAACATAAAGCTAAGTTATCACTCTATACCACGTTAAACATCATATTTTTTAATATAAAACACTTTAGCTTGTAAATGATCAATATAATACTTTGCGTCAAAATCCCAGAGCAGATCATAAACCATAAAGGCATTAACCGCCATAGACCATCAATATAGCCTTCCGACTGCCATAAATTACTTTAAACTATCTCGGCGCAGATGCGCTATACGACATTATTTATCTTAAATCGTCGTACATGTTTCCATAAATCACATTGATAAATCAATTTCTGGGAAATAAACCCATATTTCTATAATGATAGAGGCTAAAATTCATCGATGGAATAAAAATATGTTCAGCGGTGTACTGGTCGTTGTAAAAACCGTTCAGTGGACAGCCCTTAGCTTCTTTGTAGTGTCCGACGGCTTCTTGTGGCTATATAGATCGTAAAAGGGACTGAAATATAGAGAGATATCACACTTTCCGAATGTTAATAACATAAAGCGGTTGAATATTCTATGAAGTAATGTCAATTGTAAAATAACTTTTTTTTTATTCCACTACAAGTTAGCCTGTGGTAAGTGATAATGCAGCCTAAGATGGTAGCGGGCTGACCTGTTAAGGAGTATGGTAGTCATACCCCTAATAGGTTTCTACGCAACATAGCACCGGAACGCTAAATCGCTTAGCGGCACGTCTTTATCGGTACGGTGCGAGCCACACATAGCCTCCCACCAGACCAGACCAGATAAAATTCAGAAATTAAAAATTCAAAAATTGTCCCTACCTGGAATCGAACCCGAGACCTCATATTTAAATTCATAGCGCTTACCGTTGCGCCAGGGAGATCGTCAAAAAGTGAAATCTTGTTTTAATAATATGCCAAAGCCAGTGCAAAAAACGTTAGACAGAATGTGTAGTGAGAAGAAAGTTGAAAAACCGCGATAAATGGAAAGAATCTGTGTTGGAGAGCAAGACCAACAAAACATTCATTGACTGACGAAACAAAACACAAGATTTATCCAAATAAACAGTAAATGTGCAGGGTCCACTCGGAGTCTGAATATGCCATTTTACACCGACCGCTCTGCTCAATAGCCATGTTATTGCTTGAGTTTGCTATAAGGAATGTGTGACGTCGCTATTTCACGCGTTATATGGTCTTGCACCTATTAAACAGGCATCAATTTTCATCGACTTTGAAAAGGTCATGAACTTGTCATTAAAGCATATTTTACGTGTATACTCTATCGGGTTGCCCAAATGTTGACGAGGGTTTCCAGATAACCATCATCATCATCATATCAACCCATTCCTAGCCCACTACAGGGCACGGGTCTCTTATCACAATGAACAGGGATTCCACTACGCTAGCCCAGTGCGAATTGGTGGACTCCACACACCTTTGAGAACATTATGTAGAACTCTCAGGCATGCAGGTTTTCTGACGATGTTTTCCTTCGCCGTTGAAGCAAGTGATATTTTAATTGCTTAAAGACGCACATAACTTAGAAAAGTTAGAGGTGCGTGCTGGGATTCGAAATCGAAGCCCGCAATTGAAGTCTAGGTCCTACCCACTGGGCTTTCATCGCTTAGTTCCATTCATTCGTTTCCATTGAATTTTCAGGTTTTAGTGTTGGGCGGACTAAAAGGCAAAAGTTTTTGATACTTAGGTTTTAATGAATAACCAAACCACAGTTTCCCCTCAATACAATAACAGAGCAAACATTAGAACGTGCACTAAAGAGCCTAAATAATTATTTAGGAAAACATACTTTACAATAGTAGTAACATATTAAATCAATGCTTTACAAGTTACAACCCATTTTTGACTTAAATTTCAGTTTGAAGCGTATTTTCAGACGAAACAGTTCAAACTTCAAATTAGTCTTCTAAAATCCAAGATTTTAGACTTAAAGGAAAAATATAGAGCTATTTCCACTTAGCTACCTGTTTACTTGAAGAAATAATTTTCTATTGTAACGCCTTTGTATTAAGGTAAGTACCGTCTGTTTACTCAGTATACAACGGTGTCGCTTGTAACATTGAACTGTTAAGTACTTACTTCTGTTTACAGTTCATATTGAAAACGAGTAATATTTCTCGCAATATAAAATATAGTCTGAGAGAAATGTTAAATGTTTTGGTTATCGTCTGTATGAACATCTAAATTATACGCTGTTAATATTTAAGATGAAAATATTAAAACTTTGTACGTGCAATTATGTTGCAAAAGCTGGCTGTGCCATGAGTATTTTTAATAAGCGCCTGTAGCATTAAAAAAAGCTTTAATGAAATAGTAAACATTGCTATTACTTTATGACGGGCGTGTGTGAGTATTTTGAGATATTTTCTACCAGACCCGTACAGGACTAAGGTCTGCCATCTTGGCTATTATGTATGACGGGTTTCTGAAATTAATCGAAAATGCAATCTTACTTATTAGATGTCACTACAAACACTGAGACTAATAAAAAGACACGAGGCGGTACTACCGTGACTGAATTAACAAAGCAGCCCGGCTATTATTGCTTGAGTGACACGGGTTTCTATTCCGCTGATTTTTATTATACATTTATTTAACAGCATAGTTCATGAAATTGACAAGCTCTGTGACATGATGATGACAGGCTATAGCCAGGTCTCCTATACAATAAGAAGAGGTTAGGGCGCCACACACGCCTTTGGTGATCTCCACACACCTTTGAAAACATTATGTAGAACTCTGTATGCAAGTTTACTCACGATGTTTTCCTTCACCGTTGAAGGAAGTGATATTACTTAAAATTCACATAACTTAGTGCATTTTAAGTAGTTAAAATATCACTTAAAAAGTTAGAGGTGCGTGCTGAATTCGAACTCAGCCCGACAATGAAGTCGAGCCCTACTCACTGGCCTATCACCGCTTCTGATATTTATGTAAATAATAATGAATATTGTTATTTTGTTTGATACACTAGCTCTTACACTAATATTCATGGCCAATCTCCATTTCAATCTACACAAACGGAAAATAAGCAAAATAAAGTGCTTCACGTGACCTTGACAATCGTAACGCCTTAGGGTGTTTGCCGAGTAGAATTGAGTTATATGGCATAGTACACAGAGTGGGTACGTGCTAGGATCCTCAATCTAGGATCCTCGCTGAGATTAGATGAAGTTAGTTCGACCCAGGTATGCAAGAATGCGGGTACCTTAGGATACATCCGGGAGAAATGAGGTAGAATCTTTAGTGATTCCTGTATTATTTTTTGCTTATGGCTCTAATTGGTTAGACCTAGGACATGAATGACTCGGCAGATAGATTTTGAGAGAACTTTGAGTTATTCCCATTGGGTCTAACTCATTTAATGCTTGCTAATAAATGGCGATAGCGAAGCGCTGATAACCTAGTGGGTAAGGCTTCGGCTTTCCTTTCGTGGAGACCGAGTTCGAGCCCCAACACGCACCACTGACTTCTCGGAGTTATGTTCGCCTTTAATTAAAGCAATTTAAATATCACTTGCTTAAAACGGTGAACGAAAATCGTAAGGAAACCTGGATTCCTGAGAGTTCTCCATAACGTTCTCAAAGGGCTCTTGTTGTCCTTATCCTGAGGTTGCCTGTCAGAGATCGCTTCTAAGCGATAAGGCTACCTTTTGTATTCTACTCCAGTCTTTGTGTTTCTCTCTATTCGTCCTTTATTTCGCTAACTGTGTAGTGGTGTACTAATAAAGAGTTTAAATTTTAAAAAATAAAGGCGTGTGATGTCTACCAATCCGCACTTGGCAAGCGTGGTACGGCCTACAACCTTCAAATTCTGGGAGAAGGCCCGTGCCCTGTAGTAATGGGTTGATGATAAAAATGAATAAATGGCGAGGGTTTGCAAGAACCTTTTTCTGTAACTAAGCAGCGATAAGGGAATAAGGCCCTATAATTATGTAGCGATAGGGCTTATGTAAGTATATAGTCACGTTGCTTTTCATCTTATATTATTTCTTTGTACTTTTGCATGGTCTACATAAAAGGTGTATATATTCAGTCATTAATTTACAACAATAAACTAATTCAGTGGTTCCTAATTGTTCGCATTCTTCGTTCGCGTTTATTATTTTTTTTACAAATCCCTATGTGGGTATGTGGGGACCCACCTACTATCTTACCTATTTTCCTAGGATAAAAAAAATAAAAAATAATAGCCTATGTTACTCTCTTAAGACTTGTTTACTTTGCGTACTTTCATAGTGGGATGTCTTACGGGATCTTATTATGGGGAAAAGCTGCTGATATTGAAACTATATTCATATTGCAGAAAAGAGCTGTACGGTCAATATATAAACTTAAATCACGTGAATCCCTCCGTGAAAAATTTAAAGAAATAAGTATCCTTACGGTAGCGACACAATATATTTATAACAATATAGTATTTGTAAGACAACATATTAGTCTTTATAAACAAAAAGTGGATATAAACAGTCGACTTACAAGAAATGGTCATAAATTAGTGAGATCTGCATATCGTCTACGAAAGGTGCAGAAGTCATTTGTGGGACTGAGTATACGCTTTTATAATATGATTCCTAAGGTAATTTTGGACCTACCAATGCATAAGTTTAAAGAATGTGTTAAAACACATTTATTACAGCGAGGTTATTATACAATTGTTGAATTTCTTAATGACAAGGTTGCTTGGAAGCATCCGGCTCCGCTTTCATCTCTCACAAGATAGAAAAATGAATTTCGAAATGTAAAATGTAAATTGTTAATGTTGGAAAAGAGCAACTGCTGAGTTTCTTGCCGGCTTCTTCTCGGTAGAATCTGCCTTCCGAACCGGTGGTAGAGTCACTACACACAGACAGACTTGACGTTTCAAAAGTGCTTATATTAGGCCTACTTGGAATAAATTAATTTTGAATTTTGAATTTCTCCGTCTTTCCAACTAACTCTATACCAAAAATCGATGAGATGCTCAATTAGGGCGTAAAGTAAAGATAAATAAGCAAACTTTCGCAACTATAGTATTAGTGGGTTTTGGGGTAGAAAGGAGCCTTTGTTACTCTCAGACTTCAACTAACTCTATACCACAAACAAACATACTGTGTAATTTTTTTTTTTTATCATTTATACACACATCGCCATCTTGCCCCAAAGTAAGCATAGTCTGCGTTATGGATACTAAGATAGCTGTTTAATATTTTTATTATATTCAAGAGAGATAAACACCCAGACACTGAAAAACTTTCATGTTCATTAATTATACTAATATTTTCCGTTTGATTTTGTTTTTGGATGTTGCATTAAATTTAGTTGTAGATCTAAAAAAATTAAAGTATTCAGTATCGCTAAGCCTTAAATGAGGGATTTGGCGCTGTCCACTGAGGAGTTCTGTCCCCCTATCTTCAACCACAGTTTGGGCAAAATTAAACACATATTATAACCTCTACAGTACAAAAATATTTATTTAAAACGGTTATAATTTGTCGGAGTTATGGTGTAAAATCGTAAATCGTGTAAAATCACTCATCCCCTCTTCCAAAGGAACCGTGCTTAATGTCGGGATAAAAAGTATTCTATATTACTTCTAACACTTCCAAGAATATGTGTACAAAGCTTCATGAGGATCAGTTAAGTAGTTTTTGCGTGAAAGCGTAACAAACAAACTTACATTGACATTTATAATATTAGTAGGGATAGGGATAGTAGGGATTGCTGACTAATTGTTATAATTATAATATAAATATGGATTATCCATCGAAGTCACAGCCAAATATACACAAAAAGTTTGATATATCGGCTCAGGTGGACCTCTCTAGTTAGTTAAATAGAGCAATGAAGAGGACGTCGCAGGATGTGTTGTTGATAAAATGAAGTATTATGTCACGCCAAATCCGACGCCTAATGGACGGTGGCGCTTTGAGTGGACATTGGAACAGCGATTTCAAAAATCTTACCTTTATATAAAAAACAAAGTTGTGTTAGTTACACCATTTATAACTCAAGAACGGCTAGACCAATTTTTATGATATTTGATTTTTTGGATTTCTCTTAGTCTGGAATAGGATAATAAGTATTAAAATATAAAATCCATCAAAAAAAAAAAATATCCGCGGTACGAAGTTTGCCGGAAAAGCTAGTATTATATAAATAACACTTATTTAGAGCGCGATTTAACCTTGTAAACGCTTCAAATTCAAAAATCCTTAATTCATGTAGACCCGTCATGAAGTTTTCACACATTTAGATTTACATAGTATTCATGTGATGGTAATAACTATCTTCTTGCGCCTATGCGCCTTTTTTTGTTATCACCATCTCACAGTAATTTAATATTTATTTATTTAACTATTTATTTGTACACCACAATGAAGTTAGGAAAATAATAACAATAGAAATACAAAGACAGTAAAAGTAGAATACAAAAGGCGGCCTTATCGCTTAGTAGCGATCTCTGCCAAGCAATCTTTGGATTTGAACAAGATCAGCGAGAAAGGACATGTGATGTAAAATTATTATAAACCTACATTCAAATAGCTAAATACAAATACATAAACAAAATTGCACAAATAAGAATGATATAATAAAAAAATATAAAATAATAAACGAATATACACTCAATCATACATAAATACTTAAGAACATATAGATAATAAAAATAAACATTACATAAATATTTAGCTATGAAGTTAGAGCTATTCGTAAATAGCATTGCAAGAGAATATTTGAATCCTAAGGGTGATTTTCTAGTATGAATAATATCGTTTTTCCGTCTCAAGGATGCAAGCTATCTTCTCCTCAATATCGTATAGGTAGCAGAAAGACAGACACTTTCACCTTTATAATATTAGTATCGATAAAACATGCAAAGCGCTGTGTCCATGGCCCGCCCGTCGGTCTGTCAGGAGCTGTTTCATTCTCCTCACGTGCAAACTCCGTCGTCCCTTATATTTTTATTGACCGCCTGCTAGCAGAACGGTCCACCGGCCGCCGCGGCGCCTGGCAACACGCACCTTCGTGTCAAGGATTCAACGACCTCTTCAAAACTTTTAGCTAAAGGTTACCATCACCCTATCCCACTGCTGTCCAAAGGCTGCCTCTATTTTAGTAAATCGAAGTTTAGAAATCCACGCTGCTCTAATATGGGTAGGCGGATATTATTGTTCATCACTGCAATAGCCAGAATAAACGGAAAAGTTCGTATCAAAGCAGCCAGCCGATTGGCGCAGTGGGCACTTATCATCATGAAATTTTTAATAGTTCTAAAAGGAGGGAAAATGTCACTCTAAAGTTGGAGTGATATATCCAGGGAATAGGCTTTACTTTTTCATTCTAAAATTCTTATTTTGACGCTTCCTTAATTTTTAACTTCCCGCTTAACTCTCAGATTTCAAAAATTGGGAAGTTATATTTTTCATCCCGCTTTGCAAAAATCGAGTTTTCATCAGATCTCGACGTTTGAAGGTCCGAGAAGCTTCCCTGACTATCCCCGCGAGGTTGTGACTATGTCTGTATGTATGTGTGTGTGCGTGTGTGTGTGTGTGTGTGTGTGTGTATCTTCAAATGCAAAAAAAAAAGTGGTTTTTTTTTAATAACTTTTAAACAGCGTGATCGATCAACTCCAAAAACTAATCAGCTCTTAACCTCAAAAAACCACGGCGATCGCCACCAGTCTGGTTAAAATCGGTTGATTAATTCGAGACGTATCATGAACGAAAGAAAACCGAAAAAAGTGTTTTTTCGGAATAACTCCGAAATTCCTCGCTCCCTTGTAAAGCTTGAAAAACTGGGCTGAATGCTGAATGCTGCGTAGAAATCGATTCATTCATTCAAAAATTATTGCGGTTTGAAAATTTGAAAAAAGTGTTTTATCTAACTTCTATCAGCCGGAAAAAGAAAAGTCGGCGGGAAGTTGCAGGGATGGCCTTCAAGTTTAACCGTTTTCCTAATTTTTTTTAATCTATCTTGGCTCATAATATTATGTTCACCTTTTGTGAGTCTTATCCTAATTTCGGATTTCGTTCAAAACATGTTTCTTAGTGTAGATTGGGTAACTGCCTCGTTTATTGGCGGTCGATTAAATAATGAGCTCACGCAGCCATAAAGAAGTTGATTTACAATTTTGTTTAGCAATCGTCTGTCAAAGCAAGCGCTACCCGACTCCGAACGTCTCTATTTTCCGTTGGAGAGATAAATTTCTCTTGATAAAAGACCAGGGCGCGGATCATTTCAACGGAGCGATTTCAATAAAGATAATAATATGATGAGACACTGATATAGTGAAACTGAAGATACACGAAAGACATCGACGGACTTCCATTAAAACGACTTTCATATTTTTACTTTTACGGTCATTACCTGGCGCTGGAGTTTTATAAGTGTGAGATTCTTGGTTCCTTTCTCATCGAGTGAAATTCGGAAATCCATAGCTTCTGAATTTTTGTCTAGTCTGGTCTGGCCTTCTCAATGCCATACTACTCTTGATGGGTTAACCATATAGAAAATATTGCAGCATATAGGAGAAAGTGAAACGCCGATTTTCGAGGAGCTATCTATAAGCTATTAATTACCGCGTACGAGATAGAGCCTATTTCGGAACCGAATTTTTCAACTAGGTGACTAGAAACTGAGCTTGTGCAAGGCTACTAGACTCCATGTAAAAAAGATAAACAAAGATTTATGAATGATAAAGGCAAATATTTGTTTTGAAAACAATATGCACCTTATTTTATACACCACAGAGGAAAATTCACAAAAATGCAAATACAATTGAGTGATACGGTGGAAAGTAATAGTCATCTCGAAACTGTTTAGTACATTTCTGAATTAAGCATATCAATATGATCAGAACGTAATAACCGACGAGGGGAATTGATAAGGAGATCGGGAAATTTTCCCCTAGAAATCTAAACTGGATGTTCTAAGGGTTCCGAAACTCATAATGAAAAAAACTAAACTAATAGCATGGTTCTGAGACCCACTCCACAAAGACTTCCAATCGTGACATGACCAGATTCGATTTTAGAACGCGACGTTTCTTTAGATGATTTCGAGGGCTCGTTGGGTTTAGTTTAAATAAAAAATATACTCTAGGAGTCCCACGCGACTTTGTCCGCGAATAAGCCAATCTTAAAAGATAGACATATACTGCCTCGGACGTGTGCCTTTATTACCGACGTGGTTTTTTTAGAACTTTTAAAGGGCAACAACTTTAACCATTTACGCAGAGGACGCAGTGGAGGCTCTTAAAAGGAAAAACCCCGATTTTTAAACATTCTTAATTGTTCCTACGCTCCTATTGGTCTTAGCTAAAGCCTTATTCGATAAATAAGCTATCAAACACTGATTTTTTTTCAAATCGAACCAGTAGTTCCTTATATCATCTCGTTCAAGTAAACAAACAAACAAACAAACTTTTCAGCTTTATATATTAGTGTATAAGATTTATCAAAGTTCTAATCTACACCTAGAGACGATATCAGTATAAATTATTAGTATTGTGATATTACAGAGCATCGCCAATTAAAATCCGTTTCCCTACCATACTTGTGTGTATTAGAAATTCATAGTAATACTATCTGACCCCAGCGCCATCTGTCGGGCTGATTTGTGAATCTAAACCAGGGTGCCACCCAAACGCATACCGAAAAATTCATTCAAATCGGTCCAGCCGTCTAGGAGGAGTTCAGTGACATACACACGTACACAAGAAATATATATATAAAGATTTAATTTTATAAATGGCTACGCTCAAACTGGGCTTACATAATTTACATTAAAATTTATTAAAATTCTGACGGTGCATAATCAATACATATATGTAAATTTAATTTATGTACATAAAACTATAACAAATTTTAAAAAGAAAGTGGACTGTAACAATACTGAAAAAATAAACTTGTAGTGCAGTTTACTAGGCTGCATAAAATTAGTAATTCATTTAAGGGTACCAGATTTTTTTATAACAAATTACCAGATGAAATCCTTGAGATGTCTCTCAATAAGTTCAAAGTTTATATAAAACGTAAGCTTATAGAAAAATATTATTACAATTTTGAGGATTACATGTATGATAAAAAAGCTTGGCTATGAATTAATTGCTCTTACTTCATAGCCGATGGCGCAATTTGCAGCGACCCTGCTTTCTGCGCCAAAGTCCGTGGGTTCGATTCCCACTACTGGAAAATGTCTGTGTGATGAACATGAATGTTTTTCAGTGGCTTGGTGTTTATATTTATATTCTATATAACTACTACAAGCTACGCTAACCTGATAAAGTCTAAGGTGGTAACGGGTAAGATCTGTCATATTAAACAATACCCCTAATTGTTTTCTACGCAATATTGTACCGGAACGCTTAATCGCTTAGCGACAGGTCTATGTCAGACTAGACCAGTCCTGTAAGAAAATATCACTCCCAAATCGCCCCTACCGGGGACCAAACACAGGACCTCTCATTTATCTACGGGACTTTAGCGCACACCACAGCGTCAACACACATAACTTCGAAAAGTTATAGGTGCTGGGAATCAAGCCCGGTCCCCCAAAAGGAATGCTGATGTCCTAACCACTAGAATATCACCGCTATTTTTCAATAGGTCTTTGATAATACATAACAATAAATAGGTGATTTTGTGCCGCCTCTGTAGTACACGTGAATAGTACAGCGAAGCTATAGCCCGTATAAAAGAACCTTAAAAAAATCCTAAAACAAATGCAACTTGTAAAAGTTCCAGTAACATTCAACGATTCACTTTGTTGAGAGTATATACATGTGATTTACTTCGAAGGAAAAATCATTCGCTGAAACTCGAGCCGAACATTTCCATCGGGGAGGTTTCCTCTCAACCAGCAACGTGAGCTGCGGTCTCCCCCTCCCCCCCGGATCGCTGAGCTCAGTTATAACGACACGCGCGACCTCTGAGCTCCTCGGGGACTCGGCGACTCTTAGCAGCCATATATCTTGATATCGCTCGTTCAAATAACTTTTTTGGTATTTTTATCGGATACTAGTTGAGTTCACGGTTTCACGCGGTGAACACGTTGTGCTATTTTAGAGTTCGAAATGACTTCGGTATCCTCCGGCAAAAAAATAACGTGAAACGTGTACACACAAAAGTTTAAACTCTAAAATAGCAGAACGTGTTCTCATAAATACAAAAAACCTTTTATTTATTTTTTCTCACGTTGCAACAGAGGTTGGACGTGTGAAAGTCATATACTTTTGAACTTATGAGACACCAAAATTCGCATTTAGGTTTAAAAATTATTTGGTCTAAAATTTATATAAACAAATGGGATAACACAGGGATGCACGTACAGCAGAAGAGTCGGGCGCAGACAGCTGGCGCACAACCGACGTCTGCCCCCTTGAGAAAGACTTCCAGGTGGTGTATACAGGGATTCTGTCGCCCGACGGAGATAAGTCCTCAAGTTGAAAGGCACCTCAGGTTGATGGTGTTTAGAGGTTATTGATTTGGTTTCAGAGGACAAGGTCTACCAGGCGACAAGTTGGAACACCGTGGGATTTAAGTCGGTAAGAGACCGGTATAACCAGTGCACCCCCGTGGTGTGGTGGTATCCATGAGGGTTTCCCCACGAGAAAAAAAAAGGGATGCCCGTACAACGGATGAGAAGTTTTTAATGCGGAGACCGGCTCAGGGAAGACTTAAGTTGGATAGCAGCATACCCAGTACACGGATTCTTTTAATCATCGCTTATAGTTATAATTGGCATTATATATAACCCTTAACTTTCATTCTGCAGAAAGGCATAGGCACCACAGAGAATTCTCAATATCATGTTACAGTAAATTTATAAAGTAAATTTATAAATTAAACTTTTGATAACTTTAACTTAATATTTGTCAGATATTTATGTTCATGACATTGAGTTGGTGGGTATTTTGATATAAATACGACTGCATCATAGATGCAGCTCGGTGTCTTAGTCGCTTATCAATCATGAGAAATCAGGAATTCCACGCAGACGAAGTCGCGGGCATCCATTGAAATCACACTAAGATGAACACTAATGACCTATTTTGATATGCACAGTTTTTTTAATCGTACTTTTTACAACTTCGCTTTTATAAATCAGATCTACTCGTATATTTGCTGTAAAAAAAAAGTTACGTTGTTTAAAAGGAACTACACAATATTCTTTTCAAGATACATTCGCCATTCGTATCGTATCGTAATATGTAGTCCACTTGCTCGTAATCTGTATACCTACTCAGATTATAATAAGTCATAGATACACGCGCAGCCTTCAGGCAATCGATTCCCACAAAAATACGTAATACAGTACTGTAAGCAGGATTTATGAATATGCATGTCTGACTTAACTTCCTCGTTAGGTGCCTCGGCATGTTAAACCACTGATCGCAAGTTCCTGGGTCCGATTTCCAGGTCGGGCAATGAATTATTAGTTGGATATTTTCTGTAAGAATTCTCAGTATGCCTCCAAGAACATGTTAAGCCGTCGCCGCGGTTACCAACTAATGGCCACAAACATGCTTCTTTACTTCAAGTTAGCAGCGTGGTAGGTTTAGGCTCTAAAACTATTGAAAATAAATCTTCGTCACACAATTTATCGATACTTATCAACTTAGTAGGCGATATTAAAGAACATTTATATATCTTTCTTAATCAAGATTTATTGATTAATAATTTGCATTTGGTACCTTGCTGTTGATTGTTCTGAGGTGGTAACCGATCTGCATATCTGACCTCTGACACTGTCAACGCGAATGTGTTATTTCTATTTATTTTAATACTCTCAATTCTCGACCAATCATTTGCCTACAGCGTTAAAAAAGCTTCAAAACATTTCTCTATGTATTATGCAATCATAAGAAAAGACGGTTACCTTCAATTCACAGATAGGTACTTAAATTTAATTTATTTCAATGGACAATAGATGTATAAATGATTTATAGTAAAGCATTTTCGCCACGTCTAAGCTTCAAGGAGAGCGTGAAACATGGTGCAATAATTCGTTCTTTATTGTGTTAAATGTTACTGTTCGCAAGTCCCTGACGCCAGTTAAACGCTTTAACGTCAATGCAATTTTATGCAGATGAAATTTTAGTATTTGCATTTTGTTTTAAACAAAGAACTGTTAAGTATTTGCGTGAAAAACATGCACTGCTGCATTTTCATTCTAATAACGAAGTGGAAAGAGACAAACAGACAGATTCTTTTTAAAATATGTTAAATTCATTTCAGTATTATTTCTTTGCGAACGTCGGATTTAGGATATGGTATTTTAAGTCAAAAACTATATGTTATTTATTATTATGCATCAATCATTCTTACCACCAATTTACCGACCCACTACAGGCACGTTTCTCTTCATGTTTACATGAGATGATTTATTAGATGCAAGATTGGTAGAGTAAGTAGCCTTAGAGAACATTATGGAAAACTCTAAGGCGTGCATGGTCTCCTCACGATTTTTTCCTTGAGTGTTAGAGCAAGTGATATTGAATTGCTTAAACTCAGACACGAGTTACTTCGAAAGGAAATATAAAAAAAACCCTTTCATATAATATCCCAAGTGACCTGGCAGCACGCATTTAAATTGGATGGCAGCAGGCGTTACTTTGCGGAATTCCATTTTATATTATGAAAATCATGCTTTATTTGGTATACTCCGCGAAAAGCAGGAGAATTTGTATGGTGTTATTTATAATTTCTTCAGACTTTATACTCCACACAAAACAGATCACAATTCACCATACACTATATTACTAAGTCCAAGTTAATTATAAGTAGATAAGTTAATAATTGTTGACTTAAAAATTATTGATTGTAAAGTCAAGATCCCCTTAGGATGCTCCGGTTTCGGAGCGTAACTTGCGTAGAGGAGACATCATAGAGTCATCACAGAGTATACGAGTATGTATATAAGCATTGAAATTAATGTCTCTTTTGAAATAAAAATAAAAATATTCTTATTTATTTTTGTTGCACGAAGAGGTGGAAACATTAATTTATAGTGCTCCAAGTTGGTGGCATTGACGGCCGTGGGTTCGATTCCCACAACTAGAAAATGTTTGTTTTTCAGTGTCTGGGTGGTTTTCTGTATATTATAAGTATTTATGTATTTTATTCATAAAAAAATATTCATCAGTTATCTTAGTACCCATAACACAAGCTACGCTTAATTTGGGGCTAGATGGCGAATTGTGTTTTGTTGTAGTATATTTATTTATTTATGAATGTTAACCTTGGTTAGAACGGACTTACCTGAGTTTTAGCCCTAGATTTCGAAGCTTGGGGCTTATGTTTTCTTAGTAGGTAGAGTTTAGCGTTACTATACGTTCGCTACAAATAAGAAATCGTTTTCAACCCCAATATTGTCTATATACTAGTTCGGTGATATCTTATTTATTACGGCCGAATGGCGCGGTGGGCAGTGACCCTGCTTTCTTAACAAAGGCCGTGGGTTTGATTCCCACAACTGCAAAATATTTGTGTGATGAACAGGAATGTTTTACAGTGTCTGGGTGTTTATATGTATGAATGAATGAATGAATACATTTTTATTGTACTTGTATTGTTGTATGTATTTTATAAGTATTTATGTATATTACTCATCAGTCATCTTAGCACCCATATAACAAGCTAAGCTAGTGTGTATTGTCGTAGTGGTAGTATATTTGTCTTAAGAGCGTAAACGTGTCATGAAATATAAATTAAAAATACTTTTCTGCGGTTTCGGAATGACCTACATCGAACAATCGGTACAAAGATTACGAAGAATAACATATTTGAATAACAAAATATATTGAACTCCAATATACATTTATATCAGGTAGGTACATGAATAGAATTCTCAATTATCGTTGACCTCATTTTTGGGAAATCACCTAAATAGGTCGGACACTGTCACCATTACTGGAAGAAATTCAAACGGGAAGTGAAAAATAGAGCAATAAATTGTACTTTCTACTATTGAGAGTAAGGCTGTGGTTCTACCGGCCACCGTACGATATACGCGGAGGGTGCACATTTACACGTTTCCTGTTCGAAACAAAAAGCCCATAAAGTTTTGCTGATTAAACCATTTTTATGAAGTCCTGATACGTATATAAAAACGGCGCAGTTCCAGTACGTTCTTTCTTATTATTACCGAATTAAATCTTTAAGATGTCGCAGTGGCGTGCACAAGGTTTTAGACCAGGAAAAGAATAATTCAGAGACTTGGCAAAAAAACTTTACGAGTGATAAAGTAAGTGATAATTAAAGTATTTTTTTAGGGTAGGCAACTACGGGTACTTTTCTACGCATATATGAACTGTACGCCACTGATTGTTATATTAAGGATAACTTAAACGATAAAAAGCTTGGGTATAAATTGCTGTCTACCTTCATAGCTAATTAACTCTTAGATTGTGTAAAAAAAAAATACACGGCTGTTTGTTGTGGGCTCTTCTTATGCCTATTTGTCTCTTTTTTTGCCCAACTCTGCCTTGTGTGTTTGAACGCTTCATCGAGCCGAACGTGTAGAACACAGTAAACGAGTTAAGCTACGTGGTATTTTGTGTAGCTACTTGCTACGCCAACCTAGACAATTTTTTGTGGATGAAGTGAATGTCTTTGGTATAGATATCGGGTAAAGTCAAAGACAAATATTACTCACTATTATTTATGAGGCTCATAGATGCTTCAGATGCGTCCTTTACATAAATAGACGTGTACATGGTAGTGAGATGTTGACAATGTTTCATCAATAAGAGCAACAATTTCTCACCATATGAGAGCTTTTCATGACAGCTTGAATTGTAGGCAAATTTGAGCTTAAAGACATAAGATCCATTTTACTCGTACTTTAATGTTCCATACTCGAAAACGATTCCAAGATTGCGAGCGAGCAAACTTGTACTAAGGCTCCTGAAAGGTGCAGTTGCTGGTGTCACAATAATTAAAGCCCCATGAAGATTAACAGCAAATTGTTTTTTTTATTCAATCCAAGTTATCCCTTGACTGCAATGCTACCTGGTGGTAAGTGCTGTCTACGATGGTAGCGGACTAACCTGTTAGGGAGTGCGGTAGTCATAATTGGTTTCTATGCGACATTGCACCGGAACATAGGAACGCTTAGCGGCACGTCTTCGTCGGTCGGGCTGTAACTAGCCAAGGCCAAAGCCTTCCACCTGACCAGACTCACGACAGACAGACGACAAAATTCAGAAATTATTAATTCCCAAATTTCCCCTGCCGGAAACCGAACCGAGTTGCGCCAGAGAGGTCGTCAAAACCTCAAGTTGATAAACACGGGGCAGCAATTGGTTTGTTGATGTGTCGCTCTGTTTATATGCTATGGTTTTCTACCTACCATCAGGTGTACCGTTTTCTTGTATCGTCAAATATTACTCAGATAGTTTTCCCCGATGTGCAATGATATGCTATTACAATAAGAAGTTTTTCGTGCGTCGTAGAAATCTCTCGCTATCTCGTTTCCTAAGTCTCCAGAAATCAAGCTACTATAAAACATAATTAAAAATTGCAGTTTTTTTTTTTGGTAAAAAGTGGGAATGAAATACATCTTTAAACACTTTTATCCCTTATAAACTTCACGTCTCACTCGGCGGAAATTTTATGTCCATTCATTGTCAGAGTTTTCAAGACAGTTGTATCGAATGCATAGAAGGCTAGGTGCTACGTTATGGCACGTACATCCAGTAGAAGGCTAGCTACCACTTCACTGCCCTGCCAATATTGGTTAGAAGCAGGCGTTACTTTGCGGAATTCCATGTTATATTATGAAAACGAACCTTGATTGCTATACTCCGCGAAAAGCAGGAGAATCTGTATGGAGTAATATATAATTTCGTAAATCCTTATACTCCACACCAAACAGATTTTCGGTAGGGTAGAACGGCTCCGAAACCGGAGTATCCTCAGGAGATGAATAATTGTTAACAACTTTTCTCATATATACGAGTATATAAATATTAATAACTATTGACTTAACTATTATTCATTGTAATGTCAACATCTACTGAGGATGCTCCGGTTTCGGAGCGGAACGTGCGTAGAGGGTACATTGCCGAAGATCTGTTTGGTGTGGAGTATACGGATTGGAGAAATTATAAATTACACCATGACTGCTTTTCGTGGAGTATAGCAAATTAAGCGTAATTTTCATAATGCCGCGACGCCAAGCGATTTAGCGTTCCTCTAAGATGCTGCGTAGAACCCGAAAAGGGGTATGGTTTTTATATATCTGCAATAACCCTGACAGGTTAGCTAGTTGTTATCTCAGCCAATAGCATCAAATTAGTTAAACTTAGTTTAACAAAGTTTCAATCCCTTGACTGCAATCTCACATGATTTTGCTTAGTAGTTTAAAAACGAAATTCGCTCGGTGGGAAGGAAGCCTAACGATGCACTCAGCACTAGCACTACCTAGCTGGGTAGCTAGAAGCCTTAGTGCAAGATTTGCTCGCTTGCAATCGAGGAGTTCTTTTCGAGTACGGAAATACTTGAACATAGGAGTAAAATGTATCTTATTTGCATTGCGCTAAAGCTAAAATTTGCCAAAATTTCTTTAGCTCGGGCTTTTGACAGAACGTTTGTGGAACAAATATCAAAATTACCGGATTTGCGACTCTGATTTCCGTTTTCACTAGCGACGAACAAGGCAATTCCTAATAGTTTTTGAATTTATCCCGGGTTCGATTCCCGACAGGGGAAATTTGGGAATTTATTTTTTATAATAATAATATTTTCTTTAATTTTCTCTGGTCTGGTCTGATGGAAGGCTTTGGCCGTGGCTGGTTACAACCCTACAAAGACGTGCCGCTAAGTGCTTTAATGTTCCTGTGCGATGTCGCATAGAAACCGATTAGGGGTATGACTACCATACTCCCTAACAGGTTAGCCCGCTACCATCTTACACAGCATCTCACTTACCATCAGGTGAGATTGCAGTCAATGGCTAACTTGTACTACGATAAAAAAAAACAAGAAAAAGTAAGTTACGCCCAATCAAAGAAGATTTCTAGGCACATATTTACCTTTCACCAATCGATTTTCACTACGCAACTCATAACGCCTAACTTGTGTATGATTCTTGCAATAAGGTGTGGTGTTTTGTGTTTGTTCTTGTTAATATCATATTTTTCGTTTTCCGTATGGATTTCTTTTAAGTCGTTACAGTCTTGACCGACTGGTCTTGGTCGCCATTTGGGTGTTGTGGCCCCTCTTTATAAATCGTCGCCACTCTTCCCTAACAGTTGCCTATGATGGTATCATTGATCTAATAAAAAAAAATAAAAAAGTTTATTTCGTTAAGAAACAAAGTGGTAACAATGTATCGCTGAAGCCTTCTTTTAAGAGTAGTATTACTACTCCTACGTGTACTAAGTGAAGGTAGGTAAGCAAACAAAACAAGAGATAAAATGATATACAAAAGGACAGACATGTTATAAAGAAATTTAGATGATAATAAAAAATTATAACCTGTAATATACAAAATAAGTATGCGTGTTTCTGTGTATGTTTGTGTGGGTGTGTGTGTGTGTGTGTTTGTGTGTGCGTGCTCAAAGTTTGTGTAAGACAGAATTTGTGAAAATTCACGACTGATAAATTCAGTTTTATATAATCTAATATGTTACCTACTTTTAATGCTATGAGAAAACATCTTCTTTTTTTTATGTAGAAAATAAAAGCGAGAAGAAAATAACTCATAAGTTCAAGCTCCTTCAGTCGTAGTCGTCAAGTTTGAGGATCGTGCCCACCTTCATCCATAACTTTCCTGTTCAGGTTTGGTTATTAACTTAAACAATACTCTTCAATCGTTAGGTACTTAGGGTTAGAAAAAAATCGAATTAAATTTTTTAAACAGTAAAGTGTCAGTCCGTCGAATCGGTGTCGTAACTGTGCAGGATCAGGTTCCACTCTGTGGCGGTACTACCATACAAGCCGAAAAGCCGGGATTGCGTTACAATAAATATCTCTTTTAAATTTTTCTCGACTATTCCGAAATGAAATTAACAAAATAATTAAAACTTGATAGCAATGAGGATATAAATACAATTTTTTAACTTTTGCTCAATAATGTATATACTCTTTGTCTACTTTACTGCAAGCACTACGTTACTCTGGCAGGTAGACTCTGTGGTAGCAACCAGCCGAACGGCGCGGCGCCGCGCCGAACTATCACTATCGCGCTCTTCGCGTGTCTTCGTACGCGATCGGAGGTCCCGCTTTGTCTCGCTCACACTCATTTGCTTATATGGGGCTTTTATATTACTGCTCTTTCTCATAGAAATTTCAATATATTTAGCAGAGACAATATAGATTATTTAATAATTTTGTATGGAGATCAAATGCCAGATTGCGAGTTGAAGTTAGTGAAGATGACCAGCGAGCGAATTGAAACAACTTCACGTGTGTTATTATTTGCGTTACAACTAGTTGACACTTGACAGATTCATTATTATTGATTAGTAACTAGTTAGGATTTTATTATTGTTCTATTTTGAGTTGAATAGTGAATTTTACTGGTTTTTTTTCTTACAAATTATAGTAAATATTGTTAAATATGAGCTCTAATTGTGTGCAAATTGTTTCTGTGGCGAAATCAAACAATAATTGGCGAACAACAGGTCAATTTTTTTAATTTAAAATTGTTTGTTGGCTTTGCATATTTTATTTCTAATGAAAAGAACGGTTGGAACGCGGCTGGTTAGGACATAAATTACCAGGCATCATAAGAATTAAAGAGAGCAGAACTAAAAGAAACACTTGGGATTTCTATGATTACTTACTATTTAATTTTGGCAAACATTGCATAGAAACTTCTTTATCATAATTCGCGTGCTGACTTAATCGTACCTAGTATTTTTTAATGATTTGTTGATATTGTTTGTCATATAGCACAACAAGAATGGTGACTTAGAGATCATGACGAGTTAAATTTGTCCTTTAGGTAACTGGGCTTGCTCAAACTCAAAACCCAAGGCACGCAACTGGTTCCACTACAGTAACTTTAGATGGCGCCTAAAGTCATCATATAAGATTTGATGAAACGTTTCCCTTCTCCACGCATCACCCAAAACATTAGGCATAGGTTTAGTGTAAACGGGCATAAAACGATTTATGTTAGCTCCATTTTACTTTGACGATAAAGAGAGAGAGATGAGATACCTACTATCTCAGTTAAATACTCTCGAAACGACTCGACAATTGCGATCGAGCAAATTTTGTACTAAGGCTACTGTGTTAGTAGTTGTACGGACGGTGCAATACCAAGTGCGGTAAACTTGTCCGCACTTCGTGTTTCGCTGCTGAGTGGCTCCGATGCAAATGCATTCGATTTGCTGTGATTTCCATTCTTATTTTTATTTCTATTTTTCCATTTTTCCTTATAGCCGTGAGAGCTAATTTCCTTTTACAAAATAAACAGAAAACATGGAAAAAAATCATCTCTTTTTATTGGCACCCTAAATACATTTTTTACATTAAACATTTAACAAAATACTCTACAGTACAGTAATAATTTCGTTAATTTATTTTGAAACCACAAAACCGCTTTTGAGTTGTGGGTTTTAGCTCTACATTTTAAAAATTTAAAGCTTTACATGCGCAGCAAGGCTTAAATAGCTTAAATAGGCTAAGGATGATGATTTCGTCTTGATTGTTTTAATATTATCATCATCATCATATCACCAAAACTTCCGTATCTTGGGTCTCCGTCCACAATGAGAGGGGTTAAGGCCGTAGTCCACCACGCTGGCCCAGTGGAGATTGGTGGACTGACATGCTGCTTGACAACGTAATGCAGAACTCTCAGGCATGCAGATTTCCTCTTGATGTTTTCCTCTTGATGTTCACCGATGAATCAAGTAATATTTTTATAACTTAAAACGCACATATCTTAGAAAAGTTACGTGCGTTTTAAGTTTATTGTATAAATATAGTTATTTATGTATTTATTTATAAATATATTTATATGCACCACCTACCTCTCGTCTTAAGTGTAGTCTCGTAGTGTTTTAAGCCGTCGGTTGCCTGGAAGAGACCACTATGTAGCGATTTAATGCCACCTAATTTTTAGAATAAAAATTGTGTACATGTAAATAAAATTGTATACATCGTGTAAACTAGTTACTTATAATTTTTCCTGTATTTTTATGTGGTGTACAATGAAAGTGTATTAATTCATTCATTCATTCAAAAGTTAGAGGTTAGGTGCTAGGATTCGAACTCGGCCTTGAAGTTGAGCTTCTACCCACTCGGCTATCACCATACTTTATTGAGATTTATATAAAATATATTTTATGAATGAATGAATGAATGAATACACTTTTATTGTACACCAAAGAAAAAAAGTAGTTACAGAGATATAAATACATATCAAGAGAGTACAATTTGGTGGCCTTATCGCAACATAGCGATTTCTTCCAGGCAACCAATTGCGTAAAAGGAAAAAAACATAGAAAAGAGGAAGGTGGTGCAATAAATAAGATTTAAAATTATAGAAATATATAAATAAAATATATATTTATATATAAATATAACTATATATAATATATTACATATAAATACAAATAAAATATAAACATACATGAAATTACCCATAATTAATGTAAACTACTAACAATCATATACAACATATACGAATATGTAAATATATAACATAAATACCTATATAAATATATATACCATCCTCAATTTATATGAAATACATAAAAAAATAAAATTACACACTTGAAATGTAACGATCCGCTTCAGCGATGTTCGGCTGCTAGAGACAAATAATGATCCTTCACTAGTTATCTTTTATCTATCTTATAAATCTCAATAAAGTGAACAGTATCCTCTATGCATGCGTATACTACATAGTCTAAATAATCTCGAGTGCTAAGCCATAAGTATAATATGTTATTAATATCATAGGCTACTAAAAATAACTATGAATAAACTGTGGTTTTGTGGGTTTTTTAAATTAACAAATGTACTAGTGGTTCCCCTGCACCCGCTTACATCTTCTAATAAGTTTCACATGCAAACTTTCATCCGGTATTCCGACTCAGACGTCAGTGCTACCTACGTTTGGTGTTGCTGTGAACTTATCCGAAACTTATCAGAAGTTATGCTAACTATAGGTGTCAGTCGAATTTAGACGCGGGGGAGACCTAGTCAACTACGTATGTAAACTTCAACGAATCCATCTAAGCTTCTTAAAGCTTTGCTTTCAAAGAAAGCAGTGATGTTCTATAATAATTCGACGATTCGAAGGTTTGGAAGTAGGCATGTACTTAAAATGAATAAAGTAAGTTATTATATTATGGTCTTATGCAAGAATAGCTTCAAAAGGTATATGAACCTACGACCTTTTGGGTCATCTCCCCCACCCTCTCCTCTCAACCGTTGAGGCTTAAATTTAATAATGCTATTCGCCAAAAGATTCAACCGCAGAATATTAAGCTCTCAAAAGAGTCCAATTTATCAATTTGTGAAGATTCAATATCTCTACGCTCCATTTAACGCAGCGTCTGATCTTGTTACGCGATTTAATATCGCCTTCATTCGTGGCAACTTTATGTAGCAATACAATCGTGCGTATAGTGACCGCGCAACTGTTTAATCATCAACTCATTACCGGCCCACTACGAGGCACTGCGTCTCCTCTCAGAATGAGAAGGGTTTTACGTCGTAGTCCAATACGCTGGCCAAGTGCAGATTGGTAGACTTCACACGCACTTGAAATCGTTATGGAGAACTCTCGGGCATGCAGGTTTCCTTCACCGTTTAAAGCAAGTGACAAACGACTAAGACACCGGGAGGTATCTTTGCATCGTTCGAGTCCATGTAGAACTGCTGTGCATCGATAATTCAGTCGTATTTATATCAAAATACCTAACAACTCAATGCCATGAATATCAAAAGTTTAATTATTTACCCACTTTATAAATTTACTGTAACACAAGTGATATTAAAATTGCTTAAATCAAAAACGCACATAGCTCCGTAGAGTTGTGGTGCGTGCCGGGGCTCGAACAAGGTCTCCACGAAACGAAAGCTAAAGCCTTACCCACTAGGTTAACATCGCTTCAACTGTATTCAATCAGTCAACAGCCTACAGCATCCACAGCTGAACTAAAGGCCTCTTCCAACGGGAGGGTATGCCCATATTCACCACACTGGGCAAGCGGTTTTGTGATCGCAGAAGATGGTAGTAGGAGTACGGAGGGTGCTGTTGCCCATTTGCCGTTTTATTTCCTTAATAGCCACGAACAGCACCTGTGGGAATAGGAGGGATGTTGACTACTGTTTTTTGATGTGCCGTCACCACACGTCACAAGTACATTACGAGAACATATAAATTATTAAGGTTACTTATTGCTTTTGCAGCGAGCAAATAATATAGCGATGCATCAACGATACAGTGGCGTTGTCAGTAAGGATTCATGCTTGGAATCAAATGGAAATTTATTTTTTTGCTTTTTTGGCTTTTAGGTGTGCCAAATCGGCACGTTGTACTTCGCCAATGTCACGTATACTTGGAAGATTCACAAAGGTGATTGTCAAAAGGTAAACATTATATATAGCACTATACTTTTTATTAATATTTAATTTGGTGAGCGTAATCTCAGGTAATTTGCGCTTTCAGGTATTACCAAATTTCAACTTTTTTCAATAAATAACCATACAGCTTAAACTGACCTCCATGGCGGGTTGGGTGTACTAATAGATCCCGCGTTCGCAGGATCAGTTTGGGAATTGGTAAGTGCTGAATCTTTTGGTCTGGTGCGAGGCATCGGCTGTTGCCCTTCCGACGAAGATGTGCTTCCAAGCGATACTATGCCGCTTAAGACTAAAAATTTGATTTAACTGGCATAACTGTTAGAGGTTAGCCATCTAAAACTGGCAACTTCTTTCTTTTGAGAAAAAGGCATCATGTTAGCATCATTATTTATGCACCACTGTACCTAGAAGACTACCCTATATTATACTCTCGGACACATACACACCCATATACAAACACACACCCAGAAAGACAGACACACGCACACATCAACCCACACACACGCACGCACGCACGCACCTACTTCCGAGAAAGGCACTGTCGCCTATAATACAGATAAATTCCTACCTTAGGGACAGATGTATTCCCCTGTTAAAGTTTATTTTTTATTTTGTGTTAGACAATTGTTTAATATACCCGAAGATAAGTGTCAAATAATGTACCTTTTTTTGTTGAATAAACTTTGTTTTAACGATATTTATTATTCTTTTTTTTCTCTTTTTTAAACCCACAATAAAATAATTCTACAAGTTTGCTCAATAGCTAGTCCGGTGCTGGCACTGGTGGAACACGCTATGAGAAACATTCACAGCGGTTGAAGAGCTACGAGATTATAAGGTTAAATAATGTCAGCTTTTGCCCGTAAGTAGTTTTGCCAGCTTCCTTGGCAAGTTATATGTAGAGGTAATTTAGCCGTGGATGGATTTCTAGCGCTCCCTCGTCGACCTAATTAGAATAGGAGCTCGGTATCATATTTGACGCACGCCCTCTATGAACTGATTGATGAAGATATAATAAGTATATCGTAGTATATATTTATATATAAATAAATAAATAGACTACGACAAAACACACATCGCCATCTAGACCCAAGAAATTCAAAATTCATTTATTTCAAGTAAATGAATTTTGAATATAAGCACTTTTGAAACGTCAAGTCTGTCCGTTTGTAGTGACTCTACCACCGGTTCGGAAGGCAGATTCTACCGAGAAGAAGCCGGCAAAAAACTCAGCAGTTGCTCTTTTCCAACATCAACAATTTACAAAATTCATTTTTCTATCTTGTGGGAGCTGAAAGCGGAGCCGGATGCTTCCAAGCAACCTTGTCATTAAGAAATTCATCAATTTTATAGTAACCGGGCTGTATAAATGTGTTTTAACACATTCTTTAAACTTATGCATTGGTAGGTCAAAAATCACCTTATGAATCATAGTAAAGTAAGCGTAGCTTGTGTTATGGGTATTTAGAAGACGGAAGAATATTTTTATGAATGATATACATAAATACTTATATATACAGATAAACACCCAGGCACTGAAAAACATTGCTGTATATCACACAAACATGTTCCAGTTGTAGGATGTCCCCACTGCGCCAGTCGGCCGTCAAAATTTATATGCTTTGGCAACATTACAGTGAAAACATTAGAGTAAACTTTCATTTGAAGTAACTAACTGATATTCTAAGACTATGAAATAAGAAATAAGAGTTTTTAGATCATAAGTTACGCCTCTCTGTATCTCAGGTGAGTTATTTAACCTTGAATAGGTTAAATAACTCACCTGAGATACACGAGGAAGTTTTAATAATATAACAAGTCTTTTATGGAGGCCTTATCCTTTACGTATCTGTGATTCAGTTTATTTCATTAATAACTAACTAAGAATAACCGTATCGCTATCAAAAGCTGATATTATTTCTTTCTTCTACCATCTACGTGATATTGTGTGCAGAATGTTCTGTACCTATCATTATTCAGTTCTTTCTCTACTCATCTGATTGAGTGATACGTAACTTTGTCACAAACGATCGTATCTCTCTTATCTCTGGGGTGAGCTGTATTGCACACCCCTACTCCGAAGATTGATGTTACTTCAAACGTGATCGATTATGTGCGTATATAAAGTTCTTAGGGAAGCACCTTTAATTATGCTTGTTGATCTCAATAAATTGGGTGATTGGGTGTTAATTGAATAGGTTTTATTGTAAAAACCTTGAATAGGTTAAATAACTCACCTGAGATACACGAGGAAGTTTTAATAATATAATTATACTTCTATAATAATATTATAAATGCGAAAGTTTGTTTGTTTGTCCATCAATAACGCAGCAACAGAGCAACGGATTGACGTGAATTTTTGCATAAAGATAGTTTATGGGCCGGAGAGTGACATGAGTTATTTGTTATCCCCGAAAAAAACTAAGTTTCGATGGTACGACACGCTTACGTTTACGCTCACACCCTCGCTCGGGCTTGCACTTGCTTGATTTCTTTCTTGCTTGCTTGCTTGCTCGCTTGCTCGCCTGCTTGCATTTTTCCGGGATAAAAAGTGGCTAATGCAAATCATAACCTATCTCTATGCCAAAAATAACGTATCCTGGCAAAGTTTTTAAAATTATCACGCGAACGAAGCTGTTAGAAAGTAGTATAATAATAACTACGTAGTTATGTTTTACTCTTATAATATTTCCAATTTGCCCGCAATAACGTTTAACGAAGGTATAACATAACACCCAATCACCCAATTTATTGAGATCAACAAGCATAATTAAAGGTGCTTCCCTAAGAACTTTATATACGCACATAATCGATCACGTTTGAAGTAACATCAATCTTCGGAGTAGGGGTGTGCAATACAGCTCACCCCAGAGATAAGAGAGATACGATCGTTTGTGACAAAGTTACGTATCACTCAATCAGATGAGTAGAGAAAGAACTGAATAATGATAGGTACAGAACATTCTGCACACAATATCACGTAGATGGTAGAAGAAAGAAATAATATCAGCTTTTGATAGCGATACGGTTATTCTTAGTTAGTTATTAATGAAATAAACTGAATCACAGATACGTAAAGGATAAGGCCTCCATAAAAGACTTGTTATCCGTTTTTAATGTGATGTATTTATTTTTCATTTGTAATAGGTAAGGTTAATTGCTAGGCTCTATCACCAATCGTTGCAACGCTGCAATTCGATTGAAAATTTATTACAGGCAGTGGCGTGCACTTCATACATGCACAAAAGCGCTGCCGATCCTAAAATTAATATGTAACTCGTATAGGAAGAAAATGTTTGCCATTTGATGCAATCTTTCTGTATGCATACCCTGGTAAATAACTAAGTGCACGTCACTTTTTATAGGCGTTAGCTCTTTCAATGAAAGATATTTGGAATACGTGATATGTAGTTCTTTTTTATCCTTCATATGCGAACAACCCAAGTGTAGCAGTATCCATCTTCAAAGCAAACAGCCTCAGCACCACGGCTTACAAATCAATTTGTATGCAAGGATTTTTACAGTAGGTACAATTATCGTTAAAAACGCCTTTTAATACTTTTCAGGAAATAAGTCATTATAATAAAACATAAGTTTTTTTTTGGTTTATGAAAGGTTTTACCTGATCAGTATTAATTTTAAATACAAATTAAAAGGTTAATTCTCGTAAATAGATTGTTATCGATATCGGTAGGTATGAAACTGTTTTTTGTAATTTAATGGTCGATAAGGTATAATAACGATGGTATAATAACGACGGCAAAATTATCTACCAGTTAATAATTAGGTGCGTAATAATGTAAGAAAGAAAAAACGGAAGAACTTAAAAAGTTTTGTAAATATTTCAAGTGGTTATTGATCCCTACTAATATTATAAACGTGAATGTAAGTTTGTTTGTTACGCTTTCACGCAAAAACTAATAAACCGATCGTCATGAAACTTTGTACACATTCTTGGAAGTGTTAGAAGAAATATAGGATACTTTTTATCCCGACATTAAGCTCGGTTGCTTTGGGAGATGGGATGAAAGTGTTTGACGATAACTCCGACAAATTATAACCGATTTAAATAATTATTTTTGTACAATAGAGGTTATAATATGTGTTTAATTTTGCCCAAACTTTTTGAAGATCTGTTGAATGTGGTTGGAGATAGAGGACAGAACTCCTCAGCGAAACCCCTCATTTAAGGCTTAGCGATACTGAATACTTTAAATTTTTTTAGAACACAACTAAATTGAATTTCACATCAAAAAACAAAATCAAACGCAGACGAAGTCGCGGGCAATATATATATTAAAGTATCTAAGACTTAAAAAAAATCTTGGTTTGTGGAAGTTCTTGGGTATTCCAAGAGATAGCGCTGTTTCATTTGTTAGTCAAATTGTAGGTACAGTATTTGTCCGCACGACCATAAAATCAATTAATTTGCTAAATGAAAAATTTCCCTCCTGCCGCGGCACTCGGGACCTCTATAACTTTTACAGATCCCGTCTGCCAATAATCTTCGGATCGCTATGACATAATATTTTATGCATTAATTTGGTGGCACGCAGAGCTTAAACTTTTTTAATAAAGAAAATCCCCTGGCTCCCGCACAGGGAGTGCCGCACGATTCTCGCACTTAAAGGCGGGGTTGTGTTGACAGCGAGGTTTGGAATTATGGACCTACTGTTCATTATTATGTTATTATATTTCACAGGTGACCTCCCACAATGAGAAGGGGCTAAGACCACGCTGGCCCATTAGTGGACTTCAAACACCTTTGAGAACATATGGAGAGCTTTCCTTACGATGTTTTCCTTCACCGTTGAAGCAAATGATCTTTTAATTACTTAAAACGTACGCACATAACTTGGAAAAGTTAGAGGTGCGTGCTGGGATTCGAACTTGCCCTCAGACAGTGAAGTCGAACCCCGTGGACTATCACCGCGTCCTCCGAGTAATAACAAAGGCCAATTAAACGTACACTTCAAGGCACAGGTTGAAAAATTAAAAAAAAAACAAATGGAGAATATCTGGACAAAAATCACAATATCTAACAATCTTATAAGCTCAATCGGGGGACGTTAACCTGGATCTCGTGAATCGTCGACAAACATTGTAACTATCAGAACAACAAGTCGGTTACACACAAGTCACACACACTGTTACGCTAGTTAAACTTTTAGAGTTCACAGTTATAGTTTTCACGACCTCTCTTACGCAACGGTGAGCACTGTTGTTTTAAGAGTTAGGTCCTTGTATTGAGCCCCGTAAATGGCATTTAAGGGATGTATAATTGCTTAATTTCCTCTAGTCGGATCTAGTAACCACCCTACGGATAAAGACTTGCCGCTAAGCATTTTAGCGTTCCGGTACAATGTTGCGTGGAATCCCATTAGGGATATGAATTTAAAATAACTGCCATAATAGCCAACATGATCACTAACCAGCGGGTGATATTACAGTCGAGGCAACATTGTAGTGAAATTAAAAAAATTACACAGTCCGAGGTAACATTAAAAACTCGCTGTCACTGGAGCCAAACGGACTCAAGCTAATAAATAGCAGTTCGTTACCGAATAGAGTTGTTCGCAACTCGTGAGTTCGTGACTGAAAATATTCTCTCAAAAGCGCGCTTCAGGCCCGGCTCTCTGCACCCAGGGGCACCTATGTATTCCTACTCCGACATCACAAATGTGTGTTGTTTCTTGCTACATATAACTTGGAAAAACTTGCATCTGTGATGTCGTTTTCGAGTATCGAAACAGATAAATGTCAGAGTAAAATGGGACTAATTGTTTTTATTCTAAAGTTTAAGTTCGGTTGTGCATGGAGTCATATGCCGGCTGGATGCGTGCAAGGAGATTCATAGTCAATGGTAGACTTGAAATTCTAATTTCATTTATTTTAAGTGGCAGATCAGGATGCAGTAGGCACAACCCGACCTCTTCCCCTGAAGTCGTACGAGGGGACTATGGGAGTCCACCATCCCGTACTGGGCCAGCGTGCGGCCTTTACCCCTTCTCATAGTGGGAGGAGACCCGTTACATGTAGTCGGCCGGTAATGGTTTGTTATGATGATGATGATGATGATACTACAGCTTCCAAAGTATTTTGATAGTGAATCCCAATAACTCAAAATGGTTTGTCACCATCCATGAACCGCGTGACTCTTTAGTCGAACCAGACCAACGAGACATTCGAGGCAGTAGGTAGAGGTAGGCGTAATGAATTCATTCAACGATAGGCGCCGTAAAAGCAAAATAAATCATAACAAAACATTATGTTTCCGTTTGAGCGGGCGGCGAATGTTTACGGCGGGCTTAATTTTTCTTTTACGGCCATTGCTAACGGTTTTCGGCGAAAAAGACGTTTCGCCGAATAAACTTATTTATTCGAGCGGTACATTCGATATAAAACTTCTAAATTGGCTTTCGATCATAAAATATCCCGCTCTCGACTTAATCATCGTCTTCATCACAGCCTCATACATTTTTCTTCAATAGTAGGAGGCTAGGTCAAGTAGGTCTAGCTTCATGTTAGACTTAGCCTCCACGTGAAAATTATCCAATATCTCGTCTATCACTACGGAAAGAACCATTATAAAAAGCATGTCAGTAATATGGGAGCCCCCTTAAATATTTATTTTAATTTATTTTATTTTATTTTTAAGTATATGTTGCTATGGCGGCAAATGAAATACATCATCTGATAAAATTTAAAAACTTACTTTTACGATTCCTGATATACAGCCTGTTGACAGACGTACAAACACAGACAGGCACAGCCGAGTCTTAGAAATAGGTTCCCGTCTTACCCTTTGGGTACGGGACCCTAAAAATACGAGTTACGTGTAAGAAAATTGTCTTGATGAAACCCTAAAGGCGTAAAGGCTTGTGGTTCAAATGAAAGTGGAAAGATTTGAATTAAGATGATAACAAATTAGGGGATACAGCAGTTATATTCATCACATACCCCTAATCGGTGTCTCGTCTCTTCAGGATGGCAACCAGCCTCGGCCAAAGCCCACTAGGCCACCAAAGAAAATTCAGTAATTATTAAACTCCACTTGGAACTCCCACTCAATTAAAGCTGTGCTTTTAATTAAGTGCCCAAGGCGCCGCGCCAGGGAGGTCCTCAAAACCACAAATGCAAATTCCAGTATACCTATTATAGGCATGTGAAACTTACCACCTACGACTCAAGTTGACGGACACAGGGCGGCATGTTGCAGAACGTAAGGGTTAAACGCTTGGTCCGGAAATTATTGCTAAAAAAATCTACCGATCCACGAACAACTATGTTATTCTTAAATCCCTGAACGCTAGCTCGTAACGATGCCTATTATAAAAATTGAAAATCAGTGCAGTCGGGTAGTAAATACAATACTGCATATGCAATGTTAAAGGGGCTGATATTGTAAAGCATGGAAAATACATCCACAACTTTAAAACTTAATGCATTGGGTCTTTAAAAACTCATTAGTAAGAAAATGCTTGTTATTAATGAAAGCGCCACGGCTGGAAGCATAGTGCACAGTACACTGCGAAATAATTATTATAGATCGCCTATGGCCTACATATTAGCTCTACCTTGTATACTAAGTACTATTCTAGTAATATAGTAATATTCTAGTATAATATAATGATATGATATCTATTATATTATACTAGTATTATATCATCTTTTGCCGGTTGCAACCAGAGAGATGGACCAAGAAAGTGACTGAGTGGGTTCCAAGAAATGAAACGAAAAAGAGGGCGACCAAGAAAGAGGTGGCGAGATATTTTCCATCAGAGGTGTGGACCGGACTGGATGCGAAAGGCTCGCGACAGAAAACTTTGGCGAGACTTGGGGGAGGCCTACGCCGTAGAGGCGACTTAAACGTATATGTATTTTTAGTAAATGTAAAGTTATTTGTAGTAAAAATATGTAAAATATAAATGTAATACGTTTTAGAAATAAAGGCTTTTTTTTTTATCTTTTTAAGGGGTCCCATGCCCCGGGCAATCCGCCCCTTGGCAATCCGTCTCAAGCAAAATCGCGTTTTCACCTACAAGTAATGTTGTTTAGCTCATGCAAACTAGTACAGTCTTTCTTTATATCGGTTTGAATTTATTATTTGCCCAATGGCCATATTTAGGATTTCTAAACGCAATCGAAGTTGTCATTGTCACAGAGACACAGATCAAGTCATTGTCAAATTGACTTTCGATAAATTGGCGTTTAACGTCATTGTAAATTGAAATTGATTGAAAAACAAACATGAGAAATTTTATTTTCGATTGCGATGTATTTCTTTATTTATTTTATACTAAGACGTCACTATTTTCAATAAACACCAGCGATAAGATAACACCAAGGTTGTGTTAGTGTTGTTCTGTTGCTAATGTGATTAACATCTGAAAAAAAAAACAGAGGATCGTAAGCATGTCGCTAAAAACTGCTTTATTAAAGTAAGTAGCTATAATTTAGATAGTTGGTTTTTACATTTAATTTTCTATCCAGAAACATTGAACAGTTTTCCTACTGAAACCATTATAATTGAATTTCAATTGCTTGAATTTGAGTTTTCCCGCTAGACTGAATTATTCCCTGGGATAAAAAACCATCGTAAGCCTTGCTCTATCCGTGTGCCAAATGTTTTCATTCTAAGCAGTTGAGCTGGTTATGCATGACTTGGTCACAATGCACACAAGAAAAAATACAAAAAATAAATCACTCCTCTTTCAATAATTGTATTAACACAAATGAAGAATGAGGCGATAAGTTTAGTTGAATATTTATCTGTCTGAATCCTGGAACCTTTCAAAATTAATATTTACCAAAGACTTTTTTATATAAAATTCTAAGATTGTAGATATAAGTAAGTTTCATAGATTTCTTTGCTGCAAAACATACCTATTTTTTCAAGCTATGAATTTTCACATTTGAAAATAGTCATACAGTTGCCACAAGTTAAAAAACTTAGGAAAGTCATTTGACTATATATTATAAAAAACAATATATTTTAAAAACTCATGCCATTTATTGACCATTCTCAAATTATACACAATTTGGTTCACTATTCAATATTTTATGAAATTGAATGTTTACAGTACAATCTACCAATCATTTAATTTCAGACACCTATTAAGGCAAAGTAAAATTAGTAGCTGTGCTCCGATAGTGTTCCAGTATCATGGACATTATAAACACACACAAACAGATAAAGATAAATGGAAGCTGGGAAGAAGTACAGCGTTTGCTATACTGGGATCTGTTCTTGTGGGATCTGCTACAAATGGTAAATGTTTATTAATCAAGACCAAAATATTGCACACACAAGCGTAGGTCCAGTCAATATAATATCCCTTCTCTCACAAAAAATACTAAGTTTGTTTATATTCTTTATCTTGTCTTAATGGAGTAACTTAACACTCAGTATTGTTCATATAGAAAAAGAAAAAATATATATATAATTATGAAATGCCTACTTTCATAATAATAGATTTTACTTTCTAAATACAAATAAAAAAAACTATTGTTTTTTATTCAACATTTTATTAATGGAATTTTGGATTTCCCATGAACTAAAATATTCTTCCAATCTAACACAAAGCCTTCTAACCAATAACACCTACCACTTTCTTCTACCTCTTTGTTTGTGACAGTAAATTATATAAAGCTCTCCAATATTATGTCATTTTATTATTTTAAGTTTTAAATATACAGGTTTCATTGTACTGTACAGCATACCTTGTTTAATCACCTTAAGGCAGTGAGCTTGTTCCAATATTGACATATTAAATCAATACCCTCGTCTCGTCGAGCCAGTTTCCTTACCTTACCTAGAACAAGAACAAATTATGGTAAAAATCCCTTACCTTTGAAGGCGCCAAATTTTATAATAAAATACCTATACTTATAAAAAATGTAAACTCATTCAATGTATTCAAAACTAAATTAGCTTCCTATATATTAAGTTATACCAATAAATTTAAAGGCGAATACATTGCATGAGTAGGTAATAGTAAAATTGAACTTAGTTTAGTCTAATGGCTAAGTGTATTAATTTATTATAGAAAATTAAGTTTCCTATGTAAGTGACTTAGGTCTTTTTATGGGAATAAATGTCTTTAAACCTAAACCTAAAGTGCGGTCCACCCCCTTATATCGTCCAACCATTTGCGTCTCTGACGACTTGATTATCAATAGTCTATATTATCCAACCATTCAGGACTAAAGAGGCCTCTCGGAATGGGAGTGTTTGCCCATAATCACCAAGCTAGGCAGATGAGTTGCTGATCACACTAGACGGTACGAGTAGTAGTAGCACAGAGGATGCTGCCGCCCATTCTCTATTATGTTTCATCATTATCATTATATGGCTCTATCAGTCAAACATCGCTGAAGCGGATCATTTGAAGTGAATTATTTTATTTATTTCTGTATCTCATTTAAATTGAGGATGTTATGTATATAAGTATTTATGTTATATATTAACATCTTATTAATAAATATAATTACATTTAATATATGACATATGATTTTTAGAACATTTAATAATAAATATATATTTTTATTATAGTTATCTTTATATATAAATTTCTTGTGTGCGTGTATATGTCACTGAACTCCTCCTAGACGGCTGGCCCAATATAAATGAATTTTTCGCGTTTGGGTGGCACCCTGGATGGTTTAGATTCACAAATCAGCCCGACAGATGGCGCTGGGGTCAGCTAGTATATTATATTTATGTATTTGTATTGTGTACGATAAAAGTGTTTTCATTCATTCATTCGTATTTATAAAAAATTATAATTGTATTTTTTGAAATTCTTATTACTTTCAAGTCAAACATTTGTTATGTATATTTCAGAAGTGAATTTCTTTAAGATCAGAGATTGTCATTTGAAGTGATCAATTTAACTTGCAGCGAAAAAGAAGGGAAGCGAAGGAGATGTCACCGAACCTGGTGCAAAAAGAGAAGATTTGCCTATTTACACTGCAGAGGAAGTCAGTAAACATGATAACAAGTAAGAATATTTTGCATGCATTACAGTCATATATTAGTCTACTCTAAGTAATATATTTTTTTAATAGCAAATAGTGGTAACGGTACGACAATTGTTCATTTTTAAACTTGTTATGAGATATCATATTCAAAATAAAAATCAAATTAATAAGATAGGAAAAAGACGACATTATCAAAAATTTGCGACTAATAAATTAAAAAAAATATTTACACATAATTTTCCTGATGAATTGCTCTAATTTCATAGCTAGTTAATTAATTGACTATGAGATGGTGATAACAAAAAAAATACCCAGCTTCGTTTGTTGCGAGCTCTTAGACCAGAGTGCGTTAAGGACCCTCCTAGCTTTAGTTTTAAGTTATCGAATTTGGTTATCAACAACACCACGCAATAATGTAGATTGGAGACCTATATTTAAAACGCGAATTTTATATTTTTATTCGTGATATAATGTAACTTTTTCTGCCACTTATATTCAAGTGGTTGATTTGAATTTGTGTTTCGTGAACCAGCAACATTTGTAACCACTTTTGATAAGGTCCATTTTATGTATGTTTTGAAACCTTATTTTAAATAGGAAAAGTTTCTGGGTGACATACAAGCACGGCGTGTATGATGTGACTACTTTCCTACCCTCCCACCCTGGGGGGGAGCAGATCTACAACGCAGCTGGTCTGAGCATAGAGCCTTTCTGGAATGTGTATGGCATGCATAAAACTGAGGAGGTGTTCAAGCTTCTAGAGAGCTACAGGATAGGTAAGTACTTAATATATATTTATAATAGTATTTGTAAGACAACATATTAGTCTTTATAAACAAAAAGTGGACATAAACAGTCGACTTACAAGAAATGGTCATAAATTAGTGTCGTCTGCATATCGTCTGCGTAAGGTACAGGGATCATTTGTGGGATTGAGTATACGCTTTTATAATATGATTCCTAAGGTGATTTTGGACCTACCAATGCATAAGTTTAAAGAATTTGTTAAAACACATTTATTACAGCGAGGTTACTATACAATTGATGAATTTTTTAATGACAAGGTTGCTTGGAAGCATCCGGCACCGCTTTCAGCTCTCACAAGATAGAAAAATGAATGTTAAAATGCAAAATGTAAATTGTTGATGTTGGAAAAGAGCAACTGCTGAGTTTCTTGCCGAACCGGCGGTAGAATCACTACAAACAGACAGACTTGACGTTTCAAAAGTGCTTATTGCCTACTTGAAATAAATGAATTTTGAATTTTTTGAATTTTATCGTCTCGATAGTACGTAACTGTTGATAAGTTCCGAGTGCTATAATTTAAAAATATAGGATTAATATCTTTAACAGTTAAATGCATTTAATTTTTATTAATAAACGTACGTCTGTACTAAGTTCTACGTAAAACAAGTTATTATCATCTGTTATGTGGCTCAATAAGTTGTAAAAATGTTTAGTTTATATGCTGTAAAGTTTTAAAAAGGTGTTGTAACCTGCTAAACTGTAAGTAGTATATTATTGATTTGTTCAACCTAGGCTAGTCACAAGGATATGAACTGTAATACAATTATTTAATTAATAAAGATATTTTAAAAACAAACAAACAAACTATCGTCTCGAACCTCTATGTAAAAAGGTTGACAAGCTATTCTCGTAAACTTGCTTACAAAGTGCATCCGTTTTTTTAAATTCCACTACAAGTTAAGCCTTGACTGCACTCTCACCTACTGGTCTCAGTCGAACATTTTTTTATTCAAATAGGCACATCGGCGTTCATCAATAGGCGTTCATTACATACAAAATATGTACATAGTGAATTGTCAATTTATAAATTTTAAAATGCATATAAAAATTTACGGAACCGACAGGATTTGAACCTGCGACTCTGGCAATCAATAAGGCCACGGCTCTTCTACCTTTAATGCCGAAATTAGTATATGTCTTTTACATTAGTCTTAGCCTTAGCGGCTGTAGCCCCTACACTACTGTCGCTATAAGACTGATATAAACGGCAAATACTAATATCGACATCGACGGTGGGAGAGCCGTAGCTTAACTGGTTAAAGCGCTCAAGCCGCGATTGCCAGAGAGTCACACGTTCAAATCCTGTCGGTTCCTAAAATTTTTATATGCATTTTAAAATTTATGAATTAATAATTCCTCCAAGTGTTGGTAAAAACACTAACAAAAATTATAAAGTTACATAGTCAGTAGTGTTGGCGATAACTACATTCCCAAACCTAAAACTAAAACTACGAGGGTTCTAAACGCAACCCGGTCTAAAAAGAAGCCCACAGCGAACTTAGTCGGGTGTTCTTTTTGTTATCACCATCTCACATGTTTTACCCAAGGTAACCTCCACGAGGGTGACGTGGTGGACCACAGCGACGACGAGCTGTGGGCCAAGGAGCCGTTCAGGGACAAGCGACTGGTCGTGAAGACAGCTAAGCCCTTCAACGCGGAGATCCCGCCCAAGCTACAGGTGCAGCACTTCAACACGCCCAAGTGAGTCCTGTAGCCTTAGTACAAGATTTTTTATCGTATCTGACTTAAGATAGATTTCATACAAATAGATTAAAGTATCCCGCACATAAAACCGCTCTGTATAACAATAATTTTTATATTATGGCGATAAAAATATTCAATAAATTACCTGACGAAATGATGCCACTAATAAATAACATGAAATGTTTAAAAGAGAATTTATTTCAATATTTAAATAGACATTCTTTTTATACTATTGATGAATATTTAAAATGACATTTGTTAGTAATTATTAATTTATTTTGTATTTTTTGACATGTGCCCATATAAACTTAATTGTAATTTATTACTTTATTAATTGTATTGTGTATAAAACATTGTAATTGCCGATATCTTAATTGTAGTAGTAACAAATTAAAATTTTAAATACTACCCTAAAAACAATTTGCATGCCAATTTGGCGTGGTACAGTTAAGATCTGCATATATTTATTTCCTGTAACACCTATTTACCTGTATCAGCAAATAAATAAAATTGAATTGAATTGAAAAAAGATCATACTTACAGAACCCTCATTCAGCCATTATTACTTGAAGTGATCAAAGCTCTACAGCCCCGGGTGGGCCTGGGCTTGGTCAAGCAAATTGCTCCATTTGAGGCGGTCAGGAGCTGCTTCTTTCCAGCTCCGAACTCCCAGAACCCTCATATCCCCCTCACTCCATCCCTCCCCCGCCCGCTAGGTAAATAAATAAAATAAAATAAATATACTAAGACAATACACACATCGCCATCTAGTCCCAAAGTAAGCGTAGCTTGTGTTAAGGGTACTGAGATAACTGATGAATAATTTTTATGAATAATATACATAAATACTTATAATATACTAGCTGTTGCCCGCGACTTCGTCTGCGTTTAATTTTGTTTTTTGATGTGGCATTGAATTTAGTTGTCGATCTAAAAAAAAATAAAGCATTCATTATCGCTAAGCCTCAAATAATGGGTTTGCTGCTGTCCACTGAGGAGTTCTGTTCTCTATCTCCAACCACAGTTTGGGCAAAATTAAACACATATTATAACCTCTATAGTACAAAAATAATTATTTAAGTCGGTTATAATTTGTCGGAGTTATGTTGAAAAATTGTCAAACATTCATCCCCTCTCCCAAAGGAACCGAGCTTAACAAAAAAGCGTAACAAACAAACTGACATTCACATTTATAATATTAGTAGGGATAGGGATGTTTAGAACATTAGATATAAAATAATAAATGTCAAATAACAGTTACTTAGCTATATTGAGAATTGCAGCATCGTGCAGAATGAAAAGAAGTTAGAAAAACACTAAAAGTTACATCTATCTATCTTCTATCTATAAATATGATAAATCGTAGACTAGATGTGTCTGTACATTAAAGATAATAAAAAATTCAACACGTTAGAAATAAGTAATAAAATACCCAAGAGCTAGCGCTTATTTAGCCCAACGGCTAAGTCTAGCAATTCAAAGGGGCAATAGTGCCAGCATTTTGGGTACCATGCCCATAAGTGAACAGTTAGAAGGCTTATATATTGTAAATATTAATTTTAGTTTGTAATTATTATTTCCCTACAATAATATATTTTTAGTTGGTTCGTTGATAAATAAATTGACTCCGAAAAAAAAGGAATACAACGCAAAAATACAATTTTCCAAATTATTGTCTGTGTGTCTGTTTCTCTGTATTTCTGTTGGTTCGTGCGCGCAACACGCTAAAACTACTGAACGTATTTGAGTGTAATTTGGTACAGCTATAGCTGGCACTACTGATAAAATAAATAATACTTTTCATACCGAAAATCAATACGGTTCGTTCGGGATAGACTATGAAAGTTTTGGTCGATTTTACTCCATAACTCCACGTCTCCACCATACCTTAACCGATTTTAATATTGCATTCAAACTTCAAAATGCATTTATTTCAAGTAGGCCTTATATAAGCACTTTTGAAACATCAAGTCTGACTGTGTGTAGTGACTCTACCACCGGTTCGGAAGGCAGATTCTACCGAGAAGGAGCCGGCAAGAAACTCAGCAGTTGCTCTTTTCCAACATCAACAATTTACATTTTATGCTCTGTGAAGTGTTGCTCTTTTTACATGCGATGGTTTTCCAGTTACCATCACGTGGACCATCTGTTTGGTCCGGTAATTATTACTATGAAAAATAGTACCCAATACCTACCTCTTATATTTTTTTGCGCAACCCGGGATTCGATCCGTAGTTGAACATGCTAGCCGCTATATACGAGGCGATAATTGAGAACCTCGGTTTTTTTTTTATGTTTCGCACCCAGTTATCCTCTTACATGGTGTCAGAGACCTTCTTCATGCGACTTTTGCTCTGAATAAGTGCCAGCTCACGATGGTCGTGATATGGTTACGCTACATGCTTTTTTTTTTTACTGCCTTTTAACTTTCCTTCTACTTTCTACTTACGCGTGAGTGGCGCTGTCTTCAGTAGCGCCTGAGTGTTTTGTCAAATGTTATATTTATATGTTTATACTAATAAAAATATACTTTATTTTGCACAAAGAAACAAATGCAGTTATAATGGTATACAAAAAGACACATTAGTCAACAGTTAAAGGATCCAAGCAATTGTTACAGTAATCTGTGGTTAGATAAAAAATTATCGATATTTAGAAATTGGAAAACTTCTCCCCATATACTAGGATTTAACCTGTATTATAGGAGGCAGTGCTCTTCAAGTGCAATAATAATATAAAATGATTAATTAAATTCAAATAAGTATCAATTATAAATTAACAAAAAATAAAATAATTACATTTCATTGAAGTAATTGGCTAATAATTGTTTTTTTTTATATTAACTGTTTTAATAGGTGATTAAGTATATTTTTTATATTAACTCCATCTATTGGACCCTCTGTTTGTGTGAACAATGAAGTGTCCCGCAGCGAACTATTCTACGTGCGCCAGCACATGCCGGTGCCGGACCTGGACGCGGAGCAGCACAAGCTGAAAGTGGTGCTGGTGGGCTCGAGCACCATCGTGCGCGAGTTCAGCCTGCAGGACCTGCACCGGTTCCGCCCCGCGACTGTCAACGCGGCGCTCATGTGCGCCGGCAACAGGCGCAGTGAGATGAACGAGGTCAGTGTACAGCTGCCATCTCCCAGGGAGTGTGTGTTTGTCTGCGGCATCGTTGCTCCCGAACGGATGAACCGATTTTGATTTTGCTTATTTGGTGTTTGAAAGGTGAACTAACTATGCTAGCAAGATGGCCGCCGCCACAAAATGGCAGTTGCCTAACATATTTTTTCACAAGCCATAATGCTCAGATACCCATATAGATAATAGAATGAAAGGTTGACTAGTAGAATACTGTACACTATGATACAAATCAAATCCAAGATGGCCGCCTCCACAAAATTGCAAATTACATTTATTATTACAACTCTGTCTGGGTATCAAATGACTTGTTTTAGGCTTATTACGTTATATTATATTAATTCTTTTCTGCCGGGTTTTAGTAAATTTTAGGTGGACACTTCTTTACCAGCCGCATTTTATGATGCGCGCGCACACCGTCACAAAAAACCGGCACCCTAAACTTAGCTATAAGTGTACACTTTGAATTGTCAAAGTCTGCGGGCTCATTCCGGTGATTTCATTGATTCAATTGTACCAAAATTTCAAATTCTGTGAAACTTTGTGGTCCGATAGTGAGATAACTAGATAATGCGTTATAATAAAACTTTCAATGTATTAAATACCTTTTTTCTATTGTTATTGTAGTTTTTTCTCCAAACGTAGAATAGGGCGTAAGATAAAATTTTTGATAAGATTTTTATCTTGTTTCCCCAAAGAAATTTAACTTCTAACGCGTGTACATAAGTACACACACGTTTTTTCGCAGTGTCTTGGTTCTTATATGTATATTATATATTTTGTTACTCATAAATATTCATCAAATATATTTGTACATACCATACCACAAGCATCCATAACGCATAATTTGGGGCTAGATGGCGATGTGTGCATTGTCATAATAACTTTTGAAGTTGTATATATGGTCAATTTTTGTGATTACGTTAGCGCGATGCAGGATCTTCGTGGCGCCATCTAGTATTGGTAATACGGAGACCCCCCAGAGTCAGGCTCGACGTCAGGCTCAATCTCTAAATATATTCAAGGAGCGTTCGTAAAACCTTTTCTTATCTATGTAATATTATACGTATATACTGTGTGTAGTATTAGAATTTATGGGTAGGTCGTCATCATCGTCATCATAATATCAAACCTTTACCGGCCCACTACAGGGCACAATACGAAAGGGGTTAAGGCCGTGTTTATGAGTAGATAGTTTATTATATGTATACATATATATTTTAAATATTATATACTAACGTGCCCAGCCCGCTTCGCAGGGCTAGATTTTGCTTTATTTTATTTAAACAATAAACTTACATCATTAAATTTTTTATTTAAGTCTCATAATATATTAAATCATTTATTTCTCTCCGTATTCATTCTCTTCTATTCTCTTCACGAGCGGGTGTTGATCTACACCCATGTACACCCAAAAATAGAATATCATCATAGTAAATAAAAGCTGTATTTGACAGTTCAAAAATAGGAGTGCTCCGATCGTCACCAAACTTTACAGGATTACTCGCTAGGTCAATCCGAAGATTCCCTGAAAGTTTTATTGAAATCGGTCCAGCCATTTCGGAGCCTATACTGAACATACCCACACACTTTCTCTTTTATGTATATTGATTTATATTTTAAACTGAAATTGCTGCACCAACCCGTTCCTTCGTCTCGCCTAACGTCAAAGGGTATCTGGAAGAGATCGCTTAAGTCGTAAGTTTCTTCTGTATATGTGTTTACTTTGGTAAAATGTGTGTGTGCAATAAAGCTTTCAAACAAACAAACAAACGAGTAAGGTTGGCGCTGTGTCCGTACGCAGGTGAAGCCGGTGAAAGGCCTGAGCTGGACCACCGGCGCCGTCAGCAACGCGCAGTGGAGCGGCGTGTACCTGCGGGACGTGTTGGAACACTGCGGACTCGACATGGAAGACGTGGAAGGAAAGCACGTCATCGTAAGTTGACTGAATGAATGAATGAATGAATACACATTTATTGTACATAGAGATATAAACATAGAGAAACAGAGTACAATTTGATTGAGAGTGCAAATTGGTAAACTTCATATCCTTTTTAACTTCCCGCTAAGAAAATTAAAAAATTTCAAATGTTGGGAAGTTTTTGGCACTCTTTCGAAAATCGAGTTTTGATCAGATGTCGACGTTTTGAGGTCCTAAAAAGCTTTCCTGACTATTCCCGCGATGGTGTCATCATGTATGTGTGTGTGTTACATACAAAATTGCAAAGGTTATAAACAATTAAAGATGAAAAAAAAAGGCATTTCATTTTTTGCCAATATTTCATAAACTATTAATATTTAAGAAATTTCAAAAAAGATTCTAATAGAGGAGGATATTTGTAATAAAAAACTCCGATTTCCCGGAACTCTATCCTCATCATTTATAATTTTAATTTAACGCTGAATATAGGTCTGCGCGCGGCATTTTGAGATTGAGCGCGTTGAATTTTTTTTTTTAATTTGAATAAATTTTGTTGTGTTCTGAACACTGTAAGTAATTTTTTACCGTTGGAAATTTTTCTTAAAATTCTTAAAGTAAATTTTACAACAAGTATTTGTTAGTAAAAAAAAAATGCTTAAATAATATGTAGTTGAAAAATATTTTCGCTTCGTAGAGCCTTTCATACATGCATACTTAACATTCAATACTTTAAATAATTAATGTGCCCAAACGCTTTTGACGCCGCGCGCGCAATTTAAAAATGACATTAAGATATGTTACTTCCATTAAAGATCACCTTTTATTTATGCTGCATATATAGTACTGTTTATTTCCCTTGAAATATCCGCGCGCGCCTTTAAAAAAAGTATGTATTCAAATCTCCGCTTGTTTCGTATCAAGTACTAGTTTAGTAAATTTTGAAATATAGAATTTTTTGAGCTCAAGTAATAAAGAAGACCCAGATATTAGACAGTTTTTACAAATTTAAGATTAAATAAAGACCAACGTAATACTTGAAGCTACCAATATGATTTCTTTTCTGAAAATACCAGCTTTATTATTCGAAATAAGAAGGTATAACATAGGACTCAAACTAAAGTGTAAAACAAGTTTCCCTGGTTTCGGCACCAATAAAATGTGACCACACTGATCATGTCGTTGAGATCCGGTGATGACACTCTGTGTTTGGAACGCAATCAATAGGCTGATGTTCCACCGATATAACGGTCAGATTCTATTTTTGGTGATAAACTGGTCTAGACAAAAAGCAGCTACTTACCGGTTGTTAGTACCGGGCTAGTTCACCGCTGATTTGAAAAGGGAGACACAATGCCGTCTGGATGCAACGTTTTTATTAGCTGATGTTGCGTTCCACTTGTCTCACCAAAACTCCCCCGCGTCGAATTAACTCGGTTGTTGGTTATGTTATAACATGAATGCTTTTTTTGCTCGGATTAACGGCGTTCGCGTCGGTTCGGTTCGGTCGCGGCGCCTCAGAGCCGCGTCTCAGTTCACAGGGGCGGACATAGACGCGACGGGCGAGCACTTCTCCACGTCCATTCCGCTGCGCATGGCCGTGGACCCCGCGGCGTGTGTGCTGCTGGCCACGGGCATGAACGGCGCCGCACTGCCGCCCGACCACGGCCGCCCGCTGCGCGCCGTCGTGCCCGGCGCGCCCGCCGTGCGCAGCGCCAAGTGGCTGCGTGAGTACTGCCGCCGCTGGCTGGCGGTGCCGACCGCGGAGGCCCAGCGCCGTTACGAGAGACGTTGAGAACGTTATGGAGAACTCTCGGCCATTTTTCCTCGCGATGTTTCCGTTCACCGTTTCAAACGAGAGATATGTACATTGCTTAAAGTAAACATAACTCCGAAAAGTCAGTGGTGTGTTCCCGGGCTCGAACTCGGTCTTCACGAAAGGAAAACCGAAGCCTTACGAACTAATCTATCACCGCTTCCACCATATATATGTTGCCATATAGGATTGAAACTGAGTAATGTTCTCGTTAAATAAGTAATGCAACCAATTCTACGTGAGGGGAAGGGTCGGGGGATACCATGAAACACATAAGTGCGAAAAACGTTTCAAATATACGTAGAAATTATGTAACACTTAACAAGATAGAAGGAAGAACAGTGTCCATAATTAACGTCGCATGAAATGGAAGCGTTATTTAGTGGAAAGCACATCCTTATTGATTTGATCGTTAAATTCATCTCATGTGGACTTCATTTCATCAACAATCACGCTATTGCGGCAAAAATAGTCTGAAAATTCTTGGTTTTAATGATTATCTCCTCCGCAGAATCAATCACGGTGTCCACGGAAGAGAGTCCGTCGCACTGGCACCAGAGGGACTACCGCTCCTTCAACCCGAGCACCACGTGGGAGACGGCCGACTTCCCCGCCGCGCCGCCCGTCTACAGCCTGCCCGTCACCTCGGCCGCCTGCGAGCCGGAGGACGGCGACACCGTCGAGCCCGTCGACGGACACATCCAAGTTAAAGGTATCTCCTCCGCGCCGATGGACCTTGCCTCCCCTATTAGTGTACGCAATAGAGGTGGAACTTTTGTTATTCTATACGTACTATTGCGTTCAAGCGTCAAGGTCAACGTCAAAACTTACTTTACGCAATACGGACTTTGGCACTGCAAAGTGTCAAATTCAGAGTCAAATCTTTCTTTACTCGATACGTACTTTTGTGCTGTGAAGTGTCAAATTCAGAGAGACCTTTCTTTACTCAATATGTACTTTTGCGCTGTAAAGTTTCAAGGTCAACGTCAAACTTAATTTACGCAATACGTACTTTTGCGTTGTAGTGTCAAGGTAAACTTCAAAACTTAATTTACGCAATAAGTACTTTTGCGTTGTAAAGTGTCTAGGTCAGCGACTAAACTTACTTTCCGCAATACGCACCTTTGCAAATGTTTAAGTCAGAGTCAAAACATTCTTGATTCAACCGATGCTTTTCGTCATAAAGTGCTCTAACTTTATAGCTAAATATTTAATAACTGTGAGATGGTAATAACAAAAAAAAAATACCCGGCTAAGTTTTGTGTGCACTCTTTGGAGAACAAGGCGCGTCGGAACCCAGCTTTAGGTTTAAGTTGAAGAACTTAGTTATCACCATCTACTGACAATTATGTAAACTTATATCGCTTCATAAGTCTAGACGCTTAATAAACAATTTTTGAGTTTTGAATTTAGTGTCACAGTCAGAGTCATACCTTTCTTTGTAGAATAGCCTCGTTTCGGACGTATTCAGGATGTAAATATCTCAGATACTGCTGAAACGTACATATCACTGTCCTATCATTTTTGGGCATATATATCAAATTCTGCACCTTTACAATGCTTCCTGTACACATTTCATTACACTGGGTCATCTTACCCTTTATATACTATAATTTTTATTACTAATAAGTGTGGTGAAAGCCTAGCATTTAAAACGTCGATATTAATTGCGAGGGTCCGAATTCGATCGCCGGCACCTACCTCTGGCTTTTCGGAGTAACGTGCGTTTAACGCAATTAAATACGAGTTATTATAACGGTGAGCAGTGCTATGCTCGGAGTATCTGTACGTGATGAAATCAAAAAAGTGGAAATAGTCAGGGCACATAGCTCGGATAACAGGTCCCAAGGTGCTGGAATGGCAACCCGGACTGGTAAGCGCAGCGTTGGTCAATCCCCAACGATGTGGACCGATGACATCAAGCGCATTCCATACACTGTACATAAGCGGCACAAATCCGCGTAATTTGGAACTTCTTACAAAAGACCTATTGGACGTAGGCAGTGGGCGTCTATCGGTTACACGATGATGTCGACGGTAAGGGTACCGCTGTGAGACATGCCGATTTATACCTTGAAGTCTCCCTAATATTGTTAAAGGGTTCTGAAGTTTATGTATCCACTAAACTATCAAATCAATCAATAATGTATTGGCATTAGGTGTGGAGGAGTACGGCCGAAACCGGAGTATCCTCAGGGGATGTTGACTCTACAATCTATAAATTCCTTATGTTCCGTATATAACGTGTAACCGAATTACGAAATAATGTTGAAGGATGCATAAGAATATTTTTCAAAAAATTTATTTTTCCATACAAACGAATTCAAAACATTGTTCAAGTGTTTACTTATGAAAACCCTATTTAAGGTAAAAGACCGACACGCGTACAGTACCTTCTTTATGTGACGCGTACTTAATAAAGTGACAGGAGTCACATGATTTTAATTTCGCATGCGATGTTAGGGCTGTATCAGATTTCTTTCAGTAAAAACTATGGCAGTGGTTTACTCAAAAACAGTAGGTTCTCGGTTTCACAGAGTCTCGGAGACAGTACATAGTGTACTTCTAAAGCCTGTGTAGTATTATCGGTTGTCACACGTCGCGGTGTGGCTGCAGGCTACGCGTACTCCGGCGGCGGCGCCAAGGTCCTGCGCGTGGACGTGAGCGCGGACGGCGGGCGCACGTGGCGCGAGGCGCGGCTGCGCAGCGACGGCGCGGCGCCGCGCGCGCACTACGCGTGGACGCTGTGGACCGTCGCGCTGCCCGTGCACGACGCCAAGCAGGTACCTCTCCGACTTCCCGGAGGGTTCAACGGGACCCTATTCCTAAGACTTCGCTGTCCGTCCGTCTGTCTCCGTGATTGAATAGACAGGTGAATTTTTTTTTCCCAAATATTTCTCTCAAATAGGCACACACAGTAACATCTGTAGGCGAGGGTAAACGTGATTGCTGGCGTGGCAATACAGGCGGTGGCGACGCATCGCGCACGCAATATGATGGAATATATTATGAACCCACTATTTATTTTATGGAACAACCTTATCTCTTCAGTTTGCCTTAACTGATTCCTGTTGTAATCTGCTGTTTTCTTTTTTTATACAAAACACTTTCAATGTTTCATATCTGCCTGTGACGGCTCACACGTTTTTATTTTAACAGATTATGTATTTCTTTTAACGCTATAACTACAAACACTAAAAAACAGAATAAAATAAATATTCAACTGGGCTCCCATAAAGTAGATATGATTTTTTTTGCCGTTTTTATTTTGTTTCTTCGCCATTGGTTGCCTGGAAGAAATCGCTATGAAGCGACAAGGCTGCCAAATTGCATACGTTGTTTAGTTATATTTTTCTTTTTTTATGTACTTTGGGTGGAGTGCAATAAAAGTATATTCCTCCATTCATTCGTTTATTCATTCATTCATATTGGTACGAAAACCACCGTTATAGAATCCGACTTGCGACGGCCGCTTTTTATTTTGTAAGTATTATTTTCAGTTTGTAATTATTATTATTTTTGTCAAATTATTGTTCGTAAAAACTAAATAGTCACAATTGTACTCAGACTCATGCTACATATTTTATATGTTCAGATGGAAATATGGGTGAAGGCTACCGACAGCAACTTTAACACCCAGCCGGAGAAGTTCGACGACATTTGGAACATCCGCGGCATACTCAGTAACGCTTACCACAAGATTAAAGTTAACATTAAACGTTGATGCCACACTATTCCTTACGCGCGTACACAGATATACGAATATTGTGCGAATTAAATAGCACGACATCTTCCAACATTTATAAATCTATTCCTAAATGGCGCGTCCTATTCTTAAACTTCTTACTATTAAAAAAATTACCAGTTCAAGACTTGCTCGCTCGCAATCGAGGAGTCGTTAAAGAGTATCGAAATATGTGAACATAGAAGTAAAATGGATCTTATCAAATTGAGTTAAAGCTCAAACTTGCCTACAACTCAGGAGGAGTAAAACGACGTACATCAAGCCCATTTTACTTTGAAGTCGGTTTAATATGTCAAAACAACTCGATTGCGAGCGAGGAAATCTTGTACTGAAAAATGAACAAGAATCAGCTTTCCGAACCCGGTGGTCACTAATAATAGACAGACATGACGTTTCAAAATTGTTTATAAAGTTAGTCTACTTGTAACAAATAATTTTTAATGAAATAAATAAGGTATCACGACTTATTTTCAACCTTCTGTGCAAACCGAAGTAAATTGGTCTGTCTGCCTGTCCAGCTGTTTAAACAGACGTTTAAATGAATTTACTGTTTGGAATGTGATTTTTAGATTAAAAAGAGTTTCTAATCCCTATGGATCGTCGGTATGATTAATACTCGTAAATATCTCCTGATCCAGTTGAGGCTTATCCGATCTAGGCTAACGTCTTTTTTATTTTCACTTGTTATAATAAGCTGTAAGGGCAGGATTATCTAAATAAGGTTGTGTTGATATTTTATATTTGTAAGGACTAATATTCTATGCCAAATAATGACAATTGAAAATCACAATTATTAAAAGAATTAAATTCGACATAAAGTTTTTTTGTAGCCTGTTTATAAGATATAGTTAGATATAGACTTAATTGTTCCACGAATTTTGTATTTTACTAAAATTTTTATTACTTGTCTGTGTGTGAACATTTAGACAGCGCACGCGGATAAAGCAGCTCCTTAGCGGCTTTCTCTACAAATATGTACCATTATTAGAGGCTGAATAAATGTTACGTCTGGATATAATACTTATCTAATGGTGAAAGGATTATTAAAATGAATTCAGTAGTGTCAGTATTACTTAATCGAGACAAATACAAAGAAATCGTTCCTTTTTATAATATAAGAATAGATTAAGCTATATAAAGACTCCCACTGTAGACATTAAATTAATGAGGCATCGAAACGGCCGAGGCTATTATTTTGTTAACTTAAATTGAATAATAAAATGTAATTGATGTTTTAAGCCAAATAATAGATACTTGCTTTTTATACAGTAGAAATGAATAAAATATGGGTGAATCAGAAATCTGTGTGATACATTATTTCTTATAGGTAATAAGGATTACTTAGAGCGATAGAATCGTGAGTTTTTTCTCATCAATTAAAAATATTTTCAAAATCATAAATTGTTGTTTAATTTAACATTATATTTTTTAGCGGCAAAACATTCTAGGATGTTGCCACCTTTTTTAGTGGTCATAGCCCGAGATTTTTACGTATTCTGCCCATCTTTCGGGGAGACTGAGTTCGACCCCGGCACGCGCCTCAATGTTATGATCCAAACGTAAAAGTTGTCCTTAATATTTTCAATGGCATTGGAACTGTGAAGACTACTAATCCGCACTATTCCAGCGTGGCTGACTACGGCCTAAACTCTTTATATTCTGAAAGGAAACCCCTGATCTGTAATGGGTTTATAATGACGACACTGGGACGGTTCTGAATATAGCATCAGTACTCCATAGGTATCTGTGAACCGGCTCGATATGTAAACCTCCCCTCCTGTCACCATCATCATCATCATTAATCTACCATATACAATAAAGATTTTCGTTTATGCATCGTACTTGAATAGAAATGTAAGTTGTACTTAACAAACCAGACTAAAATGTAATAACAAAAGCTTATCTTATAGGTAATATTTTTATTACAACAACGAGTATGTAATAAAGCTGTAATTAGCTGGGATCATTTATCTGCCACAATGTGAGTAACCTTTATCTCGCACGAACGTAGATACCTACACATTTGTGCTATTCAAAGTTCAACATGATCTTATTACGGAGTTTACGTGATACGAATAAAAAAGTTACGCTGTTAAATTTATTTCAGACAGTGGTTCAAACGAATAAACTTCATTTGAACAGTGTTTTACCTAATAAAGACGATTTTGTAAATATCAACCTTCAAGGCAACTCGTTGAAATATCCGAGCGTGTGGCTCAGGGACAACTGCCAATGTGAACAGTGTTTCCATCAGTCAGCCAAGAGCCGCATCCTGAACTTATGCAAATTCAACGTCAACGTAAGTATTAAAAGCGTTGTCCAAGACGAAACATCTGTTCAAGTAACCTGGGACGACGATCATGTGTCTCGATATGCATTGAACTGGTTGAAATTCCGAAGTTTCATGCCCGAAGACCAACTGAAATACACCAAAACTCTGTACCGACCTGTAAAAACACCCTGGCATGGCAAAGACTTCCACAAAGTATGCGCAAAGCACGATTACGAAAGGATATTGTATTCAGAAGCCGCACTTTATAAATGGTTACAAGATTTGTCCACGTACGGCGTCGCACTGATACAAAATACGCCAAATTGTGATACGGCTTTAGACGGAATTGTGGAGAAAATTGGCTTCACAAAAAGAACTCACTATGGCGTGAAGTTTATCGTAGAGAACGTTGCCAATACCAGCAACGTTGCCTATTTGTCCAGCAATTTGCAAATGCATGTTGATCTTCCATACTACGAATACTGTCCAGGTGTAAATATGTTGCACTGTTTAGTGCAAACCCTAAGTGAGGGTGGGGAGAATCTCTTATCGGATGGTCATCATACTGCCAGCTATATGAAAAACAATTACCCAGATCAGTACAAACTCCTAACAGATATAGAAGTGGAGTGGAGTGACGTGGGAGTTGAACATGGCAACGAATTCTTTAAACTATACAGATCTTCCGTTATATGCTTAGATAGACACGGTTATGTTAAAAGAATTAATTTTTCGGTACCTCAGAGAGGCAGTCACTTTCCCGGTCCGATTGAAACTGTTAAGCCGTGGTACGAAGCTCACAGTCTTTTTTACGAGCTAAACCAAAAGTTTGCTGCCCAGTTTAAGACTGAGGCAGGGGACATTCTTGTGTTTGATAACATCAGATTGCTGCACGGGAGGAGTGCATATGAGGATAAATCTGATAACGTAAGGAAACTAATTGGAGCGTATGTGGATTGGGATGAAATTTATTCACGACTTAGATGCTTGAAAGCAAAACTAAACCCTTTAGAAGGAATTTAAACACATTCACCGTTAGACCGTTAAGAAATACTGTCCTTTGAAACCGTGCCTCAGCGAGATATCTTCCTTTCGGAAGATGATGGATCATTACACTAAATAGATTATTACAGTATTCTGGTATGGTGCTGTAAACAAATATGTAGATTTTAAACCACGTCTAGGTATGTAAAATTTGTCAGATCCGACCATCGTATCATTTCATTGTATCGTATCAAGCTTCGTATCTCATGACGCCTTACAGATTACTCCTTATCATATAAAATTGACCAGTTCAGTAAGATTTCTTTTGATGATCGGACAAAAACGCACTCAATATGGAAGGGCCGGTCGAAAATCCTATCAGAGCAGCGGCCTTTCCAGATAGTGTAGGTAAAATAATCCGTCCACATACGAGATACGGATACAGTGATCGATTCGGCAGAAGATAGATATCTGTATCCAGCTTTATAATTTATCACTTAATTTCATATTAGTAAAATATATCCACCGCGAAATTCGTTATTTATTTCAAGTATGGACCTATTAAACAAAACTTGTACCGATTTAACATAAAAAATGAATTAGTATTAATGATTGAAATCATTGGATGTTTATGATCTGTGTAATAGTCTATAGTCGACAAGTTGAAAATGGTACAAAATAGAGATAACTACTGATCTTACAATTTTGTGCGATAGCTCATTGGATCCGGAATGACGCCTAGAAAAATATGCCATAGGGGTGTATTAGCACATAATAAATTGCAAAAGTTATAAACAATTAAGAATGCGATCGTTTTTTGCCAATATTTCCTAAACTATTAATATTTAAAAAAATTCAAAAGAAAGATTCTGAAAGAGGAGGATATTTCCAATAAAAAACTCTCGGAAATGTATCTCCATTATTTATAATTTCAATTTAACTTGAAATAACTTTTGTACCATTTTCAACTTGTCGACTAGACTATAAGTGTTATGACTAAAGTCAGTCCATAGTGGAGAGCAAACCTGTAAATAAAGAAATAATAAAGAAGATTTATTGTTTTTATAAAAAACGTAATTTATTTTTATCCACTAAAAATAAAATGTATCCGAGGCGTCATTTAACTAAGCTCGAATTGGCTCCAACTTAAAATTAGTTTTTCTTAATTGATAAACTTATATATTTCTCCTTTAATTTAATGACTTACGTTTATTTATAATCAATATTAAGAAGTTTTACTTATAATAACACTATTATCACAAACTTATCACTGACTATTGCCACTTATTTAATTTGAACTAATGCACTGGACCACATTTCTTACGATACTGATGGTAATGATAAAAATTTGTTTACAAATTCTGTTAACAAATTTTATCAGATGGCAATTGAAAGCTTGAAATTAAAACAAACCCAATGTTCCTCATCCTAAACACTACTGTTTTCGCTAGGCGCTCTAGCTGTAGTAAGTATAAACACAATTATATAATTTAAAAATAATTAGGTACATAGGGTCTTTTCGCCTTTTCGCGTCCGACGCCCAATTCGCTTCCAAACGACGGTACACTATTTTACAACAGTGAAAAATAACAATACCGACAAACCAATCTAGACAAGAGCGCTTCTATTGATGTTCGGACCTATGACAGGTACTCACACACAAACAAAAGATCTGTGCGTGCAACCCAAATTTAATGAAAAATAAACTAATCTTGCGTGTGCAACCAACAAGTGCTGACGCGCGAATCTGTTGTAAAAAAAATAGTGAGCAGCTGTACTTTTCAAGGTAAGTATTTAAGGTGTTTATGTGAAATTTAGAATACTTTGTTATCCCTAGACCTTAATTGTGAACCACACTATAGGAATAACTAAAAATATAAGCACAAACATGCTTATATTTTTCTACTGACAGTTTTATATAAGGTGGACGCGAACTGGTACATAAAATTTATAAAAAAACCACTTTGCGTCCGCTGGTATGTTTAATTAAATACGAAACGATATAAACTTCCTATCAATTTTAACAACATTAACATGCATAATATGATGGCCGATTTGCGTCCATATTATTAGAAATATAAAAAAAAGATAATGAATGTCAAAAATCAGACTTGAACGCACAGTTTTCCTACATAAGAAACCCTATAACATTTTGCGTCCATCTTTTTATCACACGAAAATAATCGAGTAAAATTTATATAATTTTATTTAAATATACTCTTTATAACCTAACCTAAAAATATACAATTATTATTCGAAAATTATTTTATGTATTTGCCAATATTTGAATTTTGTTCCATTTTTAGGGTTCCTTACCCAAAGGGTAAAAACAGGAACCCAGTACTAAGACTTCGCTGTTCGTCTGTCACCAGGCTGTAGCTCATTAATCGTGATAGTAAGACAGTTGAAATTTTCATGGATGATATATTTCTATTGCCGCTATAACAATAAATATTAAAAAATAAAATAAAACACGGAACGCGCGGGTCCGATTCGCACTTGGCCAATTTTAAAGGCTTTGTACCGAAATGGTAAAATAGAATCGTATAAAGCCATCGACATGATATTCGAAATAATAGTGAATCTATTAATGGAGTTAGTTGGAGGAGAAAAAAAAATATCCTGAAGTGCAATTTATGTTAACTTTTATGATATCAGCAATTAGGTATTAAATAAATGTTTTGATTAAAATCACAAGCTTCCCTTTTTATTTCCTATTTCCCTTCCTAATTATTTCTAAACAGGTGGACGCCAATTGGTCCACAGTCGGAAGCAATCTGGATTTTGTGGACGCAAAATGGGAAAATCGCCTGTTTCAGCTATTTGTACCTGTGTAGAATAAAACATCAGATGCGTTGTCCAAAACTGTGCATTAAACTTGACAAGACTATATAGGGACTACATTACAACCATATTTGATTAAAAACTACCGCACGGACATTTTTTTTTTCACGTTCAAACCTAACAATTCCACTAAGTGGACGCAAAAAAGCGAAATGACCCTATACTCTGATGTCAGAGTGGTTTTTGAAAATGTCTAAAAAAATTGTATGTATTCATATCTCATAATAAAGGCACAGTACATTAGGCAAGTGTGATTGCCAGACAGTGAGATGTAATTACAGCAGTGAGTATGACTTTACCAGTTAAACAATGTTTTATTTTTAGTGGAGACTAAATTAAAGAATTTATGATTTCCAAAGGTTAGGTCCGTTTTGGTGAAAATCCTTATTCACAGACTACAGCTGGTTACAACTGCTGCCACAGCCGACAGGGTTAGTCTTTAAATTATTGTACTTAAATACTTCTAAGTCAGCATGTTTTTTAGATTGTGACAAGTAACAAGTGAGCTAGCTGTCTTGAGACAGGACAAAAGCGTAGAATTAAAATAATGTCTAAAAACACAACATTATTGTTACATATTTTCAAGCAGCTTTTTATTTTAACCAAGAGATTACCTGACGTCTTACTAAAAAAATTATGTGTCTTCAATAATACTAGTCACATCCCAGCCCTAGCTGCAAAATTAAGTTCCGCATCCCTGTAATACAACCTGAAAGTAACCAATCACTCTTTTTCGTTTTTACTACACATCTTTGATAGTAGGATAAGTAGCCATGGCCAAAGCCTCCAACCAGACAAAAACTTTATTACTGTAACAAAAAAAAGTTTTTGTCAGGTTCACTGTAAGTAATAGCATCTCACTGGCACTAGGGCATTAACAATCATAAATTACAACACTATAGAATCATCACAATCGGTTAGAAATCTGTTAAACTTCAGTGTGCAAGTTCCAACATGTACGTAAGTTTTGTTTGCATGTATGTACTTGCAGAGCTTGGAGCTTGTATTATAAATAGGCCTAGTTAAAGCAAAAGGATTCAACCTGCATTGTGGTAGTTTTGTGAGCCTTACATATAAATGTGGCATAACATTGCAATAGTTAAGCAGTGTTTTTCACCCTATGGCTTTGAAAGATGTTTTCAGTTGAAGTGTGACACTTGAATAGCTGTGGCAATGTTATCCCACGTTTTCGTAAGGCTCAAGTGTATCTTAACTATATCAACACTGGTGGAATCCATTTTGTATAACTACACTTCCAAATGTGCCAAAACTTGTATCATGGTGCAATTTGTTTATTAGTTGCCTAACATTTAAATGCACAAAATAACCTGCTGATTAACATTTCCACTGCACAAGCTGATTACAACTCGCAAGAAATCTGAACAGTGGAAATAACCTTAGACCTCATAACACTTAATATAAATCTAAATTATCTAAAGTCTAAGAAACTAAGAACAAAATGTCCATGGTTTAGGAAGTTCTATGTAAGTGTCTATACTGTAATTCCTGATGGAGAACCTCCTTAAGGGCATAATATTATCCATTTCTTCAACCTCCTCCTCTGCTTCAATAAGAGGGAAGTCTTCTAGATGAGGCATGCTCGCTAATGCCACTTCAATTGATTCATTTGTGTATAAATAGATTCCAAAGCTACTGTCCGCTGGGAAACCGTTGAACTTCTGACTCACCGACGCTAAGAGTAAACAAAAAGCGCGCAAGTTCTGTTCACATCTCACTAAATACGCATCGGCTGTGTCGTCGTAAGCAGCCATGCGTTCAAAGTCGAAAACAAACTTAATCCCCGGCGTGAAGCTCGTATCCGTCACGGCAAATTCCACTCTATGCAGCTCATCTGTTTTCAGTGCCTCCGCGATGCTTTTCAAGCATCTGTCGATGTATAGATTTACATCAGGGTGCAGACACCGGTAGACCACAACGCTGTACTTTTTCCTCGTTTCAAAAATAACCCTCGGATATATGGAGGCGTAGTACAATATACTGTGGAAAGCTACAGCTAAGAATTCCACTGTGACGTCCACAAAACAAGCGTCCATCTCGATTTGAATAATACGAGCGTCTCTCAATTGTAAAGTCTGGTAGTTAAACCTATCCGAGGAAAATGATGAGGAGAATTTTTCAAATTACCTCCCATTTATTTAGAAAAACAACAAAACCACAACACGAATTTTGAAGTTGAAAAAGTGAAATGTCACAGGCTACAAACATCTGTCAAATGTCATGAGTCAGCTGTCGCCTGACACTTTAGTGACTGTAACTTTTGCCACCTTTATTTTGATAGGTACCTATCCGATCAATCTCCTTCGTGCCTTCTTCATCTACAAGACATTGGCGAAGTACCTTGTGCCCAGTTGGCACAGACAAAAGCCATAAACAAGAATTGAAATTGAATTGATAGGTACCTATGCGATAAATAGGTATGTCCTGATTTATTTTATTTAGGCCTAAAGGCATTTTAGGGTTCACGTAAAATGTTCATACTCCCTTTGCCCTCCAAACTCCAACAAAGTATTTAGTTATTAACTTTAATTTAGTGATAAACTACAGGAACTATAATATGAAAATGAAGCTTAATTTGCTTTACTCGGCGAAGAGAAAAATCTTTATGGTGTAATTTACAATTTCTTCAATCCTTATACTCCACACAAAACAAATCTTCGGAAATGACCTACCCTCTAAAGACGCACGTTTCGCTCCGAAACAACTACCTTTCAAATTATTCTCTCCTTTAAGGTCCTGAAGTCAAAACGACTAAGGACAAAGTATCTACTCAATGCGACCTCCAATTCATCCACCACCAAATAATATAAATGTCAAGTACAAGAACTACAATTATTTTTATTTATTTATATAATCTAGTTTGTAGTGTGTTCAAGACCTCCCAGGCGTTTTTGTCTCATGGAGGTCTCGGGTTCGGTTCCAAACTGTAAAATTTTTGAATTTAAAATTTTGAATTTATAATTTCTGAATTTTCTATGGTCTGGTTTGGTGGGAGGCTTCGGCCATAGCCGTGGTAACTACCACACCGAAAATTTTTACCGAAATTTTTACAAACTAAGTCTGTTGCGATGTCCTGTAGAAACCGATTAAAGAATGGGTTTTCCATAAACTGCCATAAATCTAACAGGTTAGCCTGTTACCATCTTAGAGGGCATTATAATTTACCACCAGGAGAGAAAGCGGTTGACTATTAACTGAGCTGAAATAGAAGCTTTTTTATAAAAAGTTTAATTTTCACTAAAACTAACATGTTAATATTAATGTAGTCAATCATTAAGAAACATATTTATTTATTTATTTATTTATTAACATAGGTATTGTAAGTTTTAGTAAGAAATTTACAATGGTAATACCACTTTACTTTGATCTGTATTTTATAAGTATATATGTATATTATTCATAAAAATATCAGTCATCTTAGTACCCATAACACAAGCTACGCTTACTTTGGGGCTGGACGGCGATGTATGTGTTGTCATAGTACATTTATTTATTTATCTCACGCTACGTGGGTTCGGCACAACATGACAGCTCTTATAATCAAAACCTTTTACATGCATTTTTTTTATCACATAATCAAACCTCTTCTTTCGTCTACCTCTTGTCCTTTGCCTTCCTTCCACATACACATTTTACATTCGTCTGGTAACATGACTTCCTTCACTCCATCTTTTCTGTCATTGGTGCTATTTTTACAGTTCCCCTTACATACTCATTTCTTATTTTCACATTCTTGTCACATCACACATCCATCTCAACATTAGCATTTTGGTCACGTCTACTTACTCTTTTTTCATCAGTACCTTTTGCTACTATCCACATTGCCACTAACCTACATTGAATTTGTCAGTAATGCCAGCTTCTGACCACACTATTGTACTCACTTCTGTATACATTTCTTTCAGAAACCTTACATACTTCCCAGGTATTACATAGCCCACCCCAAAACCTCTCGAGGAACTCTATCATATGTTTTTTCTAGGTAAATAAAGAACATATGCAGTTAGCATAAGTTGTCGTAATGTTAATATTGCATCAGATGTTCCTCGCCCTGGCGTAAAGCCTAACTGATTTTGTATGACCTCACCATCTTCTCTCGTTCTTTTTGCTATCATAGTAGTTAATTAATATAACTAAATACTAGAATAAAAAAAATTGTTACTGCATCAGCATATCTATATTTTCACCATAATCTAAACAATGTATCCTTAAATTATTGTAACTACATTTTGCAACTTATTTATCTGGCAATGAATCCAAACCCTGGAAAAATAAATGTTTTAATTAATTACAAAGTCAACATACTTCACAGCAAAAGTTTTTAATGCTAGAAAATGGAGAAGTGAGCTTCAATTATTTATTATTAAAATAAAAAAATTCATTTGCAAATAGGTAGTAATCTTTTGACAATGACCAAAGCATGGTGGCAGTGATTTACTAATTTTTTTTTAAATTGCTTTTGAGTTCAAATCTAAGTTGTCATGTAAACATCACATCAGCATTTGGCATTTGGCATTCTAACAATAAATACTTATATATTGCCAATCTAGCACAGATAAGGAGAGTTTCACAATAGCAGCTTACACTATAATCTTATGAGAATGCATATTATTTGCTACATTCTTTATCACTAATATTCCCCTTTTTCCTAAAATATTGATATCGATATAGATTATGTGACGGTACAACAATAGTACATTAAGTGAGTTTTGAACTCAAACAGCTTACCATACTTACATTAATTTTGTAAGGATTTCCAGTTAACCTTTGGTCACGCATGTAGTTTACGCGGTCCAATCGAGAATTGAGTGAGCGTCTGTGGTGCTAGAATATAAAAAAGCAAATTCATGTATTTAAAGTTTTCTTTTTGGAATAAAATTGAAATTTATTTTATTTTAATTAAAAATAATTAAAACTAGGGTCTGCATATCGGGCCCTATGGTGTGTCCAATCTAAGGATTGAACAAATACTTTAAAAAATATGTTGGTTTAATAGCATACTTCAAAAGTAACAATTTAAAAGGAACTAGTTGTTGCCTTCAAATTGTCTGCACCTGAATTTGCCAATATTTCAACACAATACTTGAGAACCTTGACTTCAGTCCTGTATGGACTCCAACAATGCAAAGATTTCCCGGTGACTTAGTTGTTATCACTTGCAATATTTTTTCATAATGTTGCAGATTAACATCAATATGTTGTTTTATCTTATTTAAAAAAAACCTTATTGTTTTTAAGAGAATCTCTTTGAAAACTTCAGCCATTAAGGGTTTTCTTTAAAGATTTTTATATACTTGGTTACAGAAATAGACACAACTTATTCATAGTAGTCACAATTTATTATATGAGTAGTATTTGGTTAGAGTTAGACAACAAAAATTTGGTGGGCATATACACTAACTGTTATAGCTTTAGAGAAACAAATATAACTCAAAATACAACTGATTCTTTTATTTTAAGTAGGCTATAGTAAAAAGATAGAATTATAAAACTGGCTACAAATTACAAGGAAGAGTAAGTTAAATAAATTCTATGTGATTTATTTGGTTTTTGGTAAACTAATTGTAATTATTTTTCTTTCAATAGAAAAGTAATAAACTGTATGAGGAGTAAGAACTGATGAAGATGGGATACAGGAGAGTTTCAAAACACTTCACTCTCAATAGTTACAATAGGAAAGACTAAAACTTTAACCTAGTACATTAATACAGAAACATGAAGTAAACCAGTTAAGTTATACATGGGTTAATATAATAGCAAACAAATTACTATTTTAACTCATGGTGACCTCACATGAGAGCTGATATTTATAGCTCCGCATAGAAAAAATACTGTATTAATATATTATAATCTATGGTAAGCTTTGCTTCCAAACCTTGTTATCTAATACTTTTAAACAGTTGTTACTTACGTTGCCTAAGGTTAAATTGTGAATGTGGTAAAGGCCCAACCCAGGCAGGCCTAGGCCTGCAGTAATGATGAAGAAAGTAGGTAATATTTCATACCACATATTTACTAGATTGAAATTTAAACAAAATTACAAAATTTACTCGGATTTCAATAGATTGAAAATGACAGCTGTCCGTAGAAAAAGTGATTCTTTATTGCGATCGTTTAGTAATAACATCCCAAAGCAAATTCAGTGCAATGAAAAACAAGGTAAGAAGTTAATCGTATTTATTTAGATTTTGATTTGATTTTCACTTTTAAAATCTATGTTATAAAGTAAGAATCATTTTTCTATATTGGACTTATTCAATCTTCATAGTTAAAATTATTTTTCTAAACGTGCGTGCATGTACACTCTCGTCTCGCTGTCTTAGTTCTTAACGAGTTGAGCCATGGATTCTCCATATCCGTCTTAATACTATAACTCTGGTGAGTTTATTGAAAACGTGTTACCTATGGGTTACGAATAAATTTAAGGACTTAACCACCGGCAACAGGATAGTCATAACCAAAACGGGTAATTCACAGGCGTAGATTCTGTTGCACCTACAGAGTACACACATTATAATCTCTTGGACTACAACAAAATTCCTCTCAAGACCTGAATGACTTTTTAAACTGCTCTCACTTTGTTCTTAGCTGCAATAGACTTAATAACACATTTTGGCGCTATAAATTTGACGCTGTAATAAGATTGTTCGTGAACCTTAACTTTAAATTTTAGAACTCTGAACGGTGTGTAGCAGTGGCAGGTCAGTGTTCAGTGGGCGTAAAGGCTCCGACACATGGTTGCTATTTAACATTTATAAGCCTCTTATAAAGGCTTCATTCAGAGAAAGATGATTAAATCCGAAATGGAACGACGATGAGGCCAATGAGTCGTGAAGCTGTAGTGGCAATGGGTGCCACAGTTATATATTAGATGATGATGATGATGATGAGTAAAGCTGGCGCGTGCGAGAGAACGGACTCTGACGAGAGTGTACAACCACCAATATACAGATAAAACAAAAATAGTTGTTGCCATAGATATAAGACAATTGCCCATAAGGCTGTGTATACAGAGTTTTCAAATTTGTTCTGCTTAATCCCAGTCCATTAAGAAATTGGTTCGTCTAATTTCGTCTAACGAAAATAAAAGTCAAGGTCAAGACTTAAGAGTTTTATTTTAATCTGTCAAAAGGTACACGGTCATCAAATATGGCAGACGTACCGATCGATTGTGATTTTCCTGTTTGGGGATTAATGCCGAAAAAAGAAACAGGGGTTGTCACATTTTTAAATAAATACCCAGAGTATGATGGCAGGAATACAATTATTGCAATTCTCGATTCGGGCGTCGATCCGGCCGCTGAGGGTCTTAAGGTAAAAAATTGACTTGTCACGATTTGTTTAGTTTACAGTTTTATTAATTTTTAACACTAATGTGGACGTTATTTTGTGCTCTAGTTGACCAGTACAGGGGAAACTAAAGTTATAGAAAGGTTCGACTGCAGCGGTTGCGGCGATGTGGACACTAGCACGATTATTCGGAAGGTTGTGGACGGATGTATTACCGGTACCACAGGCCGAAAACTGAAAGTAATTGTGTTTTTTTTAAATCTAATTATAACTCCCAAACTCTTAAAAGAACTTTACGGATTTATTTAATTTCGAATAGTTTTTGGTCTAATTTTACGAATGTCACAAGGTCATTGACTCTTTGTGTCAAAGGATTACAGCTGTTCTTTGTCATTTTTTAAAATTGTAGAACACGTTTTGGTTAATGCATGAACTAAATTATTAAATCACTATTGCTATTAGGTTATAAATTACAAGTAATTTTCTAAATATTACTCAATAATTTACTGCTGTGGAATTTGAACCCTTGTTGATGTTTCTTTTTTATTGTCACAGTATATATCCCATTTAAGATCCATGATACATAAGGAAAAAAATTGGAGACAATTAAATATAAATATTTTTTTAATCTGTTAAAATAAATTACAATTATTGTTTCTTTAAGTAATATATATTATTCTAGATACCAGAATCCTGGAATAACCCAACAGGAGAGTGGCGCACAGGAGTCCTCTATCCATTTAGTATATACCCTTCAAAAGTGAAAGAGAGAATACAAGAACACAGAAAGGAGCACCTTTGGGATGTGGGTCATAAGCCTGCATTGGCACAGGCTAGCAAACAGTTGCAGGATTTTGAAAATGAAGTTGGTAGGTAGTAAAAACATGAAAAATAATTTAAGTGCATATGAGCATTGAAAAGTAATAGTTTGCTTAATTTATTGCATTTTAATTTAACTGTTAGTGAAATAGTTATCAGGTTTGCCCTAAGCTTAGTAGAATATTCGATAGAAGCAGGCATATATTATGAAAATCTTTTCTCTTCTCCTTTAACATGTCAAGCAATTCTGTTTGTAGTAATGCTACCAAGCATTATTAAAATTAAGCTTAATTTGCTATACTCTGTGAAAAGCAGGAGAATCTGTGTTCAATCCATATAATCCACAGTATACAAACAAGGAGATGTTGACTTTACAGTGAATAATTGTAAGTCTTAACTATTATTCTAGAGAGTAGAGGGTACATTGCTGAAGTTCTGGTTGGTGTCCAGAGGAGCACAAAAGATCCTGGAGGGTCGAAGTGCATCCGCTGTAGCGGGCCTCATTACAAGATAGATAGATGGTGTCCAGTATAAGGATTGAAGAAATTATTAAATACACCATGCAGATTCTCCTGATTTTTGCGGAGTGTAGCAAATTAATCCTTATTTTCATAATGCTTGGTAGAATTACTAAAAACAGAATACAAATGAATGTCACACATTCTCTTTTCTTCTCCTTTAACTCGAAATGTTAAAAGAGAAGAGAAAAGAATGTGTGATATAGCCATAGTTTTATTAAATACTAGCTATTTCCTGAAAGAAGAAGAACGTTTTCTCTGGATTGAATTCTTTTTTTCTTCTCTGAGCAATAGTTTGCAACAATATTTGGTGCATTTTAATAAAAAAATATTGCCTTAAGTTTGCTTCAAGATCCTATGTCTCTAGGATGCAAGCTTTATCGGTGCAAAATTTTATGAAGATTGGTGATATGGTTAAACATAGGTGACAAACAGACACATTCTCTTAATATTATTAGTATTTAATTCAAAAGAAGTCAATGCAATTACATTAAAATTTGTACACAACTTTGCATTTCTATGAATGTTTAACTAAAGCATTATAATAAGTACAAAAGTATGAAGTCAGTGAACAACTTATATTTAATCAATACAAGAGTTTATTTATCAGTGATTAACCATGGGATTTCTATGTTTGCAATGTTTGAACAAATAAAGAATGTAATGAAATACTTGATAATAAGTTTTTATCAAATAGGTACCCTTATTTAGGAACAATGCCTCAACTTTAACTCAATGTCAAGCCCTTTCATAGTATTTTTATTTTCTATATACTACTAGAAGGTAGCCTTTGACTGCAATCTCACCACCTGATTAATGATGATATTGCCTGAATTGGTAGCCCGCTAACCTGTTACGGGTTTAAGGCATTTATGTAAGCCGTTTTTCGGCCAATTGGCGCAGTGGGCAGTGAACCTGTTTTTTGAGTCCAGGGCCGTGGGGTCGATTCCCACAACTGGAAAATGTTTGTGTGATGATTTTTCAGTGTCTGGGTGTTTATATGTATTTCAAAAGTATTTATGTTTTTTATTCATTGCTTATCTTCCTACCCATACCATAGCGCATCAGTAGGAACTTAATACTTGGTGTATGATGATGATTATTTAATTGCAGCCTCAAAAACAACCCTTAGTCAAGAAGAGAAACTACAGAAAGAGGAACTGGAGACCAGGGTAGAGGTATTGAAAGAGGCAGAGAAGAAATATACCGATTTAGGTCCCACTTACGACTGTGTTTTGTTCCATGATGGAACTGTTTGGAGGTAAGACAAAATAAGTATTTTTATTTCAAAAACTTCTTCCCCTATCTTTTCGGAGTCCTGTGCGTTTATAATTATTTAAGGAATTATATAGCAAGCTTAAGAATTGAAATGAAATCACTATGGCTCTGAATCTCATATTCAGACACTGGTTTCTAAACCTCTAATTTGATATAAAATCTGCATCATACCATGAGATTCACACTGGTCGCTGAATTTATAGTTTGATATTAAATCTTCGAAGGCTTTTTAACAGTAATCGTCTAAAGTAATAGGGCTGACTAGCAACAATGTGTGAAAGCAGTGATGAGCAACATCTACCCAACGTGGTGTTGACGGGCAAACCCTCCCGTTGGGAAAGGTCTAGCAGTGAACTGTTATAACCTATTGTTGTTATTGAACCTGTTACGTGTGCATAACCACGGGTTAGCCATAGTATGCCTGCTAACCAAGAAGCGGCCGCACCACGTCCAAGTTACGTCGGCGTAACAATTGCCGTCGGCTAGCTTTGAATCGTGATACGAAACCTTTTCAGAATTATTTAAAAAAAAATAATTTTATTGCTTTAACTATGTATTTTATTTTACCATGCTTCCTTGGTCTTGTAACTCTTAGACTAATGAATTTATATTCGTCTTAACATATTTTTATTCTGCACCCTTCTGCGACCATAACTATAAGTAATAAATTAAAAGTATAAGTAACATTTTATTATTTTATTTGTCTTTAATTGGTAAACCAACAGTTTGTAATTACTAAATAGTTAACAATATGGTTGACTTAAAACTAATAACAGGTTTCTACAGATAAATTTTGTATAAACGAGGGTACCTGGTAGAACCCAGCAAAAATGCAGCAAACTATACCTAAAAATTAAGTTTACCTAACATGCAACAGTTTATCTAACAGGTTGCGACGTACACTATTCATATTTTTAAAAATTTTATTAAACGAAAGCTTATAGAAAAGTCCTATAGTATAAAGGACTACGTAATCTAAAAGTAAAGCTTGGGTGTGAATTATTGCTCTAACCAGGTTACTCTTCTAATATGTACTTTTAAATGACAATGTGAGATAGTAATAACAAAAAAACACTGTTAAGTTTGTTGTGGGCTTCTTCAAAGACCAGGACGCGTTTGGAACCCTCGTAGCTTTAGTTTTATGAATATGGTTATCGCCATCATCTCACTACCGTGTAATTCTCTACTAAAGATATTTTTGACTTTGACTTTGACTTTATTACCATAAAATAAATCAATTTCCGGGTCATTATTAACAGCATTAAGAAGGCGAGAGACACGGATTACAAAATAATTAAATCTGTTCTTAGTTTTAGTTAAATATCTGCAGAATCTTTTCTTGCCTAAGTAATCGTGAGGTTTTTTTATCGTTTTTCTACAGAGCATGCATAGACACGTCCGAAACGGGTGACTTGTCCACTGGTCGTCTGCTAGGCGAGTACAGCACTACTCACGAGCATGCGCACTTGACGCCCCTCGATGAGATGACGGTCAGCATCAACGTCCACGATGAAGGCAACACGCTGGAAGTTGTGGGGATGTGCTGTAAGTGTCACTCATCATCCGACCCACTACAGAGAACGGGGCTCCTCCCACAATGAGAAGGGTTTAAGGTCGTAGTCCAACACGGAGGCCCGGTGCGGATTGAGGGACTCTGCACTCCTTTGAGAAAACTATGTAGAACTCTGAGGCATGCAGGTTTGCATACGATGTTTTCTTACACTGTTGAAGCAGGTGATATTTTAACTACAGTAACTTAGAAAATTTAGAGAGAGCTAGGATACTTAGTCGGCTCCCCGGAAGTGAAGTCAAGGTTCTACCCAATGCGTTATCACCGCTTACACACTAATCACTGGGATGATGGAAAACTATAATGTTGCATTCCTGCATCCCTAATTATATCCATTGGCTAACGTTTTTTCTGTGTTGTTATTCGTGTGTCCAATAAAGTTTTCAAACAAACACACCCAATATGGAGGACTTTAACGTAGGTATATCAATATATCAATGCTTATCATAATACAATTCAAATTCAAAATTAATTTATTTCAAGTAGACCTAGTTTATAAGCACATTTGAAATGTCAAGTCAGCCTGTTTGTAGTGACTACCACCGGTTCGGAACGAAGATCCTACCGAGAAGAAGCCGGCAAGAAACTCAGCAGTGGCTCTTTTCCAACAACATTTTACAATTTAACAAACCTTGTTCGATCTTGTGTGAGATGAAAGCGGCTTGCTTCCAGGCAACCTTGTCAATGAGAAATTCATTTATAGTATAGTAACCTTGGTGTGTGAAATGTGTTTTACATACATTCTTTAAACTTATGTAATGGTAAATTTAATATCTCCTTCGGTATCATGTTATAAAAGCATATACTCAGCCCCACAAAGGTTTTTTATATGCTAATATCACTATTATTAATGGAAGTCCATGATTAAAAGGTTCTCACTCGGCTGAATACGTACCCACACCGCAAGTTTTTTTTTTTTACAAATTTGTGTCGCACTCAGTTATCTTCTTACATGGTGTGAGAGACCTTATTTATGCAATTTTTGCCCTGAATAAGTGTCAGCTCACGATTGTCGTGATATGGTTATGCTACTTTGTTTTTTACTGCCTTTTAACTTCTCCCCACACCGCTAGTTGTAAAAAGGCTAATGGGGAATAGTTCCGCTCGCTCGTTTCACTATTCATGGGTTCGGTCTCGCGGTGCAGCGACGCACGGCACGCACGTGGCCGCCATCGCCGCGGGCTGGTTCGCGCACGAGCCGGCGCGCAACGGCGTGGCGCCGGGCGCGCGCGTGGTGTCGCTCACCATCGGGGACAGCCGCCTGGGCTCCATGGAGACGGGCGCGGCGCTGGTGCGCGCGTGCGTCAAGGTCATGGAGCTCAGCCGCGCGCTGCGCATCGACGTCATCAACATGAGCTACGGCGAGCACGCGCACTGGTCCAACGCGGGGTGAGTGCTCGCGGCGCGCCTCACTGAACCTAGGAAACGTTTCAATCCTTTAAATAACGTCTAGGGAAAATAAACGTTTTACCAACTCGTAGCAAATTAAACGTCGCTAAGCGTAATCTGAAGCTACGTTAATGTTTAAGGAAATCGTAATTTTATACTTCTTCCCTAGCGCAACTAGGGAGTAAGTGAGATTTTTTTCTGACGGAAGTAACGCTCACGTCAGACGTCTGTGTAGTTTCCGCTCTTTAAAAATAGTAATTTGGATTGGTCGTAAGTATATGCCATATACTCCACGCTTCTTGACTTATACGCCAGCTAGTGGCAATTATCATAATCAATTGAGATTATTTATTTCCCAAATTTTCAAACGGATCAATTGTGAAAAGAAAAGTGAATAACAATTCAACAGTTATAAAAAAGTTATTTCAACATGCAAAGTTTTATGTCAATCTCTAAATATACTTGTTTAATACTAATAATTTATTTATTACTTTTGTAATAAATAAATTATTAATAAATTTTCTGACGATTGCGATATTCCATAATATTCAATGACAAGTTTATAATTGACATATGGTGATGTAGTTTAATTCTTTTGCGTTTATGCTTACACCTTTAAATTAAGACCTGTGATCTATATTATGTGTAATGAGTTAAAATAAAATAATAAATAAAAAAATTAATAACCTTTAATTTTCTACTCTCAATTATTCTATTTAACAAATGAAAATATTTATAAAATGTGAAAGTGATATTAAGGAATTTACAGGAGTCACATGATTTTAATTTTTCATGTGATGCTAGCATAATCTGATTTCTTTCAGTAGAAACTTGGACAGTGGTTTACTCAAAAACTATTAGGTTTTTGGTTTCACAGATAGTCTTAAATACAGTGCATAATGTACCTCTAAATACGGTTGTGCCACACAGTTGAGTTGAACCGTTTTTCCAGTCGCGTTGGCGACGTGATCAGCTCGGTGGTCAACCGCTACGGGGTGTCGTGGGTGGTGTCCGCCGGCAACCACGGGCCCGCGCTCGCCACCGTGGGCGCGCCGCCCGACATCGCGCAACCCATACTCATCGGTAAGCCCCATGTACCCTTTCAGTTCAGCCTGCCAAGCTTGTAAGACCGCACCAGTGTCAATACTTTCTGCGAGCGTGGAAGCTTCGCCAGAGCCTTAGGGATTGAAGAAATGTAGAGAATGCGCGCACGCATCACTCTATTGCCCCCAGTAGCTCAGCTCCAGGTGGTGTGATAATATTGACACGTGTTTGTTACGCATGTACACGCACACGTAGACGCATACGCGCACGAGTGCACACTCAGGAGCGCGCAACGCCAACGCACACGTATACGCAACGTACATGCATACGCGCACGCGTGCACACTCAGGAGTACGCAACGTCAACGCACACGTATACGCAACGTACATGCATACGTGCACGCGTGCACACTCAGGAGTACGCAACGTCAACGCACACGTATACGCAACGTACATGCATACGCGCACGCGTGCACACTCAGGAGCACCCAACGCCAACGCACATGTATACGCAACGTGAACACTCACGCACATGTATCCAAGTATTTTGATGCTTATAAGTTCTTAGCTGAATTAATGGCGATATACATTATATGTAGAACTTAACATATGGCCTTATAATTGTTGCATTACTCAGGCGGTGTTTCCGCTCGGATGAAGAGCTACAAACCCATTATACGTACTATAAATCATGCATGCTGCTATCAGTGTAAATGTCAACGAACCTTATACGTGCATTAGACGGAGGGTTCACTACACCAGAGAGTTCCGCTTCGTATAGGATTTGTATTTAAGCAAACGTTAAGTGGTCGACCGATGAAGAAATAATAATTAATAATCAATAATCATTTATTAAAAAATAATTGATACAATATTTACATGAATGCCCTCTGCGGAAGGAAAACCTGTCTTGTTTATTTTTAAAGTATGTTTTATCAAATCTACATATTATAACAATTTTAAAGGCAAGGCAATAAAAAAAAAAAACTATAAGTAAAGAATAAATTGTGCGGGACTGTATGGGGGTATTGTGTGTTTTTGTAATGTGTGTCTGTGTGTGCGTTTGTGTGTGTGCGTGAGTGGATGCTTAAGTGCGTGCGTGAACAACATTTAAGACATACAAAAACAGTGATAATATTTTGAATTTGTCGATATTTCGACCCAGTTGCAAAATATTATCGGGGTATGTACCCGTTGATCTTTGCTTAAGAAATGTTGATTAACCACGAAAATCTTAGTTTAAAATCTTCAAAAACAGCGCATAAACATGAAAGTATGTGTTTACATTATAATCTTTAGTGTATCTTCAGTGAGCTGATCTGAGCTGAGAGGAAGCAGTAACGTTTAATCTAAATAGACCTAGTAATACTCGTTTTAGAGACACAAATTCTGTAATTCTGGTTTTTTTTTGACTTTTTTGCTCGTTGAATTTGAGCCATGCAATGGATGAAACTTACATAGTCTAAAACGAAGTAGCTCCTGATTTTTGTACGCTAAGATCTTTAAAAACACGCAACGGATTTTAATGCAGTTTGCACCAATAGACAAGAGTGATGCAAGGAGAAAGTTTATTTGTAGTATCTTCTTTATACAACGTGTAACCGAATTACGAAATAATGGTGAAGGTTGCATGGATAATTCCTTAATACTTCATAAGGAATTATCCTGTAAAAATATTAAATCAAATGCAACGTATTTTTTTTTTCATACAAACGAATTCAAAACATTCGAAATGTTTATTTATGAATACCCTATTAAAGATAAAAGACTGACACGGGCAGTACCTACGCTACGCGACGCTTACCTAATTTATTTATTTATTGTACAGGAAAACTTACAGCTAATAACATGAAATAAAAAATGAAAAGTAATGAAGTACAATTACAAGTTTTCACAGATAGAATTTACATAGTAAGAAAGGAAAATGCTCTCATGTGAAGTAAAGTGCAAAGTTAAAAGATTTATGAATAGTGTAAGTCTAAAATAGGAATGACCAACACTGAAAAATTATAGCTACTTAAAATAACGTGAAAGTATTTTAAATGATTGATAAATCGTCGTACGTGGATTTTAGTATATTGCGTTTATGTGTAAATTAAATTGCAAAGCATTTGGAAACATTTAGATCTAATCTGTTCATGGTAGTTATCTAGTCTATGTAGGTCGTCTTAAAAGAAGTATCTCATCAATGGGATTGTTAACTTCTCTAAAGATTTTCATATCATCTGCGAATAGTAAAAAAATCGTATTTAGAAAACAATGGTCAATATCATGTATGAAAATGTTGAATAGTAAAGGCCCAAGCAGGGAGCCTTGCGGAACACCTCAAGGTATATTCCGTCAAGATGAAGTAAAACCGTTGAGTACTACTGCCTATGATCTTTTTTAACATAAGATGAGAACCAACGATACACATCACTTCTTATCCAGCCTATGATAATCTGAATAACATGTTGTGATCAATCCGATCGAAAGCTTTGCTGTAATCAGTGTATACAGCATCCACCTGATCTTGATTATCTATTTTATCAGATATGAAGACCAGGTTAGATACCTAGTGTAGACCTTCCCTTAACGAAACCGTGTTGAAATTGACTGAAACGAGACTTCACAACAGAGTATAATTGATCACTAAACGTTCCACAATAAAGAGACGAGTTTCATTTTGCATGTGACGCCAGGCTGTATCTGATTTCTTTCAGTAAAAACTATGGCATGCGTTTATTCACAAACTATGAGGTTTTCGGTGTCACAGATAAGTCTCAGAAAGTACATAATGTACTTCTAAAGCCTGTGAAGAATTATTTCAGTTTTCAATTACACGTTGTTTAATTGAAAACTGAAATAATTTCTTATAATCTCTTATTGTTAATTTTGTTGGCTGCCGCAGGCGTGGGCGCGTACGTGTCGGCGGAGATGATGCTGGCGGCCTACTCCATGCGCGCGCGCGGTGCGCCCGGCGCCTTCAGCTGGAGCTCGCGCGGCCCGTGCGCCGACGGCGCCGCCGGCCTGTCCGTGTGCGCGCCCGGCGGCGCCGTGGCCTCCGTGGCCAGGTACGACTCGCTACACTGTCATGCGCCCGGCGCCTTCAGCTGGAGCTCGCGCGGCCCGTGCGCCGACGGCGCCGCCGGCCTGTCCGTGTGCGCGCCCGGCGGCGCCGTGGCCTCCGTGGCCAGGTACGACTCGCTACACTGTCATGCGCCCGGCGCCTTCAGCTGGAGCTCGCGCGGCCCGTGCGCCGACGGCGCCGCCGGCCTGTCCGTGTGCGCGCCCGGCGGCGCCGTGGCCTCCGTGGCCAGGTACGACTCGCTACACTGTCATGCGCCCGGCGCCTTCAGCTGGAGCTCGCGCGGCCCGTGCGCCGACGGCGCCGCCGGCCTGTCCGTGTGCGCGCCCGGCGGCGCCGTGGCCTCCGTGGCCAGGTACGACTCGCTACACTGTCATGCGCCCGGCGCCTTCAGCTGGAGCTCGCGCGGCCCGTGCGCCGACGGCGCCGCCGGCCTGTCCGTGTGCGCGCCCGGCGGCGCCGTGGCCTCCGTGGCCAGGTACGACTCGCTACACTGTCATGCGCCCGGCGCCTTCAGCTGGAGCTCGCGCGGCCCGTGCGCCGACGGCGCCGCCGGCCTGTCCGTGTGCGCGCCCGGCGGCGCCGTGGCCTCCGTGGCCAGGTACGACTCGCTACACTGTCATGCGCCCGGCGCCTTCAGCTGGAGCTCGCGCGGCCCGTGCGCCGACGGCGCCGCCGGCCTGTCCGTGTGCGCGCCCGGCGGCGCCGTGGCCTCCGTGGCCAGGTACGACTCGCTACACTGTCATGCGCCCGGCGCCTTCGGCTGGAGCTCGCGCGGCCCGTGCGCCACGTGATTCTATTATAAAACCCACTTTGTATGAATGAATACAAAGTATTGTACACCACATAAAATACACTAATAAAATAGTTTACACGATGTATATATAGTTTATACAATTAGGCGACCTTTTCGCTACATTGCGATCTCTTTCAGGCAACCGAAAGTGTAAAACACTGCTCAAGATGAGAGGTAGGTGGTGCATATAAATATATTTATTAATAGTATATATATATATAATAAACTTCTACTCAACCTTATTAACCTACTACTTCAATCACAATATATTATTAATACATATCTTTACAATGAATATCAATAAATAGGAACAATATTGTCAAACCCCAAACAATACAGAAGAGAATAGGCATTACTAAAGTTCCGAAGATTCAGACAAAAAACGATCTTTAAAAAGTTTTAGTTAATTTCCTTGCAGTATGGAGTTCTTCACCCTGGCAACCACACACAGGAAGGAAAAAACACTTTCTTATTTTAATACCCATTATTATAAAACAGTTGCATAAATAACTATTATTTATTTTTAAATTTGGGTACCGACAGGCATTATAATAACAATATTTACATGCTACAACTTGTTAAAATAAATTACGTTAGAGATTTATGTAAAGACTAAATTAGTTTACCTCTAAGACAAATAAAAGTGCTTCAAAGAAGTGTCTTCTCATATTACCGGCCAAAAAGAAGTTCTTGAATATAGTTTTATTTGGTATTTTACAGGTTCACCCTGCGTAACTGCCAGCTCATGAATGGGACATCAATGGCCGCCCCCCATGTCGCCGGAGCCGTGGGTACGTGTATACAAAAAACAATTATAAATTTAAACTGTAGGAGTATGTTAATTTACTAACCAAAAAAAACCGACTTCTATATTTCTGATACAAATATTGTATCAACTATAAAGTAAATAATAAAGGCAAGTTTTACATTGTGCTACAAATAGCTTCCAGTCGCGAAAAAATATGCAACCACTAATAACTTTGTTAGAAAATGTGGGTGTTTTCCGCCATATACTGAATACACCAGCGTAATCTTATCGAAGGTACAGGCGTGATATTACGCACTCGTCGTTGATTTGCTGCAATTTAAAGGAAGCCATTTAAAAAAAACGTATTCCGATCAGTGATAATAATGATAATAATATATTTCAGCTGCGCTAATATCGGGGCTGAAAGCCAAAGAGCTACCCTACTCCCCATACTCCATAAAGAGGGCGCTCGAGAATTCTGCTGGCTACTTGGAGCACGTGGAGCCCTGGGCACAGGGCTGCGGCCTGCTTAATATTGAGAAGGTATTTACTTTTTTTTTAATTTGAAGACAGGCTCCGCGATCGCGTTTAAATTTTCGTTCTGTTATATATGTATGTATATATATCGAGCAAAAAACACTCATAGCACACGCACGCACGCATTAACACACACACACACACACACACACACTCACACACGAACACACACACATGAACACACACACACGCACACACACAATACATGGACTTATATGCATGTCAACGGATAAAAGCTCCCGTTAGAAGAGGCCTTTAGTCCAGAAGACTGTTATAGACTCTTACTGACTGTTTAGTCCAACAGTGTAATTATACAGGCTATTGATGGCAAACGCGTTGCAGGCCTTCGACATCCTTACGAACTACCACGACCAACCGGAGCGTGACGTCACGTTCTCGCTTAAATGTGGAAGCAGTAACGCAAAGGGCGTCTTCTTGCGGCCGAAGCTGGATGAGGTCATGCCCAAAGACATCGGCATCACCGTCGAGCCGCAGTTCCTCGAGGACCACACGGACGAAGAAAGTGAGCACATTTTCTGATAGCATTCATTTTGGGGGAGTAAAAACAAATGTAATTGTCGAAAATTGGATAGAAGAAGGCGTTTCTTTGCGGAATTCCATGATATATTATAAAAATTAAGCTTAATTTGCTATACTCGTGAAAAGCAGGAGAATCTGCGTGGTGTTATTTATAATTCCTTCAATCCTACTATACTCAAAACCAAACAATTCTTCGGCACTGTACCCTCTACGCACGTTTCGCTCCGAAACCGATGCATCCTCAGCAGATGTTGACTTTACAATGAATAATTGTTCTAACAAAAGTTCTAACAATGAATGATTGTTAAGCTTTAACAATGATTTATTGTTAAGTTTTAACAATGAATAATTGTTAAGTTGTAACAATGAATAATTGTTAAGTTGTAACAATGAATAATTGTTAAGTTTTAACAATGAATAATTGTTAAGTTTTAACAATGAATAATTGTTAAGTTTTAATAATGAACAATGTTTAAGTTTTAACAATTATTCATTGTAAAGTCAACATCTCCTGAGGATGCTACGGTTTCGGAGCGAAATGTGCGTAGAGGGTACATTACCGAAGATCTGTTTGGTGTGAAGTATAAGGATTGAAGTAATTATAAATTATTTTACAGATTTTCCTGCATTTCGCGGAGTATAGCAAATTAAACTTAATTTTCATAATGTTACTACTACTACAGAGCTAGCTGTAGCTACTACTACCATCTTCTGTGATCACCAGCCTGTCTGCCCAGCCTGGTGATTATGGACAAACTCCTATTAGGAGAGGCCTTTAGTCCAGCAGTGGACTGTTATAGACTCTTGATAATGGATAATCAATGATATTACATTATTATTTTTTACCTTCTTTTGAAACACAAAATAAAAGTAAGCCTCTTTTATAGGCACGAATGATTCATATGAAAAAGTGTGTGAAGCACTCTGGCCTTTCTCTTATGGTATGTTCATTGTACTGTCATATACAATCATTGATTAATTATATACATGTACTTTTTTATGCCTTTTGTGTTTTTACCTTAATAACGATAAATTATTGTTATTATTATTACACTCTTATGTTGATAGACGTAAACTATATTGTGTGTATTGAGTTTTAGTACGTATTATTATTTTTAATCTCTACAGACTCCATAAGTAATGTAGTACATTACTTATCCGCTAAGCCTATAACATGTATTGGCATACTTGACCTGTCAATACACCACTCGCTCAACAATGCCTTATGTTGAGCGAGTGGTGTAAAAAAAATATATACAATCTATTCTTAAAAGTTGTTAGATTAACTTGTACTTATTTAAAAGTTGATCCAATCCTACTAATAGTATAAATGTGAAGTTTGGATGTTTTTTTATTCAATCACGCAAAAACGGCCGAATGGATTTGGGTGAAATTTGGCGCCATGCATGTAGCCTTTGACATGGAAAAGAACATAGGAAAACTTTTATCCCGATTCCTGAAGTAGTACCCGAGGGGAAGTTGAAACTTATAGTTTACGAGCTAAGTAACGGGCAGACTGCTTTGAAATTTGGTATGCATGTCACCTATGTTATGGAAAAGGACATGTACTTTCTACACCGATCTCTCAAATAGTTTCCGTGGTAGGCTCAAAAAATGTTAAAGAGCGTAACTTTTGATCCAATTCTGAAGTCCACGTCGCGGGCAGAAGCTAGTAGCATATAAATTTCTACAAATCCCGTGGGAACAATTTTTATTCCTGGGATAAAAAGAAGCCTATGTAACTCTCCGTCTATTCAACTAGCTCTATGCCAAAAATCTAGTTGAGCGTTTGCTGAGTTAGGGCGAGTGGAAAAACAAACAAACAAAAAAGAAATGTGTCCTGTGCAATTTTCATACGCGTCAGGAGTGAAACTTCTGGAAAGTAGTCTACGAGAGATTGAGGTGGATATAGAGTATCAGGAGTAAATGAGGTAAATGTAAGGTAAAACCATGGGAACTGAAACTTATAAAAACTTATGAGGGGTGTAGTCCTTTGTGGAGTGATGATAAACTAGAGATTGATAAGTGGACTGTATTTACTTTGATAACTGATAATGGTTAATGATATAATGATATTGATAATGAGCACGCGTCGAGTGGCAGCCCGAAGTGCACTGTCCTAGTTATGGCCACGAGGCTCGACGATTGCGTAATTTGCTTACTTAACAAAAGGCATGAAATTATGATTAATATATTTTAATGATTCACAATTCAAAATTCAAATTCAAAAAATTTTTAATTATCAGTCCCTTCACTCTATTTTTAAAACTGGAATCTCCATCTATTGTATACAAAATGTGTAATGTATTTGTGAAACAAAATGTGTAATGGAAATTTTTCATCGAATTCCAAATCAGAACGATTCTATAGAAGTTTTGCTTCAACAAAACGATACACTTTCGCATTTATATTATTAGTTAGGATAAAGAGCTTAGAACTATGGTTCTTCAATGCAGCAGTATGTTTTTCCCACAGCTGGTTTATTCTTCTAATGAACACCTAAGGTTATCGTTGCATATAGGCACCGAGGACAAACCTCTGCGGTTTTTTCGATACTAACCATTTTGATGTGATTGTTTTATTTGATAAATAAAAAAAACTCCTCCAAACTCGCCTGAGCAGGCAGACCGCTCTGACACCTTACGTTTTGGGGAAGCTTTATCGAATTACATTTAGGTTAAAAGATAGTTTTGCTAAGCCATCGCTAAAACTAAGTACCAAACTGGTAAGAAACAGATACAAAAAAACGTATGTAGCGTGCGTTGCGTTGCAGACCAGCGCGTGATCCCGCGCCAGATCGCGTACGGACAGCGCCTGGCGCTCACGTGCGGCGCCGCGTGGGTGTCGCACCCCGCGCACCTCGACATGATGAACGCGCCGCGCCCGCTGGCGCTGCGCGTGTGCACCGCCACGCTGCCGCCCGGCCCGCACTTCGCCAGGTCAGTGCCGGTCAACGCACGCACGACAAAGCATGACTCATTGTCACGTTCCGCCTGAGCCGAGCGTGACAGCGAGAGCGCGGAACGAGCGATAGAGAGGCACGATCGGCCTTAGTGCTCGGACGCGCGTTCTCCGTTAAATTATCGTTCGTAAACCGACTTTATAAACGACTATTTTTTTAAATTTTATTCACGATTAGCGACCCAAACCGTCTACGCACAGGTGCAATGCTGACATTACAAAAACTATAGAATTTCTTTATATACAACGTTTTTGCCCTCGCATGCTCTACGAAGTGTTGCTTTGTTTATAGATGATAACAATTTCGTGTTGAATCAAATCTGATCTAAAAATTTTTGGCTAATTTTGATGTCAATAATTCAAATCTTTCAAAAATTCAAAATTCATTTATTTTAAGTAGGCCTAGTACCTAAGCATTTTTGAAATGCGTTAAAACGTGCACACATACTAAACTTGTTTAAAATTATAATACAATGTGTGTAAGATCCAAAATTACCTTGGGAATCCTATTAAAAGCATATACTCAAGCCCTCAAATGACTTATCCACGTGCAGATGTCACTAGGTTATGTCCATTTCTCGAATAAGGCGTTTGTTTATAACCAATTTTCTTAACCACTAAAATCGGATTAGTTGTTGATGGCATGGCAATATGGCATATTGACTATCATTTCCAGTGTAGACGCCTACGACGTGGCGTGCGTGGCGAAGGGCCCCGTGTTCCGCATCCCCATCACCGTGCTACAACCGCAACCGCTGACGATGTCCGCGTCGGCCGCGCCGCAGATTGACGAGAAGGACGTGCTATTCAAACCCTCCACTATCAAGCGGCATATCATTGTGGGTGAGTGAAATAGCATTCAAATCGCCCCGCCCACATTATGCAGCCTTGGTACGTTATCTCTCGAGACTTAAACTAATGCCAGAGTATAAAAACAAAGGTGGTAGGTTTGGTCCGTGGCTTGAAATACCACCCTGCGAGCAAAGCCGCGCCGCTAAATGATTTGCCATGTGTCACGATTTACTGTGTCATACGACTGGTCGTGTTCCGGAGCGATGCTCGTAGTAGCTAATTGAGGGGAAATGGGTTTGTACAGTTGTGCTGCATTTGATGATAGGTTTTGATCCGTGTTGTCATGGCGCCGGGCGTCTCGATTTGGAGAGCAGCGGGATCCGAAGCACGGTGCACCGCTGGCCGACCGCAGGTAGTAGGGGGCCCAATTAGTAGGTTAGCCACCTATGAAAGGCTGCCCCGCCACCTCGCGAAAAATCCTGGGATGGCCTTCATCGTGCCGGTTGGCGACCGGAGAGAGGTCCCGATGGCGATTCCCAGGGGGGTTCGGGCGTCCCCGCGGTCTCCAGTCGAGTCTACCATCAGCGTCGCGGTGACGAAGGTCATGGTATCTAAAATGCTGCATCTCGTACAACTTCCAATTCCCCTACCTATCCACTACCCCCACATAATAATGAAGCGTAACAGAAAAAGAAGTAAGGTTACACAGCGGCTGCACTACCTCTCATTCACAGTGCACCTCTCTAACATTCGAGGACTGCACTCCAATCTCTACGCGGTTCATCACCATCTTGAGACCTCTAAGCCGCATATGCTTTTCCTTACGGAGACGCAAATAGTCAGTCCTGCAGATGTAGGATACCTGCAGTACCCCGGGTACTCGCTTGAGCACAATTTTAAACCTCGCGCAGGGGTCTGCATGTACGTTCGAGACAACATCTGCTGCCAACGTCTCCGTAATTTGGAGGTACCAAACTTCTCTGTTCTGTGGTGCTTGGTAGATACGGGTTTAGAGCGTACGATTTATGCGTGCGTCTATCGTTCGCATAGCGGCGACCAGGAGACCACTCAGCTGTTCAACTATCTCTGCGAAAGGGCAGATACCGTTCAGCGTCGGTATCCGACTGCTAGGCTTGTATTTCTGGGGGATTTTAATGCCCACCACCAAGAGTGGCTATACCCGTACCAGAAAACCGATCATGCTGGGAGAGAGGCGCGCAAATTTGCATTATCGTTAGATCTCTCTCAGCTCGTTCACGTAGCCACGCGGATACCTGATGTTAACGGTCATACACCCAATTGTTTGGACCTTCTGCTAACAACCGACCCAGACAGTTTTTCGGTGTCAGTTTCAGCTCCCTTAGGTACTTCCGACCACTGTCTGGTGAAGTCTTTATCAAACTACTACCCTCCCGCCTCTGATTCCACTGTTAAGAGACGAGTGTGGCGATACAGGTTGGCAGATTGGGATGAGATGCGTCATTTCTTTGCATCCTATCCTTGGCGGCAAATTTGTTTCTCTTCCAAAGACCCTTCGAGCTGTGAGAAAGCTATATCAGGCGTGATACGTCAGGCAATGGAGTTCTTCATACCATTCTCTGACGTATCACTAGCTGGCAAAACTCCCCCGTGGTACAACGCTGAATGTGCCAGTGCAGAGGCACGAAAACAGTCTGCGTTTGTAGCTTGGGCGGATGCTCGTGCTCATAAGGCTTTGGACGTCAGGGATAAGAAAAAAGAATTCAATATTGCCGCCAAATCCTACAAGCGGGTCCTCAAAAAGTCTCGCTTCGGCCGCACCAATCGCATTGGACGTAAACTAGCTGCTCTTCCCAGTGGTAGTAAAGCTTTCTGGTCACTCGCGAAGTCGGTCGAGGCAAACTTTTGTCGTTCTTCGCTGCCGCCCTTGCAGAAACCTGACGGGTCATTGGCAGTGTCTGCAGCAGAAAAAGCAAATCTCCTTGCATCTCTGTTTGCGGAAAACTCGCGTCTGGATGCTGGAAGTACCCCCCCACCGCGCCTTCTACCGTGCGACTCAGTCATGTCTGAGATCCATATACACCAGCACGAGGTCTTAAAAGCACTTCGCAACCTTGACGTGAGTAAAGCCAGTGGCCCAGATGGTATATCTGCAGTTGTCCTGCGGAACTGTGCTCCTGAGTTGTCTCCTGTGCTGACACGCTTGTTTCGACTCTCTCTAAATTCTGCTCAAGTCCCAAAATCTTGGAAGATTGCGAATGTGCAGCCAGTACCCAAGAAAGGTAGTCGTGCGGACCCGGCCAATTACAGACCTATTGCCATCACGTCCATACTCTGTAAAACTATGGAACGTGTACTCAATAACAAGCTCCTCTCATACCTAGAAGGAAACGATCTTATATCAGACCGACAGTATGGTTTCCGTAAGAACCGGTCTACTGGTGATCTTCTAGTGTATGCCACTCATACATGGGGCGAAGCCATTGAGAAACACGGTGAGGCACTTGCTGTCTCTCTGGATATCTCCAAGGCTTTTGATCGGGTCTGGCACGGCGGCCTTCTCAGTAAGCTTTCTGCTTACGGAATACCTGCTGGCCTTTGCAGCTGGATATCTGATTTTTTGAGGGAACGGTCTTTTCGAGTGGTTGTCGATGGCCACTCTTCTAACCTCATGGCTGTCAATGCCGGTGTTCCTCAGGGATCTGTCCTCTCCGCTACTCTCTTTCTGCTACACATCAACGATCTTTTGAATCCCAATCTTTTTGGGTACGCTGATGACAGCACCGTTACGGAGAGGTACTTGTCCAGCCCTAGGGCCAGTGCTAATGATATCCTTGAGCATAGAGAGTCCTTGGTGGAGCGTATTAACTTGACTCTAAAAGAGGTGTCTGATTGGGGTGACGCCAATTTGGTTAAGTTCAATGCTGCCAAGACGCAGTCGTGTTTATTTTCCGCAAAAAAGAGCCCTTTCACCTTGGCTCCCACTTTCCGGGGTGTATCCGTACCAATTAGCGACCATATTGAGCTCTTGGGTGTCAACATCTCATCCAATCTCAATTTTGGCAAATGCATCGAGTCCAAAGCCAAAGTGGCAGCTAAAAAACTTGGTATCCTCAATAAGGTTAGGCGGTACTTCACGCCAGGTCAACGCCTCGCACTGTACCAGGCTCAAGTGCGAACCTGCATGGAGTACTGTAGTCACCTGTGGGGTGGCTCTGCCAAGTACCAACTTGAAGCTTTGGATTCGGTGGATCGTCGCGCCAGGAGAATTATAGGCGACAATTCGTTAACGCAGGCGAAACTACATAGTCTCCAGCACCGACGCAATGTTGCCTGTTTATCGGTTTTTTACCGGATATACTTCGGTGAGTGTGCTCAGGAACTTCACAATCTTGTTCCCCCTTCCCCGTTTTACCACAGAACAGCGAGACACCGAGAGCGGTGGCATCCTTATGTGGTTGATATCCCATCAACACGCACGAAACGTTTTTTATCCACGTTTCTGATACGTGCCGCTAAGATGTGGAACGCCCTCCCGGTAACTGTGTTTCCTGCCACGTATAATTTAGGTACCTTCAAGGCTAGAGTGAATAGGCTTTTTCTAGGCAAGCGTGCTCCAACCTAGACCTCATCATTGCTTTCTAACGGGCATGATTGTCGTCAAACGCTGGCCTATCGTTAATAAAAAAAAAAAAAAAAAAAAAAAATAATGGACTTGATATGAGGAAAATCCGGAGTATGGAATGGATGACCTTGAAATAATGAAATTTGGTAAATTTGAAACAGAAGCATTTTTAATTAATTTTAATCTTTTAATTTTTTTTAAATTAAATTAAAGTTTAAATGAAGTAACTATTATCGAAAATACATAAAGACTATCTTTAAAAAAACTGAGGGAATTTTTTTGGACCTAATAAGCATTATTTCTTGTAATCAACCCATTTTTCATAGTAGAAATATTCTGCAGTTGTAATAAGGGTTCCAGCTGTGAAAGAGGAATTCCAGTTTTAACATTTTTGGGTTTTTGTATATTTATTTTGTGTACCACTGCCACGCCGCCGCTAGCCACGGTGGCATGTTGGCATGAAATATAGCCTAAATCATTATAATACGATAAAAATTTTAGTTTAGATTAGAATAAATAGGTTATTTGGTAGCAACTTTCTACAAGAAGGCTCACTCAGCGGGCGATGGAGAGCTCTGTTAGTGATGTATCTCTGCGTGATCGTGATCGGTAGAAGAACCAGAGTCACGAAGCAAAAGTGGCAGTGGGCGGGGCCCGGGGCGGGGGGAGGTGACGGCGTGCTGACCCGTGTGTTGCAGCGCCGGCGGAGGCGTCGTGGGGCGTGGTGCGCGTGGCGCGGCGCGGCGGGGAGGCGGGCGCGCGCTTCCTGCTGCACGCCATGCAGCTGGCGCCGCGCCGCTCGTGCCGCGCGCACGACACGCACCGCATGCTGGCCGTGGCGCCGCTCGCGCCCGCCGCCGCGCCCTTCCGCGTGCTGGTAACCGCCGCGGCCTGCCTGCTGCATGGATTGCTTTTGTTGTACACACCACAAACATATAGAAAATCAAAATTTCACAAAAAACAAATTGGTTGTCTGTAAAGTCGGCTTGCTGACGATAGTTGAACGTGACAACGTCGTAAGAAAATACAGATGGAATGGTTGCATTGTTCGAAAGAAAATTTTAATTTAATTTGCTTGATAGATATTATCGTTGCTATAAAAAATTGACACCACATTTACTTTTCACTGCACTTCATCCTTGCCGAAAACATGTAAATGTATTATTGTATAGAAGCTGTCCACGCGGACGCATCGCTCACTCGAGTAGGAGAGAGACAGATGACGAACGCGGAGGCCGACTGTCCCTCTTTGTCGCTCGTTCCGCGCACTTCAAGCCTTGAATGGAACGCCTCAGAGCGAGGTAACGCCGCATACGTCATGTTTTTTCGTGCGTGCAGCCGGCTCCATCGAATTATAAGACGTTGTCACGTCAAAACAAATTTAACAAAATTTGGCGACCTTATCGCTACAAAGCAATCTCTTCCAGGCAACCAATCGATGGATGGATGGATTGATGTAGGTCGATTATTTGGATGGATAGAAGGAAGGGTGGATGGATGGAAGGAAAGATCTCGGTAGATTATATGCATAGATGGATGGATGGATCTCGGTAGATTATATGGATGGATGGTTTGATGGATGAATGACATACATTAATTAAAATATAATTTCATTAAACAATTAATTATTTATTACATTAATTTAAATATAATTAAGAAAGTGGACTGTAAAAACGAATGAATGAATGAAATGAAACAAAAAAATGAAATGAACACTTTATGTACACCATATTAAAATACAGGAAAAATAATGAAAAAAATAGGTTACACAACTAGTATACAGTTAGGCGGCCCTATCGCTACATAGCGATCTCTTCCCGGCAACCGATGACTTAAAACACTGCTCAAGACGAGAGGTAGACGATATTATCATCAGAAGTAGAAGTAATCTTGTAGTGCAGATTATGCATTAATTTCGGTTATATTGCATTTTACAGTCGAGGCGGTAAAACCGAGAGGTTAGAAAGCCGAGAGTGTAACAAGTAAATAATGTACAATAACCGCGTTTCATACGTTTTCATCACACCTGCAAGGAAAAAAAACCTTAAAGATTCTTTTACAGAAAATAACTGATATATTATGAAAATTGAGCTTAATTTGCTGTACTCCGCGAAATTCAGGAGAATCTGTATGGCATCCTCATGAGATGTTGACTTAACAGTGGATAATTAAGTCTTAACAATTATTCATTGTTAATTCAACATCTCGTTTTTTTTTCGCGCCGAAGGTATACCGATATACAGCCAGCATCGTTGGCTGCATACAGCCTATATTTAAAATACAATAAAGGGAATATTTCGTATTCAAAACATAATATAAGTTATGAATTGTAACTAATGTCATAAAATTAAATGTTCGGTTATCATACTATAATACAGGAGGTAAAAACATGTTTACATTAAAGGAAATGCCTACTATTTTTAGCCGCATAAAACCTCTTTGTTGTCTCTAAACTAAACATAATTGAGTCATCAAAATAAAGCCCAAGTACGGTAATTTAAAATAAAACACGCGTGTCTAATATCTTGGATTATGAGCCTTATGGCGATGTAACAAGGTCCACGTTAATAAGTGTAATAAAAAAATAGTAATTTTAACTAAGCTTATATAAACGTAAGCTTATCGAAAACTCCTATTATTAATTAAGGATTACGTGAATGATAAAAAGGTATGACTTCCTCTAACTAACCCCCGGCTAAGTTTTTTGTGGGCTCTTTTTAGACCAGAGCGCGTTTGTAATCTTGCTAGCTTTAGTTTTAAGTTAACGAATGTAGTTGTCACCATCACCCGACAATAATGTTAACATGTATGTGTGAACGCTTCATAAGTGCCTGTGATAGGTCTATATGAATGAAGCAAATTTGAATTTATTTGATGGATGAATGGTGTTTCACCCGAAATCTACCCAACAAATTTTACTCAAACATTACAAAACCTATATATAGTTATACATCAGAATATACCATTGGTTATAATTTTTTATTTATATATAAATTCCAATGTTTTTTTGTCTGTCTGTTTGTTGTGATTGTTTGTCCTTGACGCCCTAACTGAGCAAACAATCAACTTTACGTTTGGCATAGAGTTAACTGTAAGTACGACGAGTAACATGGACACTATCCCAGGAAAATTCAATATACCATAGATACTCGCTTGTGAAGGTAACAGCCTAACGCTCTAAATTAATAAACGATCCAAAATCTTCAGATGACAGAATAATAATAATAAAATTTATTTGCAAGAAACATTGTAAAATGATGGTACAATATTATTCACGCGTCGAAATATGTTTTGTCAAATGACATGCAATATTAATAGGTAGATAAACTAAGAACAATTAATAATAAATAGATAAATTATGCACAATTATGACAAACTAATGTCATATTATTTGGTATATATTAGGTTACGTGCTACCTAAGATTAGCTTACTTTATTGCGTTTCCAAACAGTATAACAGATTGAATTTCGTTATTCTTCCCCCACTCTTCCCGGTAGATTGCGCTTCTAAAATCAATCTGCGATCTGAAGATTTTGGATTGCACTGATTATTAAATTCGGGCGTTAGTGTGCGAGTCCGATTGGTCCAACTGTCGTCGTCCCCAGGGCGGGATAACTCTAGAGGTGGTGATAGCGAAGTACTGGGCCAACGTGGGCGACATCACCGTGGACTACAGCATCGAGTTCCACGGCCTCAAGCCGGACTTCGGCACCAAGCTGACCATGAGCTCGGCCACGCTGGGCGCGGTGCAACTGGCTGCACTCAGGCCGCAGGAGGTTCAGCCCTCCGCGCAGCTCAAACACATCGAGCCCGTGTACAGGTACTTCTCGCTTGACAGGTCAACTAGCGGTCCCTCGCGACTTCGTTCGCGTATACAGAAAAATCTTATTATAATATTAAGAATTACATAAACGATAACAAATCTTGGGTGTGAATTGCTCTAGCTTCATAGCTGAATATAAATTTACTGTGAGATAGTGATAACCAAAAAAAAAATTACCCGGCTAAGTTTGTTGTGGGCTCTTCTTAGACCAGGGCGCGTTTGGAACCCTCGTAGCTTTAGGTTTAAGTTGGCGAACGAAGTTATCACCTTACAATTGTGTAAACATTTATGTATGAACGCTTCATAAGTGCCTGTGATTAAAGAAATTTGAATTTATAAGTCATCCTTAAAAGATAAACATATACTGTCGCGGTCTTTTTGGAGCTTTTAAATGGGAACAACTTTGTCATACATGATTTTATCGAAAGTAACCGTTTATGCAGCGCACGCAGCGGAAGCTCTCAAAAGGAAAAAAAACACCGGATTTTAAAACATTCTTCATTGATGCTTGTGCTCTTATTGGTGTTAACGTTAAGCTATATAGCCTACAGCCTTCCTTCGTAGATGGGCAATCAAACACTGAAAGAATTTTTCAAATCGGATCAGTAGTCCCTGAGATCATAGCGTTCAAGTTCAAACCAACCCTTCAGCTTTATATATTTATACGGTTGGTGAGAGAAGTGGTGGGAGGCGCCCGACGGCGACGGCCCAGTGGTCGCATGCGTGTGAGCTGCGCGCGGTACTGGACAGTACTTAGACATTGCCACTTTACTTTATTTTTCTAAAATAAGAGATTTTTTTCTCAAATAAACGTAGCCTAAGTTACTCCTGATTACATGCGCTACCTGCCAATAATAATCCCGTCACAATCGGTTCAGCCATTTCTGAGATTAGACTGAACAAACAGACTGACAAACACAAAAAATGTAATAAATGTTATTTTGGTGCACGTACTGTGTATATATATTCTTATACATGTAGTAAAAAACGGTTATTTCAATATTACGAACAGACACTCTTATTTTATTATATGTATAGATAAGAGTGAATAGGCATCTTCTAGGCAAGCGCGCTCCATATAAGGCCGTATCATCACTTATTTTCGGGTGTGATTGCGGTCAAGCGCTAGTCTATTAATTAAAAAAAAAATTTAAGAGGTCAATATTATAGGTGTATATGAAACAAGTGATGCTTTTTTATTTTTTAGTTCCTAAATAATTAGTTTTGGTTTCAATAGAACTGTTTCTGCAACGTTAATTTGGTTAATATTCAAATAGTATATACAATTTTCAGACCCTCGGATTCCAAGCTAGTGCCGCTGACAGCCCGTGACGTCATTCCCCCCAGTAGACAGATCTACCAGCTCATTAACACTTACACGTTCCACATAGCTAAAGCCACTGAGGTAAGTTACAACATATACTATAGACAATTGGTTTTTCTATACTATACTATACTAAGGAGAGTTGAGTACCTCATGAGTTATGACGCGAGGGTAAATTGTTAATATTTTTGGAACGAAGTTGCTTAATGCGTCTGTAGGAGTTGAATGGTAGAAAAAATGATCACGCGTAACGCAAAAACGTTGTGCCTCAATGCTATCAAATATCAACCTTAATTATTGTTACAGTAAGAAAACATTAAATTACATTTGGGGTCAAGGTAAAGGCAAGGTCAAAGTGAAAGGAATCTTCAGTTCGCCCGACCACAGTTTTTATTTTGCTTATATATTTCATAATGTATCACATTTACACGTGAATCATGTTTATCAAATTACTGCTGATGAATATGTGCAAAATTTTTAGTTTTAAGTTAGCTTTTAAGACGGTTGTACTAACATTCGTTAGCGCATTCGCAATTGGATGTTGCGTACGCATTATGGTGGCGTCATATGTGTAGTGAGTATTCAATGGGTCAACTACTTTGTATACTCATTGAGAGTAGAGGCGCGCAATCAAAACTGATCTTGTATCTTTAACTACCGTTAGTTTAATTCTATTTGCATTAACGTATATTGTTAGTCATTTATTGAAGGTCTGCGTTTGTTTGCAATATGAACAGATTTCCGAGATAGTTGTAATGTATTCGGTAGCAGTTGATTGGCTGGCTATAACGCTCGGTATCGCAGGTGTCGCCGATCGTGCCGATGCTGTGCGACATGCTGTACGAGTCGGAGTTCGAGTCGCAGATGTGGATGCTGTACAACAGCTGCAAGCAGCTCATGGCCGTCGGGGACGCCTATCCCTCCAAGGTGGGTTCGGTTTGTTTTTTTCTAATACTCCATAAAACACTATAGAACTAGGAACAAAGGCGGTCTTAATATGTAAAGTAATGGAAATTTATGGAAGAATGTTGGCTCAATAAAGAAGAAATATAAATACATATTCTTATATATAATAGGACATATATAAACATAGAAATGATAATACTATGTTTATATATTATGTCGTATGATGGTCCTCATTGTGAGAGCAGACCCTGCCTTGTAGTAAGCCGGTAATGGGTTGGGTTTTAAGAAATGTTTGTATACACTTGAATTCTAGATAATATAGGTAACGTCACAGAATTAAGAACATACAGAAACCTAATTCAGCCATTTTTGATATTATATGTGTATGTTTATGAAGTAAGTATATTTTATGTTATTTATTATTATTTATTTATTTTTGTAATTTATGTTTATTATTTAAGTATTATTTTGTGTATACCCTAACCCTTCTTTTTAACTTCATTTACTTTTGTAGGTTGCCTGGTAGAGATCGCTTTTAAGAAATAAGTCCGTCTTTTATTTCTTTATTTTGTTTTTTATTTGTTCTTATTCTTTGTATTTGGTTTACGATAAAGTGTATTTACTTATTTTACTTACTTTTTTGTATGCAGTGAATTGTGTCCTAAAACAATCAAAACACGCGTCTCACTTTACACCCGCGGAATCTTGATAGCTCACAAACTTTTTCTCACTTTTATGGTAAACGTACATTAGAGGTATAATAATTACTTTCAACTGCTAAATGGTATAAAGTGGCGAACCGTTTGTTGGAGAAACTACTCTAAAGTGGAGTGGTTTTTAATGTTTCAATATTAGTCGTGTACGTGGTCTCCGTTTGGTCTTAATTCTGCGGGTAACGCTTATATCTTTGCGGTCCATTTGTCACTGCCCACTTACATATACCAGTCGTTTACAAATCTATAGGCTGATTGGCGCAGTGGGCAGCTACCCTGCTCTCTGAGTCTTAAAGTTGATGAACGTGAATGTTTTTCAGTGTCTGGGTGTTTATATGTATATTCTAAGTATTAATGTATATCTGTCTATTTATCTATCTATATATATATATATATATATATATAATAATAAACTTATCATTAAATTTTTAATTTAAGTCTCATAATCCCGGAGATTCCCTGAAAGTTTCATTGAAATCGGTCCAGCCGTTTCGAAGCCTATACGGAACATACCCACACACTTTCTCTTTTATATATATATATATATATATATTTCAATGAAACTTTCAGGGAATCTCCGGGATTATGAGACTTAAATTAAAAATTTAATGATAAGTTTATTGTTTAAATAAAATAAAGCAAAATCTAGCTCGGCGAAGCGGGCGGCGGATGCCTGTTTATTCTAAATCTTTTGGACCACATACTACTTATTATAAGTGCAGTGCGTAACAATAACTTTATTTTTATTTTTTTTCTCTTCTCTTTTCTCACCTTGTGTTGTCGTAGTATATCGGTCGGTTATTGCATGGCCCGCAGTACTCCGCGAAGGTGGAGAAGGGCGAGTACACACTGCGGCTGGGCGTGCGGCACGAGAGCCGCGCGCTGTTGGAGCGCCTGTCGGAGCTGCCCGTCGTCATCCAGCAACGCCTCGCGCAGCCGATCACGCTCGACGCGTACTGCTCGCAGCCGCAGGTAACACTTCCATTTTGAGTTTTGAATTTTGAATGAATTTTGAATTTTGCAGCTAAGCCTTACAAATCAACTTTGTTTCGTCATACTTATACCTGTTTTCACTAACGACGGACTAGGCAGTGCCCCGCAGTTTGCAGCGACCCTGCTTTCTGAGCCCAAGGCTGTGGATTCGTTTCCCACTACTGGAAAATGTTTGTGTCATGAGCATGAATGTTTTTCAGTGTCTGGGTGTTTGTACGTATATTCTAAGTATTTATGTGTATATTATTAATAAAAAAATATTCATCAGTAATCTTAGTACCCATAACACAAGCTACGCTTACTTTGGGGCTAGATGGCGATGTGTGTATTGTCTTAGTATTATTATTTATTTATGTAATGCCTAATCTTAGGAGAATAAGATATAGATGGACCATGAGATGAGATTAGATTCCTAGTATTGACGGCCGATTGGCGCAGTGGGCAGCGACCCTGATTTCCTAGTTCAAAGCCGTGGGCTCGAGTCCCACAACTGGAAAATATTCTATGTTTTTCAGTGCCTGACTGTTTATCTGTATATTGTAAGTATTTATGTATATTATTCATCAGTTGTAAACATAATACAACTTTGGAGCTAGATAGAAATGTATATCTTAGTAATATATATAAAAAAAATTGTATTTGTCAACCAATAGTTATCACCAAGAATTGGTGAAACGTTTTTCTAAAGACATCGCCTAAATCACTAGGCATGCGATCTAGGCGATGCGTAGGTAAATTGTGAATGTCTCCCACAGGCGCTAACGGGCGGTAAGAAGTTCACGTCCGCTTCGATGGCACATGGCGAGCTGCTACCTATATACTTCACGCCTGTGCCTGCTGAAAAGTAAGTGATAAATTGACACATATTATATACTAGTTTTTGTTCGCTTTTTCCCTTTTGAATTAGTAGACATATCAAAAGCTATTTTTCTAGCTATGCGATGATACTGTGAATTAACAAAAAATCCTTTATATCCAATGCAAGTGCAATCGTCAATGAAAAGACGCACGGTGGACTTGATGATTATGCATTGTGAGGTGGGTCGGTGGGAAGTTTAATAATGTTGTAGAAATTTATCCATATGAAATTTTATCCACCGTCGTAAAAACTACGAGATGTTAAAGTCTCTCGAGTGTCTGTGTGCGAGCGTGCGTGCGTGCGTGCGTGCACGAACGCACGCACGCACGCTAACACGCAAAAAAAAATTATTACAAATTTCAAAATGGCAAATTACATTTTTTTCACGACTTTAATTTAATTACTTGTCACTGTTACATTGATCTTCAACAATTTGAAATCATTGAAACACAATCATAATAAAAAACGTGCGCGGCCCCATGCGTGCGTTCCCGCCTTCTAATACGCCCCTCCCCTCTTCTCGTTGCGGTAATACTCGCTGTTCGCGCATCGCAGGATAAGTCGCTCGAGCATATCCCCCGGCGTGACGCTGACGGGCGTGGTGTCGTTCGCCAAGGACGAGCTGGGCCACAAGGCGGACTCGTACGCCGTGGCGCTGCTGGCGTGCGAGCCGCCGCGCCGCGCGCCAAGGGACGCTCGGCCCAGGCAAGACGACTACGCGGACGCGTACAAGGACTTCGTCGCACTGTGGCTGCCCAAACTGGGTAAGACTTCGTAACAGGCGAATTGTTATCATTACATGATTTACAAGGCCGATTGGCGCAGTGGGCATGTACCTTATTATCCGTAACACAAGCTACGGGTACTTTGGAGCTAGATCGCGTTGTGTGTATTTTCGATACATATTTATTTATTAATTAAAGTTTTAAAGGATTCAAGGTCAAGTGAGGTAAGCGAGCCTAGAGTTAACCGAATGATTACGCGGCTTCGCATTGTGGATGTTGATCAATCAAGCTAGGCAATGCAAACTTTATGTCGTCGCGGAAGTTCCAAGTGTAGCTTCGCGCTAATTTGCTGATACCGAATATTGAATTCTGAGCATCGTAACGCACGAAGTTTTAACACTACATCTACATTCAAGGTGAATCAATATAAGCTTGCCTAGAGTTTACAAAAGGATTATGCAGATTCGTACAATAACACGCTCAATGGTTGCCCAAACTTGGCCCGGTTGGGTAACTGTTAATTACTATGTCAGGTGTTTACAGATCTCAATGTCATGACAGGGAGTCGTCCCATGAAACTATTTGTATTTAATTGGCCAGAAGTGCTTCTGGACAATTCCATGTTTTGTGGTCATGGTTTTAACCAATGCAAAGTCGCATAACTTTGGGGCAGGCTCACTTGATATGTTATCCAGCACCAGGAAACGCTACAAAACTTAGTTTTCTCATTCTACTATTTGTACAAGAAAATAAATAAAAGTTAATGGTTTCAGAGGGCGAGAAATTGGAGCAGGTGTATGAAGAGTTGATTGAAAAGTTCCCCAACTACCTCGGTGCCCACATAGCATATCTCCACGGCATCGACTCGCCGACGGATCCTAAAAAGTAACTCCCAAATCCATTAGCCTATTTTTTCACCTCATGTAAAGCAATTACCACCCGAAAACATTTACGTCGCCAAAGTTTCTTGCCGGCTTTTGAACAAAATATTGGAATTAAGTACAAAAACCGTAGATGGAAGCTGATTCCACAATTTGTATGAACTTGAAAAAAATATCTGACATACCGGACGGTCAAGAAATAGCAGCCATCCCGAATCTAGACAGAATATCCCTCAGAATATTGAAAGAAATATTATTTGAAACAATTACTCAGATATTAGAAAACGTACAGGGAACACAATTACTATATGGCACAAAAAAAACACAAATTCCGTTTAATTTACACAGCTACTATGTTATTGTTTTCTAGATTACCGCATGCGACAGAAGACCCCGACGTCACGACGGCATGGTGTGAACAGTTAATTACTATCTCCGATAAGGTAAGTACATAAAGGAATCATTTAAATTATGATCATTTCTGAACTTGACCTTGAACTTTTGGTATGGAACTAGTACGAATATGCAAATCACATTTTTTGCTCGTAGACTTTACAGGTAATGTTAAAAATATCTTTATTCAAGTAGGCACATTGATGGCACTTATGATGCGTACATTACATGCGAAATGTCTACACGGTTGTGAGATGATGGCGCTATCCATATTTGTTAACTTAAAACTATAGCTAGGAGGGTTCCAAAAGCGCCCTGTGCTCTAAGAAGAAATCCGCAACAAACTTAGCATGCCACTTTCTTACAAGAAAACTTTTATATTTTTTTTAAATCAAAAGCAAACCAAAAATTAGTATTATTGAGGCGTGCAACTTTATGACTAATCATAACGCCGGTTGGAGCGCCGCGACTCCTGTGATTGGTCCCGAGGAGGACGCTATAGGTGCTTTAGCACGCTACCGCGGTAGTGGGGGGCCAACCTACGCGGTGCTTTATGAGTACGTGGTTTGAGCTGTGCTGTAAAAAATGGTATCCGGTTCGCAGGTCATCAAGCAAATAGATCAGGAGAAGCTGTTGGCGTACCTCGGTCTGAAGAACGACACGCGCTGCGACGCCACCAAAATAAAACAGTGAGTGCAATCTTTATTTTTGTATCCTATATCTAAATTTACTAACGACAAAGGGAAATGGAAATAGTAGATTATGTAACAAGTATGCTTATTTGAATTTTGAGAATGATCAATTCACTCGCGATTTTTGCCAACACACTATTCACTCGCGATTCGTCCCTCGATTATTATTTCCGGTGAAGTGAAATCTAATGTACTGGGCTCTAGTGTCTACTGTATTGCTCTGCTTTCCACTTTTAAAGAAAGTTTTGTACGTTTGCAGAGAGCACGAGAAGCAGAAAAACTACCTCATCGACGCGTTGTGCCGCAAGGGCACGGCGCTGTGCCGGCTGCGCGCGCTATCGCAGGGCGACAAGCTGACCGACGCGTTGCACGCCAACATGGCCGACTTGCTCAAGTTCACCGACCTCACCGACGCCAAGGTGAGTACGGTACCCACAGATACAATACCTGTCTCCCACAGACCTCCACAGTTTGGAGCCCTAGGTGTAATAAAATACCAGGAAGTTCCGTCGTTCGCTAACAAAACTATTCTGCAAGTTATCACCGAAATCAATCCTGGCAAACTCTGGCAGCTCCTACAAACTTTTATCCATTATCCCTCAAAACTTCTGCGCACTATCCCCATCTAGATATGAATCTTGTGAAAGCTGATAGGAAGCCTGAAGATGTCAAGTCACTCACTAAATGAACCGCTTTTGTCTTTATGCAGATGAAAAGACAAATATAATCTTTGTATTTCCTCTTCCTTTAGGAGTCCGAATTTGGGTTATATCAGCATAAATAACTCCAGTATTTAAATGACCGGCACCGTCCTCGTCGTCATATTATTAAAACTTAAATGACCAATAACCATATTATTCAAGCAAAGTGGTTTTATTTGCAAGGGTTAGCGATTATTATAAGCTCACTTCAATCACGTACGCATTTTTTTTAAATATTGTAAGGCGTGTTGGTTGTGATGATCAAACATCAAACCCATCCAACCTAAAACTAAGACTCATCCATCATATTGATACAATTTGTTACGAAAATTTCGAAGCGCACTGTAGTTCTAAGGATTTCCGTAATTCTAACACGATGCTCTGACGAGAAGTGCGTCCCTTTGGAACCCTCACTGCAGTTTATACGTAATGAGAATTGAACGTATCCAAAAGCGCTTTACGTTTTACCTGGTTCTTTGCGACAGATTTATTAGATATAATGAAATACTCTAGTTACCATGTTAAGCTGCGTCATTATACGATGTTAACCCTATTGGATTGTAGAATATTGTTGGACTTATTTTTCTTACATAAATTAGTGAACGACTCTCTTGTTACGTTTCACTTGTTGCAGAGAATAAAATTAAGAACACCTAGGCCTTCTTGCAGATTAAAAATGTTCTTTTTATAGCCAGTCTTTCTTAAACAAAACTGGGAGCCTTGGTCCCAGTAAATAGCATTATAAAACCATATAGCGAAATTACTAAATATCTGGACAGCGACATTTGGCGGTACTCACTTCTAGCATTTTCCAGTAAGCTTGAAAATCACTTCACGGAACAATTACACTACGTTTGTAATTTTGAACAATTCAAATATGTTTAGTTTCTTCTTCTTCGGTTGGCATTTTGTCTTCATAATTGTTACTATTGATGTACCTTCCGATACACTATAACATAATGCAAGCTGTGGTAGCCTACAAGTGGGTTTTACAGTATGCTAAACACCTACCATTTGTAATGTTTTGTAATAACCTATCTTTATTCCTGTAAACCTGGTGGAGCCCATAGTAAATAAAGGGGCGTTCATAAAATACGTGAGATGCTCAAGGGGGGGGGGACAAATCTCATCTAATCGTACGTTGGAGACAGGGGGTCTCGGTAAATATCACGCAATTTTTTTCTGATTGAAACAAGTAAAAATTATACTATTTTGGTCCATTGGTCTTTGTACAATAACAATCCAACGCGTTTACGTAAGAAACCCACATTTAAAAAAAATCTCATGTGTGATTGGGGGATGGGTTGAAGAAAATCTCACGACAGCTTACCAGGGGGGGAGGAAGGGTCAAAAAATTAAAAAAAAACACCGCACGTAATTTATGGACTAAATATATAAAAAATATGAAACTCTGCAGGCAATCCACTACGGCGTGTGGCACTGCTTCGCACTGAAGCAGTGGGGCCGCGCCTGCAGGCTGCTGGCCAAGATGCTGGAGGAGCGGCCCTCCCGGGAGGCGGAGGAGCGCCTGGCGCAGGCCTACCGCCAGCTGGGCTGGCACCACCTCGCCGCCGCCACGGCCGCCGCGCTGCCCACCAAGTACCCCAGCGCGTACCGGCCCTTCTGAGTGTGTAGCCCTCTCTCGCACTGTCACCAGGAATTTGGCATTCGCGAGAAGAAGACACAACACTGCGTAACCATACGAACGCTTTACGATGTTCATTAATAAGACGTTTTCTGAATACCACTTATATAAGTTGCAATGATGTATTTGTGCAGGCTCAATTTGTTAGATTGACGCGAAAATATTTTAGCCAATTGTGACGCGGGAAAAATTCCGCTATTGGTTGCTACGGACGGCTTACGACACTATTTTCAAGTCCCATTGTATTTTAAATCTTAGTGTAAAGCAATAAGGTTTATATTCCATTGGTGTTTACATTCGTTTTTAGGTTACTCTTTCTTGCGCTAATGAATATTATCGATGCAACTTATAAAAGTTGTACCATAACAGTACTACTATAATTTAATGTACGAGGTACTCATTTTGCGTGAATTACTATTGATGCTACATAAGTGACTATGCGGTTGTACACAAAACCCTAACTGTGTAAACGAACTCAGATATCTTAAATTTTTGTCGTCCTTTTCATATTGCATAAGAAGGCACTATTTTGACTACTGGTTATATAAACTGCATTTAAAAAGTTTTTTTTTTTTTTTTTAGTGTAGGATTTGTGTACAATATAAGCAGAACCATTTTCCGATTGAATATTCTTCTTATAAGCTTAAAGTGCAATGCGCACCGCTCCTCATACTTAAGTGATGAAAGTTGAAAGGTTTCTATGATTATGGGATGCTATTTGGATAAATGGAATACCAAGACCTTCCGCGTTTAACCAATATAAAGGGCGTAAGGGTGTAAGAGACATAACGAAAACTGAGACCTAGGATTCAGTATTGGTTTCAGAGTCTCCCGGGGCTGAATTGTTTAATCATGATTGTAAATTATTTACAGCATGAAATCGTCCATTTCGTAATCATCATTATAATTATTTAAAATCTTCTCTTTCAACTTTCATGACGTGTTCTTTCCAATCGCCTAACTATATGTAAGGCTTGACGCGCATTTACTTTGATAGGATTATGAATACAATCAACGTATTATATAATGTTAGTATTTTTAAAAACTTATCGGTACAAATGCTGTTGTATACTTATAAAACTTTTAACGTAACTTAAAAAAATCTAAAATCCGACCACACTACACTGAAATCTCTCCACGACGTCATTATGGCACCCGAAACGCTATAACGTAATCTAAGATAACTCTCAAAATTCTTCTGTAGTCGATTAAAGACATTCGGCTCTATAAATTCTAAAATTTAAATTATATATTAGTAGCAGTAATATGTAAAATGTCGTGGACTGATTGACTGCCACAGCCTTCCATTAGCGAGGACCTACATAGAGTTGTATGTTAAGTCATATTTTACGTTTGGTTCTCCGTACAAAATTACAGATTTACGTTATGGCGTGGCGGAGTGGAGTTTACCTGAAAACTTGTCTATAGCAACTTGTCAAAAAGCCCCGTCACGAAAAACTATAAAATTTGTAAACAAAGAACTTTTGCTTAATTTTGACGGCCGATTGGCGCAGTTTGCAGCGACCCCGCTTTCTGAGTCCAAGGCCGTGGGATCGATTCCCACAACTGGAAAATGTTTGTGTGATGAGCATGAATGTTTTTCAGTGTCTGGGTGTTTATATGTATATTATAAGTATTTATGTATTATATTCATAAACATATTCAACAGCTATCTTAGTACCCATAACACAAGCTACGCTTACTTTGGGGCTAGGTGGCGATGTGTGTATTATCGTAGTATATTTATTATTATTATTATTATTAATTAAGTTTTCCTAAGGTTCCTGGCAAAGTACGCGGTTTATAGCTTCTCGTGATGGGGACTATAGTGACATCTTTACTTTACGGTATTTGCGTCGCGTGGGTCTAGTTAATTTACGCTGACTCTTGTCGCAAACAACTCTGAGCACATCTTCCTTCACCACAGACTTTTAAGCGCTTTGCACGCAAATGTGACGTCATACCTTCACGTAAATTCTAGAACCCGCACAATATAAACGCGGCTTAAATTGTATCAAATGCGAATTCTAATGTAACAATATCACTTTTAACTCTTTTCAATTCTTAAGTATTTATGATAAAATATCTATATTGTATAATATTGTGTAGTGTCCGTCAACATGGCCGTTCTTAAGTACGCTGAAAGATCAAATTCGCAATATCTAGTACTAAACGTGCTTGCAGCTTTGCTCGCATTTAACCCCTATGAAATCAACCTTACATAACAGACTGACACACTTTTGCATTTAATTTGGCATTATTACATATTAGCTTTTAGCAGTAATATTTTATATATATATGACTGTTGTTATTATATGAGACATAATGAAGTCCCAAATAATGATTATAATTCTGAAATGCGAGCGTCAACAATATAAAAATTACTTTGCACCTTCCTACTCTTCCCTGGAGATAAGGACGGCACTACGTAATTCAATCTGTCATCTGAAGATTTTGTGTACACTGAGGGCCCAAGTCTGCTATTGCAATTGTGTTTCAACGGTGTCGATCAATTCAGAAATTAATAAAAATACTTTTTTAAAATATTAATATTATATTATATGCAACATATAGTAAAAGAAAAACTGTTTGTTTGTCGATCAGCATTTTCAGGTTTTCGATTGTGCAGGCTATTTTCTTAAACAATTAATTGTGAAAAAACAAAGGAACGAAAGTAAGCAATTTTCGTTTTTTGCTTATGCACCCACAATACAGGTTTATTTAGTTAGGGTTAGGGCACCAACCGAAATTTATAATTTTTCTATTATGATGACTTATTTCGTATAAAGTTATTTCCATTAGTCCTAGCACTAAGTAATATGACTGGTTTCGTTGTTTCCTTCTGTGTTGTTGCAATAAATTTTCTATTCTATTATATTCATTTTTGTCATTGAACAACCTCTGAATCACTTAATAGCAGACTTGGTTCTCTTTCAAGTTGAGAGCGGCCATTTTTGACATTGACGGGCACTGTATTGTTTTGTATGTTGTAGGGTGCTAGCGTATGCTCAAAGGATAGACCAAGATGTTGTTTTTTTTTTACATTTTTTTAATTTTTTTATTCATAGATAATATTGACCCGTTGATAAGACCCGAATGAATTATTCACCTCATTAGCTTAATTATGGTTAGAAATGGCCTATGTACAACATACGATGTTATCCTCGTGACTATCACAGAGTGAGTGTCATGTAACGCAAAAATAACACTGTTAAATACTGTGTAAAAGTATATCCCTAATTTTGACAGACAAAATTTTGTTTCCGAACCGATCAGTTGATTTAACGTCAAACTGGTCTTTAGAAATATTTGGTAACATTAAGCTAATGCATTTATTTTGAAGTGCTAACTCAAAATCAGTTTTAGGTTTTAGTTTTATACAGAACCTGGTCATTAACAGTAGTAATCTTACAATGTACCGCGTAACTAGACTATATCAACTTATACAAATTCCCTGTAAACCCCATAGAGGATGTATTTTTGAAAAATCGCTTCGTAGCAATCATCATCCTTATTCTATTCTTACCAAAAGATATGGACCATTTGAATATTTTGGATTAGTGTCGGAACCTGGGTTTACATTCTTTAAGGAATATGTTGTCCAAATTTCATGTTTGTCAAATTTCCTGTAGATTGTTTGAGTTAAATAAGTCAATCAGTCAGTCATGGTATTGTTTTATATGTATAAGATTAGTACGGATAACATTTTTATAGCTTAGGATGACATAGTCCATTTCAAACAAAAACACCTTCGGCCATATTACGAAACATTGTTTCAATCATTAATGTGACAATACACTCAATGTGCTTCGTAATACAAGGTCTGGTGAAGCAACATAGTATTTTATGTATGTAAATGTAATACAAAACGAAATAGACTAAGGGAAAAGATAGACGGAGCATAGAAGTGAAGTTCTTTAAAGCGTAGTTATACAAAATGTATGTGTGGTCTTTGCTTTTAGGTTGATGTAATCTGTTCAATATAGGTTGATGTAATGTTTTCTATTGCATTTATTTAGAGCACATAATATACAAATTAAACATTTTCTCATGTGTACCCGGAGAGGGGTAGCTAGCGAGTAACGGACTCGAAATGCACCTCCGCTCTAAGCCATCTATAGTTCAATTCCCAGCGTCCCTCGACTTGTATGCGATACAGACTGCCGTTGCCGCCACATAACGGTTTTTGTGCCGCACGGCCCGTATCCTTGTTTGACAGTGAAGAACTACATGTAAAGTTACTTTTTTTTTACATTAAATTCTTAGTGTAAGTTTTATAGTAGTAGTTCCAGCGACGTGTTCGCTGGAACTGTCGAAAAAGATTTAAAAATCTTGCCTAGTATAAGCAAAAGTCGCATTCGAATCGGTCCATCCTATTGGGCGATACGAGGACAAAAACAGATCAGTAGAGCGGTCACACTTATATATACCTTCTTGTTCGTCTTGGTTAAAACGTTCGTTTATTTTTACGGCAAATGTAAAATGTGCAAAGGCGCTGTCTATTACTTTTCCTTTAGTCTGATAGGAAAATAGTTAAAGTATTAAAATATTTTGTTAAACCATAGTGCGAGATTGGGCAACTCGCAAGTGTCGATGGTTTTCGAGTGACGCTTTAACATCAAGTAAAATTGACCTAATTCTCCATTTTTAAGATATTCAATATAGCAATATTTTGATGATGTATGCAGATATAAATCTATAAAATTGAGCTATGAAACAAGGTGTTTTAACTTTTGTAAGATCCGTTAGACTGTTTTATTAAAGTAAGGTGTGCAATCTCGTACTAGGGGTTCCAATTTGATCGACTGCCGGCCGTGCCGTAAGCTTATATACCTATATATATTTAAAAAAAATTATGTACAATTTAAACTTAATATGAAGTGTTTGTAACTAGTATGTAGGGCCTAACTTTAGATGAAAATATAAAAGCCTTGCACGTAGAATAAATCTCTATCCCTCAACAACAGGTCAGTGTCAGGGACGTGTTTGTCATAGGGGCAAGCAATATGGTTCAAACACCACAAAGAGGAAGGAAATCTAACCAAGTGTCTTTACACACGATAGTTTAAATTCCAAGATACTCTATTTCACAATTACAACATTTAAACCCTAGAGTACTTAGAGTTAAAGTAAATCTGTAAAATTTTGACGTTTAGACATCCATAGTCCATGTAAAATGCTAGACAGCTATCGCACGCAAAAAATTACAGTAAGGCTACATACAGGGAGTATAGTATCTTATCACAGTTTATTTGAATTTGGAATACATACTAAGTATTTATTCTAATATCTCCACCAGGTTTTCTGAACTTAACTTTAATGCTAAAGGGAAAGAGTTACATGCAGTACTTTAGTTTGGGCAACTGGTAGATCCAGTGCAGGCAGTACATCGTGTCCCTGACATGTACAGTTGGAGGTCTATCGAGATATATTAGGGCCAATGCTTTCTGACCAATGTTTCGGGCAACCGGAACTGTGAAATTGGCATTAGTTCTGGTAGAGCCAAAATAGAATAGCACTGATGTAACGTGCGTGAATCAGGGCATTTTCCGGCCTTGATAAGTCTCAACGAGTGTATACAAATTGTATGCAAGTAAATTTTGTCTCCTTCGCAAACGGAATTTCTGAAGGTGCTCACCTTGATATATCTAGATAGATCTTCGAGCGGGGATACTCCATTAAAGTGTTCGATCGGGGTCTCTCAAGGGATGACCTTGAGTAAACTTAAAAGCAATATTAATACGGAAGCAATAAATGTATAATGTATAGTATATCGTTTGACGGCAAACCGTATTTTGTATTACATTCAAAACGTAACCACGCGCAAATCAATTTTAGAATGCTTTCCGGTGTACCGAAAGACGTAAAATCATCAAGAAATTCGGAATATTATGATTGCTACTGCCAAAAAAAATTAACAAAACTTACCTTTAGTTTAACATATGAGTTTGACGGATTTGCGAGGGTTTTGTCATTGAAATTCTCGGGTCTGATTTAAAAGGGTGGTGTAAAGTTGGAATATTTGCGCAGTGTTTTTAACATTCTGATCCTGTTTGAAAGGTCGACAGAACTATTCCGAAGTTATCTCACGTTTATCAATAAGGCATTTAGTGTTACGTGTGATTCCTTTAGCATTGACCAATACGATTTTCTGTGTGAGTGGTGACGTTTTGAATGCCAGCCAGTAAGCGCCCAGTTTTTTTATAATAGGCACCGATGAATTTTATAAGGTTAATAATGAGCTAGAATAGATTTTATAGAGCGCAGTCTGGGGCACGTCGCCAGGTGATTGCGTCTTATATTAGTATTGTATGCTGCGCTTCGACATCGTGGGCTAGATGAATTGTTAATTAAGTACCTACCAGAAAAATAAATATTTGTGAGAATTTTCCATGATTTTTTTTAAATCCCACTACAGAAAAGGACAACCTACTGTTATGTAATACAGTGCAACTATAGTAATATAACGACTTCTCCGATTTAACAAATTCTTCGTAATCCCCTTGAGTTTCCCCATAATAGTCAATGTAAAATATCTGTACCTTAATATTGGAAACATATTTTGTGAACCTTTTTTTAACGAATTTTCAACTAACAAAAAAAGTGTAAATACCATTACAAATTTAGTCCACAAAGTTTTGTCAGCTCTCAAAAATAAATATAAATTTTTAGGTAAATAAAACAATTTTTTTACCTTTCTTTATAAATTTTAGAACTCCCTCTAAGTAACCTTGATGTAACCAAAACTTGAAAACTGTTTCCCTTCCCATTTTTTCTCAAATTCCAAAGCTCTTTAATTGTCAGATCTTTTTTTTTCCTAAAGTGGGAAAGAGTAACAACGGGGAATTCGGGAATAATATCTGAATTGGCTGATAGGTACAGGTTTTATCTCCGTACCAATGAAGTGACCTTCGAGACCACATATTCATTGCATACGACTACGCAATAAGAGTTAATCGCATAAAACGTGCAGTCAAATAAAAACTTATCCAATTCTGATGCTGTTCAAGGTTTTGTGTCTGTCTACCAAAAGTATTACCGTGGCAATATAGTCTGCTACGCCCCAAGAAGGTACCTATTGCACTCCTGTGGTGCTGGAAGAAGTGGACGATTCTTAAATACTCAAAACAGTGTTGCGAGAGGATATCCAGGTGAGGCAATCGAACCTTTATTTTTTTATTCCTCTACAAGTGACCCCGTAACTGCAATCTCACCTCATGGTAAATGATGATGTAGTCTAAGATGGTAGCGGGCTAACCTGCTAGGGAGTATGGTAGTCATACCGCTAATAGGTTTCTACACGACACCGCACCGGAACACGCTTAGCGGCACGTCTTTGTCGGGTGGTAACTAGACACGGGCAAAGCTTTCCACCAGACCAGAGCAGAGAATTTTCAGAATTTATAAATTCATAAACTGCCTCTGCCGGGAATCTAACCCGGGACCTCCTACCTGAATACACAGAGCTCACCGTTGCGCCAAGGAGTTCTACTCGAGATCTTCTTACCTAATTGACAAGGTAATTACTAATGACAATGTAGATCGGAAGCAGCCAGCCTCGCTCTCATCTCCCGCAAGATAGAAAATTGATTGTAAATGTTGATATTGGAAAAGAGCAACTACTGAGTTTCTTGCCGGCTCTTTTCGTTAGAATCTGCTTTCCGAACCGGTGGTAGAGTCACTACAAACATACATACTTGACGTTTCAAAAGTGCTTATAAAGTAGGCCTACTTGAAATAAATGAATTTGAATTTAATTGGACATGTGACGAATGCGCTTCAAATGCGCGTGAAAATGTCGCAGTTTACATAGCTCCATTGATTTAAATGTCCGAGTGTCAACAATGGCACTCGATTCAGCGATAAATTATTTATTTTCTTATCAACAACGACAAACCGCGGGGACAATAAATCGGAGGATTATATCAGCCGTGTTGCGGTGTTATTATTTTGTTTTTATCACGACTCGCCAGCGCACGTACCGGTTGACGAATTGACTGTTAACAACATCCTTTGGCTGACCGTTCAATCCAGATTTATATTATTTTCTTTATTCAATTACAAGTTAGCGCGCGACGATCAGAGAGTCTAGTTTGAGATTTTCTACCTACGTTTACTTATTCGATCGTGTGAAAGTTAACTACGATTTATATGGTATCAGAAGAGCGCGGGAAGCATGTTCACCGGTATTGTAATCAAAGGGCGTTATTTCTTACACTGCAGGGCTAGCACAGGCAGGGAACAAAAATTGTATAATATAATATAAAATGGAGGCGAGTATTCGTCGGCGAGTGGTAAGGTACCCAGGTAAACACTGATATAATAATAGTATGTAGTACGAGTATCATATAAATCTGTGAATAGTTAAGATTCATAGCTAACGCGGGTGTAACCGCGGGAAACGGCTAGTATAGTAATAGGACATAAAATCGCAACAGGCATTTGGGTTTGAATTCTATTGCCACAAAATATTTGTGTGGAATCTAGAGTGGCCCTGCTAACGCCCGTTTCAATTCAAATAATTCAATTTTGGTATTCGATAGCATTCAAAAAATTCCGAAACAGATCTGCCAAAATGTTTCAACGGATAAAGTTGCAACCTGTGAGTAATTCGCGGTAGGGAATCCATGAAAAAACATTCCCGTGTCAGCCTTTGACTTTGATCAATTCAGCTGAAATAAAAACTAGGGCTGCAACGGATATCGGCATTCCTAACTGTGGAACATCCGCTTTGGTTCTAATAACAATATCCAATTCAGCAACTATTGATCAGCCGTTTAGTTTAAATATCAAATATATTTTTGTTTTTCTGCATAGTGATAGTTAATGGGTTGGAGAGTTATATTGTGTATCCCGGAAATATACAGGATGCCTATGGAATGGCGAAGCCTATTTAAAAAGCACGATTCCGATTGAATAATTATCTTTTAATGCAGGCAAGTAATAAACTAAATTTATATTTGTCTTGCAATAATGCACAGAATTTTAAGGTTTTCTACCACGCTGGCCTAGTGCAGATGAATAGACTTCACACGCCGTTGTCCGTTGAGAAGTTAAAGTTTTTTTGGTTATTGTTTAGAGCAATTGATATTTAAGTGGCTTCAATTAAAACGCACATAACTCCGAAAAGTCAGCGCGTGTCTCGAACTCAGTCTTTACGAAAGGAAAGCAAATGGCAATGTCATTAATAACATTTTTAATATAGGTAACTAAGTATTTGTTTATTTGACATTCATTAGGCGATTCACAATTCGTCTTCGTATCCTCATATAGCTTTGTTTTTTACCAACCGCATATTCATGTTCCGACATCCCTTACAACCCTAATGTACCTACCTTTCGCACCCTGCCTGGGTGGGCGGATCCACCGACGCGTTCCGCGACGAATATTTTTTAGACGCGATTTGATCCAATTTATAAGCTCACGTTTGTACCCACCAACCTAATGGCTGTTTGTTTATATAATAAAATAGCTTTTAAATGTTATGCTTTATACATTTCGACATTCAATAAAACAGTTTGATTGCAGCGCTACTAAATAAATACGGAATTTGAGAGTTAGAGTAATTCTACCGAAAAGTCTGAAAGTGTCAAAATGTGTATGTAAAAATCAGGGAGTTTACTGGATCGCTCACGTGTACATAACTACAGGGTCTCTTCGTGTAAGGAATGGATCAGTTAAAGAAAAAAAGAAAAAATATTTTTTTTGTTAGTTAAGTGAGAGTAATTTTCGGAATTATGGGATTAAGAGTTGCTGGATTGTTTAGTCTGTTTTCTCCCGAATCACTGGATAGACACCGTGTCTTAAAGATGCAGGTGAGAAATTAGTCGAGACCTCCACAAAAGCTGTGCTGTTGACACTTGTAATACTTCAGGGGTACGGGTTCACTATAAATATAACCATACCCTTTACAAGTTAGCCTGTTACCATCTAATACCGCCTCATCACTTATCACCACATAATGTTGGAGTCAAAGGCAAATCACAAAAACATTTAAATAATGTATGGTATTAGAGCGCTATAAAATATTGATATGATTTATTAGCTGCTCTAATTAGGATTTGCAGATGCGTACGAGCTTATTAACGCTTATACTTATGAGCGATGATAGCGCATTGGGTGGAGCTCGACTTCACTTTCAGGGGGCCGAGTTCAAATCCCAGCACTCACCTCTAACTTTTCTAAGTTATGTGCGTTTTAAGTAATGCGAACTAAAGTGCGAAATATCACATGCTGCAACGGTGAAGGAAAATATCGTTAGGAAACCTGCATGCCTGAGTGTTCTACATAATGTTCACAAAGGTGTGTGGAGTAAACAACTATGGCAAGGCTAAAGCGCAGCGCCCCACCTGCGTCCTAAGCTGAGTTCAAGATGACCACCAATCAGATAAAGCGCGTGCGCCAGCAAGTGTCATGATTGGTCGCTCGCAGGACGCAAACTGTAACGCCGCTAAGCAAGCAAGTTGGACGCGGCAGTGTATTCTTCGCTTTCCTGTTTTTACAACCGATTAAGAGAAATAGATAGAGAGAGTAGGGTGTTTCAAATTCGCTGTTCTTGTTCCGATTGCGTTCACCTTGCTTGCTAAGACCTCAACGTTGATCGGTATGTCTATGAGCTGTTTCCTACTCCGCACATTCCCACTTCAGCTTTGTGAGTCGTGGAGCTTCGAGAAATTTTGTCATAATTACATTTGTTTGAGTCAACTCACATCGCGTAGATAAATTAATACAACTGCATTATAAAATGAATGTTTCGCAGTAGGTATTTGTAAAAGCGTTGATAGCTTAGTGGGTAAGGCTTTGGCTTACCTTTCGGAGCGACCTCATTCTATTCCCGGCACGCGATTTTTTTCCGTGATTTTCACTTTCTCGACTTCCTATGTCGGCTGATATAAATATCCCGTCCCGCAACTCACAGGAAAAAAGAAATCTACACCCCTTCTATGAATCTATATTATGGTGTTCTGTACGTCTTCTTCTCCTACTAAGAAGTAGAATAACTAAATATAGCTATTCTACTTCTTTCGATATGTTTCTGTTTTCATTATATTTTATATATGTTAATGTTGTGGTACACAAATAAAGAGTTTAATAAATAAATAAATGCTCAAGAGTTCTTCATAATGTTCTCAGGGGCGTGTGAACTCTGCCAATTCGCATTTGGCCAGCGTGATGGACTACGGCCTTTTCATAGGAGACTAGGCTCTGTAGTAGGCTCGTAAAAGGTCGATGATGATGATTGTTGATGATGAGTAAATCGCATTAACTAAATCATTTCCATCATCTTAGTTATATTTACAAAAGCACATGAAATGAAGTTGTATAATCCTTTTGTGGAGTATCCAATAAAAATGTATCCATTCAACTCGTATGTAATAAATATTGGCTGGAAATTGGAAGTAAAGCGGAATCACGTCAATCCGCACATTCCGCGACGTCGCGCCATGAGCGTATTTGATATCTCATATTCACATCGATGGTACGTACCTATATCATGAATAAATTACGTTCAATTCGTGCATTCATATCAAAATCTATTCAGATTGTAATGTATCATGTATGAATACATTTCATGTAACGTTCTTATGATTTTTGAATAAGCTTTTTTATTTGGTTATCTTAATCCTGACTCATATTATAAATGAGAAAGTGTGTTTGTTTGTTTGTCCTTTCCTCACGCTGTAACTACGCAACTAATCAACTTAATTTTTAGAAAAGACAGAGAGTAACTCAGGCTACTCGGTGTTCGCTGCGTTCATCGTCCACGATTATTACAAATACAAATACCGGGGTAGTTTCCAATTACCGGGGGAAAACTCTTGGGATAAAAAGTACTATAAGACAAAAACCTAGTTGACTGGTTGCTAAGTTAGGGCATGAAGGAAGGACGAACAAACAAACACTTTTATATTATTAAGTTAGTATAATTTTATTAATCATACCTAATTTGACGGCCGACTGGCGCAGTGGGCGATTGATTCCCACAACTGGAATATGTTGGTGTAATGAACATGAATATTTTTCAGTGTCTGGATGTTAATCTGTGTACTTATTATATTTACCAATATAAGTATTTATGACCAGAACAAAAGCTATGCTTACTTGGGGCTAGGTGGCGATGTGTGTATTGCCGTAGTATATTTATTGTTTATTATTTTATTATGTATAATAGCGTTAATAGCCCAGTGGGTAGGACTTCTACTTAACTTTCGGGGGACACAGTTGAACTCCCAGCACACCTGAAACATTTCTAAGTTACGTGCGCTTTAAGTTATAAAATATCACTTGCTTCATCATGAGGAAACCTGCATGTCTGAGAGTTCTCCAAAATGTTCTCAAAGGTGTGTGGAGTCCACCAATCCGCACTGGGCCGTGGACTTCGGCCTTAACTCCTTCTCATTGTAGGAGAGCTGTACCCTGTAAAAGGTTGATGTTATGATGAAGATTATGAATCTATTTACTGTGGATACATTCATATCTGTTAGCAGCTGTACCTAGAACATTGGCGCCGTGGAAATTCACGGCAGTATAACACGTACTATCTGCACATTAATGTAGTATTTACGACAATAGTTCTCGCACTATCTACACATTAAGTGTACGAGCATAGCTATTGTGCGGCCTCAACCGTCATTGTCCAGTGCCCGTGAGAGCGGCGCAATTCGTCGATAATTGCGCCCGACAGAGAGCTGCCGACGGGTTGTAATTTGGCCATTATTTGGTCATTTTCGTAAATTTCGTTTGGCTATATTTTACGACTCGAAATTTTCATCGTCGCGCTGTATGTTGGCCAATATCTACGTTTTTTTCATAGCTGTGATCGTCATCATCATTAAAACGTCAACCGATTTACGTCCAGTGCTGGACATATTCTTTTGATGAGAGTTTGAAAATCCACGGCCCTGGACCAGTACGTCCCAGCGACTCGCTTGATGTCATCTGTCCACCTCGTTGCGGGCCTACCAACGCTGCGTTTAACGGTGCGGAGTCACCATTGCAGCACCTTGGTATCCCAAGATCCCGTTATGTGCCCCGACCATTGTCACTTCAGCTTCGCATTTCGTTGAGCTATGTCGGTAAGTTCAGTTCTTCTACGGATCTCCTCATTTAAACAAGTAGATACACTCCGAACATAGATCTCAACGTTGGACGTCCGCTGAATGATTCCGGACTTTCTTTTAGGCCCATAGTAAGTCACTACGTTCCAATAATTAACCAATATAGTTGTATGTATCTAGTACTGCTCCGTGTGTTGGCGGCGGTTGATCAGAATAAAGTTTTCGCCACCCCTTCTTTTAACGCGGGTGTCGCACGAGTCGACTAAAGAAATATAACGGAGAACGGGCAGTAGCGTCCTGTGTGCTGCTACTAACCTTTCTCTTCCGCCGTGTTGATTATAGACATACCCTACCATTGGGATTTGGGATATGTCTTTAGTCCAGCTGTGGACTGTTATTATCTATTCTCAGTGGAATCTGCCTTTCGAACCGGTGGTAGAGTCACTACAAACAGACTGACTTGTCGTTTCAAAAGTGCTTATAAACTAGGCCTACTTCAAATAAATTAAATTTGAATTTTGAATTTTTTTAAAATTTTATTGGAAATAGTATAAAAGTACTTATGAAGTAGGCCTACTTGAATTAAATGAAATTTGAATTTAAATAAGCAAAAATATTATATTAACAGATTACAGATAGATTTTGACGACCTCCCTGGCGCAGCGGTGAGCGCTGTGAATTTAAGTAGCAGGTCCCGGACTCGATTCCCGGCAGGAGCAATTTCTCTGATATGGCCTGGTGGGAGGCTTTGGCCGTGGTTAGTTACCACTCTACCGACAAAGATATGCCGCTAAGCGATTTAGTGTTTCGGTGCGGTGTCGCGTAGAAACCTAATAGGGGTATGACTACCGTACTCCTTAACCATGATAGCCCGCTGACATTGCAGTCAAGGGCTAACTTGTAGTGGAATAAAAAAAAAGATTTAATATAGAAAACGGAAAATTTCTGTTTCAAGTTATGGCAAACACTATTGAAGACTTAGTTTGGGCTACCTACCTCTAAAGTTTTACTGCTTGGTTAGCGAGAAATAAATTTGCCAGATTTCCTTTACAACAACTGTTAAAACAACAAAATTCATGTTCGAAAATTTGATCCTTATTATATAGCAAGTAATTACTTTATACAATCAGTGCTAAATATAGCTGCCAACCCTTTTCTCTTTCTTTACCCTACTATAGACGTTGTAATTAGCTGAAAATGGTAGGATCAATGTTCTACCTACAATAATTATGTTGGTTTATTTTCACATGGGCGTCATAAGAAGGCTCAGACTGACTCAGTATCTATGCTCCGAGTATCTCTACGTGATCAAATCAGAAATGTGGAGATTCGAAGAAGAACCAGAGTCACCGACATAGTTCAACGAGTCGCGAAGCTGAAGTGGCAATGGGCAGGGCACATAGGTGCTAGAATGTCAGCCCCGCACTGGTAAGCGCAGCGTTGGTCGACCCCCAACGAGGTGGACAGACGACATTAAGCGCATCGCAGCTAGCCGCTGGATCCAAGCGGCACAAAACCGTGGAATTCGGCAATCCCTACAAAAGACCTGTCTAGCAGTAGACGTCTATCGGTCGATATGACGATCATGATGATGACTTTTACATTAATGTGTTTTGTACTGCAGAAGAGGGCTGTTCGAGCAATATATAAAATGGGCCCAAAAGAGTCTTTAAGAGATAAATTTAAAGCAGCTAAAATTATCACGGTGCATAATCAATGTAATTTGAAAATTTAATTTTTGTAAGTAGGTACATAAAAATATAACAAATTTTAAAAAGAAAGAGGACTGTAACAATATTAATAGTTTACTATGCTGTATAAAATTAGTAATTGTTTATCCTTTAATAACAAATTACCAGATGAAATCAGACACAAACAACACACACACTAACTATTTTTATTATTTTCTTTTTTTTTAAGTTACAATTAAAGCTAATAGATATGTTTTAATTTAATATGTCATATGTCATTTTTAATAATAGTAATGTCTTAATTTCAATTAAATATATGTTCCGGGGGTGAGGGCTGGTTAGCCTTAACACAGATAAAATTTTGATAGGATAGCCAGTTTGTCACTCATTATATGTGCCATTTTAATGAAAGAAATAAACGATATTATTATTATTATTATAAATTCGTAACGTTAGTTGTGAAACGCAATGGTTTAAGAAGCCTCAAAATACTTATACCAATAAAAATCAAACCAGCTACTACGTTTGCGAAACTAACAGAAGTGTTTAATTAAACGCAAACGGATATAGGCTTAAGGGGTCCACCACGAGCACAATAACACATTGCTGTGCGGACCGTGATCCGGTAATAATTGAATCACAAGTCGTGACGTCACCGGAATCCCTATTCCCTAACGAGACGGAAGTGATCGGTGTAGATTTCAATTTTCCGATCTCCACAGCCGGTACAGAGTAGGGTTGCCATGAGGTTAATTTGAGAACTTCATTATATCGACCCGTTACCAACTTACAATGAGAGGAGAGGTTAAGGCCGTAATCCACCACGCTGGTCCAGTGCGGATTGGTGGACTCACACACTTTTGTAAACATTTTATAGAACTCTCAGGCATGCAGGTTTCACGATGTTTTCCTTCAGCGTTAAAGCATGTGATATTTTAATTACTTAAAACGCATATAACTTAGAAAAGTTGCGGGTGCGTGCTGGGATTCGAACTTGGCGCCCCGCAAGTGAAGTTGAGTTCCTAACCACTGGGCTATCAACGCTTCACTTGCGCTTCCCTTCACTTGTTTGAGCACTTATAGGTTTATTTAAAGCGAGGTTTAACGATCTCCCTGACGCTGCGCTGTGTGTTTTAAGTAAGGTCTCAGGTTCGAAACCCACGCGGGAGCAATAAGTGAATTTTATAATTTCTGAATTTTCTCTGGTCTGGTGGGAGGCTTCTGCCGAGTCTAGTTACCACCCCAACGACACACACGTGCCGCTAAGCGATTGAGCATTTTAGTACGATGCTAACCTGCACACCTGAGAGTTTTCCATAATGATCTCAAAGGCGTGTGATGTCTACCAATTCGAACTTGGCCATTGTGGAGGGCTAGCCCTTCTCATTCTATGAGGGGACCCGTGACCTGTAGTGGGCGGATAATGGGTTGTAATGACATTTTATTGATCTTTTTTTTGTAGGCCGATTTGCGCAGCGACCCAGCTTAGAGTCCAAGGCTGTGGCTTCAATCCCCGCAACTGGAGAACGTTGGTGTGATGAACATGACTGTTTTTCAGTGTCTGCGTGTTTATCTGTATATTATAAGTATTTATGTATATTATTCATAAAAATGGCGCTAGATGGCGACGTGTCGCGACTTGTCGCGGTACTCTGAAAATACTTTCTTGTGAAAAAATGCCACCATACATATCCATGAATAAAAAATAACAGAAAAGAGATTTTTTACTGAAATAATAATTCAATGAACAACGTTCTAATAATACGTGAAACCTATTACTCCAAAGACGCGACTCGACGTCAATTAGGCTGAGATTTTTCCCGTTGTAACAGAGTCTTCGCGCCAAATTGGAATGTATTTTGCAATCCGCTAGGAAATACGAGTAGATACTACCAGTACAATTCTGGAAACCTTTAGATAGGTTACGATATTGTTAGCGCAGTTTTTTCAGCATTTTTTGACGTGAAACTTTTTTAGAAAAATTGCGATTTCAAACACGATGAAACGAACACAAGGACAGAGTGAGAGAGAAAACATTATACATTTTTTTACCTATTCTAGTTACCATGGAAACTAAATAATAAACCTTACATTTATCCTAATATTTCTGGTACTCTACATCCACCTCAATCTTTCGTAGGCTGCTTTTCAGAAGTTACACTCTGCGGTGTGCGAATAAATTGCACAGGTTTTTTTTGTAACCTATATTGTTTCCGTATACGCCGTCGCTTCGACCGACGGAAATTGATTGGGGGTACGCGATTCGCTTAGTGTTATCCGTACGGCGTCAGATGGGACTCCGAGGCCACCTCCTACGTTCCATTAGTCCAATTAGTTAATAAATAAACTACCGGTTGACATCTTGGAGATTTCCCCTTTGTAAAACACTACACTGTTAGCGTAAATCAGAAACACGAGATATTCGGTTTAAAATAAACTATTTCGATAAAATTGATAATTGTGAATATAGAGCGATACACGCCTTATATTGACAATTATCAAATAATATCTAAAAACTGAAGGTATTAATTGAATCACCTACTCTCATTAAAAAAATCTTATGTTTGAGAACGTGGGGATAGGACTTGAATAATAAAAGTTTACTCTTATTATGTTTGACATATTTTTAAACAGACTTTCTCCCTACAGTTGCTTGATACAGAATGAATGCTTGAGAAAGTAATGCTTCTACTTCTATACGGCTCAGGTACCGTTTAGGTACGAACCACTTATAATATTTTGTGATAGTGGGCCGAAACGAAGACTGCAGTGATCCGAAACGGCTCGACCAATTATTAAAAATGTATGGTAGGTATGAGAAAAGGCCCGCAGGTCACCTTGCGACGATGCTCCAAACGCTGGACTTGCTTTGAACGTGCTTGGCTAGGTCACCGATGAGTCTTCTGTCACGGCGATCCACTTAATCCAGGGCATCAAGCTGATACTTGGCAGAGCCAGAGCTTGGTACAAGGTGAGAAGCTGGTCAGGGGTGCAGTACCGCTTGACCTTATTGAGGATGCCAAGCTTCTTGCTCTATGTTTTTGCCACGGATTCGATTCTTAGGACCGCTAGTCTGTGATAAAACCATCTATCCGTGTTGGAGCGTATAGCAGGGAGGCGATCTCTTCCTCCAACACAAGAGGCCTCTGCGGCATTAATTATATAACGTTGATGATGTTAATACAACGTTATTATACATTGACGCTCACGTCTATCGCGCGCCACCATATTCCCGAAAGCGGGTTTGTTTAAGGTAATCCGTAATTAATTTGCAGATAATGAAAGCCAAGCATCACCTGCAGCTCGTTGCGAGTGTCCCTGGATCCCGTCGCTATAACCACTGTTTGCAGTATAAACACGATTACTGCAAACACAGTTTAGGAAACATACAGTTTTGTAAACCTCGAAAATAATTAATAAAACGGACGAATTATTATACAGAGATTTGAATACCCTCTGCGGTAGGAAAACCTATGTTGCAAAGGGTAGTCTGTCTTTTCAGAGATTGAATTAAAGATTAACTCAGGGCTTAACAAATGTTAATAGAAATGTGGGCTTGTGTGTGTTTATGTGTGTGGGTGTGTGCGTTTGTGCGTGCGTGTGTGTGTGTATTTGTATATGATAGTGAATATGTATGTACGAGTATGTTCCTGTGGGTGCGAGTGCGTCTATAATTCACATGTATGTGTGTGCGTACATGTAATTTTTGTAATAATATCTGTTTTCTAAGAACGTCTTTCTTTTAATCGGTTAAGATATTGCCCAACTGTATAATTGTCACACTGCACTGAAACGATCACTACGGATCTGTTTTCACACCTATTATGCTTAGTAAAATATATATAGCTGTAATACAGTTGCTTTTCACACAAAGCAATTTCCTAGATATTTAAACAGATTTTTACACAATATTCATCGTCGTTCATGTAAAATAAATATTTTCATTACCTTTTCGATGTTCTAAGTGGCATCAGGCGGGTCACTCCTCAGTGAAAAAACGTTTTATAATATGAAAGAAGAGAGATTGTATTAATTGCTCTAACTTTATGGCTTTATAGTTGATTGACTGAGAGATGGTGATAACAAAAAAACGACATAGTTATTTATGGGCTCTTCTTAGACCAGGACGCGTTTGGAACCCTCGTAGCTTTAGTTTTAAGATTACGAATGTGTAATTCTTATGTACGCATCAAAAGTGCCACTTGAATAAAGATATTTTTGACTTTGACTTTGACTATATATGTATGAAGATATACTATATATAAGTGCAGGTGATGGCTTACGTGATTAAAGAACTTTTGAATTTAAATTTGATTACCGCTGACCTAGAACATCGTTAGCCGCAAATTTTTTGAGGCCGACAAATAATTTAATCAAATAAACAATATCATCATCATCATAGCAACCCATTAACGGTCAACTACAGGGAAAGGGTCTCCTCCTACAACGAGAAGGGGTTAACGTGATCCACCAAGCTGGCCCAGTGTTGGTTGGTGGACTCCACTCACCTTTGAGAACATCATGTAGAACTCTCAAGCGTTTCATCACGATGTTTTCCTTCACCGTTGAAGAAAGGGATATTTTAATTACTTAAAGCGCACGTAACATAGAAAAGTTAGGTTAGGAGCGTGCTGGGATTCGAACTTGGCCCTCCGAAAGTTAAGTCGAGCTCAATCGACTTGGCTATCACCGCTTTAATAAACAATATAAAGGACCGAAAACCTCAGTGCGAGGGTCTGATTCGTACTTCGGAACATTTTTTTGATCGCTTTTAATCTTAAGTATATATTTATTTTCCTTTGTCACATTAACATTACCTTAGTTTCAATTTGTTGGTCTTTACGGTTGACTGAAATCCTTTCATCTTTATTTTGTAAGAAAGTTACGTGACTTCATCATCCGCAGCCTAATAACATCCCACAGCTGTGCACAGACCGCCTCTCTCATAAGCGACGATTTCAGAGCATGGACCCGCCATGCTGCTCCAATGCGGAATGGTCGTTTTAGTGCAGTTGTTTAACGAAATGTCAACTGCTGATAATCTTCTTAAAAATATTGCTTTCCCGAAGCCGGGTTTTGTGGTTAATGGTTGAGGAGTTATCCCGGCACTTCACCATCAGCTCCTTTATTGTGACGAGCATAAATTGCTTAAAAACTATATTCCATAATCGAAGCGTAACCAGTGTATTACTTATTATTGCATAGTGTCGGTGGCCATCTTTGGTCTTCACTTCAGTTTGACGTGACTGAATGGTACTTTTCGAAGAAGAAGCATTTTCAATACTCAAGTTAAATTTAAATAATACTCAAATCGCTATAGGTGTGCCTATGTTATTTGAAGATTTTTGCAGGGTCCCGCCAATAGATCTTAAAATATCAGAGGTGGTCCCATTATGATAGTACGCTAAACAAAACAAAAATCATCAAAATCTGTGTATAATTTGCGGAGTAATCACGTAACAGATATATAATACAAGAAAAAAATATAAATCGATTTTTTTAAGTCTGTTGAAGGTCAGTTTTTTTCTAGGAAATGGTAAAATAGTAACGCACGGGGAATTCCTTTTTTGGCTATTCAATTTATTGCATATCTTGGAAGCAGTAAAAGTTAGTAATGCAAAAGGAAGCAAATTAATATCGGTCCAATTGTTTTCTGGAAAATAACAAAACAGACACTAACACAAAACACATACAAGATCTAACTCACATATTGTCTTCGCTCAGTCGAGGGTGAAAATGTGGAGTCAAACTCAGTCAGTCTTTCCCAAAGTGGTTTATATTTAACCCCATACTTGTGAAAAATAAATAGAATGAAATAAATAAATAAATAAATATACTACGACAATACACACATCGCCATCTAGCCCCAAAGTAAGCGTAGCTTGTGTTATGGGTACTGAGACAGCTGATGAATATTTTTATGAATATGATACACATACATACTTATAATATACAAATAAACACCCAGACACTGAAAAACAATCGTGTTCATCACACAAACATTTTCCAGTTGTGGGAATCGAACCCACGGCCTACGACTCAGAAAGCAGGGTCGCTGCCCACTGCGCCACTCGGCCGTCTAATGAATCATAAACATTTGATTTTAAACCACAGATTGGCCATTATTTGTATGATTATTGTACTTGCAAGATACATATAAATATAAAAAAATACAATGAAGCCACAGGCCCGAGTCTCGCATCGATCAATATACTCGTAAGTGTTAATAAAATCAAAATTCAAAATCAATTCATTTCATTTATTTATTTTAATGACTACTTTATAAGTATTTCTGAAATGTCAAGTCTGTCATTTTGAAGTTTTTGTGTAGTGTAGTAAGTAGTTTGTGTGTATTGCTATAGTGATTGATTATTTCACCGCTCTTCCTCCGTCGCAGCAGTTGTAGGGTTTTATCAACTGCAATCGAATTATACTTAAATGAATCTCTCAGCACTGGAAAGCAGAACTGGCTTAAGCTGTAAATTGCTTCATTTTATCACAGAAAGAGTTGGGCACTTGGCTGGGCTAGGTGGTCGTGGCCGTGGGTGACTTTATTAAGAATACCAAGTTTTTTGGCGGCAACTTGGGCTTTGGCTTCTATGGATCTACCGAAGTTGATGTTAGCTGTAATGTCAATACCCAGGAGATCGATGTGATCAGTGATTGGTACGGGTATACCTCGAAAAGTCGGAGGCAGTGTGTTCCGGTGCGATGTCGCGTAGAAACTATGATACTCCCTAACAGGTTAGCCCGCTACCGTCTTAGACTTAGGTTTGATTGCAGTCGAAGGCTTACTTGTAGTGAATAAAAAAAAATAACGATCTAAGGGATAATAAAACTTTGGGTACCTCTAGTCTAGACGTGACTAAGGCCATTCAAGTCTGTTATTTCAACGATGAAAATGTAAGGATCGCTATAAAGTTACAATTTGAACTCTGAACTTTAAGAAAGGCGAAATATTTTTAATTACTTCGGCGCTGCGGCGTCGGCGGCGACAATAGATACATTGTGGCCTTAATCAACTTAGCGTTCAAGGGAAGAAAGAAAGCGATTTAGATATTCGATAAGGGGAGTAACAAAAAAATATATTATTGGCCTTTAGATTAATAATTGTGGTATAAAATATTGGTTGGGGCCGAGTTCGAATCCCAGCACGCACCTCTAACTTTTATATGTTATGTGCGTTTTAAGAAATTAAAATACCAGTTGCTTCAAATGTAAAGGAATATACCGTGAGGAACCCTGCATCAGCATGCCTTAGAGTTCTTCATAAGGTCCTCAAAGGTGTGTGTCCACCAATCCGCACTGGGCCAGCGCGGTGGACTACGACCTTAACCCCTTCTCGTTGTGGGAGGAGCCGTATACCCGTACCTTATAGTGGGTTTATATGATGATGTTAGTTGTGATTTTTGTTATTATATCAATTTTATCCTAAATAATTTGACATTTTGAAAACTTACACGTATAGACACGCATTCTGATATTTCCTACAAAGCTAGGCTGGGGACGTTTAAAAATGTAAAAGTCAATATTTGCTTTACTAATTTATGACGTACACTTCTGTGCTTCATACTTTTCCGAGGTCCCACGACTGCTTACTTTCTTTATGTAGTAAATTTTACCACACAGTTTTACAGAATACACAATATTTGACGGTGTAAGCAGTTGGCACACTAGTTGGTAAATGGAATGAACGCCTAGTAGATGCACGGCCGCGGTCCTGTGTCTATCAACCTGAGACTTAGCTGTTTAGCCTCATGTGTCTGTAATAAAACCGGCTACCACTCCTATGAGATCGGAACACAGCTGTCTTTTTCAAAAAGCTATGGTGAACTAACAAATGATTGCATCATATCCAGTGTTCCAAAGGTAATTCATCTGGAGGCTTATTATCATAAGGTCAAACCGACACCATTTACACGGATTTCTCCAAGGCGTTTGATAAGGTCAATCATAGAATACTTTGTCATAAATTAGCTTTATACGGTATTTGTGGTAACCTTTTCCGTGTGGGTAAAATCATACTTACTTAAGAGATCACAATTAGTAGCCATTAAAGGGCATCTATCTTTACCAACCATCATTACCTCGGGGGTTCCTCAAGGGTCTCTCTTAGGACCACTATTTTTCATTTTGTTTATTAATGACCTTGTAGACAGATTATGCTGCGAGAGTTTATTTTATGCTGACGATCTTAAAATTTTCAAGTCTGTTGATAGTGAAAATGATTCTCTTTGTCTACAAAGAGACTTAAATGCTATAGCCGACTGGTGCACCGAGAACCTCATGAGCCTCAATATACAAAAGTGTTTTGTCGTTACTTTTACTAAAAGAATCTCAAAGAAAATTGAATTTAATTACTCTTTGAATGATCAAGCACTAACTCGAAAATCATTAGCAAATGATCTTGGGGTAATTTTTGATGATAATTTTTTTTTTTTTTTTTTTTATGTTAAATAAATAAATATACTACGACAATACACACACCACCATCTAGTCCCAAAGTAAGCGTAGCTTGTGTTATGGGTACTAAGATGACTGATATTTTTATGAATAATATACATAAATACTTATAATATACAGATAAACACCCAGACACTGAAAAACATTCATGCTCATCACACAAACATTTTCCAGTTGTGGGAATCGAACCCACGGCCTTGGGCTCAGAAAGCAGGGTGGCTGCAAACTGCGCCAATCGACCGTCAAACCGTTCCGTCCGACCGTTGCTAAATGCAACAAACTTGTGGGATTTATTTTAAGGTCAACGAGAGATTTTACAAAACTATCAAGCTCAATACAACTTTATCAAACTATGGTCCGTAGTATAATGGAGTATAACTCACTAATATGGTCACCGTATTATACCATTCATTGCGATCGTTTAGAAGCTGTTCAAAAAATTTTTTTACGAATATTGTCATATCGACATCACTTCGGCCATAAACGTACAACTTACCATGACAGGCTTGTACACTTAGGGATGCAAAGCTTGCAATTTCGTCGAAAATACTTTCATTTGATCTTCTTATTTAAGCTCATTAACTCCCAAATTGATTCTTCCGTCTTGCTCTCGCTCATTACTATAAATACTCGCGTTAATCCGGATTAACATATTTTAAACCATTTTCCCTAAGTGTCTACAAGAACAATACTTCCTTTTACAACCCCATCGTTCGCATGTGTCGCCTTTATAATGATTTAGTATCAAGTAATCATAATATTGACATTTTTAACAAAAGGATAAATATTTTTAAAAATTAAATTATTAAGCACTATTCCACATAATCTAAGTGTTTCTTTTTTGTTTCAACTTTAATTTTATCTTTACTTTCTGTTTAATTTAATTCCAAGTTGTGTACACATACTTTGGGTTGTAGCTTAGAACAAAACTTGTTATTACTTATATTTAGATCTACTTTTAGTTATTACCTGTTTTGTGTACCTAATAACAATAAACATTAAACAATACCGTATAGAAGTTTAATTTTAAAATTCAGAATTATAATCCTTATTTTTAGGACGTTAAGGTACACCTAAATAATACATATCAATATAATACTGCTTAAAGCGATGGTAGTAGGCCCGACCGTTCTGTTACCTTTTTATAACAGAAGTCGAGACTCAAAGCATTTATAACTTAGACCTCACTGTTATCGTGAGAAGGTGCTGTCTTGAACCGCTTGGCACTGTTAAACTTAATTAAACGAATCTTATTAAATCCACACAGCGACTTTACTTTTTAATTTCGTTGTTTTAAAAGTTACTGCTTACCTGCGACTTTATCCGCGTATAATTCGTAAAATGTAAAATATTTTCATTTTTGAAGTTACATTTCTTTACTGGCGTTAGGAAAAAATCATGGGAGTGAAATTATACGATGGAAATGGTTACACGATTTTAATAGGATGAAGGTGGTTGCGAAACCGACTGAGAGGGAAATATATCATCCTCCAGCTCTCTTTTTACTATGCGCGAGCACACCGTCAAAAAAACCGGCACACTGGAGTTAGCTATAAGGTTCAATTCAATTGTCAAAGTCTGCGGGCTCATTGTGGAGATTTAATTGATTAAATTGTACAAAAAGTCTAAAATTTTAATGTTCAGTGGAACTTGGTGGACCTATAATGAGATAATGCGTTATAGTAAAACTTTCAAAACAGTTATATTTTCAAATATTTTTCAATAAATCGGTGTGTAAAACCTTAATATAACGTACCTCAATATAACGACTTCCTCGATTTAACAAATTCTTCGTAATCCCCTTGAATTGTCTATAAGAGTCAATATAAAATATACCTTTACATTGCGAACATTCTTTGCGTACAACCTCTTTATAACGAATTTTCAACTATCAAGAAAAAGTATTCATACCTCTAATTAACGATCTTTGCCAACCCAAAACCTTTATATAAAGTTTCCACCAATAATATAACTAACTCTTAATCTTATAATGTGATTCATGTCTCGACATGTTTCGACACGCTTTGTTTGTACAGTAATCATTGTTGTTTTGATGGAAAGTAATGTAAACACCTCTGCTCGTCACTATTGTTAAAGATTTAAGTTAAAATGGCTCAGAAACGTAAAAGTTCTTTTAGCTCTTTATAACGAATTTTTGACCAATCTAACCTAAACATAACAAACCTCAGTTCAACGAATTACTTGATATTACGAATATTTTCTTGTTCCCCTCCGATTTGTTATATCGAGGTTGCACTGTTACAATTACACGCTTTTTATAATCGTCCCAGTACTTTCGGAGCCTATTGGGTACTTAAAAACAAACAAAAGTTATCTTTCTTCTTTATAATATTATAGATTTATTTTACCGAAGTGAGAGTAAAGTGTATCAGATGAACAATTAGTTAATATAACAAAAAAATTATCTTTTATGTCACATATTGGTTACGTCGCCAGTTTTAATTATTTTTAATTACCCGTCAGCCCCCGAGTCAGCAAATTGAGCGTGCGGAGAGGCATCAAGCCATTAGCACTTGGCTGGCTGCCCGCTCGTTACAATGACGTGAATCAACTTCGTCTATAATCATATTATCAATCTCTAACTAGCTTCCTTTTAATCTATACTAATATTATAAATGAGAAAGTTTGGATGGTTGTTTTTTTTCACTATATAACCTATAGCCCTTGACTCACCGTGTGGTAAGTGATGATGCAGTCTAAGATACTAGCGGGCTAACCTGCTAGGGAGAATTAAGTTTGCCGTTAGGGTGGTTACTAGCCACGGTCAAAGCCTGCCACTCACGACCAGACTAGAGAAAATTCGAAAATTATTGAACCCCAAAATTGATTCAGAGCAGCCCCTGCTCTGAATCCGGGAGCTCCCACTTAAATTCGCAGCGCTCACCATTGCGCCAGGTCATGATATTTATTCAATTCGTAAACGATAACTGTTGGATCTGGATGAAATTTAGCGCCGAGATGGATCAAAGTGTGGCAAAGTACCTTTATTTCAAGGATTTTTTTTCGCAGAGTACGAGATCGACACGTTTTTTCGCATATTGGTAACTCAGGGGACATAGATTAGTTGGTGCATACACATCTAAATTTCCCGGCGCGAAGTCGCGGGTAACAGCTACAAACAACATATACAACATATACATACATATATACAACGTGTAAATGAAAACCGAAATAAAATTTCACATGCTTTAGAGGTGCATTAGGTACTACCTCTGAGACTTATCCGTTAAACCGAAAACCTAATAATGTTTGAGTAAAACACAGCCATAGGCTTTTACTGAAAGAATTCAGATACAGCACACATATATACTTTTTATTAAGATATAGGAATACAAATGTATTGCTATATCTTATTAAAAAGTATATATTATATGTGTAATGTATTTTATTTATGGTTATTTTATTCGATGAAGGCATCAGTGTATATTGTGAAGGTTTATATCGGTTATTATTACCGAAACTGCAAAAAGCGGGCAGGCAGGCAATCAGGCGTACAGACATGCGGGTAGACAGGCGGCTGTTTATCACGTACCTATTCGAATAATCAGTAGAGCAGCCAATACCAGCAATTTTTATTGAAAGTATGAAGAGAGTTTAGTAAGGCTTCAAATTTGAAATCTGACCGTTTGGTTCTTGTAAAAAATCGTAATATACGCGAACGAAGGACGCGGGCAACAGCAGTAACTGATATATTATTTGCATATTATTTCCACTTGTGCGCCAGTGCTCTGAGAGTTGATAAAACTGTGGGAGAAGATAAATTTTTAACCCCCCGAGAACATTAACGTCTCCTGCTCATGCTAGCCGTGCTGTATGTATACATATCCTTGTTCAAGATAATATTCTACTCTCAAATTGGTTGATACATAATATATAGTAGATGGCCAACAACATTCTGCAGAGCAGGCCGGACGGAGGCGACCGGAGGCTGTAATCGCAAGATATCTAATTTCTATATCTGGGATCAGATTCCCTGCACCGGCCCCCGGGAATACTGCATGAATGCGAGCATTTGGGCGGATTACGTGACACGACGGCGACGAGGAGTTGCGATAATGTAGGACATTCTTAAAAGTTATTTTTGTATACCTGTACTTCATAAACTGTACCTGTACTTCATAAACAACTACTGAGTTTCTTGCCGGCTCTTCTCGATAGAATCTGCTTTCCGAACCGGTGGTAGAGTCACACAAACATACATACTTGACGTTTCAAAAGTGCTTATAAAGTAGGCCTACTTGAAATAAATGAATTTGAATTTGAAACAGCTGACGGATGGACGGATGCACCGTATCGGGTTTACAGAGGTATTTAAAAAAGAAACGATGTTATTTTTTTATAATATTAATTATTGAAGGACCAAAAAAATTACTCACTCGTTGGCAGGTATGCAAACCATCGCCTGCATACATAGCTTTTATTTTTAATAAAAATAATAACAATTATACGATTTATTGCATAGATTTATAGCACAAGTAGATAATAAGATGTTACAATGTAGCTTTGTTTAATAAAACAGTGTTTAGCCATTAATTTGGCTTGCAATTCACAATGATATAATATAAAATAATAAAAAAAGGAGTGTGTGCGTATAACCTTTACGCGTGATTGAAGTAAAACTTTTGTTATTATTTATTGACGGAAGAGTAAAATGTCCCTGGGACTCCGCCATTTCATTTAAAATTCTATTTAAAATTCATTAATTGATATTTCTTTCACATTTTATAAATATTTTCATTTATAAATGTAAACTATTTATTTATTCATTAAAATAATTGTTTTATAATTTATAACCTAAAATAAACTATTTAAAACTAAATAAAATTCTAAACGTCCACGAAACCACCGCAGCGAGGCACAGTTATAAAAAATAGAATAATTGAGAGAAGAAAATCCGAAAATTTATTAATAATTTATTTATTACAAAACATACATAATTTGTTATGTTTATTTATTTATTTATAAAATGCAATTTGAAATATTTTTTTCACAACTTTTGAACTTTTATTTACTTTGCTATTCACAATTGATATTGAATTGGTATTGATATCCGTTTGAAAATATTGGAAATAAATAATTCTAATTGATTATGATATTTGCCAATAAGCGTGGAGGATCCAAATTATTCTTTTTAATTAGTGGAAACTACACAGACGTCTGGCGAAAGCGTTACTTCCAATAAAAATATATAAATTATAATATCGATAATAAACATAATCTAATGAAATAAAAATAAGCAGTTAGGTCAAAATACAAGTAGATTTAAATCAAATTAAAAAATCATTCTTAAATAATATCCATAATATTGTTGATAACACATACATAATTCATCGAAATAATAACATTAAGTAAAATAAAAAAATATATATATTTGTAATAAACACATAAACCTTACCAATAAAACTCTAATTAAAACCTTATGTTTTATTAGTTTCGTACTTTTTAGTTGAGAAAAAAGGTTTTTTAGTCGAGAAGAGGTTGAATCAGTATGTTTCTATCGAGATTATTACTGAAATGTATTAAATATATCTTCTTTATGCATTAAAAATTAAGTTCCATTGTGAAATGAAATGTGAAGTGAAAATATGCTTTTTAAAGAAGCGCAATCATTGACGCAGTTCTATGCAATTTTATGCAGTTAATTGCTAGATCTTTCTTCATCATGATAATGTTTTCAGAAAGCCATTGCCGATTACAGAACCATTCATTAAATGGTTGTATATGTATATAAATATTTATAGGCATTTAACTAAGAATTGACGTTAATCTACTTAGTTATAAAATAACGGTTTTTCACTGCTAGGTGACAGTCTTGCGAAAACGAAAACCATGCGTGCCCTAGACGTATCTTAACGAAATTTCCTTCACGAAACTTCGCTGTCCGCCACGTGGAGTTACGTGCACTCCAGGTGCCGCCCCGGGGGTTGTGTAGATCCTAATTTATTTTGCTGCTGAAATTACACCCGTTTTACTAGCACTAGCGATATTGGCAGACTGCTGGGAGTACTAAGTTTTACGGACTATAATTAAGTGTACTTTATGATAGAGACGAGTCGAAACGTACGGGAAATGTTTGGATGGCAAACTGTTAGTTACTATAATTTGAGAAAATCTGTACTCTTAGTGCGAATTTGCATATCTCGACAACGTTGATCGATTCCGTGAATTTAGAACTGCAATCTTTTTACGCCTCAAAAGTGGCATTTATGAAACCTATTTGAATAAAGAAATATTTGACTGACTATGTAGATTTTATAACAGTATAGAATATTGGTATGCATTAAATGCCGTGCCCACTATTGGCTCTTCATAATAACAATGTAACATTTCGAAAAGCTTCGACCGACAACTTCAGAAGCTGTCGCTTGGTTGTTGGATTAAGGGTCGGATACAGAAGGCAGTAGTCCTTGAAACGGCGTGTATTGTGAAGAGGTTCCTCACTCTGGAGCCCTGATCGTCAGTTTCTTGGGCATTCAAAAGCCCCGCAAGCGGATGGTGGATGTTTTGCCTTATGAATTTTTAAGTGTTTTTTTAAACATTGTTAAGAATTTAAAAACAAATTAAACTCTATAAATAATTGAAAAAAATATAACATTTTCTATAATGGGTATATATTGTAAACACGGTGTTCCATTGATAAATAAACAACCGAATTGGGAAATGCACTGGGGAAAAACCAATTAAGTGCGAGGTAGAGTCAAAGTCAGTCAGTTTATTTATTATTAATTAAGTTATATTATCCAACCACTTAATAACAAAGTATAATAATGTGTTGGCTAATAGATTATTTTTAGCTAGATTAACTTATTAATTTATTTATTGTCATTTATTGATACTAATGATAATGCTGAAGAGGTTTTTATTTTTGAACGTGCTAACCTACGAGTAGTTTTTTGAAATATTTTGTATTTGATAGCCTATTTCTTGAGAAAAGTTCAAGGCCTAACTTTCTCATCATCACATCAACTCATTACCGGCCCATTACAGGGCACGGGTCTCCTCCCACAATGAGAAGGGTTTAGGCTGTAGTCCACCACGGTGGACCCGTGCGGATTGGTGGACTTCACACACTTTTGAACATTATGGAGAACTCTCAGGTATGCAGGATTTCCCATTATGTTGCACGCCCAAAGAGGCAATATACATTGGGATTCATAACATATAATTATAGCTAACCTTACCAATGCAATAAATTTGATTTTGAATTGAATGTTTTCTTTAACCGTTGAAGCAAGTGATATTTTAATATCTTAAAACGCATATAACTTAGAAAATTAGAGGTGCGTGCTGGCAATCGAATTGGCCCCCGTAAGTGAAGCTGAAGTCCTAACCAGGGCTATCACCGCTTCTTTGCTCCTTTGACAGGCAATATTTTTGACAATAATATGCAGAATATTGACGTGTGTGCGGGAAGCTTTATGAGTCGTCAGTCGAGCAACAGTAGGCCGATACGACGCGAACGGTTGTATAATGAAGGATTGTGTTAGATGTATTCATTTATCGTTGCTCGCGGACGGGCCGCGGGAAACCGCTGCGCCAATTCGTACTAATGCAACCGCAGTGCTGAGTGTTCACTGCTCCCTGTGGTTTACACGGGTTTTGTCATGTTAAATGCATTTTCCTAACGCTGGTTCCACATTGGCTGCTATTGGCAAAGTTACCTAATACTTAAGAAAAGAACGAAAGAATCTTTTATTTGGGTATCCACGAAAACAATAGAATAGAAAAACTTTATTGCAACACAGCACAATAGGAAAAACACAGAGAAAACAGTAGGTAAATGAATTTTGCATTTTAATCGGTTGATATGATGATGATAAGCTTGTTTCTGCCGCTAAGAAGCATTGCTAAAGGGCACAGTTGTCGGAATAATGACAGGTACTAATCGCTGAAACACTAACGCCTCAGGTTGATGATCACATTTTGATTATCTGCGTGGTCCATCAATTCACTCGTGTCCGTCGGACGATTTGTCTCTGCGTGCGTCCGTGTTTAGAAAAGAAGAAAGAATTACCGATGAACTTCGTTTTACAATATGGAATTACCAGACGGTTACCAAGGCGGATCCCAAGGTTGGAATGAGAAGTAGAGCAGAAATAAACCGAAAACGATCCCTGAAATAAGATGGATATAATTTACTATTAAGAATAGAATAAAAGAAGGACAGTAGATGAGATTCACGACGTAAACGGATAGCTTAGAAAAGTTAGAGGTGCGTGCTGGGATTCGACCGTGGCCCCCCGAAAGTGAAGTCGAACTCCTACCAAATGCGTAAACGACTTAATTTGTACTAATGCTTAAATTAATTACTACTAAAAGTCTCTGATATCTCTGTCTTTATTTTGTTTTAGTGTTTTGTACTGCCGACTCAGGCTGACCTTCTTAACAGAGATGCAATACAAAATTCTATAAAATCCTCAATAATAAATGTAACGTTAATACAACTCGCGATTCCACGGGGACCGTTGTGTCGAGATAACTTTGTAGGTAAGTTGTACATAAAGCTAGGTATCCACCGTGGTCTGTCTTATAAAATAAATTACTTAACCAGTTCCTCTGTTCTCAAATTTGAGGAGTTACAGTTAAAGTTTTTTTACACGCTTTTTATTAGCTTCACATGTACGTTTTTTTGTACATTTGTGGCTCATTTGGACTTGATTTTGGCCCTACCCGGTCTGGTTTCGTTCAAAGTTCTTTGTAGATATATCGAGGACCGATGACAAAATACACAAATTTTATAAGTTTATTCGATTTTTTAATTTGCTTAATTAGATTGTTTTTAATTCATATAATTTTAGGCTTTGTTTAGTAGTACAAAACAAGTATTTCAGCTTAGAATTGCAACAGCGAACAAAAATTCATCATGGCGGTAAAATGTCTTTCATTTCGACTTGACAGAAATGAACAGATGAGCAAAACGGTCCAAAATCCAGAAAACGATAGCGAAGTCGTTGAAAAGAACTCAAAAATCAAACAGGGAATTAAGAAAGTACACCACAATGAAAGCCTAAACAAATCGATTGCAATCATTGATCCACTAACAGAATATCATAATGACATTGACAATTTTTAATTGAAGTGACAAACTGTCACTTGTCAGTTTACGTCAAACCATACGACGCCAGAGACGCCATATTGAAAATCGATTATAATAATAATGAATAAAAAATATTTTTGTACTTCAAAAGTACGCGTTTTAACTCAATAATTTTATTTTTCCCGAAAACAAAAATTTTTTTTTATATTTTTTAAGGTACCGTACAAGATTTAGCCAGATTTGAAACATCTCCTTTCCCAATGGCTCTTTAGCCGATTTATTTAATATTAATAAATTTGACGGTTAATGGATTACAGATCAATTTTTCTGTTATATAGTTAATAAATAAACTGAACTAAAAGGTAGAAATTAGTTCGGTTAGTACCCAAAGGAGATTTAGTATTTTTTGAACTATTTTAAGAGTAATAATTGATGGACCAATCAGATATCCCACCGGATCATAAGATTACAACCATAGCCTGTATACAGAGTAAAAAGGCCCTGCAACGTGCCGCCCTATGGCCATCATCCTGAGCCGTAGGTGTAAAGTCTCATGTTGGTGTAATTACACCGGATCTTAACACAGCAGTGCTCCTTGGCGGCAGAAATACGCATGGAAGTAATGCTTCCCCGGACGAGCTGTCACAAAAAGCTGTATACAACTACAAAATAGGTATGTGTGTAGTGTACACACGTAAGAAGTGAAACTTCTGTCTTTTTTTCCTTTTTTAATTTTATTTAAAACGGTAAAAAAGCCATAAAGTCCTTATTTACAATTTCTTATTCAACATGGAAGTTGGCGACAGCTGCATTGAATTACACAATCAGAATATGACAATCTGTCAGATAACATAAATACCCATCAATGGCAGTGTTAAAAGTTTAACGCAAGCTTGTTGAAAGTCGCATTAGAAGTTTCGCTTCAAAAACTTACGACTTACTTTAACAACTACTGATTTGTCATTTCCACTAAGATAATCTGTGTATCTTCAACGGGTTAACTTAACTTCAACGGTCGGTAAAATATAGTACTTTCAGCGCTTACCGGGAATGTATAATATTTACCTAGTACTATTTACTATTACTCATTTACTGTGACCTTCCTGGCGCAACGGTGAGCATTGTGAATTTAAGTAGGAGGTCCCGGGTTCGATTCCTGGCATGGACAATTTGGTAATTTATAAATTCTGAATATTCTCTGGTCTGTTCTAGTGGTAGGATTCAGCCGTGGCTCGTTACCAACCTACCGACAAAGACGTGCCGCTAAGCGATTTAGTGTTTCGGTGCGATGTCGCGTATAAACCGATTAGGGGTATGACTACCGTACTCCCTAACAGGTCAACCCGATACCATCTTAAACTGCATCATCACTTCATCATATTTGTATTTGTACACTAATAAAAAATTATAAAATAACTTAATCTTCTATAAGTAATTTATTTTCCGTGCTTTATTTTGTTACAAAATAGCACTCGGATTAAAACAGCTATTCCTAAAAAACTGAATTAGATCGCTTTTAAATTATTTTAGTGAGAGTTTAAAAAACGAAGATTAATTAAGATCACAGTGGATTCCTAGCTTAACCGAAGTTAAAATCTCGCCAACATATTTGAGACTCAAGGGACTTGAAATCAGTGTCGTTTTAGAAAATAATGGAAAGTTAAGTAAGGTAAATATAAAAGACTGTTGGTGCGAGTTCTTTTCTTTACGCAGGATTATTTTCAGCACCTTTTATAAAGAACATGAATTCATGTAAAAAGCTTCGTTGTTAATTCCTGCTTATTATTATTACGTTTTGTTTTTTCAAGAATGTCAAATATTACATAGAATGAATGAATTTTCAGGAAATATAATTTTGTCGGTGGTACTTACACATAGGAGTAATAGTATATAAAAGTAATAGGTAGATTTCGTCAAGTTCAAGTTCATATTTATGATCATTTTTGACGACCAGTCTGTCTGTTTGTACGATGGCGTTTCAAAAATGCTAATAATGTACGCCTAACGGAAATAACTTAGTTTTAAATTATATATGTCCTTTTGTAGAACTTTTAGCTCTTGAAAAAAAATGTATACGTATATATAAAAAAATGTACGATAGTCCATTACGAATTGAGTTTTTGATACTTTATGACGCCTTAAACTGAGTGAAGTGTGATAAGATTTATAGATTCAAAAGTATAATTCTGGTTTCAAAACTATATTTCTGGTTTTAGTAAACCAGAAAAAACCAGCATATACCAGTTAAAACCAATTAGATAATATTACTTATTTTAATAATGAAAAGTGTGTTTGTTTGTCGGTCTGTTTGTTTTGCTTCACCCCCTGACAAAGCAACCAATCGGCTGGATTTGTGGTATGGGGTAAAGGAAGCGATGGAGAGTAACATAAGCTACATTTTATCGCGGGTAACAAAAGGTTCCCACGGGACTTACAAAAATCCATAATTAACGCTGGCGAAGGATGCGTGTAAGAAGTATTCTATGCTATGTGTATATGAAAACCGAAATATTACTTTACATGCTTTATAGGTACATTTTTTACTGTATCTACTGACTGACTGACTTATCTGTGAAACCGAAACGCTAATAGTTTTTGAGTAAACCATTGCCATAGTTCATACTGCAAGAAATCAGTTACAGCTCTGACATCAAATGCAAAATTAAAATCAAGTGACTCCTGTCACTTTATTAGGTATGTGTGGCGTAGTATAGGTACTATGCGCGGGGGTTTTCATACACTAAGAATATTTAACTTAGAATATTTTGAATTAAATTGTATTGAAAAATAAAATGTATCTTTTGATTTAATATTTTTACAGGTTGATTCCTTATGAAATATCCTTATGCACCCTTAAACAACATTTCGTTCGGTTACACGCTGTATATTTTAATTTTGGAATTCCGAAACGCCTACCTACGTCAGCGCTTTTCACTTATTTCACATATTCTGTAACATTGCCAAGTTTACTGTAATAATGGAATAATCTAATTAGAGCCTTCGCAATTGGCAGATGTTATCTAAAACGAAAGCCACGCCACTTTCTTCTTGTTATCACTTGTTGTAATTTATTTAGCGACCACGTACCTACCATCCCTCAGATCACGTTACATTATATGACATGTATTCGTGCAAAATATACGTAAAGCGGAGAGTTAACTGAAAGTACCTACTACATAAAAAGTGAATAAGATTATAAAAATATTAGTTTATCCATATAAAAGTGAATATAGTTAATTTACTAAATATTATTGATTACTTACAATAAAAATAAGTAATATTTAATTATCAAAAGGTACTTTAATGAAGAAAGTATTGTTTTGTTTGAAGAATTAGAGATCGGATTGTTTTCTGTAATAAAACGATTCTTGATAAGTGATAAAATAAATTTAAATCAAATTAAAACATTGATTAATGTTTTGTGTTAGTAAAGCAATGAACGAAACAGCAAGTATTTGTTAAAAACTTTTGTACCTACATGGACAAACAGATATTGAAGAACAACGAAATACAGATAAATACACGACAAACTGATTTTTACGACGCCGAATATGGGTTTGAATGCGATATTTTTGTTATTTCTCTCTTCGTTGGCGGCTTGTGATGCTTTTAATGTGGAAAATGAAATTGAAGCGCGTGGCAAAGGGAAAAAGATCGCTCTGTATGGTGAGTTTAGTTTACTTTTATTTGTTATCGGTTTCTGCTCCGGGCACAGTTCGTGTCATTTTCTAGCGAGCTGAAAATCTTTACATCGTTTTATTTTTTACGTTGTAAAATTGTACAACAACCTACGCTTAGCTTTATTTTGAAGGCTTTACATTGAACAAGCGACGCTACACGGTTTCACCCGTTTGCAAGTACTGATAAGTTCTGCGCCTAAGAATGAAGGACAAACAAACGAATGTGAAGTCAAAGTCCGACCCACTGGGCTATCATTGCTTCATATTTACTTTCAAAATAACCAGCAGACATGGTTTTAATGCTGTTTTAGTACGGAACTTCTTCTGCGAGAGTCCGTTTTTTTTTACTAGGGCTCGGAAACCCGAAAAGAATTTCAAATCGGTTTAGGTCATTAGCTATAGAAAGCATTTCAGTTAAGGTTCCGTTTTCGTTTTTAACCGGTTAAATAGAGAAACCGATTCTTATTTAATTTCGCTCAATCGATTGAAATTAACTTAAGGTTTTAGGAACCATTTTTGTCCTTTGCAGCGAAGTAAGAGTCGCACGCGTCACAAACTAGATTAGGCATTTGTCAAAGGGACTAGCGCGTCTTGCATAAACCGGTTAATTTAGGTTTAATACACGGTATGAAATCGTTCGCTCAATTATAACGGTAACCTATAGCATTTCGGTTCGTTCAATCATTTAGCCGGTAAAACGCAGAACATTAAAACAAACTGGTTATTAATCAAATGAGCGCTCACAGCTTCAAAATAAACCGACACCGTGAAGTTAGCAATAGTCAATATTTTAGTCTCTCGAAAAAGGTTTGACAGTGTATACTTTCAAATGTCAAAGTTTGCGGGCTCATTCCGGTGATTTAATTGATTCAATTGTACAAAAACCTCAAATTTTAATATTCAGTGAAACTAAACTAACTAAAAACTTGGTTGTCCGATAATGAGATATCTAGATAATGCGTTTTAATAAAACTTTCAATGCCTTTGTAAAACTCTACAAACATAGAATAAGGTGAAAGATAAAATTTTTGAAAAGATTTTTTCTTGTAACGTCAAAGAAGTATCTAACGCGTGTACATAAGCACACACAGGTTTTTTTTTATTTACATTTCATTTTGTTTTACAGTTTACTTCGCCGACCTAGTCGTCAAGAAGATCTTTATCCTTAAGCTGATATACGCGGTGGTGTTCTGGATTGTCATCCACAAAGCCGGCTACTTCCTTTCCTGGTTCATTGGGTATCTGAAGGAGCAGAAGAAGAGCCACGCACACCATGAACACTATGCACCGCATTACTATGGGCACGGGCCTTATAGGAAAGAGAGTAGACCGTATGGAAAAGAGAGTGGGCCTTATAGAAGAGAAAGTCATGCAATCTTTTAAATTAAATTGTGTTAAAAATATATAAATCTTAATCTAGTCTGTTACATTTATTATTAAAACAATAATAACTAATATAACTTATCCGTGTCTTGAGCGATACTCATAATGATGGGCAAAGTATGTAAAGGGTAAGCGACGCGTTGGAAGAAAGAAGTCCTGGTTGGGCAACATCCGTGAATGGACAAACAAAGTTAGCGTGGAAAAATAATTTAGCCTGGCGCAACACCGAGAGAAGTCCGCTGAGCTGACGGCTCCAATAGTGGAGAGGAGGCCTGTGACCTTAAAAAGTCGGTATGCGGAGCGGATATATGCAAGTCAAGGACTTTTCGAAACCAAAAATGACTATATTTTTCTCACATTACACTTATATGATACTATTATAATATATATATCAAGAAAAAACAATCTTTTAAACGTATTCGATATTTAAAAAAAAAAACAATTATTTTATTTTAAAATTTAATCACAAAAATATTCGAGGAAGTTCGGATGTCTGTCCGTATAGATCTGGCACTCTCGATACCGTAAAAATTTTCGTTTCGAAGTATTTTTTGTTTCTCAATTCATATTCGATTTTAACGTATTTATCTGTGTTTATTTTAACGTATTTATCTGTGTTTACAGAGTACTGAATATATTTTGGTTTGAAATAAATACAAAGTTAAAGCGTGGCGATTCCCCCATCTGTCCACGTTCTGAGTTCTCGAAATATTGCACAATAAAGCACACTGCATCATGTTTACTGCGTTATATTTTTAAGGCGAGAGTCTTTTATTAGGTTTAGTGAATAAATAAAACGGATTACATTCTCGGGCCGGTACTGCGCAGTTCCGTTGTAAATAAGAGCTCGTTAAATTTGAGAGATGCTGCAGACCTTACGTCGTTCGCTCGGAAAAATGACTACGGCTCCCCTACCTATTTTTCCTTTAAATTATCTGCATCCTAGCAATTGAGCCAAACAAGTATATTATGGGGCCACTCGAATAAAATGCTCAAGTAAGTAATTATAACAAGGTTTTATACTTGCCAAATAACTTAAACTGAGAATTAACTAAATTACTTTGCCACATTTTTTTTATAAAATATGTCACCATAACCCTTTGTACACCGGTTAAAGTGTCAGCATTCGGATATTTAAAAGATAGGTATATTAAGTAAATTTAAAACATAGGTAAATGTATAATTTCGCCTGGCGCGACACCGAGAGAAGTCCGCTGAGCTGACGGTCCACGTTCAATAGTGGAGAGGCACAAAAAGAAAGAAGAATGTTGGAATGAATGAAAACTATAAACTAGGTTAAAGAATTTTATTCTCAGTCATTTACCAAGCACAACTTTATTATATTTCTTCTTATGTTGAACAATAAAGGAAAATAAAGAAAATGCTTGGATAGCTTAAAACTGGCACGGTTATTTTCACATTTAAATATATATTTAATTTTTCATTATTATCAACCCATTGCCAGTGGTCTCCTACTGGACTGAGAAGGAGGACCTTCCACTCCTTTGAGAACATTACGGAGAACACTCAAGCATGCTGGTTTCCTCACGTAAATATCTATTTAATTACTTAAATAGCAAATAACTACACTTAAATTTAGAGTCCAATGGGCAAGGGTACATTACGGAGAACTCTCAGGCATGCAGATTTCCTCACGATGTTTTCCTTCACCGTTGAAGCCAGTGATATTTTGATTACTTAAAACTAACAAACATAACCTAGAAAATTAAGAGGTGCGTGCTGGGACTCGAACTCGGTAAGTCCTACCCACTGAGCTATCACCGCTTTATGCTTGAGAAATCTTTGCATCAGATTTATATATGGCCTAAGGAAACTCGACCACATGAGTAAATAAGCTGCTCGTCTCTAGTGGCTCTCTGTTAGACTACGCTGAAGTTGGCATACGCTTTCTTTATTCTATATTTACGTCTTTCCTTTATTATATCTTGTCTGCTCCTCATACTCAGACAGCTTCACCTTCCTTAGTGATTTGGATCGACATTCAGATGAGAGATCTTGTTCGGTAAACAAGCTCCAATCTCACTCGAATGTTTCTGAAATTTATTTCCAGTTGAGATGTGCTGTTATGAAATGCACTATGTGGAAATGCATATTCAAGACACAGATTCGTTAAATAGGTTAAAATGTTGTCCTAAGCAATTGATTTTTCCTTCTAGCTATATACCTATTACAATCAATTTTGAAGTTATGCTTCTTTTGCGTGTGGGGAAAAAAATATGAGAGTAAATTTTTTCGATGTGCGCACACCGACACACGTCGTCAAAAATCCGACACCCTAAAGTTAGCTATAAGGATTGACAGTGTACACTTCCTATTGTCAAAGTCTTCGGGCTCATTCCGGTGATTTAATCGATTCAATTGTACAAAAATCTAAAATTTTGGTTTTGATTGAAACTTGGTTGTCCGAAAATGAGTTTATTAGTATTTCAAATTCAATTATGTTTAATATGCCAATTTCTTTAATTACGTAGAATTAATATTTTTTTGATATATAAATAAAATTAACTATACGAGTATAATGAGTTATAATAAAAGTTTCAGTGTTTTAAATACCTTTAGTCAATTGTTTGTGTCGTTTTCTCTACAAACAAACAGAATAAGGCAACAGATTAAATTTTTGAATAGATTTTTATATTGTTACGCCAAAGAAGTATAACTTCTAAAGCGTGTACATAAGAACACACGTTCTTTAAAATAGTAGGAGGTTTTATATTAGTACGCTAAGGTTGTCTGGTAATTGCTTTAGGAATAAGACCTGAGATGTACCTATCTGTGTTATATTAAATGAATTCAGGTTGCAATAAAGTATATCTAGCTATCCTTAAGCCTTTAAAATCAAAATATATACTAAGAATAGTGCAATAAAAGGATTTTCCAGTCGGATGGTTTATTGAAAGAGTTATTCACAAAGAGTCTGTACGCCAGACATTGAGCCAGTGCAGACTGAAGAGAGAGGCATCGCTTAAAACCTTCATCCTTTTAGCCGTTTCATTCAAAAACGGATAATTTATTACCTCCGGGTTAGGGTGGCTTACGACTTTACAAAGAATATCTACATTCCTGGTTCAAGAATATTAATAGCTACGTGACTTACATTTTATTATGAAATGGAGAACTTACTTTATCTGCTCAAAAGGTCCCACTGTTACCAAGTAACCAAGTTTATGTAACGGTGGAGGAAACATCGTGGGGAAACATGTAGGCTTAAGAAATCTTTGATTGCGGTTATTGTTGGTGGTGTTTAACAATTGTTCATTGTAAAATCTCTTGAGGAGGCCCCGGTTTCGTAGCGAAACGTGCGTAGAAGGTACATTGCCGAAGATCTGTTTGGTGTGGAGTATAAGGATTGCAAATTAAGCTTTATTTTTATAATGCACATACTCGTAGATTGGATTACCATTAGACATTAAAGTTACAAGGCGTTAAAATGAAGATCTCAACCGTAAAACCGTAACCGGAAAACCGATCGTTGGTGGACGACATCAAACGAGTTGCAAGGTGTTCGTGGTCAAAGGTGGTACAGGACTTTAATTTTGAAATTCCTACCAAAGACCTAAGCAGCAGTTATTTCCGCTATCCCCTAGCTTGGTTAGCAGTTTAATTGAAAGTATAAATTTTTATTGCCGCACCAACCTGTGCTTTATAACAACTACTTTCGCCAAAGGTTGTCTGGGTGATATCGCTTTAGCGATAAGACCGCCTTTGCACACCTAAACAAAATTCAAAATTCAAAATTCAAAATGCATTTATTTCAAGTAGGCCTAATACAAGCACTTTTGAAACGTCAAGTCTGTCCGTGTGTAGTGACTCTACCACCGGTTCGGAAGGCAGATTCTACCGAGAAGAAGCCGGCAAGAAACTCAGCAGTTGCTCTTTTCCAACATCAAAAATTTACATTTAATATTTTAACATTCATTTTTCTATCTTGTGAGAGATGAAAGCGGAGCCGGATGCTTCCAAGCAACCTTGTCATTAAGAAACTCATAAATTGTATAATAACCTCGCTGTAATAAATGTGTTTTAACACATTCTTTAAACTTATGCATTGGTAGGTCCAAAATTACTTTAGGAATCATATTATAAAAGCGTATACTCAATCCTACAAATGACTTCAGCACCTTTCGCAGACGATATGCAGATGTCACTAATTTATGACCATTTCTTGTAAGTCGACTGTTTATATCCACTTTTTGTTTATAAAGACTAATATGTTGTCTTACAAATACTATATTGTTATAAATGTATTGTGAGGCTACCGTAAGTATACCAATTTCTTTAAATTTTTCACGGAGGGATTCACGTGATTAAGTTTATATATTGACCGTACAGCTCTTTTCTGCAATATGAATATAGTTTCAATATCAGCAGCTTTGCCCCATAATAAGATCCCGTAAGACATCACACTATAAAAGTACGCGAAGTAAACAAGTCTTGCTGTTTCTACGTCAGTAATCTGTCTAATTTTCCTGACGGCGTAGGCAGCCGAGCTTAGTTTACCTGCTAGTGTATCTATATGGGTACCCCACTGAAGCTTACAATCCAAGGTCATGCCCAGAAAAACTGTGGAATCTTCCATTTTTAGTGATTCTCCATTTATTATTATATTTTTATTAACTTTCTTTACATTTGGTAAAATAAATTCCACACACTTAGTTTTTTTTGCATTTAAAAGTAAATTATTGACAGTAAACCAGTGCGACACAACATGTTTTTTGTTATTTTTTATTTTTATCTATTGTGTTTCTCTTTGTATTTTGTTTTTGTGTGTGCAATGAAGAATTTAATAATAATAATGATAGTATTTTATTGGGCAAAATGTGCGTAAAAACCCACATTGCGGGATCGGAACCAAAATGTTTATACATCATGGCTATATGTAAGAGGATGCAAGCGAAGGTGCAAGAAAAAGCTTGATTCTACAACGTGTAAATGAAAACCCAAATAATACTTCACCGGCTTTAATTGTTCTGTCTCTGAGACTTATTTGTGAAACTGGAAACCTAATAGTCTTTGAGTCAGGAGTAAATCACTCCCATAATTTTACTGAAATAAATCAGATACAGCCCTAACATCGCATGCAAAATTAAAATCATATCCTGCCACTTTATTAGGTACGCGTCGCGTAGCGTAGGTACTATGCGCGTGTTGGTCGGATTTTCAATAATGTTATAATTAAACACCTAGAATGTTTTGAATTCGTTTGCATGGAAAAATAAATAAGTTTCTTTTCTTTTAATATTTTTATAGGGTGATTCCTTATGGAATATCCGTATGCATCCTTCAATATTATTTCGTAATTCTGTTATACGTTGTATTTACTTTTCGTGGAGGACATACGAGCGATAATAAAAAAAAATTACACGTACTACTACGCCAACAGGATTTTACTCACACTTCGACATAATCTCTCAAATATCATATCGGATATATTTTAATTTGTATATACTAAAATATTACTACATTCGCCATAATTAACCTATCAACGGGGTACAGTTCTCTCCTCTACTGGAGAGAGGAGTTGGGAATTTTTACATCTAGTTCTAGGATGATATACGGATCTGAAACGCTGTGTTCGCTTACTATGCCTCATAAGAAGGCTCAGGGTCACTTGGCGGGCGAAGGAGAGAGCTATGCTATGATTTCAAATGAAGACATCCGAATAACTAGACTTACATAACTTAGCGAAGCTGAAGTGGCAATGGGTGGGGAACTTGGTCCTAAGGTGCTTGAATGACGACTCGGTAAACGCAGCGTTGGTTGGCGAACGAGGTGGATAAACGACATCAGGGGAGTCGCTGGGAACCGCTGGAGGCAACCGGCCCAGGACCGTGTATTGTAGAACTCCCTACAAAAGGCCTATGTCCAGCAGTGGACGTCAATTGGTTGAATTGATGATGATGATGACGCCTAGGTCAATTCTGATGTGCCGCTGCTTACTTATGTTGTTTAGCAGAAGGAAGGTTACATCGCCTTGATTCGTTTATTTTTTCTGCAGTGTTATTTACTATTATTGTCGTTTCAAGGAACAGTAAGTAATTTATTGCTCGTACAGAAACCGTTGTTCGGTGACCACGATTGTCTTGTGTCCTGGAATAGTTTATTAATATATATGATGACAGCTCAGTGTTTAGGACTTTGGCTTGACTTACGGAGGGCCGAGTTCATTTCCCAGCACGCACCTCTAACTTTTCTAAGTTATGTGCGTTTTTTAAGGAAATAAAATATCACTTGCTGCAACGGTGAAGGAATCTGTCTCATCAGATATCTTTATAACGATATCAAAGGCGTGTGAAGTCCACCAATCCGCACAGGGCCAGCGTGGTGGACGGCTTAAATCCTCCTAATTTTGGGAGGAGACCCGTGCCCTGTAGTGAGCCGGTAAAGGGTTGATATAGTGATGATGATTTAATAATTATTATTTGAGTATAATTTTGTTACCACCACATTAGCATAAACATAACAACCTTACTGATCAGTAGTGAACACTGTCGTCTTATAAATGTGAAACCCCGGGTGCCAAGCAATACAGCGTTTCAGTAACGGTGTCTCGTTTAACCGAAATATTTTTGTTTTCTCCGTTAAAATAGAACTAGGACCTGACTCTTGAATCCGGGATACAAGTTATCTTAATTCCGAATTTAGTCAAAATCCGTGCTTCAAATCAGTTTTAGGCAAAAGCGTTTTAAGTTATACATTAGCATTCTCGGAAGGATTCTCTGGTGATCTTCCTTGATACAAAGTATTCACTATACATCTGCGGCAAGCAAATTGTATGTCTGTTGTCGAGACGCAAATAGAATGTTACAAACAGACACGTTATTGTATTTGCAATTTATAAATATATAATGTTCCAACCCCCAATTATAATCCATTTAACCTCCTTTGTGGTGGATTTTCATTCAATTTTTTATGGATGTATCCGTACCTTCTTAATTTAAAAAAAATTTAGCTCAAAATTCAAAATTCAAAAATGTTTTATTCATGTAGACCTTATCACAGGCACTTATGAAGCGTTCATACATTTAACATGTTACTACTAATGTTAGTGACGGTGATTACTGCATTCGTTAACTTAAAACTAAAGCTAGGAGGGTTCCAAATGCGCCCTGGTCTAAGAAGAGGCCAGAACAAGATTAACTTAGGTTTTTTTTGTTATCACCATCTCACAGTCTAGTTAATGTTGAGCTATGAAGTTAGAGCAATTCATACCCAAGCTTTTTTATCATACATGTGTGGCGATTCGCCTTTGTATTTTATGTTACTAGCAACATTATTGTCTATGTTGAGAGAAGTTCAAAAACTGTTGACTGTTGATTAGAACTAAAATGTTGAAATCTTAGCTACTAACGGACGATGTAAAACTTATAACGAAAATGTGTTTCATATTCATAATACACAGTTATTACTTAATATTAGAAATGGGATTGTTATTTTGAGTTCCCCAATCCTATAAATATTATTCTCAATATTATAATTGGATTTTTCTATAAGCTTACGTTTTATATAAACTTTGAAACTATTTTGTCTCTATTTCGTTGCAAGTGTGGCCACTGTGTAAATAGAAATCCTCATTGCGTTACGGAAAAGACATTTCTTGCTGCGCGGCATAAAGTGCCTCATCTCGGCGCGCATAATGTAAACTATCTTACTTTATTTCTTTAATAGCTTATTACAGCCCACTGGTGGACTAAATGCCACTCCCAACGGAAGGGTTTGCTTATAATCACTACGCTGAATGACGGGTTGGTGGTCGCAGTAGATGGTAGTAGAAGGACAGAGATCTATGCTGCCCGTTGAAATCCCCTAGTAGTCCCATCGCACGACATCGGCGTCGAAAAAATAAAACTTGGGTTTTAACGGCCGATTGGCGCAGTGGGCAGCGACCCTGCTTTCTGAGATCAAGGCCGTGATTAGATTCCCACAACTGGAAAATGTTTCTGTAATTAACATGAATGTTTTTCAGTGGCTGAGTGTTTATCTGTATTTTATAAGTATTTTTGTATATTATTCATCAGTCATCTTAGTACCCATAACACAAGCTACGCTTACTTCAGGGCTAAATGCCGACGCGATATTGTCGTAGTTAAAACAAAATAAACTATTGCTCTAACAGGGTTGGTTCTTAAATGTTTTCAAATGACAATGTGAGATGGTGATAACAAAAAGGACAAGTTGTTGAGCGCTTCTTCTTAGAGCAGGGCGCGTTTGGAACTCTCGTAGCTATAGTTTTAAGTTTACGAATGTAGTTATCGCCATCATTACTCATTGCTATGTGCACATTTTGTGTGTAATCATCTATGTGCCTATTTGAATAAAGAAATATTTGACTTTGACTTTGACTTTGAAGAGGGATGGTGACAACAGTATTCTGATCTGTCGTCACCACACGGCACTGTTCTTACTTTATACTAAAACTATTTAACAATTATAATTGCAGTAAACAGACTTGAATATTCTATTGTATCAATAAAGCTCCAAAATTATACTGTTTACTGAACTATTGAATTAATTGCAAGTTTCTTGAGAAGTTCTGTTTTCCAACTCTAATCGGATCTTCAATCAGATATTCACGGAATTCAAATGAGATCTACTATAGGATCAAAGACGAACTACGAAGATTTCACTGTATGAAATATTTATTCTTATTTATGCCAGCCATTGACTTGTATAAGTTTTGTGTGTCGACTCGATACCTGAATCGAATCCAAGACCAAGCGCATGCCGCTGCACCAGTTAGGTCATCTTTACGCTACTCAAATCCGAAGAAGGCGATTTAAAATAATACAAAATAATTAATTGGCATGTTTATTCAAAAGCCAGTCGAGAGAGACTGCGACATTCTTCCCAGGGTAACCCTCCTGATGGAGCGGCTCGTGCTCAGGTGGACCGTAGCTGTATCCCACAGTGTCGTAGTTCTGGGTCGGGGGGGCCCCGTAGAGAGGCGCCGGCTTCGACTTCTCAGCTTTCATCTTCATAAAGTACTGGAACACTAGGCCACCGATGGAGAACAGCTTTTGGAAAAACGTCATCATGAGGAACACGGATACAGCTTTAAAAATTGCCATTTTTGAGAATACGAATAGCAGGATGAGACCTGAAAGTAAATGAAAATATTCAATTAGGAAAAAAAAGAGTTTTTTTTTTGCGAATGAATTTTTTTTCGTTTAGTTCGTGACCAGCAAGACTTTTCGAATACATTAATCAAGAGGCCTCAAAGCTTCTCAATAACGAACATTTAGAAAGATGGCTTAAAAGGAAAAAACGCTTTGAGCTAGTAAATGCAGTGACGATTAGTGTACCTATTGTCGATTAGTGCAGTAACAAAAGAATTCTTGTCAAGTATTTAAATCAAATAATAATAGTATGTACAACAAACATATTAATAAATATATGTCAAAGTTTTATAAAATGTCACATAAATATTCTTTAATATCATAATATTGTTTTGTTGATCTAAACTTGGATTTAAAAAAAAAAGATAAAATTTCAACGACAATTCGACGACAACGTTTAGTGTAGGATACTACTACTGACGAAGTTTTAGTAGTTTTATCTGAGTTATATTTCGAATCTGGATTTTTTTGTAGATTTGGTCACATATTGTTGAATTGTATCCCTCGTGGTGGAGAAAACACAATAAGAACACTATTTAGAGCGTCAATATTTACTCGGAAAGTATTAAGTGACATGGTTGCAATAAAGACAAGTTGACAGCAGGATGAACAAGCACAAAGAGAGAGCAGATTACGGAAGAAAGAATTGATTGTCTGTAGAAATACAGCTCCTGTCTATGCCATAGACAAAGCACCATAGATGGGTTACGTTCAATTATATTAGCATAAGGGTTTTTCAGTGTCTGGGTATTTATATGTATTTATGAATATATAATTCATAAAAATATTCATCAGTCAACTTAGTACCCATAACACAAGCTACGCTTACTTTGGGGCTAGGTGGCGATGTGTGTATCGGCGTAGTATATTTATTTATTTATTATGTCTATTTTTCTTGAGGCGGAAAAATTCTGCTGCACTCGCGATTCCAGTCCACTCTCTGATGTTACCAACCTCTTCTTCCTGCAAATTCTCCTATGATAATAAGTTGAAGGAGCTCATATCTTTCGTGTCTTAGCACGTGTCCCAGATATGCTACTTTTCTGATCTTGATGTTGTGCAAAAGTTCGCGTCGTTGGGTAAGAGGCCAATAATGAGGTAGAAGGAATAAGCTAACATTTAAAAGTGTGACTTACCCAACAATTTGATAGAACTCTTTTTCTTTTTTGCTCTAGCCTCAAACACCGACAGATCATTACCTTCCAAACAATAACAACAAGTCAGAAACACTGAAAATATTATCACCGACTTTAACATTATATTTCAAATAATTTTCCGATAAAAAAAACTTTTAACTGCACTTTGAGAGATTGTATGGAAACAACACAGATAAACACAAAAAAAAAGTCTGCCGCTCTTTCAGCGGTTGTGTTAAGTGATTTATCTGTGGTAATAATATTTTCTTTTTTTTCCTTGATATGAGACCAGTGCACAGAACTATATAGTCAGGACGCTCTTAAATAAATACCATACATTTTGAACTCGCCCGTAATATGTTTAAGGCTGCATGAATAAGTAGGAAAGTTGTTTTGTTTTCAGAGTATGAACAAATTGACTTTTCCCGCTCTGTGACTAATTTACCTGTTTGGGAGCGATTAAAGCCTCTTTGTTGTACACGCGCGCTCCATACATAATTCAAATTTAACGCTTTTAAAAAATTTCACCGTTTCTATGAAAGAAATGTATTTGCAACACAATGCATTGAAAAGCGCTGACTGTTTTTACGGGGAAATGTGAATATTATCTCAAAAATACTTTCTTACTCGTGGCCATGGGAGTGGTCTCAAATGTCGAGTATAAAACACAAGTTGACGGAAAGAATCATTGAGTACACTAGCAATACCGGACAACATTAAAAAAATCTCATATTATTATACTATTTTATTAATAAATTCTCAGACTCTCGAACAGTGCGTGTTGCCAGTGATGACATTATGTTAAAATTCAAATTCAAATTCAAAATTCATTTATTTCAAGTAGGCCGAGTTTAAGCCCTTTGAAAACGTCAAGTCAGTCTATTTGTAGTGACTCTACCACCATTTCAGAAGGCAGACTCCACCAATAAGAGCCGGCAAGAAACTCAGCAGATTGCTCTTTTACAGTTTACAATGAAAAAAAATATGTTTATAGTAAATTTTCTTTTTTTTGAGAGATGAGAGCGGAACCTGCTTCCAAGCATCCTTTTCGTTGAGAAATTATTCAATCGTATAGTAACCATGAAATAACGCATTGCTTAAACTTATGCATTGGCAAGTCAAAAATTGGTACCGAAACAGGGCCTCATAAGAAGGCTCAGGGTCACTGAGCGGGCAATGGAGTGAGCTATGCTTAGAGTATCTTTACTTGATCAAATAAGAAATGAGGAGATCCGCAGAAGAACCAGAGCTACCGACATAGCTCAACGAGTAGCAAAGCTGAAGTGGCAATGGGCGGGGCAGCCCCGAACTGGTAAGCGCAGCGTTGGTCGACCTCCAACGAGGTGGACAGACGACATTAAGCGCGTCGCAGATAGCTGCTGGACCCAAGCGGCACAAAAATTTTGAATTTGGAACTTCCTACAAAAGACCAGCCAACAGACCTATGTCCAGCAGTGGACGTCTATCGGTTAATGTTGTGTGATGTGTGAGCGATGATGACTATTTTGTTCTGTGTTTGTAAATGCAACCTTTTTCTCATTTCTATGCTCTTCCTGTGGTTTCCTGTTGTTCTCATTCCTATGTTAATCTCCGTCCTTTCATCTATGTTAAATGCCAAAACTCAAGTAAATTAGTTATTTTGTTAAAATATCAATGAGTGACGAATTTGCGCGTTCAAATACGAACGTGGAAACCGTTTATTTTCCAGAAACCTAATGTAGCCTATGTTACTCTCCGTCCTTTTAACTAACTGATGATGGCCGATTGGCGCAGTGGACAGCGACCTTGCTTTCTGAGTTCAAGGCCGTGGATTCGATACCCACAACTGGAAACTGTTTGTGTTATGAACATGAATGTTTTTCAGTGTCTGGGCGTTTATTAGTATTTATTTATATTATTCATAAAAATATTCATCAGTCATCTTAGTACCCATAACATAAACTACGTTTACTTTGAGGCTAGATGGCGATGTGTGTATTGTCGTAGTATATTAATTTATTCGAACGCTATGCCAAAAATCAAGTCAATTGAAATTGAAATTCGAATTAAAAATTTCTTTATTCATGTAGGCCTATCACAGGCACTTATGAAGCGTTCATACATATATGTTTACATAATTGTGAGGGGATGGTGATAACTTCGTACGCCAACTTAAACCTAAAGCTACAAGGGTTCCAAACGCGCCCTGGTCTAAGAAGAGCCCACAACAAACTTAGCCGGGTAAAATTGAATGCACAGTTAGGGCGTGAAGGAAGAACAAACAAACAAATAAACAATTACACTTTAGTTTTTATAATATTAGTAAGGAAGCAAAGATAGTAAGGATTAAACTCAATTTGACGATGCGTGTGTAAATAAATTTGTTTCATTAAAATAAAAACTAATTACTGGCTCTCCTACGAAAATTAACTGCACTACACATTAACACAGGTCATTAAAACCACGAGATACTTACTCGGTTAAAGTTAAATGCGACGTTAAACCTCAAAGACATGTTTAAATTCTTTTTTTTTAATTTTTAATTTCGCATTGCAACCGACATCATGAGCCAGCGAAATGAGAAAATTAAGGAAGATTAAGTGCGACTCATCGTTGGACGAGTGCTTTTAAATTAAATGGCTTTCGGCTTCCCGGCTTGTATTATTTATAAGTAAACCCTCGATAATAATAATAATAGTTTATAATAGTTTTTTATTCGATCAAAAGTACATTTTTTTTCTTAAAATAGGATAACCCGTGTCTTGCCATATGTGTAACGAAATTTAAGAAAAAACAGAGAGAATACAGTTTTTTTTTCCACTACAAGTTAGCCCTTGACTGATGAAGCTGACTTAGATGATAGCGGGCTATCCTGTTAGGGAGTATGGTAGTCATAACCCCTAATCGGTTTCTAAGCGACATCGCACCGGAACGCTACATCGCTTAGCGGCACGTCTTAGTCGGTAGAGTGGTAAGAAGGCACGGCCTAAGCCGTGACCAGACCAGACCAGAGAAAATTCAGATTTGTTTATTTTTTTTAGAATTTTACATAATCACAATATATTATGTGCATGTTTGCCGGTTGCGTGTGTATATGTTGTGCATGTGTGCGTCGGTTTTTTTAGATATAATTTGGTTTGAGAGAGTAGAATATAAACAATGTACATGACAACAATTTAAGGATTTATTTCCATTCTATCCCATCAGATCTGGGTTTGGTGAGACCATGTCATTTTCAAGCACATTTATTTATTTATTAATTACTAATTTATTTATATTCTTATTCTAACACTATCATTATAGAATACTTAAACCTAATGCCATAGTGAAGCTTTTTTAAAAAATAATATTAACATCCTTAACTATGCTATTATCCTGCTATTATATTATATATATTTATTTATCTTATGCTATTTAATTATCTGTTCCCGTAACAAATAAAACACATTGCGATCCTTGTGAATTCACTCAGAGCGCAACAATACAAATAACATTGCATACATATCAAAACAGAACCGCATATGGCCCCCCTGCCTACTGATGCTGAAATGAGATTGGCATTTTATTGGTGACGGGATATGTTTAAATCCCTATTTCCCACAAAATCTGAAAATTTTATATTTTGTCAAAATAAATATTTGATATTTTCCTTCAAGTGTAGGTTTTCGACCGGGAAGAAGCCTGCAAGAAACTCAGCAGTTGTTCTTTTCTACCACCATTTTACAATGTAACAATCATAAAAACAATAAAATTCTTTTGTGAGATAAAAATATCATTAAAAATGCACCTCTGTGTATTGTAATCAGAATGTGTAAACATTATTTAAACCCTCAGTATAACGTTTTAAAAACAAATGAAAGGTACTCATTAAAAAATACGCCAATATAACCGTTCTAAACCTAAACCATTGGACCAGTCGCACAATTTCTGTCGTAGTTCCATAATCACATCGCACAACGCAGGTCTCACCTCCAGATAAAGTTGTCGCTGAAATACCTCCGGAATCATTCCGGAACGTGTCCGGAGCGTACAGGATTTGCAGCCGGAATTCGGCCGACTATCTGTACAAATATCAAATATGTCAATTTTGTGTTTGCTGAAATTCACGAATTACGAACTATCCAAGTTATGTTTTTGCAAACGTGCATGACGAAAGTTTGCAAATACTTATCTTAAATAAAGTGAATATTGCTTAAATGGTTTTGTAATAAAACTTACTATGTAGACTATTTTATTGTAAGAAAATTATTAGGATTATCTTAAATAACTAGCGGACCCTCGCGACTTCGTCTGCTTATGCGTCCATCAAAAAGCTAGAATAGGTGTAATACTAACATCATAATCATCCGACTATCAACGTGGTATACTGAGTTATCTCCGACAATATTTATCAGTTCCTTATTAAAGTAAGACGATACTTACTTGATAATATGCACTTTCTAATATAATTTAATAATTCTTAAAAAAAATAAATATTAAAGTCGGTCCAAATTTAACGGAAATGTAAAGTAAAATTGATAAAAATTCATCCGATTTCCCGGAGGAAACTTATTGTTCATCGGGATAAAAAGTATCCTATAGGTGGACCCGGGATATCAGCTACCATTCTATCAAATTTAATTTAAATCCGTTTGGTAGTTTTCACGTGACAGACAGACAGACAAAAAATAAATAAAAATCGGTTTTGGACTCAGTATCGATTATAAAGCATCCCCCGGTTAAAATTTTCAAATATATTAAATGTACAGGAATTGTCGTAATAGTTTTATTATAGTATAGATTTGAATATTACTTAATTACTTTTATATTTTAATAATAATTTTCATAATAACTTTTATATTTTAAAGTATTTAATCACCTCTAACTTTTCGGAGTTTTTTTTTTATCACACTTGCTCGCAATGTGAAACGTATAACATCGATATAAGACTCATCATCATCATCACATCAACCCATTTCCGGCCCACTACAGAGCACGGTTCTCCTCCCACCATGAGAAGGGATTCCACCACGCTGGCCTAGTGTGGATTGGTGGACTCCACACACCTTTGAGAACATTATGAAGAACTCTCAGGCATGCAGGTTTTTTTCAGTTTTCCTTCACCGTTAAAGAAAGTGATATTTTAACTATTTACTTAAAAACGCACATAATTTAGAAAAGTTAGAGGTGGGATTCCAACGGGGCCCCCCGAAAGTGAAATCTAGCTCCTACCCAATGTGCTATCACCGCTTCATCTTCGTATTAGACACGCGTGTTTAATTTAAAATTACGGTAGGTTATATATACTTCTGCTTTATTTACCTATGATATCCTGAATTTCTCTGTCATGTGGGATTTACAGGTTTAATCGCCTGATCTAAGACTGCGTCATCGCTTACCACCAGATGAGATTGTTCTTAGGGGTAACAGGGGTAGTGGCGGATAACTTGTAGTGGATAAAAATTTAATTATCGATTATTATAGAGTTGCGGAGAAAGTCATTTTGAGATTGAATTATTGTGAGATTTTAGGCGTGTAATCTGCGACTCTGAGTACGTATATTATGTCACTTTTACACTACGGACCGGAAGGACGGTCGGGGTATGTAGGAGGTTTTAGTCTGGAGTTCACGGAATGTTGTACTCTCAGCGAAGTCGGGCATGTTAACAGGTATTAACTGACCTGTTGACATCCATGAGGATCTCCTCCTACAATAAAATAAAAATCCTGTTATAAAAATTATTCACACACAGCGGAAGTGTAACTTCTGAAAAGTAGCCGACGAGAGATTGAGGTAGATGTAGAGTATCAGAACTATTAGGATAAATGTAAGGTTTATTATTTAGTTTCCATGGTAACTAGAATAGGTAAAAAATGTATAATAGCATTTATGTGTTTGTTTCTTTACCTAGATATTATTCGGTTTCCTTAGTAACTTGAATAGGAAAAAAACAGATAAAATAGTATGTATATTTCTGTCTCATTCTTTGCCGGCTTCATCCTACGCATTTTTGTATTAGTGTCTCTTACCTGTCGTTTTTTCCGTTGCATACGGTTTGAAATCAAAACGATTCTAAAGAATCACTTCAAAAAAAAGGAAAACACTACGGACCGTAAGTTGTGCTACTATTTGTTATGCGACATCGTGGGTTTGTGTCTTCTCTAGAACGAAGTACATTATTACTCAATGGTTTCTTTCTGCCTTAATTGTTTGGGTCGACCTTCAAGTGCTCAAAGTAAAGGTTAGTGCTTTCTAGAAACCTAAAATGTACATGTTTCTTTGAATTGTGCCCAACATCAATCACAATTTCCTTAAACACTTTAATCTTTAACATTAAAATAAAAATATACTTTAGCTAAGCTAAAATCTAGATTGTCAAATTCCAAGAAGTTATTACTTTTTACGTTTAATGTTTAATTTGAACTATATAATTTTTTTTCTTCTGAAAGTAAAAATATCTAGGGCATGTTAAAATCTTCTTAGAAGTCTTTATTACATTAAAAAAAAAAAATAACGTAGCTTTTAAAAATAAATAAATATCGACGCCCATACACACATAGCCATCTAGCCCCAAAGTAAGTTTAGCTTGGTTTATGGGTGCTAAGATGGGAAGGGACTGATGTATACATAAATACTTTATAGTATACATATAAACACCCAGACACTGAAAAGCATTCATGTTCATCACACAAACATTTTCCTGTCCTGGACTCAGGCAGGGTCGCTGCCCACTGCGCCAATCGGCCGTCTAAGTAACAATATAAAATAGCAAGTTCTTTATATCCTTACTGTAGTAAAGATCGCGGTATAAATATTCGGTGCTAAATATGATATCGAATCAAATATCTAACTAATAATAAAGTTGAAGAGTTTGTTTTTAGGGTTCCGTATGCAACTAAAACAACAAGAAAGAAAGTTTCAGACTATTGACATGATCTTCATGGCGCAGTACTAAGCGCTCTCGTCTTACAAGCGGAGATCCCAGGTTCAATCCCAGCAGGTGTAAATTGGAAATTTTTGGTGCTATTTTTGAATTTTCCCTGGCCAGGTCTGGTGGGAAGCTTCGGACATGGCTAGGCTACTAACGGTAGTAGCACATAGGTATAAATTGCTTAGCGGCACGTCTGAGTCGGTACGGACGGACACAGACGTGCCTCCAAGCAATTTATTGGTCTTATGTATCGCGTAGAAACCGATTAGGTGTATAACTGCCATACTGCCTAACAGGTTAGTCCTTTACTACCTTAGACTGCATCATTTATCTGGTGCTAAGTACCAAGTGAGATTGCAGTCAAGGGCTAACTTGTATAGAAAACAAATAAAATAATTCTATGCAAAAATATTAATATCCATTACAATTTCTTAAGATTACATACTAATATTATAAATATGAACGTTTGTTTGTTTTTTGGAAGGAAAATCAAGCATGATCAGGACAGGCAAGGAGTACGTCCTGCAACACGCCGCCCTGTGTCAATTAACCTGTTAAACCGCATGTGGTTGTTAAGTCTTACATTACACCGGAAACCATGCCCTTAACAACAAAACACAGCATCGCAATAATGCTACTAAGTATACAACGTGTTTATAAACAAAAAGTGGATATAAACAGTCAACTTACAAGAAATGGTCATAAATTAGTGGCATCTGCATATCGTCTGCGAAAGGTGCAGAAGTCAATTGTGGGATTGAGTATAGGCTTTTATAATATGATTCCTAAGGTAATTTTGGACCTACCAATGCACAAGTTTAAAGAATGGGTTAAAACACATTTATTACAGCGAGGTTATTATACAATTGATTAATTTCTTAATGACAAGGTTGCTTGGAAGTATACGGCTCCGCTTTCATCTCTCACAAGATAGAAAAATGAATTTTAAAATGTAAAATGTAAATTGTTGATATTGGAAGATAGCAACTGCTGAGTTTCTTGCCGGCTTCTTCTCGGTAGAATCTGCCGTCCGAACCGGTGGTAGAGTCACTACACACAGACAGACTTGACGTTTCAAAAGTGCTTATATTAGGCCTACTTGAAATAAATGAATTTTGAATTTTTTTTACAGAATTACGAAATAATATTGAAGGATGCATAAGTATATTTCACAAGGAATCACCCTGTCAAAATATTAAGTCAATAGAAGCGAGTTTATTTTTCCATACAAACCAATTCAAAACATTCTAGGTATTTACTTATGACCCTATTGAAGATAAAAGACCGACACGCGGTTAGTACCTACGGTACGCAACGCGCATCTAATAAAGTGACAGGGTCACGTGATTTTAATTTTGCATGTGATAGGGCTGTGTTAGGGCTATATGTGATTTCTTTTAGTAAAAACGATGGCAGTGGTATACTCATAAGCTATGAAGTTTTCGGTTTCACAGATGAATGTCAGCGACAATACATAATGTACCTTTATAGCCTGTAAAGTATTATTTTGGTTTTCATTTACACGTTGTATATAGCAGTCTAACCTGAGTATGGCAACTACGAGTATACTTTTTTTGACGGCCGATTGGCGCAGTTTGCAGCGATACTGCTTTCAGAGTCCAAGGCCGTGGGTTCGATTCCCACAACTGGAAAATGTGCATGAATGTTTTTCAGTGTCTGGGTGTTTATATGTATATTCTGAGTATTTATGTATATTATTTATAAAAAAGATTCAACAGTCATCTTAGTACCCATAACACAAGCTACGCTTACTTTGGGGCTAGATAGCGATGTGTGCATTGTCGTAATATATTTATTTATTTATTTATACTAAACCTTTACTTCTTATCGGATCCTACGCGACATCGTACCGGTACGCTAAATCGCTTAGCGGCACTTCTTTGTCGGTATGGTTGTGATAAGCAATCGTAGCCTTGCATCAGACAAAAGTAATAAAAAGATAAAAAAACGTATATTAACGTTTGTTAAACGTTACTAAGTATAAGCATTGAGGGCTGGCGATATATCATCTGTAGCGGTAAACAGAAATTGGTTGCGACCCAAAGAATAGGGTTTCATAATTTATCACGAAATGGACGAAAAAAGGGTCTGAATTGCTGACTCAGTTTATCGAAAATGTTACTTCGATAGCCTAGAAGTAAGAGTCCATATCGCTACAAAAATATCCAGCTCAATCCGATCTCAACCTCAAGGTAAATGGATGACAAACTCTGAATTAAAAATTGCCGTTTTTTTCGACAATACACACGTCACCATGTAGTCTTAAAGTAAGCGTAGCTTGTGTTATGGGTACTAAGATGACTGATTAATATTTTAATGAATACATTTATAATCCCTACTAATATTATAAATGTGGATGTAAGTTTGTTTGTTACGCTTTCACGCAAAAACTACTTAACCGATTTTCATGAAACTTTGGAAACATATTATTGGAAGTATTAGAAGTAATATAGGATACTTTTTATCCCGATATTAAGCTCGGTTCCTTTGGGAGAGGGGATGAAAGAGTTTCACGATTTTACACCATAACTCCGACAAATTATAACCGATTTAAATAATTATTTTCATCAAAAACAAAATCAAACGCAGACAAAGTCTAAAATATAGCTTTTCAGAATATATATTAGTTTATTATTTTTAAATTTATTTATAAATATTTTATTTTATGTTTTTATTTGTGTATATTTTGTTTATGTATTCGTATGTAGTTATTGGTATGTAGGTTTATAATAATTTTACACCACCTATTTGTTCTCGCTCTTGTTGTCTCCTAATCTTAAGGTTGCCTGGCAGAGATCGCTTTTTAGCGATAAGGCCGCCTTTTGTATTCTACTCCAGTTTTTTGTGTTTCTCTCTATTCGTCCTTTATTTTCCTAACTGTGTAGTGGTGTACAAATAAAGAGTTTAAATAAATAATTTAAATAAATAAAGTCGCGGACAACAGCTAGTACATAATAAATACTTATAATATACATATAAACACCCAGACACTGAAAAACATTCATGTTCATCAGACAAACATTTTCCTGTTGTGGGAATCGAAACCACGGCCTTGGTTTTAGACAGCAGTTAAGACAGATCATTGCCCAGTGTCAGACACCAACCCTCATCTTTCCGCAGGTGTCGTGCGTGGCGACTAAGAGAATAGGCAGCAGCATCCTCTATGCTACTACTACTAGCTACTGCGATCATCGACCCGTTTGCCAAGCGTGGTGACTATGGACAAACCTGCCTGAGGCCTTTGTCCAGCAGTGGACTAATAAGTAAATAAATAATAAATATACTACGACAATACACACATCGCCATCTAGCCCCAAAGTAAGCGTAGCTTGGTTTATGAGTACTAAGATGACTGATGAATATTTTTATGAAAAGGATACATAAATACTTAAAATATACATAATAACACCCAGACACTGAAAGACATACATTTTCATCACACAAACATTTTCCAGTTGTGGGAATCGAACCCACGGCCTTGGACTCAGAAAGCAGGGCCGCTGCCCACTTCGCCACTTGGCCGTCAAAACGTCGGACTGTTTGTTATAGGTGATTGATTAATTATATCGATAGCTGCCTCCTTTGTGTATAGGTTAACATGCTCAACTACGAATCACAACGTCCTGGCTTTGATTCCGTAGCTTTATTCTTTATTTATAAACCAACGAAAAATATGTTTTTCTAGGGAAATAATAATTACAAACTAAAATGAATATTTACAATAAATATAAGCCGTCTAACTGTTCACTTATGGGCATGGTACCCAAAATGCTGGCGATATTGCCTTGGGTCACCAGACGGAAGGAAATTGATTGATTTGATTTCTGAATAGGGTAAAAGTTAGGTATGAGAGTTTTCTGTTTAAAATTGTCATTACTTATTTTATGTGCTAATGTGAAGTTTGTGGTGTCTACCCTCATTCGTCGGAGAGAGTGAGAAATCCCCCAAAGCGTTTTTGAACAGCGTGGTAAGTCCATGCTCTGAAACCCTCACTCGCATTAGAGATGAGGTCAGTCTCACTACTGGGAGTGACTCTTTAATTGGTTGATAATGAAATTCAAACAAGGAAAGTTAAATTATATCAAGTGATATACATATTCTTTAAGCACTCTTGAAAAATCTAGTCTTCCTCTATATACAGACTTTACTACCTTTAATATGTACAAATTAAAGGTAGGTTTAGCTCACTGACGGCCGATTGGCGCAGTTTCCAGCAACCCTGCTTTCTGAGCCCAGGGCCGTGGGTTCGATTCCTACAACTGGAAAATGTCTGTGTGATGAGCATGAATGTTTGTCAGTGCTGGCTAGTATAAGTATTTATGTATATTATTCATAAAAATATTCATAAGTCGTCTTAGTACCCATAACACAAGCTACGCTTACTTTAGGCTAGATGGCGGTGTGTGTATTGTCGTAGTATATTTATTATTATTATTGTTTATTACTGTAGTGGTAAATTTTGAAGATTCTGAAGGTAAGTAAATGGAATCAGTTTCCCGAAATAGACGCAAGATTCTGGACGCATTATAAATTATAATTATGAGGGCCCGCAATCTATCACAATGAACAAGCCGGTACACGACAATTTGTCAGGGTTCAAAAAACGGGCGCCGGTCGTTTGTCATCCCAAGTGCCCAGACTAAGGCCCTACACCAGAAAAGCGATTTACGGCACCAACATTTTGCTTGTTATTCTGTTTATTCCACTGCAAGTCAGTAGGAGTAGAGTTTATTGTGACAAAGCTCGTCCGGGGAAGTACTATCTACGTCCTTAGTTTAATCTTCTTCTATATATGTAAAAGGCAGAGGTGACTGACTGACTGACTGATCTATCAACGCACAGCTCTAACCACTTAACGGATCGGGCTGAAATTTTGCACACAGATAGTTCTTACAACGTAAGCATCCGCTAAGAAAGTATTTTTTGAAAATTCCAATCCTAATAGGGTTACATGGCAGATGAAAGTTTGTATAAAATCCTTTATTTACAAATGTATCAAAAATAAAGAAATACGAGTTTCACAAATTTTAAAAATTCTAACTCCAAAGGCATCCAATACTTTACAAGCTACGCTTACTTTGGGGCTAGATGGTGATGTGTGTCGTAGTATATTTATTTATTATTATTATTATTATTATATTTTATTATATAATAGGTGCAGAAATTATATTATAAAAGTCATCATCATAAAGTTTCTGATTTTTTAAGTAATTTACTTTCTATTTCAAGAAAGATATTTTTTAAACCTTAAAATTTACCAAATCAATAATTTAACTTAACGTGAGCGAAGCCGCGGGCAAAAGCTAGTTTAAGCTAGTTCTTGAATCAATTCATATATTTTTATTGCACACCACAAAAAGTACATAAAAAAAGAAAAGTATAACAAAACAACGTATACAATTTGGCGGCCTTATCGCTTCATACTGATTACTTCCAGGCAACCAATGGCGAAGAAAACCAATACAGAAAATAGTTTGTTGGTGCACATATACATATACCCATAAAATAAATATGTATAATATTTATAAAACAATATTTGTAACTAATGACAAATAAATAAATAAGTAACTACCAACACAAAATACAAATACAACACATAAAAATTATATTTACTGTAATTAATATAAATAAAATATGAAACAAAATAAATAAAATAAATTATTATCCTCAAACATAAATGATAAAAATAAAAAAAAGAGAAGAAGGGAGTAGTGAACTATCACGGGTCATCAGATGAACAAATTATCACAATATTCTATACCATATTATTCACAATATTTTGTAACAGGATAATATAGAAATTGGTTCAGATGAAAACCTGTATACCTGAGAATTATACATAATGTCACAAGCTGAAAAGAGTGTAAAGTCTTCATCTTGGGTGGAAAAATGCAATGAAAGTTTCACCTAACTGTACTATTGCTATTCTATGTCTCTAGGCTCCACCCGCCGAGCCGGGATATTGGAAATGACGTTCGATCGCCGTTCTCGTTAGGATGCAAAATGAATCCATTTGCATTCCTAACCTCACGAGTAGATTTTTCACTATCAATAGTATGCCAGATGTCCTGTCCATCAGTAGACATTCTCCGGTCGGATATTGGATCTACCTAGATTACCTTACATTTATTGATACAGAAATTTCTGTATAAATGTAAGCTAAGAAAAATTTTGTTGGACAAAATATTTTTATTATAATTATGAAGCCGTAGCGTTTCATCTTTATAGGTCTCCCGCGAAGAGTAAGAGTAAGAATCTACTTTTTTTTACTACTAGTCAGCCCTTGACTTGCACATCATAGGTTAGGGACATAAACATATGTAACTTGACAATCTCTCCTGGCGAGCAAACCTGTTAGGAAGTATGTTAGTCATACCCCTAATTGGTTTCCACGCGACATCGCACCGGAACACTAAATCAGAAACATCAACAACCGTCATAACTTTCTTTTGTTTTAAAAAAAATAAATAATTTTTATAGTTTTCAATATAAAACTGTCGCACGACAACAATGTTGTTTGAAAATCTTGTTCTGAGATGAAAATCCATTTCTGTCTTGTATGTTCTATGTGCGTTTACTTTTAACTGTCAGTTGGCTTTTGTACCTATGTGTTACTCAAAGGACTGTCGCTAGATAACGTAGTGTTTGTATTCTCTTTGGTCGCCAGGCGTCATTGTCAAGTAACTTTGAACGAGACTTGAACGAAGGCGGAGAAACGAAATAAATAAGATTATCGGGTAAACCAACAAAATATAATAATAATCTGGAAGATTTCTGTACCTTTCATATATGATCGGGCGATGTTTTATAATTGATACTGAATGCAAAACAGATTTTTATTTATTTTTGTTCTCTCTGTCTGTCTGTTGGTCCGGGCATCGCGTGTAAACTACTAAATGGATTTAAATACAATTTGCTGTAGTGGTAGCTGATATTCCGGGTCAACATATAGGATACTTTTTCAAAAAAAAAATCTAAATTCAAAATTCATTTATTTCAAGTAGGCTTAATACAAGCACTTTTGAAACGTCAAGTCTGTCCGTGTGTAGTGACTCTACCACCGGTTCGGAAGGCAGATTCTACCGAGAAGAAGCCGGCAAGAAACTCAGCAGTTGCTCTTTTCCAACATCAAAAATTTACATTTTATATTTTAACATTCATTTTTCTATCTTGTGAGAGATAAAAGCGGAGCCGGATGCTTCCAAGCAACCTTGTCATTAAGAAACTCATCAATTGTATAATAACCTCGCTGTAATAAATGTGTTTTAACACATTCTTTAAACTTATGCATTGGTAGGTCCAAAATTACCTTAGGAATCATATTATAAAAGCGTATACTCAATCCCACAAATGACTTCTGCACCTTTCGCAGACGATATGCAGATGTCACTAATTTATGACCATTTCTTGTAAGTCGACTGTTTATATCCACTTTTTGTTTATAAAGACTAATATGTTGTCTTACAAATACTATATTGTTATAAATGTATTGTGAGGCTACCGTAAGTATACCAATTTCTTTAAATTTTTCGTTGACCGTACAGCTCTTTTCTGCAATATGAATATAGTTTCAATATCAGCAGCTTTGCCCCATAATAAGATCCCGTAAGACATCAAACTATGAAAGTAAGCGAAGTAAACAAGTCTTGCTGTTTCTACGTCAGTAATCTGTCTAATTTTCCTGACGGCGTAGGCAGCCGAGCTTAGTTTACCTGCTAGTGTATCTATATGGGTACCCCACTGAAGCTTACAATCCAAGGTCATGCCCAGAAAAACTGTGGAATCTTCCATTTTTAGTGATTCTCCATTTATTATTATATTTTTATTAACTTTCTTTACATTTGGTAAAATAAATTCCACACACTTAGTTTTTTTTGCATTTAAAAGTAAATTATTGACAGTAAACCAGTGCGACACATGCGACATAGCATTTATCCCGATAAGCAATAAGTTTTCTCTGGAAATGGGATGAAACTTTTTATCCATTTTACTTAAATTCGTTAAATTGGAACCGATTTGAATAGTTCTTTTTTTAATATTGAAATGGCAAAATTGGCTTCTGCATTTTGTGGTCGAATGCCATAACGGGCAAAAGAGAAGTTTTTTTTTTAAATATAATGTAAATAGAATCGTATTTATTTCTTTCCTTTGTTTTAGAAAAGCAAGTAGCCTTTGCGAAAATGGCAATTTCCTGCAAGTATTACAAAGTCGTTTAAACTCTACTCGCCTAGCAAATGCGTTATTTTCCGGTGTCGACAATAATTCGCTATTATTTAGGTTTTAAATGTTAGCCAAGTAAATGTCCATTTCCTTTTGTTCTTAAAGTGGTTCAGTAAAGTAAGTTTTTAACGAGGTGCAAACTTTCAGTAGGTACGTGAAGGTGGAACCACCGAGTTTACTTAAGAAGCCAACTCTGGTTGATATTTCAACTACTTTTTAGTTTAAAACCTCTTTTACCGCAACGGACCTAGGTTGTAATTCTTATTTTTTTTTATACTACGACGATACATACATCGCCATCTAGACCCAAAGTAAGCGTAGCTTGTGTTATGGGTACCGATGTGTATAGCTGGTAAATATTTTTTTATAGATATAATACACATAAATACTTATAATATAAACACCCAAACGCTGAAAAATATTCATGTTCATCGCATAAACATGTTTCCAGTAGTGGGAATCGAACCGACGGCCTTGTTGACGCAGAAAGCAGGGTCGCTGCCCACTGCGCCAACCAGCTGAGTAAAAATGTCATGTTTCCTCTATATTAGCTGTTTTATCGGGCTAGTGATTAGCATGTTGGACTACGGATCACAAAGTCCTGGGTTTGATTTCCGAGTCGGACAACACAGGTTTGGGTTATACAGGGTTTTACAGGTTTGGGTTTTCTTTTTAAGAAATTCCCAGAACCAGCTGGGAGTTACAAATTGGTTCCGTCGACCCTCATTTCTAGGAGAGCATGTTAATCCGTTGGTTCTAATGATTATGTCATAATAATCGTTAAAGCCCGCCATTTCACACTGGAGCAGCATGTTGGTTGTAAGCTTTCAAGACTATGAAAGAACTACGAGGTGAAGAAATTCAATAATATAATATCATATGCGAATTTGATATCATTATTATTTTCCAAAATTAGTCACAAAGTTGATATTTGTGCTGTTACAAGTGGGTCACATCACAAACGCACCCTAACTGGGTTATGGGGTGAAATAACGGGTAAGTGATATCATTATTAACTCCGCGAGACAGTTTGGGTATTTTCCGGGTCTTATCCCGGAGAGGTAATATCTGGAATCGTTCGGCGTGTCGACAATCATCGTTAAATTTAGAAATAATGAGCGGGTCCCGTTTACGAGTGCTTATACGACACTAGTGATGTACCTACGGTGTGTAATAAAAAAAAACAGTTTTCATTTCTTATGTAAATAACGTAAATGAAGAAAAAGATCTTTATCATCATCCTTATGTTAATAATGACCCACTGCTGGGTACAAACCTCCTTCTTGAGACGGGAGACCGGGACACAGAGCTTAGACGCTTTTTAGTTAATTCGTGCTGACAAATTCAAATTCAAATTCAAATCCTTTATTTGCAGATTGGTTTTACTTTGTTGGTAGACAAAATATAGCATTTAACGATTATTGTCAACGGAATTATGCGGAATTTGTCAAGTTAGTTATAGTAACTGGGATTGATAGCTTAAAGCGCTGTATTAAAAAACATGGCCGAAATGATAAAATAATTTTGGCCACGTTTTTTAACTGTGGCAACTGAACTCGGGACCTCATATTGGTACAACATGCTAGCCAATAGAATAACGAGGCAGGGGGATCCTAAACACCGTTCTTAAAACAGTTTGTTAAAATTCGGCTCTTGTAATTTCAGCAACCTGTATTCAGAGAAAATGTTGTATTTGGAAACTACAGAAAACATTACGTTATGAGCGGGTAAATCCTTGGAACAGTAATATAAAACATGCGAAACTTAATTAATATATGTATATATATGTGACCAGACCGAAGTAAGTACGCGAAAATCCCCCGCTAAAGAAAAAAAGAAACCGGTCGCACCTCAATCTAATCCCTATAAATCGATATCGATAATTGCATGTCAAATCCAGCCCTAGCACTCTTGTAAGAGCCATAACGCGTTCGTTTTGATGGCAGATGAAATAGTTGTAATGGCGTCGTGATTAAGGATATTAATATCCGAATGACACCTACGGCCTACACCTACACGCGATTGATCTGGATAAAGAACATCTTATCATCGCCTCTCCAATGGCCGTAATTTTTTGGTGAAAGAAATGGTAATTGGTTATGCGAAAAATTGGAGGGGTGTCGGACTGAATAGTCTTATGCTGTATTTACCAGCCTAAGAGGAAAACCTCGCCTATAAACAGAGCAATACTTCGCAGGCCATGCAAGGAATCTGTCTTACAAAGTGCCGCCCTCTGTGTAGTTTTTAAGCCTCATGTGTCTGTGGTTACACCGGCAAATACGCCCTACAGACTAGAACACAGTAAGGAAATAACTTACCAAATAAAATAATAATAAAGAAAGAGTAAAAAAACGAACTACTGATTTTTAACAATAATTCTTTGTTTTACTCTTTCTTTATTTCTATTAATAAGGCAACATCATAATCTAATAAAATTGTTATTTAAAGAAAACTAGCTGACCCGTGCAACTTCGTCGGTTGGCGGTCTGCACCAAATCGGTTGTTACCGGAAAACACGAATAAAATGTCATTTTCTAAAAATGAATCCTAACTAGATCGGTTTATCTCCCCCGAAACCCCATGTATACTAAATTTCATGAAAATCGTTGGAGCCGATTCTGACATTCCAATTTTATATATATATAAATAAAAGAATTGCTAGTTTAAAGATATAAGATACAAACCATTAATTATTGTCTCTCAAAGATAATACAAAGTTTTTTTTTTCGTTCCTGATCCTCAGATTATCATGGATCTCGTTGTTCTTGATAAACCAAGGGGAGTTCGTTATTTGTTTGAGAATCGAGTCTTCAGCTCTTTGGATTATTTTGATGTTGTAATCGCAGGCGGAGCCCCAGAGCTGTAATCCTTATGTCCATATGGGTTTCAGTGCTATTTTATACATCAGAAGTTTGTTGTCTGTACAGCTTAGAGTTTCTAGCAAGCAGCCAATTCGAGATCTAGAGAAAAAGATGGCAAGAGATCAGCGTAGTATTACTGGCTATAATGCCACCACAGAATTAAGAACATGCAGAATCCTCATTCAGCCATTATTGCATGCAATGCCTTATGGCCAAAAACAAAGAAAACGCCCTGAGCACCTGCAGATTTTTGCTATAACACAAGGTTTTCCCATTGTCCCTACTTTAAGATAAACGTTTAAAACATTAGAGGTAAGCTAATTAATTTCAACTGCAAAATGATTTATGTGACCAACCGCCTGTTCGCCTGTCATGTACACAGTTTAAATAATATGTTCTTAATTCTGTGAATGCTAGCTCCCAGACTATCCTTAGTTCAGAAGTATCAGGACTCGGACGGACGAGGTGTAAATTTTTCAATTCACCCACTTTAACGCAAAGGTTACAGATCTACAGTAACGTGTGACGCAATCTACTGAAATTCCTAACAGTTAACGTAATATCGCGAAATCGTAATAAACATACGTGAAACTTAAATAACTCTCTCCAAGAAAACTTGAGACTTACGTAACTTATTGTCACTTTCACGGTGTTTTTTTACTTAACGTCCTATTATCACCTGATTTCACTCCTATTATCACTTAGGATACTTGAACAAGCCACCGTTTACCTGTGGCATTGCTCATTGAACCATAAAACAGAATACTTGACGTAAAAAGGGTCCTTAAAATAATTTTATCGTATTTTTTTATCGTAAATATCTTAATTTAACAATACGTTTTCTTTAACAATAAAAGTAAATAAAAACGAACAATTGATTATAACAAGAAGTTATAAATTAAAACTTAAAATAAGCTTTGTTACTTTATAAATTAAATTTACAATGATAACTGAAAATTTATGAAATTAAGAAAATAACTTAACAATAGATCTTTTAACTAAGCGTTTTAAAAAGTGTTGTGCAAAAATTTAAAAGTTGTTCCAGGAGAATGTTTACAAAACTGTTTGCATTGATTTTACCGATTTGCATAGCAAGTGTGCAGGGCTTTGAAGAGAAAGAAAATGGATTAGTAGAGGCGAGAGGAAAAGGAAAATACGCTTTATTAAGTAAGTACTAAGTGTCGCTAAACATATTACATTGATGTAAAATCAAAATAAAATCCTGTGCAATTTATTCACACACGGCAGAAGTGTAACTTTTGAAAAGTAGCCTACGAGAGATTTAAGTGGATGTAGAGTATCAGAACTATTAGGATAAATGTAAGGTTTTTTATTTACTTTCCATGGTAACTAGAATATGTAAGAAATGTACAATATTTTCTATCTCAATCTGTCCTATACATTTATGTGTTTGTTTCTTTATTTAGATATTATTCGGTTTCCTTGGTAAATTAAATAGGACACAAAATGTGTAATATATTCTATCTCATTCCCTCGCCGGCTGAATCCTATACATTTATGTGTTTTTGTCTCTATGGATTTAGTTTTTCGTTTCATCGAGTTTGAAACCACAACGATTCTAAATAAGTTTCACTTCAAAATAAAAAGCGGGTAGGGCACCAAAACTTTTAAATCTTTGTAAAAAAACTGGATCTAATCAATCGACTTACTAGAAACTGTCATAAATTAGTGACATCAGCATATCGTCTTAGGAAAGTACAGAAAACTTTTGGAGGACTGAGTTTATGCTTTTATAACATGATACCAAAGGTAATATTAGATTTACCATTACATGAGTTTAAAGAATGTATAAAACACATTTTTACATCGAGTTACTATATATTTATGAACTTCTTAATGACAAGGTTGCCTCTGCCTTCCGAACCGGTGTTAGAGTCACTACAAACAGACATACTTGACGTTTCAAAAAGGCCAAATTGAAATAAATGAATTTAGAATTTGAAAACCTCGATACGTTGGTTCTTGACTGTGATGGTCAGAGATGCGGGTACAAATAGCTCCGGCTCTAATAGGTAGTTAAATAACAAATATTTATTTCCTGCGTAAATATGTATTTCCATTTAGTTACAAGACTTAATAACATTTTATTTATTACCGGCATACCCAGCCCGCTTCGCCAGGCTAGATTTTGCTTTATTTTATTTAAACAATAAACTTACATCATTAAATTTTTAATTTAAGTCTCATAATATATTAAATCATTTATTTCTCTCCGTATTCATTCTCTTCTATTCTCTTCTCGAGCGAGTGAAGATCATTATCTACACCCAGGTACACCCAACAATAGAATATCATCATACGAGTAGTAAATAAAAGCTGTATTTGACAGTTTGACAGCTAAAATATAGGAGCGTTCCGATCGTCACCAAACATTACAGGATTACTCGCCAGGTCAATCCGGAGATTCCCTGAAAGTTTCATTGAAATCGGTCCAGCCTTTTCGGAGCCAATACGCAACCTACCCACACACTTTCTCTTTTATATATATAGATAGATAGATTAAAATAATTAAGAGTTTTTGAGAAGAGCATCAATTGAAGCAGCAAGGTCTACCCTAACCATTTTCATTAGAATAATCGCTTAAAAGCCTATCTAGTAACTAACGTTATGATTTTTAAGAGATTTTTGACAATTTTATCAATCAAATAGTCTTAAAAGGACTACTGTGAAACAGACTGTTTAGTTACCTACTTTAAATACACCCTTAGTTCGACATAAGTATATACTTATATTATGAAGCTTAAGGGTTTGTTTTGTGGAACGTGCTAATTTCAGGAATTACTGGTTTCAATTGGAAAAATCTTTTGTGTTGAATAGACCATGCAATAATACATAGTATAAGAAGGCTATATAATATTCTGCTACGACAAGATAGGTGCAGATGATCAACGAAAAATGTTGCAAAAATTCTAACAATTGTTCCGTTTGAGGGCTTCCGATGTGAGCGACGCGTAAGCGGTTAAAAATACACCGATATAATGTACGACGGATTTTTTTCTTTTTCTTAAAATTGCCATCAAAATAAGTCCACTTAATAATTTACCTTAAACGATACACATAACATAATAGATATTGTGTCTATCTTTTAAAGTAGTCAATACGCGGACGAAGTCGCGGGGGATGTTAGATAAAATGTTTAAGTTCAGTCGTTTTCTCAATCGTCAATGGGGATCGATATACTAAGATATGCCGCAAGAATTCGCGAACACGTAAGATTTAGCAACGATGCGTGACCGTAAAAATCTTTGATCAGATCAAAGCTTAGTTCGAAAAAGATTCTGAAATATTATATTACATTTTTTATTAAAGTCACATACAAGCTACGTGTCATACACATGTTGTTTAGCCTATTTTTAGCATTGCATTCATAAAATGCTTGATTCATAGGCCTATGTCGATAAAGTTGATTAGAGCCCTAAGTTTCTATGGCATTGAAACTGGGCAAGAAATGAATTTTGCCTCGAAGTGGTTTCGAACAGTTATGACTGATATGATAGGATAGTTTGATGAACTTCTTGGCACATAGCTCAGGTCTTTTGGGTAGAGTTCCCGGATATGATCCTCGGCATTGGTTATTTGAGAGTTTGTAATATCTGAAACTTCTCTCGTCAGGTCTCATGGTAAGTGATGATGCAGCCTAAGATGGGGCGCGTTTGCCTAGGAGATGCCTATACGCTTTTTATATGAACGTACCCAGATTAAAGGTATAGGGGAAGACGGAAGATGGAATAATGCATTCCAGACCTTTGCGGTGCGTATCAGAAAGGAAGAAGCATAGTTCTTTGTACGTGTTGATGGTATTTCAACTACGTAACAGTGGAAGAATCTCTTTCGGTGTTTCACAATTCGATGTAAGAAAGGAGAAGTGTCGCTTGGTACAGGGTTCGAAGCAGTTCCGGCGTGAAGTAGCGCTTATCTTTGTTGAGGATGCCAAGTTTTTGCCAGCAGTTTTAGCTTTGGCACGATGCATTGTCCGAAGATGAGATAGAATAGAACTTGTAGTCGTCATCATCATGTCAACCAATGGGACATAGGTATTTTGTAGAGAGTTCCAAATACCACGGTCTTGTGCTGCTTGGGTTACGCGACTCTTTGCGACTCGCTCGATGTCATATATTCACCTCGTGGGGGGTCAAACAACGCTGTGTTTACGCCATTCGAATACCTCGGAACCCCAACGTCCATTGGATCTCCGAGCTATGTGCCCCGCCTACGGCTACTTTACTCTAGCTTCGCGACTCTTTGAGCTACGTCGGTCTCTCCCGGTCGAACTCCCGTTCTTCTGTACATCTCCTCATTCCTAATTTGATCACGTAGATACTTCAAGTATGGCTCTCAGGGTACGATCAGTATCTCTCAGGTCAGTTTCAGGGTAGCACACGATGGCGTGTGCTACCCTGAAACTTCTTAAAAGACCTATAGTTAGCGACTTGTAGTGAAAAACTTCCCGCGCGGGTAGATCGCTATTGCATCTGTTTGAGAACGCTTTATTTGTATTGTCTAGGGCTTATACTTGGGTATAAGCCGCAAAACATTTTTAATTTCTTGTGGATTATAGATAGATTAGAAAACTTGTTTCTTGTGTAGAGCTTATCTCTTTATTTCTAGACGGTTCTTCATATTTGTATACGCCACTTTATTCATCAATAAAGATAATATATGACAGTCCACTGTTGGAATAAAAGCTTCTCTCAATGATAGAGTTTATCTTTAATCACCATGCTGGGCAGACGGGTCGGTGATCGCGTTAGATGCTACAGGACATACATACCATTTAGGTAGGTCCACTGTCGAGAAAAAGGTGAACTCGGATGGGCAACGTTCGGGAAACTCCGTGCCACCTTACCATCTAAAGTAACCACAGCCTGAAGTTATCGTCTTCAGTCTTCGAACATTGCGTGTTGCCAGTGATGATTTATGGCTCTGAAACACACCTTCTTATGAGACCACCGTTTGCGCACACATTTGTGCAATATAACGCATCCAGAGTAGTTGCAAAATGTTAAATAAATATATTGCGACAATAAATACGATAATTTTATTGTAAGTTTATTATATGTATATATAGGTGTATATGCATGTTTATTTAAATGCACCACCTACCTCTCTTCTTGAGCTGGTTTAACGCGCTGATGAATAATTTTATAAATAACATACATAAATACTTATAAAATACATATAAACACCCAGACAATTAATGAATACTGAATGTCACTGAATATTCATCACACAACAGTTATGGGAATCGAACCCACGGCCTTGGACTCTTAAAACAGGGTCCCTACCCACTGCGCCAATCGGTCATCAAAGTAGAATCTCTCTGGGGATAGACAACCTTGGGAAAATTCGTCAGGAAACTATTATTATAAACTTGTCATGTCATGATCTTAGTCTCGTCTCTATCGTTGGAGTGAAATCCCTGCGTAGACCTTTCGTATTGATTAATACACTTTTACCCTTTTACGTTTGGGCGAGGGATCACCGCGGAGTGTCGGGAACCGCACAAACCCTATATCTATCTTCTGCCTCTGTCACTTAAAGACTCGTTATGTCACCTAAATTTCTCGACGATTTATCTGAAATTCGTTGGATGGGTCTGGTAATTTATGTAAGTGGGTACCCAGCTAGGTCGAGAGTTGAATCTCTGTGCATAATAGTTAAAGCGTTCTTATACAGTAGCGGGTTTACATCCCCATGATGTCAATATCCCAAAAACTATCACAAAGCAATTTGCATCTTCTTTTCTTATACGCATGGCTGGGATTCGAAACGCCCTTCCGAGTTCTGTGTTTTCTTCTTCTTATAACCTGAGTATCTCTAAAACAAGAGTGAAGCGATATTTAAGGCAAGGCGTTGACATCGAAAAATTTCATAAAGTTTTTTTTAAATCTTCTGTTACGGCTCTGGATATTCGCTAGAAGATCTTAAATGAAGGAAAATTATTTCAAAAGTATCCCTCTTAGGAAAAGTAGGTAGTGATTCTGTTAGTGATTATATTTTCTTTTCTAAGGAATGTAACTAACCTGCGCCTGCGCTAAATCTTATAGCAAGTTACTCTGCAATATCACCGGGTGGTCAGTGATGAAAAAGTTAGGTAGTTATATTAACAGAGGGCTATTGACCAGGGTATGCATAAATAAGTTTTAGGATTGGCAGAGCTTTTGCGCATATATGTAGTGCACGCTACTGCATAGCTATAATAGTTTCTAAGCGGCATCATATTGGAACACCGAACGCGATTGCGGTCACTGTCGGTAAGGTGGTAACTAGCCATGGTCGAAATCTCCCACGAAACCAGTAAAGAGATCATTCGGAACCATTAAATAGCTCCACCGGGCATCGAACCTGGCACCATTCACTTATAAGACTACAGCGCTAATCACTGAGCCAGAAGTGTAGTTAAAAATGAAAAATTTCTACCCGACTGCCCTATGACGAAGGGCAATGTTTTAAGCAAACTAAATATATTTATTTAATATAATTTAAAAAGCGGTGATAGCCCGGTGGGTAGGATTACGACTTCACTTTCGGGAGGAGCACGCACCTCTAACTCTTTTAAGTTATGTGCGTTTTAAGCAATTAAAATATCCCTTGCTTCTACGGTGAAAGAAAACATCGTGAGGAAACCGGCATACCTGAGAGTTCTCCATAATGTTCTCGAAGGTGTGGGAAGTTCACCAATCCGCACTGGGCCGTGAACGGCCTCAACCCCTATTCATTGTGGGACCTGTACCCTGTATTGGGCCAGTAATGGGTTGATATGACGATGATGGTTATAAAAATAAATTAATATCCGGTGAGATTTCGATTGGGATGTTTTGAAACGACTCCTTAAACAAACTTATTTAGAACGTTTGTTGCAGCCCACCTTGCAATCCTGCTGGCAGCTAAAGCGGGCCTGCACAAGATATTCCTGGGCATAGCACTAGTGGTGGCCGTCATAGTGGCCATGGTGGTCATGGCATGGGTCCTGGCCATCGTCAGATATGTCCCGGACTTCTGGCCACATTACAAAAACAACGGACTACCGAATTACCACAACATTTATCCTTCTCAGGCACCGTCCAATGATTTGTGGGACATTTTGAGTAGCTTTAAGGAGTATTGAAAGTACGTATCTAACAAGTGGTTGACCGCAACTTTATAACCAGAGAGTTCTTTAATCCCCATATTAATCCCTGGAGAATTTTCCCGATATTGAAGATAATAAATAAAGTCAGTACGAGTATTTGAAAATGTTATGTATGTTCATAAAAACCTTCCTAAATTAAAAAAAAAAGTAAATCAATAATTTAAACATTAGAAGTAAGAATAAACTTACAGTGCAATATAATTTACATGAAATCCATAATTCGTTTAAAGGAAATTGCATACAATTCTACAATAATAAGACATTGACATCTAGGAGATGTCTCTTAAAAAGTTCAAAGTTTGTATTAAACGTGAGCTTATAGAAAACTCCAATTATAGTATAAAGAATAACGTAATCGATAAAAAAGTTTGAGTTTGAATGTTTGCTCTAAACAGGTTGCTCTTCTAATAATTTTAAATGACAGTGTGAGATGGTAATAAAAAACACCCGGCTAAGTTTGTTGTGGGCTTCTTCTTGGACCAGGACGCGTTTGGAACCCTCGTAGCTTTAGTTTTAAGTTTACGAATATGGTTATCGCCATCATCTCACTACCATGTAATTCTTATGTAATGTACGCATCAAAAGTGCCACCTATTGGCCTACTTGAATAAAGATATTTTTGACTTTGACTTTAATCTAGTAAGTTTTACAAAAAGTTAATTTTGTATGTAGGAAAATGATTTTTTCTCTGATCGTCAGGTCATGGCTAATTACTAAATTACCACCTTACCAAATAAACCGCTTTAGCGTTCCGGTACGTTGCTTAGCAACCGACGAGAAGTATGGGTTTAATATAACTGTTATATTCCTAACAGGCTAGCCCGCTACCATCATATACTATATCTCATTTACCACCGGTTGAGGTTGCAGTGGTAGAAAAAAAATACTATAGTTTCACAGCGGCCGAGTTTGAATCCCAGTACGTCCCTATAACTTTTCTAAGTAATGTGCGTTTTAAGTTATTAACATACCACTTGCTTCAATGGCCTCTTGATTACGGCCTTAACCCCTCCTCATTTTGGAAGGAGACCCGCGCCCTGCAGTGGGCCGGTAATGATATGGATAGTGATACTTTCGCAAATGATCATCAAAATATTGACCAAAGCCAATTTACATTCTAAGTTTAAATATAGCTCTAAATTTGTTTGTGGTTTAACGAATTTGAGTCATCTATTTCAATAATCTTATTGTTTCAAAAACTATGATTTTTCATAATATCTTGTTTACACAGGACTTACGTTAGTTAATCTTTATTACTGTATATATAGTATTTAACAAACTAGCTTCCGCCATTTGTTCTTTGAGATCATTTGAACTTCTCAATGATTTTTATGCAGTTTTCAGCAATAGATAGAGTGATACAAGAAGGAAGCTTTATTTATCCTAAAGAATAGAAAATACAAAGAAATTCATAATGCGATGTCATAACAAATATATTTTTACATTACAAACGCTGGTTCTACCTTATGCGATTGACGTATACAACTTTTAAAGGGGAACAACATAGTGATACATGATTTTATCACAATTGGGGTGGCTAGAAGATTTTTAAACCTCCCTCATTAATGTAGAGTATGAAATTTCGCACACGTCTAGTTAATATATCGATGGAGTGCAATGCGAGTGCAGTGCTAATATTTTTTTAATTATGCATAAAACATACATTCAATCAATAAAAAAATTACACGCAATGTTAATTTAATATGTTACTATCGTAACCAAGCCCTGACGTCTGTTATACGATATAGTATAATAAAGGTTAGTGTAACCATGTATTTGACACTTACAGGGATATCTGTATACACTTTTTTAATAATTTTTTGGAACATAATTACTTGTTTAAAAAACACAGGCAAATTGGCCGTGTAGTCTTGCCTAAATCTGTGATTAAAGAAGTATATATAATCTTTGGCAATAGCAGCTTGGTAATATTCAAACTTGTGGTCGAATTTCGAAAAGTGGGTGACCACTATTTAAATTTATTTCACGAAAGACACCAACGAAATGCACTCTTTGTTTTGATTAAAAATACGGAACGACTTAGTAGCCGACGTTAGTACGGTCAGAAAAATAAAGGGGAATTTAAAATTTTAATATAATTCGCGCAGTCGTGCCGCTGTGCTGTTTATTGCATTAAAGCGTGGACTAGACGTTATGAATGCAAAATTTGGTTAAACACCAAGGATTGCATGGCCAAATGGCTCGCCGCCGGCGCTGGGCGGGCGTGTTTGCGATGTATGTGAATACATTATAATGCAAAATGCATTCCAGGCTGCGATTTAATAGGGGTTTTCTTGACGTAGTCAGGCTTCCATTTGAACATTATAAGCATATTATTGAAGTAAAAGCAGAAAATAGCATAAAAAATAAAACCAAGCTGTTCTACTTCGGATCAAGCAGATCAAAAAAAAATAACGCAGATTAATGGTTGATTTTTGAAGTAAAACTTTTGTAGGCGCGACTAGGGAGTAACTCCGATTTTTTTCTGACGAAAGTAACGCTTACGTCAGACGTATGTGTAGTTTCCGCTATTTAAAAATAATAATTGGGATTGGTCGTAAGTATATGTCATATACTCCACGCTTCTTGACTTATACGCCAGCTAGTGACATTTCCAATATTTTCAAACAAATCAATTGTGAAATAGTCAAGTGAATGAATGATTGAATTTTTAGTATTAAATAAAACGGCGGAGTCGCAGGAACATTTTACTCTTTCATCAATAAATAATAATAAAGGTTTTACTTCATACACGCGTAAAGGTTACACGCGCACAGTTTTTTTTATTAGCTTAAGTGCTATATATTGTTATAATATGTAATGGTTTCCTGTCCCAGATAAATGAAAAAAAAATCCTAGCAACTATGCCTAGTGTGAAACTACACTTTGTTTTTTTTTATATTAAACATATATATTTTGTCCGCAGTACACTTCTTCTACGTGGTAGCCACAAAGATTTTCGTCCTGAAAATTGTTTACGGCGTCATACTTTATGTGATTGCTACAAAAGCATGGCATTTTGTGCTCTGGCTAATACACTACTTAAAAGTGAAGGAGAAGCATCACGAAACCTACGTGGAATACGATCACGAGCCCTATCACGGTCATCACGAGCCCTATCACAGTCATCACGATCATTCCGTCCAATATGTGATCGATGACGAATCGTATGACCATCAGCCGTACGGTGCCTACTCATCAAGCTATGGAAGAGTTGATACAAGATATCCTCAGAAGAAGAAGGTTTACGACGCCGACGGTTCTTATTCTGTTGGAGGGTAGATAACATAGAATTAAGAACATACAGAAACCTCGTACACGACTTATATTATAGCAACAAAAACCACTTCACTGTAATAGTGTTTCTCGAATAAGCGGTTAGTGACTTCATTCCATTCAAAGGTAAAATAATTACCGTCAACTGTGACAGTAATTATTTTACCACTAATGATCTAAACTTCTACCATAAAATGGGAAAAATGGGAAAATTTTGTGAGCTATCATTCCGCAGGTATCGAGTTAGATTTGTGCGGGGCGAATTCACTGCTTTTGAACACAATGCACTGCAAGCAATAAATGCTGGATGAGGGTTCTATATGTTTTTAATTCTGTGGTAGATTAGGAAATTATCATAAGGTAGTTTAAATACATAGGCACCATTCATATAACTTGTCCAGTATTCTATTCAAAGAGTAGATATAATATAACGGTTATTATATAGGGGACAAGTTATATTGAAGGGACAGTACGCCTAGTACTAGATTTGCTCGCTGGCAATCGAAGACTCGTTTTCAAGTATCGAAATACTAGATCTTATTTTTATTGTTTTAAAGCTCAAATTTGTCTACAATTCTTCAGCTAGGGGTTAAGGTAGAACTTTCTTGAATAAAAATTGGAAGTACGGTATTTGCGACTTTATATGGAGTGTAATTACGCTCATTTTACTTAGACGGTGTAGAGTCTAATATGCGAAAATGACTCCTAGAGCAAATCTTGTACTAAGGCTACCGTTAACATAATAAAGTATAACAGATAAAATACGGGTTATTATAATATTTATGTACAAAATATGTTTTAAGTAAATCTATTTAATTATTTATTTTTTTATTTGTAATAATTTAAAAAATGGAGTTACGTATAATTGTTGTAAATATATTTTTTTAAAGGTTACATCATAAATAACTAATATTTTTTGGTTTTATTATTTTTTCCCTTATCGTCTTCATATTGCACGTGTGTGTAACATTAAAGCAATAAATCTACGAATATATTCTTGCCACTACACTACACTACGTAATCTAAAAATTTTGATGTGAACCAAGGAACCTATTATTCGGTTCGGTAGTAGTCGGTTATGCTGTCGAGGCATACACACAATATGTTTACCCAGAATTTCTACCGGATAGATATATTACGGCTTGGTTAAAAATGTTCATTCATAGCAACTCTCTTGGGCGGTTAAATGTTAATATATCGTAAACACAATATCGAGGAGGCGATACATCTTACAGGCTGACCGGGATATAGGCATCCTTGATATATAATATCCCTCCGGTATCGCATTTATCAGTATCCATTGCAATAATGTATTTTAGGATACATATCAAAAATCTACATACATGCAAGTTGTTAAGGGGATATTATGCCGATGGGGTATTATAAGTATTTATGATACTGAAAAAAATTGTTTAACGATTTTGTTTTGTGTCCACATATTTATAGAAAAAACATCATTGTATACTTTTTTTTCATTTATACCATATTTAATGTTTACTTTGTTTTTGAAGTAAAACTTCTTTAGGCGCGACTAGGGAGTAACTATGATTTTTTTCTGACGGAAGTAACGCTTACATCAGACGTCTGTGTAGTTATTTAGAAATAATATTTTGGATTGGTCGTAAGTCTTTGTCATATACTCCACGCTTCTTGACTTATACGCCAGCTAATGGCAAATATTTTTTATAAATTTAATTTATTTCCAATATTTTCGAACAGATCAATTGTGAATAGCAAAGTGAACAAAAAATTATATAGTTAAAAAAATATTTTTTTTTAATAAATAAATTTTTAATAAATTTTCTGACGATTGCGACATTTTATAATATTCAATGACAAGGTTATATTGACATGTGCTGATCTAACCTTTAATTTTCTACTCTAAATTATTCTATTTGACAAATGAAAATAATCAAATGAAAATAGTCAAATTGTTTCTTGAAAAAAAAATTAATAGTTCAAAAAGAACAAAAACACACTTGGTATAAAAACCAAACTAATTTAAGTTTAGTTTATTTATAAAAGCGTGTTTTTTAAACTATTATTTTTATTAGAACAAAATTAATCGGTCATCCATTCACCATATATTTTTATTAATATAAAAAAAGGCTAAAGATTATAGTTGGAAATTAAAATTTATATCATTTCTACCTTATGGACTATTGATGATAATTATATAAATTACCGATAATATTATTTAGAAAATTTAAAAATATTCTTATCAAATTAGTGTATTGTCATCCGTCCTCGATATATCCACAAAGTTCAAGCTTAATCAGGTACAAATACAAACAAAAATATAGGTGAAGCTAATAAAAAGCGAAATTCGTGAAAGCATTTATTTCGTGTCGTAGTCCTTTCCTTTACCTCACAAAGTTAAAGGGCTAATTTTACCGTCTGTCTTCGAAAACAAGTTTTTTAAACCACGCTTTTTTTTGCTTTACCTTTAAATGTTTAGTCTTCCAACTTCCAACTTTTTGGCTCGACCCGGGAATCTAGCTCATTATCGAATGTAAGCAGAGAAATATAAAACTAGCAGTAGCTATATTTTTCATCTGTTTCCATTCAATATTCGAGTGAAAATAATTGAGCTGTAAAAGTAAATAGGCAATTACTGGAAATCGCTGTTGCAAACGATTCTGCAAAAATCCAACTGTTTATAAGGAAAACGTGGCCATTTTTTTTTATTGTCCAAAGGACAATGAAGAAAGAAGAACTGTCAATTTAGGCGGCATAATTTGTGCTATAAAGGCATGCGCACATCAATAATATTCAAAATTCAACATTCAAATATGTTTTATTCATATAGACCTACCACAGACACTTTTGATGCGGCCATACTTATATGTTACATATATGTTATTGCGAGGTTATGGTGATGAACTACATTCGTTAACTTAAAACTAAAGCCAGCTAGCTTTGAACTGCGCTCTGGTCTAAGAAGAGCTGTTTTTTTGCAAATTTAGCTGGGTTTTTTCGTTTTTGTTATCACCATCTCACAGTCAAAGAGAGGTTAGTAAAATTCATACCTAAGATTTTCATCATTCATGTTATCCTTATTATAATATTTTTTATGTATTTTTCTATAAGCTTACGTTTTATATAAACTTTGTACTTATCGAGAGAAAAGATATAAACTGAACACGTGCATTTAAATTCGAGCGTGGTATGAATGAATGAACTATTGAATGATTTATTTATTTCTCCACATTGGTGGTCTACGGCCAAAATCCTGCTCATTGTGGGTAGGTCTCCTACCTGAGCCCTGCAATGGGTTGATATGATGATGACCAAAATAGTCTAACTACCCCCTTTTAACTGTGTTAAGTTCTTTGGTATGAATCTTTTCCTAGCCTCTGTAATACTATTAGATGTACCAATTAAGCTATGATACTCAGTGGGTAGGAGCTCGTTTTACCTTTCGGGGGGCCTAACTATTATAAGTTATGTGCGTTTTAAGTAATTAAATAATCACTTGCTTCAGCGACGAAGGAAAACATCGTGAGGAAACCTGCATGCCTGAGAGATCTTCATAATGTTTTCAAAGGTTTGTGGAGTCCACCAATTGGGCCAGCGTGGTGGAACACAGCCTTAACCCGTTCTCATTGTGGATGGAGACTCGTGCCCTGTAGTGGGCGGGTAATTGGTTGATATATTATAATAATAATAATTTATTTGCTAGACTTTTGGGTAACATTAAGTTGTTTTACAAAAATTAAAATACACTCCTACTTTTCTGATTCTACGGAATAAGATTCGAACTAATTCGAAAAAAGCAAAATTATAAAAAAAAAAAAATAATAATTATAGTCACAGATTTCAAGTCAAATTTTAGATCAAACTGTCATTTAAATATTCGTTAACACTGTAGTTAGTTTCATTGCTAAGTATTTTGAAAAAAACTCTCCTTCTCTCGAGCGTCAAATTTTTATGGCAGTCTGTTTGTGCAGTTTATTATATAAAGTTATACTTTATATAATAAACACCCGCTCAAAACCTTTAGGAGAGTTATTTTCAAAAAGCTTAATTAATTAATGTTTTTTTTTTGCGATAAGAATTTTTACAAAAATTGCCAGCCTCCTCAGCGGCACCCACAGTCACCCACGGCACCCACAGTCTATTTAGTGGCCTCCTATGATGTACCAAATAAATTATGAAAACACTCTTCTTTAAACCTATGTTTCGAAAGCTTCTATCTATTATTTCAGCACAAAGAAGTAAAGCTTTTTCATATATTTAAATTATTCTAAACAATAGCCGCCATTACTATTTATAAGGCATCTCCGATTTCAAAAGCTTTCCAATCGCCTGTTCCATTGTTGTTGCTGACTCGAGGTATAAGGCGGGAGACGGCACTTTCTAAAAATAAAATAAGTAATACGTCTGGCTTCATAGTTAACTCAATTGTAGTCATAACATTTAAGACCTGCATTCAAAGTTATTTCTGTTTTTGTATATATATATATATATATATATACAAAGGACGAAAAAAATATATCGTCACATGCTTTAACAGTGAAGGAAAATATTGCGAGGAAAATGCCTGAGACTTCTCCATAACGTCCTCTAATGTGTGTGGAGTCGAGCAATCTACACATGGCCAGCATGGTGGACTACGGCCTCAACGCACCACATTCTGAGACCGTGCCCTGTAGTGGGCCGGTGATGGGTTTATAATGATAATGATAAAGGTACACACGTAGCAATTTTTTTTAATGCTAAAATAAAATAAAAACAATTGTATGCTAAAATAAAATAAAAAATTTCAATCAGAAATAAAAATCGGCAGCCCCTAAAATCAATTAACATAAAGCTTTGTATAAACGCTTTATTTTTGCCCAATATTATTGGCAGACCATCAAAATCTGGACAGTGCAATTTATAATTTCTTCAATCACGTTTCGCTCCGATCCCAGAAAATCGTCAAAAATACATCAACCTATGTATCCCGTTAATATTTTTCTTAATATGTCATTAAACTTTAAACTAACTAAATTTTTTGCCTAGGTTCGCACTCGGTCCCCATAAAGTTTAGCCGAAGTCCTAACCAAGCTTCACTAGCAACACTTTAATGGTATTTATAAGTGGCCAGTGATATTAATTATTAAATCGCAGCTATTAATTATATCTTTATGATATAATTAATACCTGCTTCGGCTACGCAGATATAAATTTGCAAATATTTTTTTAAATATAAAACAATCTATTATATATTTATAGTAGTAAATTTTAAAATATAAATATAACCTAAAATAAACTATTTAAAACTAAAAATCTAAAACGTCCTCGAAACCACCGCAGCGAGGCACAGTTCCTAAGATGTTGGCAGCATTGCCCCTTTGGATGGCCAAACTAATTCGTTGGCCAAGGTAACTGCCCGCTCTAGGATCACCGGTAGACTCGATAACCCAATAGGTTCTAATACAGCTGGTACGTGAGCGGTAGCAAGAGAACGTCGGATGGAGTCGTTGATGGTGCTATGTCTAGAGAAGCGACCAGCGCTTCTTGAACAGGAGAGTCCATGGTGACCGTAGGTGTCAACGCTGTCACCGCAGTGGCATCGATGAGGCTGAATTATAGAGGCGCCAAGCCTAAGACCAATCACCACCGACAGAGTGGTGTGGTCTAACATAGTGCCCAAGTTAGCTGAAGGGAGAGCATGTAGCCAGTAGCCGGACTCCTTAGCAGAGAGAGCGAGAAGACGAGCACGGTCTCTTTTAGATGGCATTTGGTCTAAAAGTGTGTCAAAAGTTTTTTTGCAAATAATGTCGTCCCACTGTCTCTGTGAAGAAAAAGAAACCGGCAAAATACTGGGACTAAGAGCCGACCAACTATTTCTTGCCTCTGCCCAAGTATGACACTTCTATGGAACCCAAAGAAATGGATATAATGTTTTGAAAAAGTACACAGAGGAAAGAAAAGCTGGCAGCGAAAAACTTTTTGTAGGCATTATCAAGCTCTACAACTTTAAAATAGAACTCAATCACATCTCTCTCATCGTTTAGGCAGCGTTCGTAAGAAAGGTTATCGTTTTCCGACTTAGTTCGCGAATGCGGCTAACACGAAAAAAATATTTTATTTTTCGAGTTAATATTTGTCTATGATACTAACAAATAATGCTGTTTTTTTATTAGGAAAGAATTAAAAAAAAAACGCTTTAGTAGATCCATAGATTACCTCCTACAACGTCACAAACTATACTTCTTTATTATATTATGGTATAGATATACGAGTATTTTTTATCTTATTATTAAAGAATTTAATATATAGATATAATTTTTATGCATGCACATATTATAATGAATTAATAATTGATAAAAATGTATTATGGAAATAAAGAGGCTATAATAATAATAATAATACGAGTATTTCAAATAATTCCAGCCATCAGGGGAGTTTGTTTAGGTTTTTAATTTACTTTTTTTCTTAAAAGCTTGTACTCGTTAAACGAACAATAGAGCTGCTAACGCAAAAGCTATACCAGCGTGCGAACATCTTGAATACTGCCGATGTGTTCCTCAGATTTGTCGAAGCGTTACGAACAATCTTAGTTAGAGATTTGATTACTGATTGAGAGCATTTTGTATGATTATAATATCTACAATACTGTCGTGTTTATACCGTATCATACAAGTTGCACCGATAAGACCGATAGGCAAAATTTGTATGTTATCTTCAGCATTTACTGCAACTGCGCTGACCAACACTTTACAAATTTTATTGGCACAAGTTTGCTAAAGGTTTGAGTTAATCTTAGAACACTTAACAATATATAATACATATTATATACTAATATTATAAATTCAAAGTTGTGTCTTTTTGTTTTGTTATTTGCCTTGGTTAACCACTGCACTAAACTTCACGAAATTTAATACAAAGAAAGCTGTCATCATGGAGTCGATTGCGTTATCCCAAAATAGAACCGGTTCGGTGTGACTAAAATAACACCAAGTTTTATACCCTGTGTTAGCAACAAAACCTCTTCTCTCATCTTGACAACATTTTGGATGGCGATAGTTTGAGTTCTGGAGACGGATATATAGCGTTAATACAAGGTGATAGAAAAAAAAACAAATCCCTTATATTTCAAGTAGGCCTGAAAAGAAAAACAAAGAAAATGAAGTAAAACAAATATTTCTTCTTTCTTTTCATACATTCGTAACATAAAGATTGTCTGTTCGAAGTGTCTCTACCACCATTTCGGAAGGCAGATATAAGACGATTTACTAAAGTTACAAAAACAGTTTACTCTTTATAACAGTAAACAATGCTGTCTGGATAACTATTTTGTTACTTGTTAAATACAGCTGTTTACATAGCCGCAAATATTGCTGTGTACTTATTATGTTACTCGTTAAAACGATGGTATAGCTATTAGCTGGGACAATTTTGATAGATAGGTATTTAAAAAAAATTATGGCCGTCGTGCTGAGCCTGGCTTGGATCTTAGAGTATGATATGACAGCTGTAGCTCTGATCAATTTGACCTATAAAAATTTAAACATAAAAATTTCAAGAGGTTTTCATCAGTTTTTGGGATGAAAATTTGAAGAAAGATTACGTCGAGGATTCTCTTACTTTCTTTTATGTTATTTTTTCTTTACTCTTCTCTCCTTCGACTTTAAAAAAAGGTGAAAAAAAAGGTGAATTATTGGTAATTTTAGAGGGTCAGATTTTCTAAAGTATTAAGCTTACAAGGGAAGGAATTGGTAGCAACCAGTGGCGTGCACAGAAATTGGTACCTGGGTAAGCATAAAGCAGTACAATGGCATAAAATGTCAATATTTTGCTCTGTTGCCGGTTATATGAAAATGGTAGGCAGCGCTTTTGTGCATGTATGAAATGCACGCCACTGATAGCAACATGATTGGTATAGAGGCATTATCCACGGAGAAACAGGGGAATACATATGTATGGAGAATCCCGTCAGTACTTCTTCCTCCTAAAATAATGCTGTTTACTAACTTGAGCACAAAGTCTCACCTGATGCTAAACTAACACGATGCAGTCTAATGTACAACACGTTCGCTTGGAACGCAATTTATTAAGCGCATTACTCTAATCTTTTATACGCGGCACCCTATAGGAACGCTAACGTTAGCTCGTTAGCTGGTTTAGCGGTACGGCTTCCTCCTTATAAAACCACTAGCTGTTGTCCTTGTTCTTTGTCTGCGATTTACACAAATCCCGTGGAAACTCTTAGTTTTCCAGAGATAAATCAAGGACAAACAAACACACTGTCGCATTTCAAATATTAGTAAGTAAGTAAGTAATGATAAGAAATAATATTAGTAGCATGCCATGCAATGCTGCGTTAAAGAGGTCTTCGGATATCAATCTGACCATTTTCGGATTGCAATCCGTCGATTAAACCATTCAATCTATTCAGGTTTTCCCATACCAATTTTATAAATGCGAGTTCGTGTCTTTTTTTATCTATGTTTGGTTGCACTCTAAAAACTGCACCAATCTTGATGTAATTCGGTACAGTATGGAATGAAATCATACTTCGTTTCCACGAAATGTTAAAAGATAAACTAAACTAGTAAAGTAACGGTATACACGGGATTAAAAATAAAAAACCATAAAAACTTGAAGGAGTCGCAAGCAAAAGCTTATACTTAATAAGTTTTCAACTAGGAAGAACCGTTATCAATAAAATTAAAAACTAAACACACGCTGCATATTGGAGCTGTATAATGTAGAATTAATGAATTTATATCAATTTGCTTTAGAAAACTTATTTAATGATAATAATTACTGTGTGACGTACAAATATGAATTGACAAAAACGATTGACTTTGACTGTGTATTTTTAGCCTAAAGCCATACATTATCCCGAATAACTTTCTAGCTCGTATAGTAATATCGCGTTACTTCATGTTATAAATATTTACATTTCCCCGTTATATCACAGAAAAACTGCAGACATTGATAAGACTCAACGACCAACGCTTGAATAAAAACATATTTATTATCTCACAGAGAAAGAAGAGAAACAAAGCGCTCTTAATAAATAACATCTTTATTTCAAAAAACAAATAACTTTAATACTTAATTCACAAGACACCACAGCGCGAGCTCGTTCAACGAGACTCATTCACTCACTTTAAAGCTCAATTTCAGTCTTTTCCCAATCACCTTCTTAGTCATTCACTCGTCGGTTTCGATTAGCGCGTAATCCAATCCATTGCCGTCTATGCCCTTCGTGACTTCGTTATCTTTCGTCGTTTTCGTTGTTGTTTTCAGTTCCTTCTTCCTTATTTTCCCGACGTGAGTCGTCGCCTCCATGTCGATTTGTTCTAATGGAGTTACCGATGAGGTCTGTATCAATGAAGCTGCTGTATCTTTTAAATCTTCCTCCAGTTTCTCTACAACCGATTCCTCTGGCATTATAACCTCAATGGGCACTTCTCTCTCAGGAAGAGGTGGCGGTAGCTCGTGCTTCGGCGCAGTTATAGACAGCACACGTTTCTCGTTCAGCACCGCTTTGACTTCCTCCTGTTTGGTGCCAGGTGGTAGGACGAAGCGTTGCACGAAATGGTTCGCCATGAATTTCTTCTCATTTTCATTCTCCTTATGTTTTCCTTCGACGATGATGTGCCGGTTCTTCACTTTAATTTTTAGTTCGTCCGGTTTGAATTTCCTCACGTTCAGATTGACTTGGTATTTCTCCGAATCTGATATGATCTGCGGATCCTCTAAAGATTCCTCGATATCCAATGCAGCGGCTGCCCGGATGAGTTGGTTCCAAGGCCATAAATAGTGGTATGCTAGTGAGTGAGTGAAGTGCCTGTCGATCATCGAGAAGGGGTCCACATATTGGGTGGTCTTGTGCGGTCTCTCTTCACAGTCAGCGAGGCTGAGGAGTGCTAATACTAGCGCGTATTTGTACATAGTTGCTTGTTTTCTCTTGCGTGCTTGCTCTAGTGTGGTATTCAGTATATTGGCGGTCTCGAGCCGCTGCAGCGCTTATATAGCTTCGCCAAGTATTCTAGAACGTACATCGACGCCGGTTTTGTTTCATTGATAACTACAGCGGTAACCGGCAGGTGTTGTCAACACGGGAAAGTGAAAACGAAATGTGTGGTTGAGTCACCGCGAGTCAGGGCACTAAGTGGGTTACGTTATAGTGCGTTGACCTCGCCGGCGGGTTTTTGTTTTGATTTTTTCTACATGGTATTCACCATTTTATACCAAGTGAAAGCATCAAGAAGATCAATTAAGTTTTTTCCTTAAAATAATTATATTGGATAGAAAGTGATAAGGAAAATTCAATAAATATTCTTTACAAATACGGAAAAAATTATTTGCAATTCCAATACTTAATGGAAACTTCATTCAATTTAAAGTTGCAGCACCAGCTTCAGAAAGTTTTGCTATCCGGAGGATATTATTTATAAGGGCTAAAAACTTCGCCTTAATATAAAAAATTGTAGAAATTATGTTTGGTGAGTTTTCTTATTTTTTAAAAACAATATGATTATTAAAGAATGATCTGATTTCAACGTTTTATGATATCTATTTAAAAAACTTTAGCTTTGCTCTGTTAGTGTCTCAAAACTCTATTCATAATTAATTTCGAACGTCTTTCGAATAGCCTTTGTAATTTCACTCTGAATTCTCGTCCAAAAATAGTCTTACATCAAAAACCTGATAACCTGTATTATGGGTATGTTTTAAACAAGAATGCACCACGGTTTTGCGACCCCTGCGCCGGATTAGTTAACACATTGGTACAAGCACTTACACGAGTGTGTGCGTGTACCGTTAACAGCAGCGGCAGTTGTAGGTCATCACAAATCTCACTCCGATTGGGTTCCGTGTATTTTACAATTACATAATTGTAATAATATACTCGATGGAGCATCTTTAGGATGAGCTACATGTCTACACAAACAAATAAGACGGGAGTTTCGAAAAAACTTACACTTTTTAAGCTCATCTTGCTAGTGATTTCCCACGACTTATTCTACCGTTATTCTAATTGGAGTTTCCTCCTTAAGAATCGATTTAAGAATCGCCCGGTATGAGAAAAATGTGAGGAGTAAAATCTACTGATGAATGACCTCGTTACGTTTTCGCTTTGCGACGTTGCATGACCGGCAACTCTGATGCGCAAACATGCATCGTCGCTTTCGTTAAATTAACTTATTTTTCTTATTTAAGTTACCAAGGATACCGAATATTATCTAGGTAAAGAAACAAACAAATAAATATATGGGACAGAGTGAGATAGAAAAAATTATACATTTTTTTTCTATTCTTGTTACCATGGAAACTAAATAATAAACATAACATTTATCCTAATAGTTCTGATACTCTACATCCATCTCAATCTCCCGTAAGCTACTTTTAAGAAGTTACACTTCCGCCGTGTGTAAACAAATTTCACAGGATTTTTAATTTACCCTTTCATATGGAATTTTAATTACTACTATTTTTACTATTTTTAATTTAATCTTTATTCAGCTAAATAAACTCTTTTTTTGTATGTTTCGACAATCGTACTTAAGGAGTAAACTCCAGTCGTGCGTCGGAGCTGACACACACTTTTTTAATTTTTTACACATTATTATATGGCCCCTAAGTGTGATAGTATGATATTAAAATATATTTTAAAATACATATAAAAAATCGGTACTGACAGGATTTGAACCTGAGACTCTTCAATCAATCGTGGCCTAAGAATCACAATAGTGCATTTCTAAATTTATAAAATCTTAATTTCCTTCAAGTCTATGTAAAAAAAAATCAATAACAATTATATAGTGTAAAGTATATAAACGACTTCGGCAGAATGATAATGTTTTTATTGACACACCGAGGTTTTTTTGACATTCAGTGCATGTTACCGATATGGTGTAATTTATTTCGAGGTCGTCTTCGTAAATAACTGTTAAATATTCTGCTATCGAAGATAGCTAAAAAACACTGAGCAAAATATTTACCCGATACCCCAGATGGAAGAGTATGTATGCTAGTTTATATCAGGGGGAAACGAATGCACGCAGCCGAAGTCGAGGGCCTAGTTCATAATATTGTGGGAAAAATATGATACCAGCCTAACAGTTTGTTGTATTATGGAAACAGTTCTCGAACAACCATTTTCAAAACAAATTGAAACCTGGAAAGGTGAAATGTGAACGTAAACAAACCAGTGGATTCCAGCCGCTTAATGCCAACTTAAAATTGTTTTGCTGTCGGTGAAAACGCGTGCTCGCCTTACCTATTTTCGCTGAAGCATAATCACACGTCTTCACAATCAAAAATGAATCTCATAATCCCATAAATATAGGGTTTAATTCAGCTTGCTTACATCTGTACATACGACCGAGTGCATTCTAGAAATGTTCATTAATATTTCGAAACAAACCACTACCTTAATCACTGCATTATGCATTTAATCAAAAGATACTTTATGTCTTCAATAATAAAGTTGAGATTAGATTGCACGAGGTAAGATTTAGTCTAGAAAATTCCTAGGTTGGTATACCAATGTAAACAAATCAACAGGTGGGAATATAGAGAGGGGACCGTAAGAGGAAGTCGGGCTGCAATCAGAAATAGTATAGCTAACTCTACATTTTATTTTAAACACACAGACCTCTGTGCTACCTCCAGTATTTCTTACCGTTGATTTTTATTAACGAGTTGAAAGTTCGTTCATTTATACAACGAACATTAAACTTTCTATAATCCGCGAAAACAAATAGTTCAGAGTTTCCTCAGAGTACCGTCTGCTTTTATCTAATACCTGTTAATTTAGTCCGATAATAATGCGTAACTAAAAATATTACGCAAACACGTCGGGGTGTTATGAATTTGACTTCCGAACCGGTGGTAGAGTCACTACAAACAGACTGACTTGACGTTTCAAACTAGACCTTTTTGAAATATTTTAAATTTAGAATTTGAATTTGAATTTTGACGTGTCTGTGTGTCTCTCTGTGGCATCCTATTTTCCAGACGGTTGAACCATTTTTCATTATGATTTTGTTGGTTCGCAAGGTAAATGTTTCGGGAGTTTTACTAAGAATTCATGAAAATCGGTTCAAGAAGGCCGCCGTCACAAAATGGCATATTACATTTTTTTTCCACAACTTCCTCAATACGAGTATCAAATGAAAAGGCCTGACTAGTAGAATGTATAACTTATATTTTAGTATGTTATTATTATGCAAGCAATCTTTTTAATATTTTAAATTTAGACATTTTTATAAACACAAAAAAAGAACTACAAGTGAGTTTAAATAAATAAAAACAAATAAAATAAAAACTGAGAAATGTATGTTTCTTTGTATTTAATAACATGGGTACTCCATGCTTAAAAAGCACGAAAAAAAACATCGTTATTAGCATCAGGTCTTCTCTCAGAATGAAAAGAGTTTAAGCCGTAGTCCACCACGATGTTGTGCTTTACCGTTAAAGCAAGTGCAGTGTGTTTGTTTCTTTAAATCCCGGGAATATTAATGATTCTTGTTGTATTATCTTATATATTATACTACTATATAATGCTGAAGGCTTTGTTTGTTTGTTTACTTTAACGCAATGATCTTAGAAAATTATTACAGTTATCATCACGCTATGACCAATAGGAGCATAAACTTAATGAAGAATGTTTCAAAATTTCTGGGGTATTTTTCCTTTAGAGAGCTTCCGCTGCGTGCGCTGCGTGAACAGTTAAAGTTTTCATAAAATCATGCATGACAAAATAGTTCCCCTTTAAAAATTCTAAAAAGCCTGCGTCAGCATATGTCTATCTTATAAGGTTGGATAATACGCGGACGAAGTAGCGTGGGACCGCTAGTCATAAATATAAACAACCGCCTTACTCGAAATGGACATAAGTTAGTGACATCTGCATATCGGTAGAGAAAGGTGCAGTGGAATTCATTTGTGGGATTGAGTATATGCTTTTATAATCTCATTCCCAAGGTAATGAACGCAAACGAATAAACTGGGCAACAGTTAGTTGGCTATAAATCAACCTCGAAACTTCGTTTCAAATAAGGCTATTATATACTTTTCCGAACTTCATTATATCCATTGAATTAAAAAAATGCAGAAACTGTGTACACGACTAATTGAAGCATCAAAAACCACTTTAGCATGGTTTCTCGAACGGTTACTTAATACCATTTAGCAGATGACAGTAATTATTTTGCTCTTATATTCTAAGCGTTGGTAAGCGCAGCGTTAGTCGACCCCTAAAAAGGTGGACAGGCGACCTTAAGCGCGTCGCAGGTAGCCGCTGGATCCAAGCTGCAAAGAACCGTGGAATTTGATACTCCCTACAAAAGAACTTTGTCCGGCAGTAGACGTCTATCGGTTGATATGATGATGATGATGATTCTAAGTGTTCACCATAAAATGTGAAAATGGGAAAAAGTTTGTGACGAGTATTTCAAAATTCCGTGGGTGTAAAGTGAGACGTGCGCGGGCCGTTTTCACTGTTTTTGGACACAATGCACTGCATACAATAATGGCTGAGGATTCTGTATGTTCTTACTTCTATAATTATATCGATTACAAAACGTACACAATGGGAAATTTATTTCCGATGAAAATAAGACACGTAATTGTTTTTCTTTTAACCTGAATTCTATACTTTATCTCACTAATACGTTTAAGTCACATATTTGATTTGAAACAGCTGTCAGGTGTTTCATTTGTCGATGTTAGTCACAAGGCATTATTTATATTATTACTAGCTGCTGCTCGCGACTTCGTCCGTGTTTTGTGCCTTTAGCTACTACGCTACATTCACTTTAGCGTTAATCTGTGATTTTTTATTTATATTATCATTATCATAATTTATGTCTGGTGGGAATAAATAAATTGATTTGTATTGGATAGAAGCAGCCGCTACTTTGCGGAATTCCATGATTTGTCATGTTTTAATTTATAATATTTTGACTTTACAATGAATAATGGTTAAGAACAATTATTTATTTTAAGGTCAACATCTCCTGAGGATGCTCCGGTGTCGGAGCGAAACATGCGTAGATTTCACCGAAGCATTGACGAAGATATGTTTGGTGTGGAGTGTAAAGATTGAAGAAATCATAAATTACACCGTGTAGACTCTCCTGCTTTTCGGAGTATAGCAAATGAAGCTTATTTTTTATAGTAGAATTTGATCTGTCGATGATTTTATTTGTTTGACATATTTTAACGAAGACGAAAAAATTCAACGTACAGATAATCTTAGCAATAAGCACACGGTATACACTTTCACCTTTATTTTCGACCGCTTTCTGGAAAGTTTTCAAGGATTTACGAGACAAAAAAATCAGATTCTTACTTAGCATTCAAGTTCTTTTATATTCTTTAATTTCTTGGATTAAGTAGGTAGGTATTTAAGTCACAGGGTCTGTTCAACGGTTATAAACTAATTCTCAGTAAAAAAAACATATTTTGGGAGCAAGACAAGGCACGTATCTCTTTTCAAGGTGTGAAGGGTAAGTACATGCCGCAGTCCACCACGCTGGCCAAGTGCGAATTGGTGGACTCCACACGCCTTTGAGAATATTATGGAGAACTCTCAGGCATGCTGGTTACGTCACGGTGTTTGCTTTCACCGCAGCAAGGGATATTTTAATTGCTTAGTGTAGCTAGGGGTGAAAATTAAATGTTACATAGTACCGCAAGATATTGGGCTTTCAAATGGGAATGGAGATTAAGAATGCAAAAAAGCTTTTTCAAAAACGACTGGTAGTTCCAGACTTTGCCGCGTTTACACAGATAAATAAACAAACTCTTCAGCTTTATTTTGTTGTTCTTGTACTTTTAACATTAAGTAATATATTTTCAAGCCTGCAACTACTTGGTAAAACATTCCAGCTACACTTTAAATAACATAACATACAATTTCAGATACTTACTACTATAATTTCAGATTATATTTATAAATAACTAGCTTTTGCCCGCGGCTTCGCTCACCTTGAGTTCAAATTTTGATTCGGTAAATTTTGACTGCAGAGGGTTAAAAAAAGTCTTGCTGCTAATAGGAAAATAAGAAAGGAAATTACTTAAAAAATCAGAAACTTTCATATACATTTTCATCCCCTATTTTGTTGCCTTAGAAATTTGTGAAGCACATATTTCTTTATTTTTAATCGAAAACCTAAAATCAAAGTTTCATTGATGTAACTCGTAAAATAAATAGATAAATGAAGGATAATTTAACCCTCTCATGGATGGAATTTTCAAAAATCCTTTCTTAGCGGAAGCCTACGTTGTAATAACTAAATTTCAGGCCGATCCGTGTAATGGATAGAGCTGTGCGTTGATAGATCAGTCAGTCAGTCAGTCACTTTTGCCTTTTATATAGGCTATCTGTCCCTGCGAACTTCGTACCGCGGATAGATTTTTTTTTATAAATGTTGTATTTTAATACTTATTATCCTATTCCGGCCTAAGAGGAATCTAAAAATCAAATATTATAAAAATTGGTCCAGCCGTTCTTGAGTTATAAATGGTGTAACTAACACAACTTTCTTTTATATATATAGATAAATAAACTACGACAATACACACACCGCCATCTCGCCCCAAAGTAAACGTAGCTTGGGTACTAAGATGACTGATGAATATTTTTATGAATAATATACATAAACACTTAGAATATACACATAAACACCCAGACACTGAAAAACATTCATGCTCATCACACAAATATTTAGTGGGACTGCACTGCACTGGGACTTTAAAACACGGTAGAAGCATTTTTTCTTGCTTATTATTGGCTACTTTTAGCACCTAGTTTATTATGTATATATGTTCTTAAGTATTTATGTATATAAAACTAGCTGTCCCGGCGATCTTCGTACCGCGGTTAATTTTTTTTTAATGAATGTTATATTTTAATACTTATTATCCTATTCCGGTCTAAGAGGAATCTAAAAAATCAAATATCATCAAAATTGGTCCAGCCGTTCTTGAGTTATAAGTGGTGTAACTAACACAACTTTCTTTTATATATATAGAAGATAATTTATTATATTATTTTATATTTATTTATTATATTTTTCTTATTTGTGCGATTTTGTTTATGTATATGTATTAGGCTATTTGAATTTAGGTTTATAATAATTTTACACCACCTGTCCGTTCTCGCTCATGTTGTTCTAATCCTAAGGTTGCCTGGCAGAGATCGCTACTAAGCGATAACGCCGCCTTTTGTATTCTACTTCCGTCTTTGTCTTTATTTTTATTATTTCCTTAACTTCATCATCTTCATTTAAACCAATTGACGCCCACTGCTGGACATAGGTATTTTGTAGGGAGTTCAACAATACACGGTCCTGGGCCGCTTGCCTCCAGCGGCTCCCAGCGACTCGCCTGATGTCATCTGTCCACCTCGTTGGGGGCCGACCTACGCTGCGTTTACCGGGGTCGGCATTCCAGCACCTTAGGACCCCACCGTCCATCGGTTCTCCGAGCTATGTGCACTGTCCATTGCCACTTTAGCTTCGCGTGCACATAAGTGTGCGTACAAATAAAGAGTTCAATAATAATAATAAATTTCGTAACGATATAGGTTCTTGGAAGCAGAGAGTTCCACTTTCATATGCAACTAAGATATACGTTTTACAACGGAGTGGCTTGACGAATTCTCGGTGGGTCGGATTTCGGAACACTGTACAGTCACAAACAGACAAACTTGACTGAACAAGGATACTTTAAAATCAATTTCTGTAGGCACGTATATAATACAAACACGAATAAACACCAAACTCTGAATTTCAAAATTCAAAAGTCAAAATTAATTTATTTCAAGTAGGCCTACTTTATAAACACTTTTGAAACGTCAAGTATGTATGTTTGTAGTGACTTTACCGCTGAATCTCAGATACCTGCTGTTGTACTAATTTTAAACAGGTAAAGTCGGGGGACGAAATCTAGTAAACATTAAGTACTCCTTAACAGTACGTCCACAATTCAACCAAGAAACTCGATGGCCCTAGAATGTTAGGGACGATGCCGTAGGTATATATGTAAAGATACGGCGGAAAAGGCTCACAATAGTTTTAAAACAAAGCAGGATTCGATATGCTCTAAAGTAACTTTACGTTTACACGTTCATACACTTTCTGTTTATTTGCCACCCTTCACAATACAAATTAATATATATAAATTTTATGACTTTGATATTACGGTGTCGATAGGTTTTGTGGTGTACAACTCCTTTCAAATCAACTAGCTTGTTGCTCTAGTAATTAGCATGACTACAGATTACGATATACTGGGTTCGATTCCTAGGTTAGGCGTAAAAATGTTATAAATTGGGTTTTTTCCTGCTAAGGAACTGTTCCCAGCCGCTAAGTTTTCATAGTCCACACTCGTAATGCAAAGAGCAAGTTAAGCCGTCGGTCCCAGTTACTACCTCTAACATATTATAAAAATAAAAATAAATATATAAAAAATAACTTATTCTTCTACCATAATTATAAATTTCTCTTAAGATTAGTATTGTTGTTGGTATTTCATATTGTTATTATACAACATTATTTATTATAAGAAGAAGAAGTAGAAGGCTAATGACGACAATATCAAGGCGGCAAATTATAGGGTGAGGATAGGAATGATGATTTATGAGCGACATTTTCACACGATATCCTGCTGGTCCTTTATATATATATCAATGGTTGTAACCCTTTAAGGGGCGCTTGTTATTGTTGAGTGGATTTCCTGAAAGCTTCGGAAGATTCCGTGCGACGGAAACTTGAACATAAAATTCAGTTATTCAAAGCTTAGTAGTTCAAGACTAATATTGGATTGTTATAATCGTTGAAATTTTGATAAAATAAGTGCTTTCAAATTTTATTGCTCTTTTAACCGAATTCTTCTTAACCAACTTTTATTATATGATAATGTTAGTCGGTTGATAGAAGAGTTAGTTTGGTTGCGGTTTATTATCATAATTAATGAATGAATGAATTTAAATACAGTCAAACCTGGATAAGCGAGAGTTCAAGGGAGCACAATCTCATTCTCGCTTATAGAGGTTTCTCACTAACCCGAGTTTCTCGCTAATGCAGGTAGGTACATGGGTAGCGTTTCTCTCTTATAGAGGTACGCAGCAATAACAAAACATATTCATGCACTATGTAATTTTATTTTATTTAGAAGTTATTTACATTAAAAAAAATCCGTGAATTTCGTTTGGGTTTCTGTTTTTATATTTTGAATGTTTTTCTCTAACTCATAAATTTTGTCGAATATTGCTTGCTCGACTGTCGCTTATAGAGGTATAGATAAGTAGCAGTCTCACTTACGGAGGTCCGTGAGGGAAAAACGACTATCTCTTACAAAGGTTTCTGTTTCTCGCTAATAGAGGTTTTGGGAGCTTAAAATGACGGGTCCTGGGTATTACTCTCACTTATAGAGTTTTCTCACTTATCCAGTTCTCACTTACCCAGGTTTGACTGTATATACTTTTTGTGGTGTGCACCACACAAAGTGCATAACAAAGAAAAGTATATCAACACAACGTATACAATTTGGTTTCTGATTATAGATAGCAAAGCCTCCCAACCCAAGAAAAAAGTGGACCGCTATGTCCAGCAGTGGACGTCTATTGGGTGATATGATGATGATTCATTCGACAGCCGAATGGCGCAGTGTGTAGCGACCTGCTTTCTGAGTTCAAGGCCGTGGGTTCGATTCTCACAATTAGAAAATGTTTGTGTGATGAACATGAATGTTTTTAGTGTCTCAGTGTTTATCCGTAGGTATATTATAATATTTTTGTATTTTATATTCATCAGTTATCTTAGTTCCCATATCACAAGCTATGCTTACTAGGGGCTATATGGCGATGTGAGCTGTCGTAGTATATTTATTATTATACTGTTTTTAATTTTATTATTTATTCATTTTCTTTTTTTTTTAATTCTTAACAATGCTTAAAACAATAAAAACCACCACCACCCTTCGCTGGCGGTCAGGGCTCCAGAGTGAGGAACCTCCTCACAATACACACCGTTTTCAAGGACTACTGCCTTCTGTATCCGACCCTTGATCCAACAACCAAGCGAAAGCTTCTTAAGATGTTGGTCGAAGCTTTTCGCGAGAAGACCATTGACTGAAACGACAATCGGAATAACAAGGGTCGACAAAACATATTATTATTATTATTTTTGATATGTTTGCCCACTGTCCCCCAGCAGGACACGCCGGCGATAGTTAGGGGTCTCAATTGAATGATTGCATCTTTTTATACGAGGAGTGACATGAAATTGCTTTGAGCAAACGAGCTCTGATTATGTTATGATAGCAGTAGGTGTAAGAGAGTAGGTATTTTTGAAGATTCTTGAAATCTTTTTGATGTGAAACATCTATAGGCGAGGGTAAACCTGATTATTGGCGTGGTGATACGGGAAGTGGCGACGCAACGCTATATGATGGAATATATTATGTAGTATTCGTAGTCTACGGGTAATAATTTTTAAAACCGGTAAACGTAAGTTTTATTTAAAGTCTGATCTGTGACTATCTTTATATATTTTTTTTTTGTGTGTGTGTGTGTGTGTCACTGAACTCCTCCTAAACGACTGGAACGATTTGAATGAATTTTTTGGTATGCGTTTGGGTGGCACCCTGGATGGTTTAGATTCACAAATCAGCCCGACAGATGGCGCTGGGGTCCACTATTATTTTATATATATAGTAGGTACTGATAATATTGATTTTATTAGAATTATTTTATTTTTTCAGTTTTTGAAATTTTGTAATTGTCATTTAAATTTTTTTTTTCATTTTTTTGTAAATATTATTTGAAATATTAATTTGATTTAAGATCGTAGTCTCTACATATTTGCTTATCTTCACAGTACTTTTTGTAGTTTTTGTCATATGGGTATTTGGCCTCAATTAAAGCATTTATTATTGAATAAATGAATCAATGCCATTAATTACATTCGTACAAGAAGAATTTCAACTAGAAATCAATAACACTCCAGGAGAAAGTACGACAAGATATGGAACAACAATAGATGCTGTATTTATTCGATATCTTGATAATGTTATGTCTAATACTTCTGTAACATATTTCAGCCATCCTTGACCAATTGTTACAGTAATATCGTCAGAGGCAACATCCAATGTAACTATTACCGAAGTAAGTAATGAAAATAATTGAGTTGTCACAATTTCAAAGGACTTTTTGAATTAAAAATTTTTGTAAGTATGTGAAGAATAAAAATGTATTTTAAATAAACTCGACGACCTCCCGCGAAACGGTTAGCGCTTTGAATTTAAATAGGCGGTCCCGGGTTTGCTTCCTGGTATTAGGAAATTTATAATTACTGAATTTTCTCTGGTGTGAAAATGAAAAAAAAAAATGAAAAATGATTTGTTATCTAAATTTCATTACAAAACAATAGGCTAAGACCTCCATTTAAGTTTGGAAAAAACCTGTATTTGGAAGTCTCGAGGTGTGATCTGGTGGGAGGGTTTGGCCGAGGCTAGTTACCAACCCGACAAAGTGTTCCGGTGCAATGTCGCGTAGAACTACCTACGACTATATCTTCCATACTCCCTAATAGCCCGCTACCATCTTAGACCGCATCATTACTAACCAATAGGTGAGATTGCAGTCGAGGGCTAACTTGTAGTGGAATTAAAAAAAAAAAAAAGGAAGTATAGCTTGTGCAAAAGCACTGACTGGGTTTTACTAAAGTTTTCCCTCGGTAACGCTTAGTGCCAGCCGCACACCGGCGGTTCAGTAAGTATGTATTCTAAAATTGAAATAATTTGCGGAGAAAGCGACTGCCTATTAGTAGGTACTATTGTGAAAGCTGGCAACGTTTCGCTTCTCCGTAACGAATATAAGGAAAACGTTGCGGCTTCAGTGTCTGTTAGCTAAATAGGCTTAGTATGACGCAAATAATAACTATCTATTCACTTATGTTATGGAGTTTAGCACGGCTTTTATTAAAAAAAAGTGTGTGCGTGTACGCGTGTTACACTTTTTTTTTTAATAAACTAACCTTTACGCACGAAAGTGAACGAAAAAACGAAAAACGAACGAAAAAACTAATCTCACTTAGATTAGTTTTTTCGTTCGTTTTTCGTTTTTTATTATTATATTTTGATGAAAGAGTAAAATGTTGGCGTTACTTCCGTTAGAAAATTACAGTAATAATTACTAACTAATTTGACAATTTTGAAACTTCCAGTCTTTTGGCTTCCAGATTCTATTGTGAAGTAGCCAGCATTAAACTCAGCAGTTGCTTGTTTCCAAAATAAAGATTTACAAATACTGCGCTCTCACATGGTAGTAAGTGTATGGCAGTTATAATAAATTCATATCGCTAATCTAAATCATAGTATAGTAGGTATCTTTTTAAGTTTTATCGGTGCTTGTCTGATATGGCCATGGCACTAGCCATACCACCCTACAGACTTCACGTAGAGTCACTTCTTTAGGTACGCGTAGGTACTATGTGTGCGTCAGTGTTTTATCTTCAATAGGGTTGGCATAAACAATATAAATATATTTATATAATTGTATGGAAAAATAAATAGGCTTTTTTTGTTATTATACTATTTAATATCTTTACATTCCTTATGAAAATCCTTATGCACCCGTCAACACTATATTTTTTCGTTGTAAATGCAAAAGTGTGTATGTTTTGTCCTTCCTAAACGTCTTAACTAAGCAACCAATTGACTTGATTATTGTAAGTTGAATTGACGGGGGGTGTCATAGGACACAGTTAGTAAAGCTTCATAATAATATGACGAAACTAACGTACCTAGCTATAAACTCGGCGACTAAGCAATAGCAATTTTCCATTAAAACTAAGTCTGCAAAGCCACCTGCTTTGCGCTGGCAGCGCGCCAACAGGTCCATATACCTACCCAGTCCCCTTTGCTTTTTGCCAACTTTAAATTTCTTACCCACCAATTTTAATATTATGTACTAAGGTTTGGGTTAATAATTTAAAATATCACTTTCTTTAACAGTGAAGAAGAACCTCCATGTCAGAGAGTTCTGAGTAACGTCCGCAAGGATGTGTGAAGTCCACCAATGCGTACTTGGCCAGCGTGGTGGACTACGGTCGTAACCCCTTCTCACTGTGGGAGGAGATCCGTGGCCTGTAGTAAGCCGGTACAGAATCATCATTATATCAACCCATTTTTGATATAATGATGATTCTGTACTAGTAGTTTCCTGCGAATTCGTCCGCAAATAACTTACAAAATATAACACAACTTACAGGTAATTTTTTCTCATACGCATCTTACTTCGCCCGCGTGCATAGAAGGTATGCACAGGGTATGCAGATGATATAAGGTAAAGAATATCTTCAGAACGAGTTATTAAAAACTTAAGTATGGCAATGCAAGAGTTATAAAAAGCCATCCCTTAAGTATTTATAGCTCGTGCTGGAGATTTTCTTCATTGTGTATCATCTGCATACCCTGTGCATACCCTCTATGCACGCCACTGCCCGCGAGTGCTATTTATTTATACGTAAATACTTATTATATACAGATAAACACCCAGACACTATAAAACATTCTTGTTCATCCCACAAACATCATCCAGTTGTGGGATTCGAACCCACGGCCGTGGACTCTAAAAGCAGTGTCACTGCCCACTGCGCAAATCGACCGTCGTAATATTTATAGCGAACTACAAAATAATGTATAATGTGAGTACCGACCGTGCAACCGAATTACAAAATAATGTTGCGTTACGTATGGAAATGATAGATCACCGCGTTTGGCAGCCACCAGAAAAATCACCAAATATGCCAAAGGTAATTTTCAAGGGCCGCCTTTTAAGTACAAACAGCACGAACGTAATTTTATACAGAGTTATACATATTTATTTCCATTTATTACCTTAACATAGAAAGCAACTCTCTCAAGCGTCTTATTTTCCAATTTTCCAGGAAACGTCAAACGTGACAGAGAAACGAAACGCCGACGTTAACACAAAATGGAACACGGTAATAACTCCGAGCTGAAAATTGAAAACTTAGAAGAACAATTTGAACGTATCGAATAACGATTGTGGAATGACCATGTCTTTTGTTCTATACAACGTGTAAATGAAAACTGAAATAGTACTTATCCTAATAGTTTTTGACTAAATCACTGTCATAGTTTTACTGAAAGAAATCAGATACAGCCCTAACATTACATGCAAAATTAGAAATTGTGTGACTCCTGCCACTTTATAAGGTACGCGTCGCGTAGAGTAGGTACTAAGCGTGTGTCGGTCTTTTATCTTCAATAGGGTTGTCATAAGTACACATTTAGAATGTTTTGAATTCGTTTGTATGGTAAAATAAATATGCTTCTTTTGATTTAATATTTTACATGATGATTCCTTATAAAATAAATAAATAAATAAATAAATATACTACGACAGTACACACATCGCCACCTAGCCCCAAAGTAAGCGTAACTTGTGTTATGGGTACTAAGATAGCTGATGAATATTTATTTATGAATATAATACACATAAATACTTATAATATACAGATAATATACTTATGCATCCTTCAACATATTATATTTCGTAATTGGGTTGCACGTTGTATATGCGTAACGAAGCGGTGATATCCAAGTGGGTAAGACTTCGTCCTCCCGTTTGATGGGACCGAGTTTAAACTCCAGCACGCATCTCTAACATTTAGAAGATACGAGTTTTTTCTCGACAGACGTGTGAGGTCTTCCAGTCCGCGTTGGGCCAGCGAGGGGGATAACGACCCCCTAAACTTTTTGAGAGTTCACCCGTGCTCTGTAGACGCCGATAACGTGTGTTATAATTTACGTAGAGATAGTCGAAGCATAGCTCTCTACATCGGCCGCTGAAAAGCACTACAGTTACCTCAAACCTGTTAATCGGATGCTCATCCTTTGAAGGTTTCTTTGAAGATGGCAGCGAAAGCGAATACCGGAAGGATACAAAATAATTATACTTCAAAGGTATTCCAGTCTTCAAGGAAAATATTGTCTAAAAAAAAAGACGCCTCAAGATCAAACATTTTATGTAACAGAATCTGCGAGTGGACTCAGTGTTAGCGCAAGATGTTGTTTTTTACGCCCGCTTTATGTTTCAGGGGCTTCTTGATGGACAGCGACGGCGACCCCTAGCTATCATCAGCGGACTAATGCGCCCCTGGAGCTACAAAACATACTGGTCAACTTCTTTTACCTACGACAGAATGTAGGGGACTAAATTAAGACTCGAGTGACTGCAGTGGCGTGCACTTCATACGAACACAAAACCACTGCATATCCAAATTATTTTATGTAACTCGTATTGGAGGGGAAATTTTCCATGTTTCTGCTTTGATCCCCTGGTCGAAAACCCTGTGCACGCCACTGAGTGACTGCTACACGTGATATAGTTTTAGGAATGCAGACTGAGGTGACATTTGTACAAGATACATGCGGAAACATCAATTGCACGTTAATAAGACCATCTGCTTTAAAATATTAAGACGGGGATTGGCGCAGTGGGCAGTGACCCTGCTTTCTGAGTCCACGACCGTGGGTTTGATTCCCACAACTGGAAAATGTATGTGTGATGAACATGAATTTTTTCTGGGTGTTTATCTGTATATTATAAGTATTAAAGAATATTATTCATAAAAATATTCACCAGTTCTGTTGGTACCCATAACACAAGCTGCGCTAACTTTAAAACTAGATTGCGGTGTGTGTATTGTCGAAGTATATTTGTTATTTATTTTATTATTTATATTAGATAGCAATCATTACTAAATAAATGAATATACTACGACAATACACACAACGCCGTCTAGCGTCAAAATAAACGTAGCTTGTGTTATGCGCGTGTCGGTCTTTTCAATAGAGTTATCATTAGTAAATAAATAAATAAATAAATATACTACAACAATACACACATCGCCACCTAGCCCCAAAGTAAGCGTAGCTTGTGTTATGGGTACTAAGATAACTGATGAATATTTTTATGAATAATATACATAAATACTTAGAAAATACATATAAACACCCAGACACTGAAAAACACTTATGCTCATCACACAAACATTTTCCAGCTGTGGTAATCGGACCCACGGCCTTGGACTCAGAAAGCAGGGTCGCTGCCAACTGCGCCAGTCGGCCGTCAAGGCCGTTCAATATATTCTAATACTTAGAATATATTTATTTAATATATATATCTTTTGATTTAATATTTTTACAGGGTGATTGATTCTTTATGAAATATACTTATGGCTATGCATCCTTCAACATAATTTCGTAATTCGGTTACACGTTGTATATTTACTTTCCGGAATTCAATGAAAATTTATTTTAATTAATACTTACTTAGTGTATTAACGCACAAGTGTTTTTGTATGTTTGTTTATCCATACTTTAAGCCATAAATAATTACCTAATCGAAATATCTTGAGTTAGGTTAAAGGACGGAGAGTTACATGGGCTACTTTTAATTCAGTAAAACAAAACCACGTGATAGACGCTAATGGAGAACGCGGGCTGGTTCGCTATAAACCGCAAAAACCAGGCAGATTTTTATTTGCACCGTGTATATATTTACGAGTACTTATTATGCATGGCAAATGCTGAGCTGTACACCCTTTCTATCTGTTGGCTCACACGGACAGTCTGTGACTATATTAATATAGGATGTACTGATTGTAACACTTAACATGAATAAATGTATTTTTTTCTTTTCATATGTATTAATTATAAATATTTTGTGTGAACTGGTTACATCTGGTATTTAAATTACAGAAAAATTATCATGTAAAGTAAGTGATTAGAAAAAAATTTTTGAAAGTTGTCGACGATGATCTCTAGCCAAAGAGTTTCGTTAAAGCCGCAGCGTGGAAAGGGGAAAGGCACGCGCAAGAAACGCGAAAAATTATAAATGCGAAAGTGTATTTGTTGATAATTTTTATAATTTTTATTAGTGTTTTTACCTGCACTTGGAGGAATTATCAATTTTATAAATTTAAAATGCATATAAAAATTGCGAAACCGACAAGATTTAAACCTGCGACTCTCTGGCAATCGCGGCCTGAGCGCTTTCTCCAATTAAGCTACGGCTCTCCTACCGTCGATGCTGAAATAAGTATATGCCTTTCACATCAGTCTTATAGCGACTGTAGCATCATCTAGTAGGAAACGTTGCAGTTTCGATCTACTTTTAATTGGAGGAAGCACTCAGGCCGCGATTGCCAGAGAGTCGCAGGTTCAAATCCTGTCGGTTCCGAAAATTTTTATATGCATTTTAAATTTATAAAAGTGTATCTGTTTGTTTGTCGTTGCTTAACGCCTTAACTATGCATCCAATTAACTTGATTTTTGGCATAGAAATAGTTGGAAGGAATGTGAGTAACATAAGATAATATATTAGTACAAAAGAAAAATCATAATGCCACCTTCGTAATTTATACTCCTGGTCATCTTGAAGATATCCCTCCGTAACGTTGTTAGCGAGGGGAGGCGCGACCTTTCCGAGGCATTTGCAGCTAAAATTGGAACTGCTCTATTGGCCTTGCGGATTGCGGTGGACTACCTGAGTAGGTATACCTAACCATTTCCGACCTTTGAAGGTCATTTTCCGTTTAACTTGTCCTTTGAAGCTCTGGTGAGCACGTCAGTCGTTATGAAATAATATTATAGGATTACGATAGTTGGATTTAAAAAAAAAAAAAAACTGAACACAAACTATCACAAAAAAACATAATATTTTAGTAATTTGTGGACAATGGGGGGCACAAGGGTGTTGACATAGCAAGAGACTTGTGCCAGTGCTCTTTTATTTTTAAGCTAAGTCTTTTTGTTATTTTTGTGCATGACTGTCTTTTCCTGGTAAATAAGTAATCCCTACTATTATTATAAATGTCAATGTAAGTTTGTTTGTTACGCTTTCACGCAAAAACTACTTAACCGATCCTCATGAAATTTTATACACATATTCTTGGAAGTGTTAAAAGTAATATAGGATACTTTTTATACCAACATTAAGCTCGGTTCCTTTGGTAGAGGGGATGAGTGTTTGACGATTGGACACCGTAACTCCGACAAATTTATAACCGATTTAAATAATTATTTTTGTACTATAGAGGTTATAATATATGTTTAATTTTGCCCAAACTTTGTGTAGATCTGAATGTGATTGCAGATGGAGGACAGAAGTCCTCATTCCTAAAGTGCCTAGCGATACAGAATACTTTAATTTTTTTTAGAATTACAACTAAATTGAATGCCACATCGATAAAAAAATCAAACGCAGACGAAGTCGTGGGCAACAGCTAGTAACTTTATATATAACAACCAGGCAGTAAGCCCACGAGAGACAACAGACATACTCTCTTTTGTCTCTTTATTTTTTTATATCTTTTATCGTTATTACTGGGCACACAAAAGTTCGTCTGTGGAATTTATTATTTCATCAGGAATTATTTAGATAATTGTTGGTATACATTTCATGGAAATATTAAGTATATTCGCTCAAAACTTCACATGATTTGGGCATACAAATCCAAATAGCGCATAAGTATAGATGAATGATTACTGAATTACACAAACTATTGTATGTTCTACATTGTTTTTTTTCTGTGACTGAGCATCCAAAACACTGTAAAAAGAAATATTATAAGCTGTAAGTAATTCTTGAGTTAAATTTTAACTTAATATGTTGCAAGTAAGTAAGTTTTACTTCTGCTATCTGTTTATTAAAACGGTGCATAGGGTCAAAAAAAGCAGAATTACTAGCAATAGATCTGTACAAGAAGGCGCCAACACGTACGGTCTTCCATCTTTCTTATCCAGCTGCTTTCAGCAACCTTATTAAGTTCATCTGTCCAACGGGCTAAAGGTTGTTCAACTGCACATGACGATGCAAGGTTTTTACGTCTGCTCCAACGACCATCAGTCCTACTACATGACGAGGCCACTGCCACTTCAACCTCACCTTGATCCTTTGAGCTATGTCAGTCAATAAGGTTCGCCCCCGGATTTCCAAGTTGCAAATTTGTATATTGAGACGTAAGAAATATTCCCAACACAGCCTCATCACATCAACCTATTACCAACCCACTATATAGCATGGGTCTCCTACAATGAGAAGGGGGTTAAGGCCACCACGCTGGCCCAGTGCGGATTGGTGGACTCCACACACCTTTGAGAACTTTATGTAAAACTCCCAGGCATGCCGGTTTCGTCACGATGTTTTCCTTCACCGTTCGAACTCGGCCTCCGAAAGTGAAGTCAATCTCCTACCCTATCTATCTAGCTACCACTTAACAACACAAACAACACTTCACAGCCTTACAAGTTATTAAATCGGAGTTGGTTAATAATCTATTATCAGCCCATCATAGGGCAAGGGCAGGTTACCTGTAATTCGAAAAGGATTTAGGCCGAAGTAGGTACACCGTGCTGGCTAAATGCAGATTGCTAGACTTCACACGCCTTTTAGAAGATTATGGAGGCACGCTGGTTTCCTCAACATTTCTTCCTTCACCCTTAAAACAAGTATAAAAAAGCTAGAGGTGCACCACCTAGTCGTACTGTGGCTACCTGAAAGGGCCCTCCCTTTACGGTGGTAGCCCATGACTGGGCTACCACCGTTTTAAAAAACCTTAATTTTAGTAAATTATTTGTCATTTTTGTCCGCACGAGCAACTTCCATTTGGCCTCTAATCGCGTGATATCAAATCGCCATTTATTCTGGCTGTCATAGACTAGTAGAATATATTCCGTGCCCGGACGTCGAACTGGCGACCCTCCAACTTGACGACAATTTACGATTCAGCTCTCTGTGCAGAGCCGATGTCATTAGGCCTATTGTGATTTTATTTATAGTAAAATATTGGTCATAATTTCGACGTAGGAACGTGTAGGAATTAAAACCGTATTAATGTAACTTTGTTCACCTATTTTTATTTTATCCCTACTAATATTATAAATGTGAATGTAAGTTTGTTTGTTACGCTTTCACGCAAAAACTACTTAACCGATCCTCATGAAACTTTGTACACATATTTTTGGAAGTATATTTTTGGAAGTAATATAGGATACTTTTTATCCCGACATTAAGCTCGGTTCTTTTGGGAGAGGGGATGAGTTTTTGACGATTTTACACCATAACTCCGACAAATTATAACCGATTTTAATAATTATTTTTAACTATAGAGGTTATAAAGTGTTTAATTTTGCCCAAACTGCGGTTGGAGATAGAGGACAGAACTCCTCAGAGGAGCAGCAGCAACCCCTCATTTAAGGCTTAGCGATACTACATATAATAATTTTTTTTAGATCTACAACTAAATTTAATGCCACATCAAAAAACAAAATCAAACGCAGACGAAGTCGCGGGCAACAGCTAGTTTTATTATATTTTTGAAGTAATTTTTAAGGACACGGAAATTCTAAATCTCAGCTAAATTTAAATATTACTAATTTATTACGAACGAATAATTCTTATTTTCAATTTCAGAATAGGATTGCCCCTTTTATCTATTTACAAACTATAAATATGAAAAAAAATTACATCGCGTTTGATAATCGAAAGACTCGTAAAGGCACCTATGACTTGTTTTAAGTAGAGACGTGTATTTAAGAAATTGCTAAATAATTTTTAGTAAACACCGTTTATTTATTGATTGAACGGTTTACTGGTATGGTAATAATATATATATATATATATATTAAAAATTAAAAAAAAACTCCGGCTTTCAATATATTATGAGTTCATCATTCTGTAAGTCAAACTCTTTCATTTGATAGTCATTTCAGTGAAAAAATGTGATCCGCCATTTTGTTGCGGCCATCTTGGGTCGATTTATATTGAAGATAGGTAAGCATACTTTTGACTGATTTATCTTTAATACAAAAAATATACAAAAGGTTCATCCATACAGGATTCACGATGCAATAGACAGAGTATCTGTCTTTTATTTATTAAAAATAAAATATCTATTAGTACATATATCTATGATCCATGTAATTATGCATTGTAGTAAGGTAAGCAGCCGCTAATAAATCGCTAATGAAGACGCATTTTCAAGTTAAAGCAACCTGTCAATTAAAATGGACCCTATTGTCATAAACAGGGGCTAAAAAGTACATATATCAAGGAGTTGTGAGTTTAAATGCTCTTGAACGAACCAGAAATAACCAAAGGTTATTTGAAACCTATCATTTTTATTCGTTAACGATCACAAACGACGCTGTGTGTGTAAAATGTTTTTAAAAGTAATTTTTTCATTTACTTCAAAAACACGTAGTAAAATAACAGCGATTTTACTTTTACCTCAAAAATAAACTATTCGGCTCACAAGTAAAATATTCAAATGGCTCGTTCCGGTTGCTGTAAGAGAGGTGAAATAAAAAAAGTAAAATCCCCGTTAACTCAACAGGCTCGCCGCCACAGAGCATTGAGCAAACAAATTTATATTCACTCCACAAAAATATCTATAATTTAGAAAACTCTTTGACCAAAAGAACCCTCGGGCCCGTAATAATTTGATCGATTTGGTAATTTGACGCCCTGTGAAGTGTTCGAGGACTTAAAACATAAGCGTTAGAGTTTTAGAACCACTAAAACAAACCAGAAGTCTTGCAATTGCAACCCTATGTATCTGCCTATAAACATAGAATTGAGAACATACAGAACCCTCATACAGCCATTATTGCATGAAGTGCATTGTTTTCAGAAACATTGAAAACGCCCCTCGGAATGTTGTAGCTCCCACTCTTTCTCAATATCCCAATTTTATGGTAAACGCTTAGAAAATTATAAAAAATTCTTCTTTCTTCAAATCTTTGTAAAAGCAAACTTATATATATAATCTTTATAAAAAAACTGGATATAAACAATCGACATAGATACTGTCGGTCGTCATAAATTAGTGATATCAGCATATCGTCTTAGGAAAGTACAGAAAGCCTTTGTGGGGCTCAGTATATAGGTACTTTTATAACAATATTAAATTTACTATTACGTAAGTTTAAAGAATGTATAAAAAACCATATAATACATCGAGGTTACTATACTATTGATGAATTTCTGAATTACAAAGTTGCCTGGAAGCAAGCCACTCTGATTTCATCTCACAGAAGATAGAACAACGATTGCTAAATTGTAAAATGATGTTGGAAAACAACAACTGCTGAGTTTCTTGACGGCTTCTTCTCGGTAGAATCTGCCTTCCGAACCGGTGGTAGAGTCACTACAAACGGACAGACTTGACGTTTCAAAAGTGTTGAATTTGAATTTGAATAAAACCTTCTTTGACCTAAACATAATAGTTCAGACCTTATCTTTCTGTCTGAATTGTACCAAAACGCTTAAATTGACTCATTCATCAAAATTGCATGACAACTTTGTTTTTCTAATATAATAAAATATATTTCCGAGTATTTTCAGCGCGTAACGCCTGCAGTGCTTAGAGAGGCAAGCAATGTGCGAGATCTATTGCTTCATATTTTTATTTTTATTTTTTATAAATAAATATACTACTACAATACACACATCGCCATCTAGCCCCAAAGTAAGCATAGCTTGTGTTATGGGTACTAAGATGACTGATGAATAATTATATGAATAATATACATAAATACTTATAATATATAGATAAACACCCAGACACTGAAAAACATTCATGTTCATCACACAAACATTGTCCAGTTGTGGAAATCGAACCCACGGCCTTTGCTCAGAGAGCAGGGTCGCTGCCCACTGCGCCAATCGGCCGTCAAATTTTATAACAGGCTCACCGCATTCTCACCTGATGCTTGCTCTTATTTATATGTTAGCTTTTTTATACTGCAACTCATACTTAGTGAGTTCAAAATTGTTAGAATAAATCATCATCTACAGCACAGCTAGCATGGTCAGGAGACAATTATCTCCCGGGGAAAGGATACAAATGTATCTCCTCCCACAGCTTTATCCACTCCCAGAGCACTGGCGGACAAGTGGTAATAATATCTCCTGCCCATGGTAGCCGTGCTGTGCTAACGTTGCACGGCTATTATCTCCCCGGGAAAAGGATAAAAATTGATCTTCTTCCACAGCTTTATCAACTTTTGACGGCCGATTGGCGCAGTGGGCAGCGACCCTGCTTTCTGAGTCCAAGGCCGTGGGTTCGATTCCCACAACTGGAAAAATGTTTGTGTGATTAACATGATTGTTTTTCAGTGTCTGGGTGTTTATATGTATATTATAAGTATTTATGTATGTTATTCATAAAAATATTCAACAGTCATCTTAGTACCCATAACACAAGCTACGCTTACTTTGGGGCTAGATAGCGATGTGTGTATTGTAGTATATTCTACTAGACAACTCATATAACCTTACTTGTTTATGATTCATGCCACAAGGTATGGTATTTTGTATTTGTATTATAATAAAAAAAAAAAAAAAAACTCTCAGAGCACTGGAGCACCAGTGGAAACTATATCCCCAATAAAATATATGTAATAATAGTAATAATAATAATAAATATATTACGACAATACACACATCGCCATCTAGCCCTAAAGTAAGCGTAGCTTGTGTTATGGGTACTAAGTTAGCTGATGAATATTATACACATAAATACTTATAATATACAGATAAACACCCAGACACTGAAAAACATTCATGTTCATCACACAAACATTTTTCCAGTTGTGGGAATCGAACCCACGGCCCTGGACTCAGAAAGCAGGGTCGCTGCCCACTGCGCCACTCGGCCGTCAATAAACTGGGATAAACGGTGATGATACGGCAGACTTTTACCAACAATAACGATAGTAACAATTACGTTTTGTGGTGAATATACACACTTTATTCCCACGATATCCTTACCTAGTTACACGGTAACGGTTTATTACTCTCTGGTACATTACGTCTTATAAATGATACTTTTACCCATTTACTTTGTAAAGGTAAAGGTACATGGTAATGGTTTTTTTTTTTTTCTGGCCCGTAAGTAATAACTCAAAGTTTATCTTAAACGAATGTGGTGATTTATGCTTTATTGTTTCCTATCTGCAGCCGTAACTCTAAGGTGAAACATGATTCCTTTGAGTTTAAACGTTCACTTTAAGGGTGAATCGTGATAAAAAATAAAATACGAGCTTAATTTGAATTAGGTACCAATTTATACAGTTATCCTTATCTGTAATCAAAAATATAACGAACAAAGTAGTTAATAGGTTACTCTTCCATTTTTATGGCGATTGAGCTTTGGAATAATTTGCCTGCTGATATCCCTAAGTTGAACCCTTCTCATATTTAGTGTCGTCTAAAATACTACTATTAATGTGTATTATTTGTATTGTGTACTTATATTTTAAATCTATAAGTTTCATAAAATTCATATTTATTTTTATGTATGTCTATATAAATTTCCGAATACACCTATATGTTTCCAATATATGTGTATATATTTGCACTATCAAGCTCACTAGAGTTTGCTTTCAGCCATAAGGCCGCCTTTGCATGCCTACGACTTCTGTATTCCTTCGTAAGACGTCTATTGGTCGACATGATAAAGATGATGATACCTAAATAAATAAGTCTCATCTTAGAATAGTCTCCGAACAGTGACTTATGGCTTCAAACCTCTTTGTCGGCTCAGAATCACTCAGCTGGCGAAGGACAGAGCTGTGAGGATCAAAATTGTGAGTTTAGTTTTATATCCCCCATTATACATGCCAAAGCACAGTCACAGGGATATAAGAAAAATCCAAAAGACAGGCATTTGACTAAAAATTTTCGGAATAACATTCCGTTAAGGGTTAATAAAAATCGCTTCATCGATCTTAATTTTATACTTGAAAAAAATGGGAATGATCATGGGAAATGATAAAAGTAGACTGGGTCTCCAACTTATATTTTTATTGAACTCTTGTGTCTTAGAGTACGACATACATAATACTTTACAATTATTTAGATTTACACATATTGAAAAAAAACTATTACTGAAAACTTATACTGAAAACAATATTTTATAATGGTTAAGTCATTTTGATCCATTTTTCAATTATTTTCAATAATCCTATTATCAATTCCATCTTCATCATGAGTTTCACAGTTTATAAATGTAACCAATATTTTATTAAGCACTGGCAGAAATGAGTGATAGTCTATACACTACACGGTCAGGTGCACTACACTATAGGCGCCGCCATATTGGCCCTAATCCGCGGCTGAACGTCACGCGACATGCAACCTACAGGCGAAAAAGTCTGACACGATGTTATAAAAGTTTCATTTTAATACAATCAATTTGTACGAAAAATGTCACACATCAGAATGAGAACAAACACTCTCGATCATAACAATAAACAATAAGATAACATTTCATTTATACTCAATATTATTGCAGGCCCGTTAATAATCTGTATGCAAATCACGCATTAGCACAGATTAGAGATCCGACGTGAAATGGGCGCGAAACGTAAAGGTCCCGGTCAGAACCACTGAGCAAATTGCTTCATTATGCAAAACTAATGCGTACAATAATATTTTGAATACAATTTCGGGGTAAGATTTACGGAACGAATATGATTCTGGTCTAGGGCTTTGGGTTATAATTGAAGGGTAAAGGGCAAAATGGAATGTCACCAAACTAAAATCTTGTGTAAATTTAATTTATTATTCAAATCTTTATTTATAAGTATGATGTTCTACTACATGTTTTATATTAGCTTTCACCTGTATGTACTTTTGTAACCGACACCTTTGGTCTTGATTTTGAAGCTCTTCAAACGGTCTAATTCTGTTCAAACTTTGTAGATAGGTATATCGAGAACCGTTGACAATACACTAATTTGGTAAGATTATTCTATGTTTTAATTTGCAAAATAAGATTTTTGTTAACTTGTATAAATTTTAACTATAGCCATTAGCCGGGAATGATGTTAATTTACCTTTAGCCGATTTCTCTAATATTAACAAATAGCTGGTGAATGGTTAACCGATTAATTTATTTATAATAAAAAAAGTAGTTTAAGAAAAACTAAAAATCACGCTTTTATAAGCTAAACTAAAAAGTAGAAATTAGATTCAGTGTTTTTTTTTAGTATTTTAGAACTATTAATATTTTTTTAATCTTTAAGCTTCTTATAAAAAAAGAACTAAAATTCAAGGCAAATTATTAACCTACTCGTATGTCGAAAGTCAAGGCAACATTGTGGACATGTTCGTCATCAAGAGCTTATAATATGGTTGCGGGTACTCGGGCAGATAAAACATGAGAAATTGATTTCGAGATTTAGTGCACACTATAGTTCCACTTTCAGTATTTCACAATAACTAACGCACAACAATTAACACAGATATTACTCTTAACACTCGGTAAACAATAAGGTACCCTGTAGAAATATGGATATGATAGAGAAAGATGGTTTTGGTGTGGCGGTAGAAATAATATCCAAATAATATATATGTGTAATAATAAACGGGGGTAAACTTCTCCTATTCCATGTTCCCGTGCTTTAGCAGATGGACACGTTAACTAGATCCCCTGACAGGGGATATAATCGTGGGGTATTATTTTTTGTTTCCTGCCTGTCCTAACCCTGCTGGAGTTGCAAAATTGGTGTTATCCCTCGGAGAGCACTTTAAGCCTTCAGTTATTGTCAATAACACGGGTTCCTAATTGTTGCAGCTCGCATCAACGATTATTAACTCATGTTACTGACCGCATGCGAGCGTCTGTGCTCTTTACTTAATATATCCTTTCTCCTACGATACCCGAAGATATTGCCCAGTTGTGGGACCTCATTAGTCTGATAAGGATGATCGAAATTATGGTTATTTATTTCCTAATTGATTGGATTCAAGTCCAAGTTATGATACCTCTTCGGACTTTGAACAGATTTTAAAATTTTTTCTGGTACAAGCACAGCCCAAAGCATTTTCACTTAAAATCTGGTGAATAATCTTAATGTTTCTTGAATTATCACTTCTAGTTAACATCATTGTGTAGAATTTTAGATTAAGGATAAGAAAACACACACAATTACAAAACTGTTACATTCTCTATCCCCAGCAAGAACTTTTTAAAAATTCGAAAAGTGTTACTGAGAACGAATGAATGATAGAATGAATGAATATTATTTTATTGCACTCTACAAAAACTACATAAAAAAGGAAAGTATAACAAAACAACGTATACAATTTGGCGTCCTCATGGCGATTTCTTCCAGGCAACCAATGGCGAATAATAACAATTACACGATTATTATGATTTAATTATTTATTATGATGAATATTAATTTATATTTATTATTAAAAATTTTGACTAAGCAAGTATACGAAATAAGAAATTACTCTTCCTAATGAAAATAATTATACAAATGGAGCTTTTAATAGGATCCGGCAATTAAGGATCGGCAGTTGAAGGATTATTAAAACTTTCCAAGAGTAAGAAAGTACGAGTGGCCTCATTTTCTCCAAAAAATATATGTTTATTTTTCAAATCAAACTCCCGTTACTAATATCAAAATGTGCACGTATAAATAATGTCAAAAATGTATGAGTAGAGAAAGAATAATAGGGTTTCGTAATTTATAAAAGCTTAACGCAAGAGTACTTAACCTATCAAATAAATAACAGAACTATTCTGTTCCAACAAAAAATGTCAATTTTTCTCGAGTCACCAACAAAAGACATTATCCATAAATGGCGCCACTAAATAATTTACTAACGATATGGTGCAGACACATTATTTGTTATCGTGAGTCGTATTTATACGCCCGTAATCCAAGACTAACAAAAGTTGTGATGCTTCAAGCTTGGCCGATCATATATATTGGATCTGTAATATCTCATTGTTACGACAAAAAAGACAGCGACTCCTTATGAAATTGTCTTTGATTTACGAGGGAAGCAAAGTGGCTAAAGGAAAAATGCTGGTATTTTTTCTATACCCATTTTATGACTGATGCTGTTAAACAGAAACTAAGAATAGAACCGTGCCCGAAACATTTTATTATGCAAAACTTGATAAAACAACCATAAAATATAGTTACTATTTAGGAGAACTTTCACCTGTATCCCTCTGTGGAACACATACTCTCTCGAAAAGTTCACTAAATTCTTTTCCTTCTAAATAGCTACCATTTTTTAAATTGTCTCCTTCAAAAGGTTTTTTGCCTACTATGATACATCCAGCCTTATTATCTCTGATATTGGTCGGTAATTCATTGTTACTTTGATTGACGTCCGTTGTTTGATTACGCATAGCTCTGTTTGTTAATTGGCTCGTGTATGTAGCTTGTGCAATATTCCCGTGCAAACCTACATTGCGAATTCCACACACTGTTTGTATTATTGATTCTAACGCCATTTGGTCTTGAACTCTGCGCTGAACAGCCGTCGCTTGTACATTTGCTACAATGTCTTTGTATTTACTTTCTAATTTATCTAAATTAGTCACCAACTCTGTTTGATGTTCATCAGCTGTGTCATTTATAATCTGAGTCCTTTGTTTCATTAATTGCAGTTGTAGCGAACAATCCGCCAAATGCTTTTCTTTTTGTAGATTAGCTAGTTTTGCCTCATAAGCTTTTGTAAATTTTATTTTAGATTTTTCCATTTTATTCAAGCGCTTTTCGAGTTCTTCAGCTCTTTGAATCTTACATTTTGAATTAAAATCATTATTGGGGTTATCTAAAAAATTACTAAACATAAAGTATTGATTATTTTTGAGATCTTCAATATAGCTTCTCAAATTACCAATATCGGTTTCCATTGACTGGATTATTTTATCTTTTTCAGTTATTGTAGCCTCTGTAGTAGCCGTTATGTTTTCTTTTTCTATTAGGTGCTTACTCTCAATATTTTTAATAAATAGTTCTTGTTGGCGCTTTAGTTCTTCTATGTGTTTGTCATGATTAGCCTTTAGTTCTTCACGAATACAAGTTTCTACTTGTTTTATTTCTAAGCGATGTTGAGCCACCAAATCTTCTATTTCATGTCTTTTTATTTCGCTAAAATTGACGAGTTTGTCTTGTAAATTACTTATAATTTCTATTAAAGATTTTCTTGAATCTTGAACTTCTTGCAATTTAGATTTTAAGCAATTCAACATCATGTTACTATCTTGACTGCAAATGTGAGCACTGGTGGCATTGCTGACTTTTGTAATACTATCATGCGGCTTGTCAGCGTATTTATGTATTAATCTAGAGTCTTGTTTTAGAGCCCTTAACTCGTTATGCAACATTAAATTTTGCATTTTTATTTCCCTTAGTTTCATGATAAGATTGGTTGCTCTATGGCCATACTTTTTGTCTTCGTAGTGGCTATCGTTATAAAATTCTTTGTTTGTAAATGCTGGCATAATATTTGGACAATTATAACATACTACAGTTTTATTCACCTGTACTTCTGGTTGTCTATTACTTGAGTCAATAGAGTTTCTGTTTTCAGTGTGAAAACCATTACTCCGTTCAGTTTCAGAACACTCACTACTTCGAGTTATTTCCGTTGATGGAGTGTTATCTTTATTAAAAATAACTTTTGTTTTAGTGCTTTCTAAATCAAGAACAAGATATTCCACTTCCGAAGATTCATTTGCAGAATTATCAGTGATTGTTCCTTCCTGTAAAGGGATCAACTCCTCAGATGTGGGATTTTCCAAAAAAGGTTCTTCGAGTATGCCTTTCGCTAGTTGATAGCACATGGCAAATATATATTTATTGCGTTGTACTTTTTCATTTTGTTTACAAACAGAGAGTCTCTGAATCCATGCATTGCAAATTTCTATTACATCCTGATCCAACAGTTGTCCTAAATAAGGCCGCATTATTTCTAAGTAGCGTTTGTATTCTGAGTCGAGAGATTGTTCTTCATGTTCAGCCATTTATTAAATTTTACTTGCTAAATACTGAAACAATTACCTCATCTATGTATGGAGTCCTTATTTGCTTTATTAATTTCACAATGAAAAAACACTTATAAGAAGAAATAAATAAAAAAAAAATTGTCAGTAAAATGTCAGCAGCATTACACATTTTTAAAGAATACGTGAATTTGAATCAACCAAAAAGAATTCAATAAAAGCCAAACTGCTTATTAATAAAAAAAAGGTTGATGATCTAAAACTGCGAAAGTATAGTCGCCATATGATTTTGGACTTAAAAAAATAAGTAAATATACTTAAATATTTAACAATGCTGAGATTATATTATCAAAAGCGATTTCATACCCAGCTTAGAAATTTTCAGATTTCTAAACGCTCGGGGCTCGGAATATAAAAGAAAATCTCGAAAGCGCACACATAATGGATAGGGAATTTTCCTTGTACATTCAGTTACTATAAGGAGCTTACCCTGGACGATGGTCAAGGCTTTGTAACCTATAATCTGATTTTGAAAAAGTTTCACACATTTTAAATAGATTTACTTAAACAACTTACGTTATAATAGGCTACCTAGAGCTAGCACTTATTTTGCGATAATTGTAACTTTTCTAAGAGTAGGCAGCCCGTGCACAATGGTGAGTTTCTTTCTATACGCTATACAGTAATCGCTGGAAAGATCATAAAACCACCATTATTTTTTAAAGTTAGTGTTTATTGCCACTTTGATCTCCCATCATGGCCCAACTTCTCACCGAATAAATAAAAAAAAAACAACAATATTCAAATGCAGGGATCAGCGATAGGATCTCTAGCACTTTTATCAGGGGATTGACGATGCATTTAAGTGATCGCCAACATAAATTTTTCGATCAAGAACATGACGTTTCCACAACAAAGGGTTTGCGGCCAGCGTCGTGAAGTCCGCCATAAAGATAAAATTACTTTTAAGCCCACATTCATCTACCGTAAAAATAATCGCGTTAAAATCTTTACAGCTCCTCTCTTGATTTTCAAAAACAGCTTTTATTTTATAGCAAACAAGAACGATTTTCTTGTACATTTCGAATTTTGTTTGCTACAAATTGATGTTTAGGAGTTTCGGCTGGTGCTTTGACGCAATTTGTTTAATAGTTATTAAAAAATATAATTTCTTTCTACAAATTGCTATTTTTTATTGCTTGACTTAGTTAGACAGTAATGTATCAGATTAGAAAAATAAATTCTAGTTTGAAGTAAATCGCTTGCTATAAGTATTTTTTTGCACTTTTTATAAATGTTATATGTGGAACGTAGCGTGCAATTTTTATCTTGTCTTTAAATAGAAAGTTAAAAATCGGATTCATAGGCTTTGCAAACACCTAGACCAATATCGATACGTTGCTCTTTGATAAATTCATAGCAAATAAAACCAAAAGTGTCATACAAATCCTCTTGCCGACTTAAACGCGTCGCTTCTTTTACGGTCATCCGTAAACTGTGAGACTTATTTACCGTCGTAAAACAGACTAAAGCAAACTTTATGAATAATGAATGAAGATTTTGTTTATTTCTAAATGTAGAGAGATTTAATATAGATTTTTTTATTGACCTTTATAATGAAAGATAACACAAAAGTTCAATATTCTCAGCATATTAATGACCCACTGATTGGCACGGGGCTTCTTTCATATTTAGACTCTCCACGTTGTTAAGATGTAGGTGAGAGTTTTTCAGTTATTATCATACTCACAGTGATGACCGGGACAGTTCTGCTTGCTCTCCGAGGCATGTGAATGTACACCGCTAATCTCCTATTTCCGAAACTGTACCAACTGAGAATGGAAGAATATGGGAGATATCGAAGTGGTGATAGCCTAGTGGGTAAGACTTCGGCTTTCCTTACGGAGGTACCGAGCAACGAGTCCCCGGCACACACAAGCAAGGTTCATCATATTGTCAACCAATCGATGTCCAAGCTGGACATACGAGTAGGTCTTTTGAAGACAGTTCCACAATACACGGTCCTGGGACGCTTGCCTCCAACGGCTCCCAGCGACTCGCCTGATGTCATCTGTCCACCTCGTTGGGGGCCAACCTACGCTGCGCTTACCGGTAACCGGCTTAGCGGGGTCGCCATTCCAGCACCTTAGGACCCCAACGTGCATTGGTTCTCCGAGCTATGTGCTATGTCGGTAACTCTAGTTCTTCTACGGATCTCCTCATTTCTGATTTTATCACGTAGAGATACTCCTAGCATAGCATAGCTCTCTCCATCGCCCGCTGAGTGACTTTGAGCCTTCTTATGAGGCCCATAGTTAGCGACCATGTCTCAGTTCCGTAAGTCATAACTGGCAACACGCACTGTTCGATTTTTTAAAAATTAAGGTCTTGAGGAAACCAGCATGCCAAAGAGTTCTCCAGAGCGGTATCTGCACTTGGTCAGCAGTGGCGTGCATAGAGGGTATGCACAGGGTATGCAGATGATATAAAATGAAGAAAATCTCCAGTTAGAGTTATAATAAACTTAAGGGTAGGCTTTTTATAACTCTTACTATGTCTATCCTTAAGTTTTTTAAACCTCGTACTGGAGAATTTCTTTATTTTATATCATCTTTTCTATGTTTTTTCCTTTTACGCCATTGGTTGCCTGGAAGAAATCGCTATGTAGCGATAAGGCCACCAAATTGTACTCTCTTGATATGTATTTATATCTCTGCAACTATTTTTTTTCTTTGGTGTACAATAAAAGTGTATTCATTCATTCATTCATCTGCATACCCTCTATGCACGCCTCTGTTGGTCAGCATGGTTGACTATGGCTCAAATCTTTTAATTCTTAGATGAGATCTATGTGTCCGCCAGTAAAGGGTTTATAATGACAACTGAAAATTTCTTTATAGAAAAATGGAAAAACCTAAAGAAAATTGCTACACATTTTTCAATGACTACCCCAAATACTTGATCCTTCGTTTTTAGCGTGTAGGTTAGGGCTGTTGACGGAACAACAAGGTCACCACTTTAAAGAATTCGGTTAACAGGAGGTCCGTTGAGATTGGACTTACTGTATCTATCGGTCGAGAAAAATATGAAGAGAACAGGATCTATTCCAGTACAGTTTGTGTGAAACTATTGATGAAGAAAATAAAAAAAAACGGTTAAAATTTTACGACCATAATTTTAAAATTGATAAAAATTGCGGACCAGCTGTACCTCTAGAATTGAACAACGGCAGCTACCTGGTAATAGTACATCGAAGTATATATCATGTAAATAAGGTAACTAAGTAAAAAATTCTAGATTTTATGTACATACTAACAAGATTAAGATTTCTCATTATTTATTTATTTTAATAATACGATTAGAGAAAATTGTAATATAACAGTATTATTGTTGTAAAAAGATATCTTACTTATCTGCAAATATTTAACATTATCGAAACATAGTAATATTTCTTGGAATTTTTGGGGCTACAAGAACTATTTATTTATATATTTATTTTAAGTTATGTTGGGAGACTAATAAAACATTTTTTTATTCCGGTTACAGCATCTATTGCTTGATACGTTCCAATATTGAATCAATTTTGAATCGTACCTAGAAAAAAATATAGTCCAGTTTTGAGTGTAAAATATGGTCTTACATTGAACCCATTATGTTCAGTATTTACGAAGCTAATTGAGTGGAATAGGTCTAAATATTATGCATTATACTAGCCGGTAACGGAGTAGATGTGTCGATAAGATTGGATTTTATTTAGTTTTACATGAATTTGAGCTTTATTTGAGTGATTGTAAGGTTTAGTTTTTTTTTATTTCTGACGTAAGTGAATTGCAATACGTTTGCCAAGTCCGTGCGTAAAGGTGGAAGAGAATGGTCGATGATGATTGTTATTATTACAAACAATATGACATACCTACTATTAAGACGGTAAATAACTAAACCAGTATATCAAAAGGTTAACTGGTAAGATTGTACTTCGGTTAATATTTTAATAAAAACAACTTTTACTTTGAACGACGAAACTATCTGAGTCGGTCTATCATTCTAAGAACATCTGAAACTGATTCAGAAACTAAATTATTAAAATTATAACAATTGAGAAGGAAAATGTTATTGTTAAGTGTTTCAAAGTAAATTTCGTTCTTGTTTACATTACAATGAAATATTTCTAAAGCAAGTTTTGATAATAAAAGTGTCTTCACTTTTTTGAGAATGCGCCTTCAGTAAAAATATAGCAAATGTTATTGTACAATTCTTGCTATTTAAATTTTTTGTTTGTTTAATCACATCGTAGTAAAACTTACCTCGTTGTCTAGCAGCATCGAATAAAGAACATACAGAACCCTCAATCAGCCATTATTGCAGTATATTGTGTCCAAAATAGTGAAAACGCCCCGCGCACATCTCAATTCACACCAGCGTAATGTTGCTAGATCACAAACTTTTCCCAGTTTCCCCATTATATTGTTAGTTTTGAACATGAGAGGTAAAATAATTATCGTGAACTGCTAAATAGAATGAAGCGACTGTTCATGAAACACTACTAAAGTGGAGTGGTACTTGATTCTTCATTATGATTGTCGTCAAGCGAAACTAAAAAAAAAATAGCTACATTCTAACTTATAAAAATAAATCAAAGATTAAGACTGCCAAGAATGTGATAAACTCTGTGAAGTGATCAACGCATGTAGGTTAAAGGAACCTTCAAAATTTCATACGATTTAAAATATAAATACCTAAGAATCTGTTTAGTTTGAATTTAGTATTTGTTTTACAACGATTTTTTTGTTTGACTGTTTCACCTTTGTTTTAATCATATTATGTATTTCACATTGATTCTACATTGATTAAGTATATTAAGATTTTTTATACTTATTTAATACTAAGTATAATTGTATTTTAAATGCTTTTCTAAACCTTGTCTACTATGTGTAAACAGTGAACAATAATATTCTATACTATGATATCCTAAAAATGTCGGTTGATAGAAATACGTAAAATGATCCAGAAGATTGTGGTTCAATTTCTGTTTAATTAAATTATCAGAGACGGATACCTACAATGGTCTCGGAAGTTTATAGTTGGAAGGCTCCGACCGCCTTTGATACCTCTATTAATTTTCTTCACCGACAAATAGGACTAAAGATGAAAAGTTTTGCCTCATCTGAAGATCGGGCATTTCTGCTATTTATTAAAGTTACAGTACAATATACTGCCAAAGGTTACACCCCACTATCTCTATTTCCAGATTCCTAATAGTATTATAAATGTCATCGATTGGTCGTTAATTGGTTTAAAAAAAAAAAGTGTGTGTGTGTTAGTCACACACGGTAGAAGTGAAACTTCTGAAAAGACCCTGATTAAAAAACTTGTTGAAAAAATTAAGTTGCTTCATTCATTTTTTTCAGCTTTAGCTTTTGGCATAATTTTAAAATTAATTTATCAAGGAGATGAAAATATTGTCACAAATAAAAATTCATTAACAATCAACACACTTATGCTAAAACTTTCTAATACGCGGGCGCAAACACATGCATTAAACACATACGAGACGGTCCAATGTGTGACTTATTTTTTCGTTTCATCGAGTTTGAAATCACAACGATTCTAAAGAAGTTTTCAAAAATAACTTTAGTTGCAAAAGGATTAGGTATGTAAGTTAGTGTTTTTAATCAGTTTGTGATGGTATGATTTGTCTGTTTAATTTATTGTGTTTAAGGTTACAAGACATGGCAACATAGTTGTAGATTTTAGCGCCAACATAGTGTGTAATGCGTCTAGCAAAAACTTTTCTCGCAACTGGAAGATTGACTTTTACCGCTCTTTCCTTAAAAATCTTGTCAACATTTAGATGGGTAACTGTTTAGAATACTTCTTTCATGTAGCGATTGAGCAATTAATTATATAATAATAATAATAATTTATTTATTCACAAGAATGTAGGTACATACAGTTTTTAAAATGTAAAGTAGTTATTATAATATTTATACAAACAAATGCGTGCCTCACAAATTATATTGGTGTGTATAATAAATGTATGTAATGGTGCCATTTAAAATCTACTGTCCCTGATTTAGGTAAAAACCTGTATTACAGGCGACAGTGCTCTCCTTAAATTGTTGTTTCGATGATTGAGTGTATGATTGTGCGTATGTGAGTTTGCGTCGCGTAGGTAATTGTGCTCGCGTATATGTTTGCTTATACAAGATAGTTATTATATTAAGTTATATATACATATATAAATTTGTTTTGAAGGTGTATGTGTGTGTTTGTATGTATGTATTTATATTTGTGTGTGTTTGTATGTGCGTGTGTGTGTGTGTGTGAGTGTGTGTGTGTGTGTGTGTGTGTGTGTGTATTTGTGAGTTAGAGTTTTACATATTAATTCGATCCTAAGACTTCCAGAAGAATTTCAGTTTCAGCATATGATATTGTCAGTAGCCACTCTTTTACACATTTTTTACAGTTAATTTTATTTAGAGGGTATATATTTATATCTCTATTGATTTTATTGTAAATTCTAGAGCTAATGATGTAGTACTGCCTCCCAGCTAGTTTACTTTTGTGCCTTTCTGTTTGAAAGATTATGTCCCCTCTTCTTTTATGTGGCTTTTTACGTAAGTAGTAGAATTATGTTTACGAATAATAGTTTGAAGAATAAAAAGTTGGCGAACTGATAGAACTTTACAATCTCTGTATAATTCTGTAGTGGAATACCGAAAAGGTCTATTAGTCATCACTTTTAGGATAGCCCTTTGTGCTCTCTCCAACTGTAGTAGCGTTGATTTATGACTGCCACCCCAGACAGAAATAATAAAATTATTTAAAAATACGTAAGGAATACTGGGGTAAAATGCAAACAGAGTTTTATTTTTATATGCGGCAGTCTGTAGAACTAACAATCGTATATTTATTTTTTTAATGCTTGAGGAAGTTTATAGGTTATTACATTATGACCCTAAAGAGCCGAGTAAATGAAGTAACACAGCGGGTGGGCGATGCGGTGGATTGAGGGGTTCCGAGCAGTGGCGTGCACAGGGTTTTTCACCAGGATATGCATTAAGCAGGTACATAGCACAACATGGAAAAAAATCCCTTCCGGTTTGGGTTATATAAACTAATTTGGGTATGCAGTGCTTTTGTGCATGTATGAAGTGCACGCCACTGATTTCGAGGAGCAGAAAAGCAGAAGTAGGTACAAAATGTAAATAGGGGGCGTTGAAATAAAACATCCGTAATAATAAGTCGGGAAGGAAATAAAAAGCCTGCGATATCTTGGCAATTCATGCTCAAACGGACGGAAAAACAATTCCGATTGCCGATTCCCGATTCCGGCTCGACAAAACAAGGGGATCGATAAAAGTAAGACGAATGTCACCACGCGGTGGGGCCTCGCCCGGGAAAATGTTTGCCGTTTTCCCGCCGCCGGCTCCTGGAACCCAAACACGATATTAGTTGGGACGGCGAGCCACCAATAAAGCTCTGCCATCTGAAACTGTCGATTGAATGTGGCGTACGTTACTAACTTTTGGCTTGTATAGACGTTTTTCTGTGTGTATTTTTGGGCCTTGAAGCATAATAGAATCATATAAGTAGGCCTACTTTACTTGATATCTGGTAGCCTAAGTCGATTATTGTGTGTTATGCCAATGTATTTATATTATACTTATATCTTGAAAAAGGACCCAAGCTTCTTCTCTTCAAAAATTGTGCAACGAATAGTCGAAGAAGTTTGTTTGCAGCTTGTTTTCAATCAGAAATTTTTGTGCTTGGAGATAAGTTGCTTTGAAACGTGTCCTAGGCACCGAGTTTTTCTTAAAAATTTGCACACGTCTATGTGTATGTGTGTATGGGATCAATTTTATTTTGTAACTATCATATTATGCTATATATGTACAATGCAAATAAATAAATTATTTTTATTATTAAACAATTCATTGTGAAATTGCTAAAAATAAGTACATAGTGCGGGTACAGGCAGAAAATTGTTTTGCTGCCAAATTGTTTAATAATAAAATACGTTTTTTTAAATTTATATCTTTTGATTAGTACCTTTTGTCATTGATTGTCCACTGTAATAGCAGATTTTGGGCAAAGCTTCATTCAACATTTTCAACAATAATCTTGTCAGGCACTGGTCAGATCATCGTTATCCACAAATGATAAATGATGTTACTAAAGGACCGTAATCCGCTTACTGGGTGTTATAATTTTTTTTTCTTCACTGTTTCATTTGATAGAAAAATTCAGTATGTTTGTGAAAAGTAATCTGGGTTAAGAATGCTGCGAATTGGCATTTGTAATTATGACCACATTATGGCTCACAGATTAGAGATTAATTGGTTCACGATTTGTTCCCGACACATTCAGAAACTCCATACATCGAAATGTTAGAAATTTTATTTCATAAGCAATATTTTTGATAAAATTTTAGATTGAATGTTTGTTTAATTTGTGTTTTCAAAAGTTAATTTGTTCGGAAATACCGTTTAAACGCTAAAAGAATGTCAAAATGAAATACAAAACTTGAATTAAGGTATTTTCAGTCAACTTATCTACTAAACCGCACGTGGTTAGCCCAACGCCCTAAGCCCAGTTAATTCTGAGGGGATAACCGTGCTGACGACTCACCGATGGTGACGGTGTTCTGACGATGAGCCATTATTTCTCAGCTCGTCGTCTATCACTTGAGACGTGTTCGTTAACGTATGGGGCAAATCAAACACCAACAAGAGACAAATATGGCGCCCCGCACGTAACAAATGCTTTAGTTTATTCTCTGCCTATTGGGATAACGGGGAGTAATTCCGTAAATTGTGGAATGTGCGATAGACTCAATTCATCAGCGGACATTGCTAAGCCTTTTACATACTTTGTGTGGGTACGGTAATCTTACCGACGACGTAACTAACAATGAAAACAGTATTATTTTAAAACGTTTGTTTTTCAGAACGTGTAAATGAAAACCGAAATGTTACTAAACAGGCTTTAAAGACACATTATTAACTGTCTCTGAAACTTATCTGTAAAACCTTTGCAGTAATAGTTTTTGAGTAAACCACTGCCATAGTTTTTACTGAAAGAAATCAGATACAGCCCTAACATCGAAAAGTATGCTGAAATAAAGTCACTGCTATCATTTTACTAGGTACGCGTCGCGTAGCATAGGTACTATGCACTTCTTCTTCTTCTTCTTCTGTTCCTGGGCCTTTTCCGCACTTGGTTGGTCTGGGACCGTCCGTTGTACGTATGGCCACTGATGCGGCTCCCCGCTGGATCACTCCAGCCAGCCGAGCTCGCTCCAAAAGCTTAGCAGGCCGCCCAGGTCGCCGAGTGCTTCATGGAGTGTTGCTGAGGAGCCAATGTGTGCTGCGCGTTGTTCTGCTACTCCGTTGCATTGGAGTATTACGTGTATCGGTGTTTCCTCCGCCTCCATGCATGCTCTGCAGAGAGGGCTGTCAGTTATACCTAAAATGGAAAGGTGTTTGTTTAGTGGGCAGTGCCCTGTTATCATACCTACAACTGTCCTTAGTTTAGGTCGATTCAGTTGCAGTAATTTTGTTGTTAGTCGTGGGTTGAGAACTGGTACGGCCTCCTTCGTGTGTTTGCACTCTTTTGTTTTAGACCATAGTACCGAGTGTGATGCTTGCGTCTGGTTGTGGAGCCATGTTTTGTATTCAGTGAAGGGTATGGGTATGATGGGTTCCGGTCCAGCTACCCTTAGTGATGCTGCCTGACGCGCTAATTCGTCGGCTGCGTCGTTTCCTCTGTTTCCGTTGTGACCTCGTATCCATTTTAGGGTTACTCTGTTGGATTTTGATAGGGCTTGTAGGTTCCTGTGACAGTCAAGTATGAGTTTTGATGTTGTTGTGTGTTTGGTTAAGGCTTTTAGTACAGCTTGACTGTCACTGTTTATGTTGATGCTGAAGCCTTTTACCTTTCTGTTTAGCATGGCTATGACTGCTGTTGTTATGCCCACGCACTCCGCTTGGAAGACGGAGTTGTTCTTACCAAGCGGCTGGGCAATGTTTATGTTAAGCTCCGGGCAGTATATCCCCGCTCCAGTGCCTGAGTTTGTCTTTGATCCGTCGGTGTAGACCTCTATTACGACGGTGTCAGCTTTGTCTGTTTTTCCTCCTTCAGCGGCTACTTTATAGTGCCTGTCTAGCACATAGTGTTTCCGCGTCTTGTCACATATCCAGTCTAGTTGTGGGCATTTATTAATTTCTTTTGATAGTATCCTTGTATGTCCTATGTTTGTATCCTTCCACAGCCCGTAAGCCCTCAGTCTAAGGGCTGCAAGTGTGGCTTCCTCTTTGATGTGTAGGTGTAGTGGTGGTATGCATAATATAGCTTCCAGCGCAGTGGTTGGTGTTGTGCTCATGCAGCCTGTGATAGCTAGGCACGCTTGACGTTGGAATTTTTGTAGTTCTAGTTGGGTTGTCGCAAGGAGTGTTCTCGGCCACCATATCAGTGAGGCGTAGTTTAGTGAGCTCCTGACGACTGCTAAGTACAACCATTTCATGATGTATGGTTTAAGCCCCCAGGTTTTTCCTGCCATGCGTTTGCATTGGCTGAGGATGATCGTTGATTTTTGGATTTTTGTATCTATATGTGTCTTCCAGCTTAGTTTGGAGTCCATCGTTACTCCGAGGTACTTTACCTCGGTTGATAGTTTTAGGCTTGTTTTAAACAGTGTTGGTGTTTTTGGAAATTGTGGTTTCCTTTTGTTGGTAAATAATACGAGTTCTGTCTTTTTCGGGTTAACCGTAAGTTCATTTTCCCTGCACCACTGTTCTAGCAGTTTCAGTGCGTTTTGCATTATTGAATTCAGGGTGTTTTCTTGCTTTCCACTTATGAGGATGGTGATGTCATCGGCATATCCTATGGTGAGGAAACCGTTTTTGTTCATTTTTGTTATTAGGTCGTCAACTACCAGGTTCCATAGGATGGGGGAAAGGACCCCTCCTTGTGGGCACCCTTTAGCTACAATACCCTTGGTTGTTCCATTAAAGTCCAGTTGGATGACCCTAAATTCTAGTAGGGCTCTAATCCAAGCTCTTAGTGTGTCCGGTACTTTATGTCTCGCAAGAGCTAAGTCTATGCTCTTGAATGTTGTTTTGTCGAAAGCTCCTTCTATGTCTATAAAAGCCCCGAGAGTCGAGAGTTTGTTTTCCAGGTCGTGTTCTATTTTGCTTACAACAGAGTGCAGAGCTGTTTCTGTTGATTTACCCGTGCAGTAAGCGTGTTGATTTTGGTTTATAGGTATGTGCTTCAGGGTTCCGTCCCGGAGGTATCTATCTCCGAGTCTTTCTAGGGTTTTTAGTAGAAAAGATGTTAGGCTAATAGGTCTGAATGATTTGGGTTGTGTGTAGTCGCTTTTACCTGGTTTGGGTAAGAATACTACTTTTACCTCCCTCCATGTTAGCGGTATGTATCTATGTGCTAAGCATGCTCTAAAGATTTCTGCTAGCCATGGTATGAGTTGTTCTTTGCCCCATTGTAGGAGGGCGGGGAAAATGTGATCTGTACCTGCAGATTTGAAAGGGTGAAAGGATTCGATAGCCCAACGGACCCTTTCATATGTCACAATGTTGTTTGCTATTTCCCAGTCTGCTTTTGTTGGTGTCGTGTTGTTTTCTTCCCACACTGGTTTGTCGACAATCTTACAGCCTGGGAAGTGGGTTTCGATAAGTGTCTCACTCACTTCTTTGTCGTTTTTAGTGTAGTTCCCGTCTTGTTTCTTTAAAGATCCGATGGTGCGGATATTGTCCCTTGACAGGATTTTCCTTATGCGGTTTGCATTGTCGTAGTTTTCTATGCTCGTGCAGAAATGTTGCCAGGATTTGACAGTTTTCTGTTGCACAAGTTTTTGTATTGAGATTGAGCCTCTTTGAACTTGTCCCAATCTGCGTCTTTCCTGGTGTTCTTTGCTCTGTTGAAAAGGTGCCTTAACCTTTGTCTTTTTCTCTCCAGGTCGGGGCCCCACCAACTGTGTTTTGGTGCATGTTTTGTTTTTTGTATTCTTAGTGGGCATGCTTTTTCGTAGCATGTTGTTATGTGTTTTGTTATTTGTTCTACATTTTGGTCTATTTGCATCGTTCCCTTTATTTTGGGTTTGTTGTTGTACATTGTGTCTCCCTTTATAAGAGTTTTGTATTTCTCTCTGTTTGTTTTTCTGGGATTTCTTCCAGGAGTTTCTTGCGGTTTAATCAGATCCAGTTCAAAACTTATTCGCCTATGGTCGGAGAGTGTGAGCTCTTCGCACACGTGCCAGTTTTTTATTTGGTCTGATATGTTGTTTGACGCTAGAGTAAGATCAATAATCGTCTGGTATCTACTTGAAACAAAAGTCGGTTCTGAACCTTTGTTAAGAATGTTTAGGTTAGTGGTTAGCAAGTATGAAACTAGTTGCTCACCTCTTTTGTTGTTTGTTTTACTTCCCCATAGGATGTGGTGTGCGTTGCTGTCGACCGAGATAATCAGATCGGTGTCGTCTTCTTCACATTGTTTTATAAGGTCCATCACCTCTTTTGTAGGTATTTCGCCTTCTATGGGTAGGTACAGCGAAGCCAGGACAAGTGGTCTGGCCGCTGCAACTGTCCCTTGTTTTGTTCCGTTCTGTATTCTTACTGCCGTTAGATCTCTGTAACAGTAATGTGTTAGTAGTGTCGCTGTTAAACAGCGAGGTATGTATATACATGTTCTAGGTTGTTCCTGCGGGCTGTTGTAGTACAACTTACCATTACAGCTGCCGAAACCGCATATGTTTTGGGCCCTTACCCACGGCTCTTGGATTAGGGCGATGGTATCGGTCTCAACCTCCAGCTGTCCTCGTAGTGTGGCCGTTGCTAGTTGTTTGTGCTGGAGGTTGGTTTGTATTATCTTTATGTTGTCGTACGTGGTGTATTATAATGGATTGGAGTTGTTGTTTAAAGGTCGGCCTCAGGGGCCCATCCTTTTAGCAACTCTTGTATCCTCGCCTCGTTTGCGTTCTCGTCATCGTCAGTCTCAGTCTCGGCCACCCCCTCCCATGGTGTCATGTTTGATGGGTGGTTTGTCCCGGTCTCCATTTCTATCGCGTCGATATCCTCGGAGGCGTTTTCAACGGAGGGTCCGGGCGCAGTGGCTTTGAGGTTTGTTGTCGCTGTGTCATTTTTCGTTTCTGGCTCCGGGGTCTTCTTAGGCGGTACGTCGCTGAGTCCTTCGCCGTCGAAGAACCGGATATAGATAGATCCGGTGGAGTAAGAGACTCTCCTTCCCTTGGCCAGGATGTCTTCGACCTGCTCCGTGGGTATTCCTAGGACTAGAAACACTCCCGGAGGGTTGCTGTTTGTTCTTTTATATGTGTACAGGGTCCACGACGAGACCTTGTACCAGGGGTTTTGGAGGGACAGCATTTGTTGGAGTATTGCTATCTCCTCCGTGAAGTCAGGCACGTATAGTGCTGACCTAATCCGCACTGGTATGTCGGCCTGCCTTATGAGCGTGAGCCCCGTGCCCTCCCTTGGCGACTTCAATCGAGGTACGATTTCTTGGAGCCAAGAGAGGGCTTTGTCGTCGTAACACCACAGTTTCAGCACTCCTTCGTTGAGAAAAGCTTTCCCTACAAAGGATGGGGCATATGGTGTCGTTCCTGGCGCTGGTTTTCTGAGGCAGATAGCGAGGATCTCTTTTTGGATTTGACCCTGGACGCTATTTGCCTCTGGTTGGGTCATGTCGCTTCTGGGCACTAGGGTGACGGCCACACTTAGGTGTGGTTGGGTCACTCTCGCGTAAGAGTCCCTTGTGCGCGTTTGTCTGTCTGTCCGTGGTCTTTTGTATTCTCCCCGGGGCGAGATGGTGTCGTCAAGCCTATCCCTTTTCAGGGACTGGCTTGTTGACGTTCCGGGGTTCCCACTCATGTCACCGGTCTCACCACTGCTCCGCCCTCTCCAGTACGCATTCGACCGGTGGGCGACAGGGTGTGTCCGGCGTTGAGCAGGAGTGTTGGTCGATGTTGGTTTTTGGGGCAAGTCACGATTGGATTCCGGTCGGGACACGCCCGCAGATGCGTCCGTGCCCTGTCCAGAGACGACAGTCGCCGCGGGTGGTTGACGGCCTTGATGTGGCTGTCTCCCTTCCCCACTTTGTCCGTACAAGCCTCTAGTCTGGTGATGGACTTCCGCGTGCGTGTTCCTACCGGGTTCCATCGTCTGCTCGTCAGTCTGCGTGGTTTGGGTTTGGGGTGTGTCAGTCCGTCTGTCTGTTTTCTTTTTCTTAGGCCTCTTTCGCTTTTGTCTGCGGACTACCTCTGTCCAAACGCTCTCGGGAGCAGGTGGATGAGGTATCGCAGCAGCAAGAGAGGCCATATTGATCTCTTTGGAAGCGGTCGGTTGGGTGGTTCGGGTGGGCGCGGGTATCGGGGTCCGGTTGACATGGCTGGGGGTCTGTCTTGTGTCGTGTGGGGTCGTTGTCCGTAATGGGAAAGCGTTTGGTCGTTTGATGTTGTGCATAGCACAGGGCGGGTCTGTGCCCCCCCCAGAATACGAGGGGCAGCCTGCAGCCCGAGTTCCGTCCGCGACAGGAGCTCGAGTTGCAGAGAGGGATTCTCCGGTCCCATCTCTGGGTCCGGTACCCTCCTGGGGTAGTGTATCTTTCGGATCCGCTTCCATGGTTTTCTACGATTTGTGTTGTTTGTGAGGTGTTTGTGTGTGATTGTGTTGAGTGAGTGTTTGCTTGTGATGGGGTAGGTACTATGCACGTGTCGGTCTTTTATCTTCAATAGGGTTGTCATGAGTAAACACTTAGAATTTTGAATTAGTTTGTATGGAAAAATAAATATGCTTATATTGATTTAATATTTTTATACCCTTATGAAATATATTTATGCACCCTTCAACAGTATTTATGTTACACGTTGTATAGATAACATATCTTAACGTTTAGGGACGTTATTCTAAAAATGCCTTATTAATATTATATATGCGAATAGAAAGAAAAGTGTATTTGTTTGTTTGTTTATCCTTCTTAAACGCACTAACTAAGAAACTAATGAACTTTATTTTTGGAATAGTATTAGTTGAAATTACGGAGAGTACTACTTTTTACTGAAGGAAAACAAATGATTAGGTACCACGGGATTTCCAGAAAAAGCGGAATAAAGGCGAATGAAGGACGCGGACAACAAAACATGAAAATGATACTGCATTAAGCGATGCTTTTCGTAACCATACCGCGTTAGTGAAGTTGTGAACAAACTATCGGTTCACAAAGTCATATACGCGTATTATTAAAGTAAGTGCAGTCATATTCATACTAGTTTGCAAACCTAAATATTATAGTATTGTACATGCAATGGTTTGTGTATGATTTTTTTCTTCTGTTCAAATTATTCCAGTCACATTCTCTCTTAATATTTTTTTTAAAGTTAAGAGAGAATTCGACTGGAATAATTTGAACAGTAGAAGTAAAAATAAATTTACTGAGCTTTATAAAAAAGCAACAAAAAAAATAAGTAAAATAAAAAAAATAATTAATGTAGGAAATTGTATACAATTTTACAATAAACTACCAGTGGATATCATGAAGATGTCTCTAAAAAGTTTAAAGTGCCACAGTTAATATAAGATCTGACTCGCAAATATTATACTGAAACCGAAACACCGTCACTGTTTTCATGTTTAATGACAATCGGCTGAGACTATCAGTATCAGATCTGACTATAATAAGCCACGTTCTTAGCACGGCGTGGTACTAATGTGTCTCGGTGAATTATAGGTATCGGGTGCAGCATTTGACATTTACAAAACTTACTTAAACTTACTAAAAGATTTTTCTTGTAACTGATGTATATACTGATGACTTTGATTCATGGTGGGTCCTTAATTTTTGTACACAATAATATAACTTGTAAGGAGCGAAAAGACATAGTTAGTCTTTCTGTTGAACGCACTGTAGAACTATCTTGTGTGGAGCTGGAGCGATTTATAATAGTGTGTGTATATCGTCCCCCCTCAGGTGATTTTAGCCTTTTTGAGGATGTAATGGAAGATGTGCTTAAGCGATTGTCTGTATCCACAAAAAAAGCAATAGTATGCGGGGATTTTAATGTTGATATTTTACTTAGTAATGCAACTACGACTAGGTTGCTAAACTTATTTAAATGTTTTAATTTAAATTATGCTTTTAGTGAACCTACTAGAATCACAGCAACCTCAGCATCGTGTTTAGATAATATTTTTCTCAACTGTGATATCTTAGGTAAATCGATAATAACCAACTTAAGATCAGATCATTGTGGCCAACAAATTACTGTTTTGAATAATATAAACAAAGATAAACATATCGTCAAGTGTAGGCCGATAACTAAGAGCAAATTGACGCGATTCAAAGGTGAAATATCATCCAAAATTCCTGCCCTTGTCTTTAAGAACGGTCATCCTGACAGCATTTATGGTACGCTCTTTAATATCATAGACAATGAATTTAACAAAATATTCAATTTCAAACATATAGATTTCAATAAAAAAATAAAGTTTAGCGATTGGGCAACTATTGGCATATACAAAAGTAGAGATAATTTGTATGAGCTCTATAGTGAAAAACAATATAACCATACTCCAGCTTTCCTACAACACGTAAAAATGTACTCTAAAACGTTTAAGAACGTTTGCTTTCATGCTAAGTCGCTATACTTTAAGGATCAAATCATAAAATCGGATAACAAAGTACAAACAACCTGGAAAATTGTTAATAATGAAACTGGGAAAGCTAAATCTCGCAACGTAAACTTTGAATTAATTATTAATGATAATAAAGTTACCGCTGACAGTGAGGTTGCAAGTACCTTTGAAAACTTTTTTCAGAGTGTTCCTATTTTGTTGACTGATTCACTTAATTCTTCACCTACTGCAGCTCAGAGTTTATTGAGGAACAACGTTAATGAGTGCAACGTTTTATTTAATTTTAAACATATATCTGCATATGATATAATAAAGAATTTTAAGTTGTTGAAACAGAAAAAAACCGGTGATTTATGGGGTATGTCTGTAATGGTAATATATAACATTATAGACGTTATTGCCCCTTACTTAGCCATACTTTATAATGAATGTGTTGATAGAGGTACTTTTCCAAATTTAATGAAACATAGTAAACTTATACCTCTATTTAAATCTGGCAATAAAAACGACATTAACAATTACAGACCCATTTCAATCTTACCAGCTCTTAGTAAGGTCTTTGAAAAAATTATATTAAATCAACTTTTGAATCACTTCAATGTAAATAACTTACTACATCCGGAGCAGTACGGTTTTACTAAAGGTCGTAGCACCACGGATGCAGGCGCTAAACTTTTAAAACATGTGTACGATGCCTGGGAACGTTCGCAGAATGCCATTGGTGTTTTTTGTGATCTATCCAAAGCATTCGATTGTGTCGATCATAAAACCTTGCTTCTTAAACTAGCCCATTATGGTATCAAAAACGTTGCACTAAATTTGGTTGCCTCTTATCTCAGTGACAGAACCCAAAGGGTTTGCATAAAAGACATTAAGTCGCAGGGGTCGGCTACGTCAATGGGTGTCCCACAGGGTTCAATCTTGGGTCCCTTTCTATTTTTGGTGTATATAAATGATCTACCACACCATGTCAGTGAAACCTGTGACATTGTACTGTTTGCTGATGATACATCTCTAATTTTTAAAACTGATAGAGGTAGAGACAACTCTGACGATGTAAGCCGTGCTATGTCGCATGTGTCGCACTGGTTTACTGTCAATAATTTACTTTTAAATGCAAAAAAAACTAAGTGTGTGGAATTTATTTTACCAAATGTAAAGAAAGTTAATAAAAATATAATAATAAATGGAGAATCACTAAAAATGGAAGATTCCACAGTTTTTCTGGGCATGACCTTGGATTGTAAGCTTCAGTGGGGTACCCATATAGATACACTAGCAGGTAAACTAAGCTCGGCTGCCTACGCCGTCAGGAAAATTAGACAGATTACTGACGTAGAAACAGCAAGACTTGTTTACTTCGCGTACTTTCATAGTGTGATGTCTTACGGGATCTTATTATGGGGCAAAGCTGCTGATATTGAAACTATATTCATATTGCAGAAAAGAGCTGTACGGTCAATATATAAACTTAAATCACGTGAATCCCTCCGTGAAAAATTTAAAGATATTGGTATACTTACGGTAGCCTCACAATACATTTATAACAACATAGTATTTGTAAGACAACATATTAGTCTTTATAAACAAAAAGTGGATATAAACAGTCGACTTACAAGAAATGGTCATAAATTAGTGACATCTGCATATCGTCTGCGAAAGGTGCAGAAGTCATTTGTGGGATTGAGTATACGTTTTTATAATATGATTCCTAAGGTAATTTTGGACCTACCAATCCATAAGTTTAAAGAATGTGTTAAAACACATTTATTACAGCGAGGTTATTATACTATTGATGAGTTTCTTAATGACAAGGTTGCTTGGAAGCATCCGGCTCCGCTTTCATCTCTCACAAGATAGAAAAATGAATGTTAAAATATAAAATGTAAATTTTTGATGTTGGAAAAGAGCAACTGCTGAGTTTCTTGCCGGCTTCTTCTCGGTAGAATCTGCCTTCCGAACCGGTGGTAGAGTCACTACACACGGACAGACTTGACGTTTCAAAAGTGCTTGTATTAGGCCTACTTGAAATAAATGAATTTTGAATTTTGAATTTTTTTTGAATTTTGACTTCCGTGAGTTAATAAATAAAATAAAAAGTAAAACTCAAAATAAAATATTGTTAGCGGTTGCCTACCTGGCTGATACCTACACTACGCCATAAACATGTTGTGATTCATTCATATAGAATCGCTTTAATAGTACTATTTTGCTTTATATTATTCATAATAATACTAATCTAAATATTTAATGTTTTTCCAAATAGAATAATAACTTTATATTTCGTGACATAACTTACCGGAGACTAATATCGTAAAATATTATTATTGGTTTGTTTTGTTGTCAACATTGTAAACAGTACCTGAGCCGAATAAAAGTAGAAGCATTACCTTCTCAATTTGCATCAAGTAATTGTAGGGGGAAACTCTGCTCGATTATATGTTAAATTTAATAAAATAAAATAAATAAATAAATATACTAAGACAATACACACATCGCCACCTAGCCCCAAAGTAAGCGTAGCTTGTGTTATGGGTACTAAGATGACTGATGAATATTTTTAGGAATTATATATAAATAAATACTTAGAAAATACATATAAACACCCAGACACTGAAAAACACTTATGCTCATCACACAAACATTTTCCAGTTGTGGGAATCGAACCCACGGCCTTGGACTCAGAAAGCAGGGTCGCTGCCCACTGCGCCAGTCGGCCAGTAAAAACTAGTGTTAATCGAAGTCCTCTCCCGACGTGGTTCAACTATATGTTTGTGTCCTTCATTAAAAACTAACTATGTTTCGCTGAGTTACCTGCGGTGAATACAAGTAATATTTTTTTGTAATTACGTGTACAGACTGGTTCATCGCGGGAAACATCGCAGGGCGTATAAATTTTCATCATCATCATCATCATCTCAACCCATTACCGGCCCAGTCCACCACACTGCCCCAGTGCGGATTGGTGGACTCCACACACTTTCGAGAACTCTCAGGTATGTAGGTTTCCTAACGATATTTTCCTTCACCATTGAAGCTAGTGATATTTTAATTGCTTAAAATGCACTTAACATAAAAAAGTTAGAGGTGCGAGCTGGGATTCGAACTTAAAAAAAAGGTAGGTGATCTCAGTGCTCGAGTCAGAACTCGTACTTGTCGCGGTCGGCAAGAACTTCAAAGTGCAATACTTTTACAGTAGCTTCCATAACTAGACGTACAAACATTGAAACAGGACTAAATCTATAGACTCAACATATTAGCCTACATAATTGTACTCTGGGTTACATGACTTGTCAATTGTATGTGAAGTGAATCTATTTTAGCATGTCCCATAATCAGTTGGAAACTATGTGCTAATTTCAAGACTCATCACATCAACTATGGAGTCAATACACTAGCGCTAATCGGTCAAAGAAAGTGGAGAAATCGGTGTTTCACGTAAAACCGTTGTTTTTTTTGTAAGTGCATTAAAAACAGTTCAAGTTAGTAAAGGTACCAATGAATATCATTTCAAAATGCCAATTCGGATGAAAGAGTTCTTTTAGAACGAAAAATGAAATTTATATGCTGTATTTGGTTTTTTTCTATACCCTTTTCAGCTAATTTCTGTATTCAGAACAGTTTAGCGTGTTTGTTTTAATTGCTCACCAATTTTCTTTTTTAAAACAGTCATGTGTAAAAAAAAAATTGGAAAAACAACGTTGATTTTTTTTGTTAATTTGCTTTCAGCATAAGCTCTAAAACGTTCCCTATGAATTCTGTTTTAAATTATGTTACTACCTACAGAAACTGATATAGGTACTATGTTACTATGTAATACGTAAAAGGTTTCCGAAACGAGTTTCCAAAAAAAAAAACCAAAAAGGCAATATTATTAACAGTTATTTTTTCTTCCACTGGCAGTTCACATCAATACCCATGAACTAAATAATAAAAACAAAATTAGATTGTTTCTATGTATGGCGGCTGAAACGTTTAAAAACAAAGAATACACTGCTATATTATACACAACACAAAAGTACATAAAATTGAGAAAAAAAATATATATAATGTATTTTTTCCTAATAAGGGTTACTAGTCAGAAGCTTATAGAGACGAAACCATCGGCTTAAACTATATATAAATTAGCGTAAAACATCTTTAAATACATACCGATACCATTTTTGCATTGCCCTTCCATTACTTAATCGTAGCTGATTGAATTAAAATGATATGATTTAATTTAAAACGAGGTCGCAGTAGGTTTCTTTAAATATCTGTTTCCTGAACGTCTTTTATTCGATTAGACGGATATCTTACGTGCGATTACACTTCGGTACTACAGCAGCAACTTAAAATATTATAAGTCTACAATGGTTTCAATTATATTGTACACACAAACCGCTGCACAAAACTAAATTGACTGGTTTACAAGGATAGCATTTTTCATGGAAATCAATGTGTAATTTTCTGTTATATTTAATTAAATAACTATAATGATAATTGTTATATATAAATAAATAACTACATAGCACTGCTATACAACGAGTAACCAAATTACGAGATACTGTAGGGTGTATAAGTAGTGTATTTCATTACCAGATGAAATCCTTCAGATGTCTCTCAATAAGTTCAAAGTTTATATAAACCGTAAGCTCATAGAAAAATCCTGTTATAATATTAAGGATGACATGTATGATAAAAAATATTGGGTTGAATTGCTCTAATATCATAGCTAAAACATTAACTCGACTGTGAAAAGGTGATACCAAAAAAAATTGGTTGTCTGTAAAGTCTGCTTACTGACGATAGTTGAACGTGACAACGTCGTAAGAAAATACTGATAGAATGGTTGCATTTTTCGAAAAAATTTATATAATTGCTTTAAACAATTGACACCACATTCACTTTTCACTGCACTTCATCCTTGCCGAAAACATGTAAATGTATTATTGTATAGAAGCTGTCCACGCGGACGCATCGCTCACTCAAGTAGGAGAGAGACAGATGTCAAACGCGGAGGCCGACTGTGCCTCTTTGTCGCTCGTTCCGCGCTCTCGCTTGCACTTCAGGCCTTGAATGGAACGCCTCAGAGCGAGGTAACGCCGCATGCGTCATGTTTTTTCGTGCGTGCAGCCGGCTCCATCGAATTATAAGACGTTGTCACGTCAAAAAACCTGGCTAAGTTTGTTGTGGGCTCTTCTTAGACCAGGGGGCGTTTTGAACCCTCCAAGCACTTATCACTATCACTAACATTAGTGTTAACATGTTAAATGTATGAATGCTTCATAAGTGCCTGTGATAAGGTCTACATGAATAAAACAATTTTAAATTTGAATTTGTTTTTAAGAAATCACCCTGAATCACCCAAATATTAAGTAGTTTATTGTAGCGAAGTAGGGCACTTTTCAAAGGGACTAGCGCGTTTTGCAATAACCGGTTAATATATTTTTAATAAACGTTATGAAATCTTTAGCTCAATCAGAAAGTAAACCTATAGCATTTCGGTTCGTTAAATTATTTAACCGGTAAAACGCAGAATATTAAAATAAACCGGTTAGTAACCAAAATTTTCGGGTAAATTGAAACCGGTTCTGAGCGTTGGTATTTCTATGGACGAGGTCTGTCACACAAAGCTCTACTACTAGTAATAAACTTTGCCTTTAAATAAATAAATAAATATACTACGACAATACACACATCGCCATCTAGCCCCAAAGTAAGCGTAGCTTGTGACATGGGTACTAAAATGACTGGTGAAATTTTTTATGAAAAACACCCTGACACTGAAAACATTCATGCTCATCACACAAACATTTTCCAGTAGTGGGAATCGAACCCACGGGCTTGGACTCAGAAAGCAGGGTCGCTGCAAACTGCCCCAATCGGCCGTCAATCAAAAAATAAAGTTTATCAATAAAAGATCTGTCGGAGAGAGAGTTTGGCATGACAAAACTATTAGGGCTTTTTGTTAAAACATAGAACCCTATAAAACAAAAATAAAATACTCTCACAGTATACTAACTAGGCCACACAGTTTTCGCTAATCCGTAGAGCTACTATACTACGGGTTAACAGTCGCTTTAGCACAATTGATTACGGTCTAGGGAAGTCGGTTCTAATCTCCGCTGAGCGCATTCTCCAAACCCGGGTGAGCGGCCGCGTTAAACCAATTAATGTTGAATCTGTTAACACACTGTAATGGGAGTAACGTTACGAGTTTATTTTAGTTAAAATTTAAGCATCATTATTTATCTGTTTTACGACAGAACATTTTTTATTCCACTACAAGTTAGCCCTTGACTGCAACCTCACCTGGTAAGTGATGTTGCAGTCTGAGATGGTAGCGGGCTAACCTGATTGGGAGTATGGTGCTTATACCCCTAATAGGTTTTCACACGACAACGCATTGGAACACTAAATCCTTTAGTCTTTATCGGTAGGGGCAACTAGCCACGACTAAAGCCTCCCACAAGACCAGACCAGACCAGGGAAAATTCTGAAATTATAAATTCCCAAATTGCCTCTGCTGGGGATCAAACTCGGGACCTTCTACTTAAATAAAAAGCGCTCAACGTTGCGTCGTCAACATATATAACAGAAAAAATACACCAATTAGGTAAACAGTATTGCACTTTTAATAAAGTTTCTTATAAATATGGATGTAAAACAAACTTCATTCGGGTAGCAGATTGGGTGATGCCGCAAATAAATTCCTTTTTTAATTCTCATGGAAATCGTAATATTCCGAAACGTGCAAAAACATAATATTTGAATTTCCATCCGATTTGATTCCACTATTCGGCGAAAGTTATGTTTGCGAACGAAATTGGTATTCGGCAATAATGTAACATTTCTTCATCATACTTTCATTAATGTTTCTACTTATATTATTAACTGCGTAAAATATTTGTTGGTTTTGCCTTGTTTCACGTAGAAACGGAGCAACAAAAGACTTTTGTAATTATGCTTTTATATGCAGATGAAATTGTACTATGAATTTACAGTGGTAAGTTATGATGCGTAGTTAATCCACTACGATGGTAGTGGATTAGCTGAATAAAAAAAAAACTGTATTCTGATCTGCCGTCGCCACACTTCGACGACTATACCAGAACAGATAAATCCAGAAATTCATATATTACGAAATTGTCACCGCCGGGCATTGAACCCGATTCTTTCTACTTATATGCCGTCAGATAAGAAAATATGACGGTATCATCATCAACATTTATACTAGGTTACATAAAATTCATAATTCGTTTAAAGGAAATTGCATACAATTCTACAATAAACTACCAATTGTCATCTTGGAGATGTCTCTTAAAAAGTTCAAAGTTTGTATTAAACGTAAGCTTATAGAAAAGTCCTATTACAGTATAAAGGACTACGTAAACGATAAAAAAGCTTGGGTGTAAATTATTACTCTAACCACATTGCTCTTCTAATAATTTAAAATGACATTGTGAGATGGTGATAACAAAAAAAAAACACCCGGCTAAGTTTGTTGTGGGCTTCTTCTTAGACCAGGACGCGTTTGGAACCCTCGTAGCGTTAGTTTTAAGTTTACGAATGTGGTTATCGCCATCATCTCACTACCGTGTGGTTCTTATGTACGCATCAAAAGTGCCACCTGTGGGCCTACTTGAATAAAGATATTTTTGACTTTGACTTTGACTTTGAACACCATATCCACTACAGGGTACGGGTCTCCTCCCACAATGAGAATGGGTTAATGCCGTAGTCCACCATGCTGGCTCAGTGCGGATCGGTGGACTCCACAAACCTTTGAGAACATTATGTTGAACTCTCAGGCATGGAGATTCCCTCACGATGTTTACCTCCTCCGCTGAAGAAAGTGATTTTTAATTACTTAAAATGCAAAGTTGGAGGTGCGTACTGGGATTTGAACCTGGCCCCTCGAAAATGAAGTCGAGCTTCTTCCCACTAGGCTATCACCGCTTCATGATGTTATCCGTAGTTTAAAATATATGGTATACATAAGTACGAAGGTCAATTTGAAGTGAATCAGAAAAAGGATGAATAAAATGTAGCAGATATTACTTGTTTTTCACGTATTTCTCATCACAGCCACCAATTACCGGTCCACTACAGATCCCGCGTCTCCTCTCACAATGAGAAGGGGTTAAGGCCGTAGTCCACCACGCTGGTCCAGTGCAGATTGGTGGACTCACGTATAACAAAAATAATAATTTCTTTCTTCGGTGAACTGCTGATCGTTTTGAAACTAATCCCCGACCAATATTAAACTTTTTTTTTTGTATAATCCGCGAAAACAAATAAAATCTGTACGCACGGCGCAATTTATAATTTTTTAACGTGTTTGCTTAAAGATCGAAAAAATAACTATTACGTTTCGCTCTTACAAAGCATTATTGCTTTTAGGAATTCTGCATTTTGAATTAAAAAGATTTTATCTCCAACTCTACTGGTGCAGTTCACAAATGAACTATACAAAAGCAGCAAATCTCTCGTTGAAAATATCATCGGTGTCGGATGATATTGCGAAATAATATGGCAATTAAATATCTGGCGATTACGTATCCGCTTTAATTGTTTTTCAGTAATGAATATTTCAATTGTAATAGCATGGAAGGTAGTAATCAGTTTAATCATTATCTTTTATTAGTTATTGTATTTTGTTTTGTTTTGTATTAAAAATACATTTATTTAGGCATTTATGTGAACGTCAAATGACTGTTTTCAGTGACTCTAAAACGAATTTGGAAGGCTGATTGTATCTAGAACAAGTTAGTAAAGATACAGAAGTGGCTATGTTCTAATGATAAACATTTTACAGTGCAATAATCAGTAACCCATCTTGTTAGTTATATACTAGCGGACCCGCGCGACTTCTTCCGCGAATGAGTCGACGTTTGTCCAATATAAATGATTCCGAGATTCCAATATAAATGAATGAATCCTAGCTAGATCGGTATATCGCCCCCGCAAGTCGCAACCCCTTACAATTCATGAAAATCGTTGGAGCCAATTCCGAGATTTCAATAATATATATTTATATACGACAATTATATATATTTTCAATAATATATATTTATTAAACGAGCAATTCTTGTATATATATATTTTTATATATAAATATATACAAGAATTGCTCGTTTAAAGATATAAGATATGAGCAAATTGGAGCCGACTGTTGTAATGCAAACTTTTCATTGAGAAATTTATGAATATTCTTCCTTTAAAATTAAAAAATACCTGCGTACTCTTCACCAGCCGTTTCTGTCTATGGCCGTATCTGTTACATCGCTGCAACACTAAGTAGGTACATTGTGATAATATGAATTATTTATTAATGATTATTATAATAAGAAGCGGTAGTAGCTCAGTGGGTAGGAGCTCTGCTTCATTTTCGGTGGGCCGAGTTTGGACGGAAAGAAACATAAGCTTATTTTGTATCCCATAAAAATAAACGGGTCCCATAGGATTTGTTAATAACCGCAATAGACGCTGAAGAATAATGCGGGAAACTGCTAGTAAATAATAAACTTTTCAAAATACTTAACGCCTTAATTCACATGGTACCTCCTCGACTAAGTTCAAACTCGTTCGGGGTTCCGAAACATAAGATTGCTCGAGTGACGTGAAAAGAAATCCCATCAAGAACAAAATTCGAAGAGAAAAAGATCCGAAGATTGTGAGATCCATAGAATACTTTATATTACACTACATCTTAAATACGGTTAAGCAAATTTGCTGCAGCAATCTGCTGAATTTCTTGCCGGCTTTTTTCAGTGGAATCTGCCTTCTGTACCGGTGGTAGAGTCACTACAAACAGACTGACTTGACGTTTCAAAAGTTCTTATAAACTAGGCCTACTTCAAGTAGGCCTAGTTCCCAACTAGATTCCCAACGCGCCCTGGTCTAAGAAGAGCCCACAACAAACTTAGCCGGGTAAATTTATTTTTTTGTTATCACCATCTCCCAGTAAATTTATATTAAGCTATGAAGCTAGAGCAATTCACACCCAAGCATTTTCTTTTTAAATTTTGATATATTTTTATGGACATAAATTAAATTTTCATTTATGTCCATAAAAATATATATGTACTGACTATGCATCGTCATTATTTTAACTTCTTTAAATTTATCCCTTAATGACTCTCTTGGGCCCATTTTATATATCGCACGAACAGCCCTTCTCTAATAGCATTTGTGTTATGAGCATATGGTGAGTCTAATTCTTTATATCCATTTATATGGATATAGACTGATAGCTTGCCCCGTGGCTACGGCAGATCTCTATACAGTTGTCAGCACCCCTTCTCTTCCCGTGGGTGTCGTAGGCGACTAAGGGAATATATCATACAAATAAGGGATTATGGGAAAACCCTCCACGAAGGCTTAGTCTGGCGGCCCAAAACCGTGGAATTTGGTACTCCCTACAAAAGACCCATGTCCAGCAGTGGACGTCTATCGTTTGATTTGATGGGGATGATGAGGCTTAGTCAAGCAGTGGACTTTTATAGGCTATTGATGAGGCTTTTGTAAAAAATAAACAAATATATTAACCCCTAATTTAGTGGAAGGAGTTTTGTACTTTTTACAATGTTCTCTATGAACAAGGATTGCGCTATTTTTAAGACTCGTCCATTTAATTTAGTGACTTGCGTACAAGAGATGGCACCATTATCTCAAAAGGTTTTGCCCTTTTAGCCTTCTCACTAACTTCGCAGCAGTAATTTGCCGGCTTAAATAGCAACGATAAAATCAACGTATCAATTAAGATAATCTTTAACATACCTTGGACTTAATCATAGAAGCCATGTGGGATTATAAATTTTAGTTATAATTCCGCTCAGGTGCTATAATATTTACATAGTTATGTGAAGTACTTATATCGTAGATTACATAATATTCTCAAATCACTATATCCTTACCTATCCTATTCTAGGAGTAACTCTACGGGAACGAATCAGAAATAAGGAAATCCGTACGAGAATTAGAGTTACCGACATAGGTCAGCGAGTCGCGTAGCTGAAGTGACAACGGGCGGTGCATATAGCTCTGAGAACCGATGGACGTTGGGGTCTTAAGGTGCTGGAATGGCGACCCCGCACCGGTAAACACAGATTAGGTCCCCCAATGTGGTGGAGAGACGATATCAGGTGAGTCGCTGGGAGCCGCTGGAGGTAAGCAGCCCTAGACCATGGATTGTAGAATTCCCTACAAAACACCTATGTCCAGCAGTGGACGTCAATTGGTTGAATTCATGGTGATGACGATGATATCCTTACCAATATTGTTTTTATTTTTATTCCACTACAAGTTAGCCTTGGGCTGCAATCTCACCTGCTGGTAGGTAATGTCAATGATGCAGTCTAAGACGTTAGCGGGCTAGCCTGTTAAGGGTAGGACTTGTATTTAACCCATACCTCTGACCGGAAAGTCGCTTTAGGGGCTCATCTTTGTCGTAACAAGCCACGGCCAAAGCCTGTCATAAGACAATAAAATCAAATATTACTAGTGATTGCCGCGACTTCAGCCACAAACGACTACGTAAAAATTGTAACAATCTTTAATTGTAACCTACTTTCCCCAAGAACTAGGATATATATATGTTTTTAAATTAGGCTTACAACAGTTGAGTTTGGCACTTTCTGACAAAGAATCCTTTACTGTAGTGATAAATAACAGATTAAAAAAAACAAACGTTAAAGATTCGTTCTGAAGATGTTTCGGTAATAGTATACGTATACCAAATGAACTATGTCGGTTTAAACACTACAAAGTAAAAATCTAATAATAAACTCATTTAAGCATTAACTCTATAATTTTATTCTTAGTATTTAGTTAACACACTGTAAGTTGCGTCTACGAAAATATGCATTTAATTTTATTGTTTGTAATTGGACACACTGTCCAACAATCGTACAGTAAGCCGCAGTGCGTCGCTACGGATATTATTCACAAACTGATATGATTATCATCACTAGCCTGTTAGCGTGCCACTACACAGGTCTGCTCTCTAAAAAAAGCGAGAGCTCTAGAGCAAAGACACACTACGCTGCTCCAATGCGGGTTGTTTGGCTTTAATGACTATGATCACTTTTAGGTGATAATAACCAAGACCGAGTGAGGGTGGACACAGCAAATTCCATATCTGCGGGTTTGTTCTCAGAATTTTTAGCAGAGAATACAATGCTTATGAAACCTGGTCCGTCTCGAAATCGAATTCAGAACCTCGTGATCCGTAGTTGAAAATGGTAACCCTTGCATTGACGAGGCATTAAGAAAATTATAACCATTCAGATAATTTTATCCTATTCCAATTATTATGTTGTTAGATAAAGTGACTGCAGAATACGACTAATTACGACCATTTCATACACAGCCCCATAAATCATACACTTGATCGAGAAAATGTCAACGAATCTACTATGAATAAGTATAAACATTTCTGGTTCTTGTTACCTCCCTCGACTACCTATTATTTGCAAACCTCTGAATCATTTAAATATGATATTGTCGTATAAACCTTTTGATTAACCCGGCGCCAATGACGCTGGGTCATATTGACCCGAGGTGATTGTATACCTTCGTAAAAAATTTTCAACACTCGCGGTGTAATTGACTTTTCGTGTAGCTGGAGATATACCCCCCCTCTACCTGTAGCAGTGTGGTACTCAGTGCGACGCCGCCTGCGCAACGAGATACACGTGTGTTGCGGCGAAACGGGTAAGTATGACCCAGCGTCATCGCTGGCGTGGTGTTTTCGTAACATATTTAAATTTCTTTATTTTAAGTTATTGTTAATTTTTCTTACGTTTTTTAGATATTTGACAAAAATGGCGTTGAGGGATCATCCAGAGAGAATATTGGCGATTTTGGAAGAATCGGACTCCGATGAAAATGATCGTGATCCATATCCAGGTTCAGACGTCGAAGTGGATGACCATGTATCTGAACGCAGCCAAAGTAGCGATACTGAACAGGATGCTAACAATACAGATACGGGCTCAGAGTCCTCAGATGACACAGGTGCGGACTCAGATGATGTCAACCTTTTGACCTTACAAAATCGACAACGGCAACACTTCAAAGGAAGGGACGGGACTATTTGGCAAAAAGCACCGCCACGACCGAATGTACGCAGAAGATCTGAAAATATTATATGTGAGCCTCCTGGCGTAAAATCAGTTGCTCAAGAAGCCAAGACTGTGCAAGAATGCTGGAATTTATTCCTGACTCACGATATGCTGCATAAAATACAAGAATATACAAATTTGCATATACAAGAAAGAAGAGCACAGTGTGAAGATATTTCTCAACGTAGATACATGAATGAAGTGGAAATAAGTGAACTGAAAGCGTTTATTGGGCTGTTGTTTATGGCCGGATTTTATCGTTCTAATAGACAGAATTTGGAGGATTTGTGGCAAGCAGATGGTTCTGGTGTTGAAGTTTTTAGACTTACCATGTCTGTACAAAGATTTTACTTTATACAAAGCTCTCTGCGATTTGATGACAAGTCTACACGCGCTGAAAGACAAAACCTTGATAATTTGGCACCAGTGCGTGAAATTTTCGAAAAATTTGTAGAGCAGTGTAAGAAAATGTACTCTCCGGGAGAAACTTGCACTATTGATGAAATGTTAGTGGCATTTAGAGGGCGTTGCAAATTTCGGCAATATATACCATCGAAACCAGCTAAATATGGCATCAAGATATTTGCCTTAGTGGACTCCAAAGTATTCTATATCACCAACCTGGAGATATACGCTGGTAAGCAGCCTGACGGACCCTTTTCTGTTAGCAACAAACCCTTAGACGTGGTGAATCGTATTGTGTCACCTGTCTCCAAAACTCACCGTAATCTTACTTTTGATAATTGGTTCACTAGCTACGAATTGGTGTCTCATCTACTAAATGAACACAAGTTGACTTCAGTCGGTACCTTACGCAAGAACAAAAAACAAATTCCACCTGGATTTATAACGACGCGCGGAAAAGAGTTACACTCGTCAACTTTCGGATTTCAAAAAAATATTACACTGGTCTCTCACATCCCAAAGAAAAACAAAGTGGTCCTTTTGATGTCAAGCTTGCACCATGATAACAAAATCGATGAATCTACAGGTGTGAAGCAGAAGCCTGAAGTAATAACTTTTTATAACTCTACCAAAAGCGGAGTGGACGTAGCAGACGAGCTTTGTGCTACATATAATGTGAGCAGAAACTCTAAGAGATGGCCGCTGACGATATTCTTTGCAATGCTGAATATTTCAGGAATCAATGCAAATATAATATATCGGGCTAACAATGATAACACACGCATAAAACGGCGACATTTCATAAAAAACTTGGCACTCAGTTTGATTCAGGACCATTTACAAATCCGAAGAGCACATGTGAATTTACCTCGACAATTACGCAAAAGGATCGCAGATTTCACTAACGAACCTACCATAGAACCACCTCAGAAAATTCCAGGAGCACGTAGAAGATGTCAGATATGCCCATCTAAAAAGGATAAAAAAACAACGCATACTTGTCATGCTTGCCACATTTATATCTGCCCAGAACATTTGATTTCATACTGCGAAAATTGCAGCAACTCCATGTCCATAAATGAGGAATCGGAGGACTGATTTTATACTTACTTTTACTTTTACTTACTTACTTACTTTTTGTGATCTCTGTATTAGCATATAAAATTGTTAGTTCTTTATAATGTTTAGGTTTAATAATAAAAAAATAACATACTATGCAAGTTATGTTTTTCAGGTTGATTTTGCATGCGTTTTTTAAAAAGTCAATAAATATTTAAGTCGTTAAATTTAATACATTTTTTATTATTCTGTCATTTACTCAAAAAACCTTAATTTCTAAAATGGTTACTAGAAATTATCAGTTCATTTAAAGATACTGTAAATTTACCGTCTAAAGTTCGGGTAATGATGACCCGACGTCATTGGCCGCGTAATATTTTTCACGTCATTGGCGGCGGGTTAATGTATTTTTCTGACCTGATATCCCTTTGTCTAACTGTATAATTGGTAAACTACGTGTGCGACCATGAATGTTTAAGACAAAAAACGAATAGTTCTAAGTGACATAACACCTCGCTTCACTGCCTTTTCGGATAATAGGATGGCGGGTTTTTGCGCCAGTAATCAGCTTAGCGAGCGAGCGCGGAAATGCTATTACAGTTCTTAGTATCCAATGCAGCAAGTTGGAAATAATTGTTTTAGGTTGAGATGAACGTTTTTTTTGTTTGCTGTTGTTATTTATTACCCAAGGGGAAACGGTGACGGAATATTTTAGCGTTTAGAGCGTGCGTCTTTGTTTACTTATATAAAAGGTATGAAAATGGAAACAAAATAAAGATACGATCAATATTTATAAAAGAGAATTTTTGCTAATTCTTCTGATTCCGTTAAGAATAACTCGTCCTTGGCCTGCCTTCTACAATTGAGATACAGATCGATTACAAAAATATTTTTTAAATTGGACAGATAACTTCGTAGTTAAGCGCGTTCCGACATATATATTATTTTCATCCTCTATTTAACCGATTTGTGAATACTTCGATATCCAATTATAACTTAGAAAACGACGGTCTTTCATATAAACTTTCATACCTTATTTATATCCTTACCACTTAAATTTTTTAAATGGTATAAAATATTTTCCAATCGCCAGAGATTGGCGCGTTTAATAAAAAATAAATTTAATTCCGACAAAACTTTATTACTAGAGTAAAATTCAAAAAAATTCAAAATTCCAAATTCATTTATTTAAAGTAGGCCTAATATAAGCACTTTTGAAACGTCAAGTCTGTCTGTTTGTAGTGAATCTACCACCGGTTCGGAAGGCAGATTCTACCGAGAAGAAGCCGGCAAGAAACTCAGCAGTTGCTCTTTTCCAACATCAACAGTTTACATTTTGCATTTTAACATTCATTTTTCTATCTTGTGAGAGCTGAAAGAGGAGTCGGATGCTTCCAAGCAACCTTGTCATTAAAAAAATCATCAATTGTATAGTAACCTCGCTGTAATAAATGTGATTTAACAAATTCTTTAAACTTGTGCATTGGCAGGTCCAAAATCAGCTTAGGAATCATATTATAAAAGCGTATACTCAATCCCACAAATGACCCCTGTACCTTACGCAGATTATATGCAGATGACACTAATTTATGACCATTTCTTGTAAGTCGACTGTTTATGTCCACTTTTTGTTTATAAAGACTAATATGTTGTCTTACAAATACTATATTGTTAAAAATATATTGTGAATCTACAGTAAGTATGCCTATTTCTTTAAACTTCTCACGGAGGGATTCGCGTGATGTAAGTTTATATATTGACCATAGATATACCAGTTCAAAGTGCCTAGTTCGATATAACGGACATTCCATCAATACCTAATATTTGGTACAAGTTATAGTCACAATGACCCTTCAATAATCATTAAACTAAAAGCCCAAACTGGATATCGCAATATCGGAAACATAAGTACATTCCATTTAACTGAGCTTGAAACTACGCAGTAATAAAACCTAATAGCTGTGTAACGAATGTTGAGTCTCCACTCCCAAATAGGCCGCTCCAGTTTCGGCCAAATAGGCAGTCTGATTACATCGCTTACTTGGCAATAGGCTACAATATCCAACAACTTACGGGTGGATGGAGACGGGAAGCGGCAAAATTACTTCATTAGCAGCAAAAACAAACTTCTATAGTATTATGTTAGGCTACGTAAAATGAATAGATAGGAATTGCATACCTTTAGGTATCAGGCATCATACAAATGGAGCCTTGTGTTGTTTTGTTCGAGATACTTCATTAAATTCAAATTGATAATAAAATAAAAATGTATGATGAACATAAATGTTTTTCAGTGTCTGGGTGTTTATATGTATACTAGCTGTAGCCCGCGTCTTCATCTGCGTTTGATTTTGTTTTTTGATGTGGCATTCAATTTAGTTGTAGCTCTAAAAAAAATTTAAGTTTGGTATTCTTATAAAAAACAACTGGTGTAGTTTTTAAAAAAAATATTTTTGAATTCACATAGTAACAATATCTTAAAAGAACTGATCAGTCGTAGCTCCTTCTATCATTTACAAAGAATAGTAATCGTTAAAGGAAGAATCGCTAAGCCTTTAGTGAGGGGTTTGCTGCTGTCCGCTGAGAAGTTCTGTCCTCTATCTTTTAATGTCGGGATAAAAAATATCCTATATTAAATCTAATACTTTCAAGAATATGTGTACAAAGTTTCATGAGTATCGGTTGAGTAGTTTTTGCGTGAAAGCGTAACAAACAAACTTACATTGACATTTATAATATTAATAGGGATAGGGATATGGATTATAAGTATTTATGTGTATTATTCATAAAAATATTCATCCGTCATCTTAGTACCCATAATACAAGCTACGCTTGCTTCGGGGCGATCTGTGTATTGTCGTAGTATATTTATTTATTATTTAAATTCAAATTCATTGCTTTCAAGTGGACTTACTTTTAAGCACTTATGAAACGTAAAGAATTGAGACATTGTATAATTTTTAATAACGTTTACAAATTCGCCTACCGAAGCCTATTCGCCGAACCTTACGAGTGAGTGAATTATTTACATATCAATTTACTGGCTTTAAGTATGAAGGTAGTTTTAGGAATTGTTTTAACAACTTATTCATATAACGTATCAGTAAATTTAGCAGTAATATAAATATATATATATCATTTAGTGGTTTTAACAGAGCGGCGTACTCACATTATGCCAAGTTTCGATCATCAGGATACTCCAATTAATTTTGAAAAGATTTTGTGAATGTAATTGAAGATAGATGACAGAACTCTGCGTATTCCATGGACACCCACTTAATACTAACATCTCTTATCCAAGATGCATGACGGACCAAATAACCCAAATAAATAAATAAATATACCTACTACACACATCGCCATCTAGCCCCAAAATAAGCGTAGCTTTTATGGTATTGAAGAATAATTTTCTGAATAATATACATAAATACTTATAAAATACACATAAACACCCAGACTATGAAAAACATTCGTGTTTATCACAGAAACTTTTTCTAGCTGTGGGATTCGAACCCACGGCTGTCGACTCGGAAAGCAGAGTCGCTGCCCACTGCGGCCATCAGCCGTGAAACCCATGTTAGTCTTAAGAATACAGAATATTCAGTAAAATATAATATATTAATTAGGTATATATTTGTAGCCAAATTTACTATACTCCGCGATATTCAGATATTTTTGTTTTCGATCCGAGCTTCATAGCAAGGACATCGAACCTATTTAAGTAAGTTTCAAATATAACCTAAAAATACAAACCTTAATGTAAAGTGGCACTAAAACCTTGACCATTAAATAGAAAAAAAACAAAACATGAATGCATGATAGGTATATCTTGTTATGATCACTTGGAGACATAAATATCTACAGTCGTGTACGTATTGGGAAAAACCAGCCCGATAATTATTATAACATATCGCATCGTGATTGACGTGGTTAGGTATCTAATAGGTAATAACATGGCAAATTTATAAACTGTATGAATAATCGATGAAAATAATAATCCATATATAACCGCGGCTGCAGATGTAGCTACTAAGTGCTGTTAAATGAGGTGGAAAAAATGTATACTATTATATATACTTATAGAAGTTCTACACAGAGAATAAATGGTATTTTATTCTTGATCATATTTCTGTTTAAAAATGTCCGCTTTACACGATTCAGTAAAGATTTTTAAGATAGAAAGCAATTTCAAAGTTACCTCGAACGAACATAGCAATTACTTTATTTTTGTATTTTGGGATAAAATAAAAAAAATAAACTATGTAAGTTATCATTCTTGAGTATTTTCGTTGTTGCTATTAAAGTATTTTCACCTACACTTGGTAGAAATTCATCTACCAAGTGTAGGTGAAAATACTTTAATAGCAATAAAATGTTTAATTATAACGAACTTGATGACACAGAGAATGCGTAAATAAATGAATTATCGTTGCATACTGATACTGAAGCCGTTAAGATCACGATCTTTTGTTTTTTTTGTTTGAAAGACGAATTCGTCGAGAGTGTTCTTAGCTATGTTTGATGGAATAGGTGCAAGATGGCCGCCGGATTACAAAATGGCGGATTACGAGATACTTTTTCACAACTCCCTCCAATATGGTTATCAAATAAAAGGGCTTCACTAGTAGACTAAATAATATTCACTGTTAGAGATCAGGGTTTATTTTTTAATTTTTTTAGAAAATATATAAATATTTTATGAAGTATAAAAAAAAAGTGAGTGTCATGCCAATTGCCGTGACAGCAGGTCGGTCGCATTCACTGTCAAGATGCGCGAATACATCTGGCATGTCACAAGCTAAAGAATGACCTCTCAGATCAATAAGTAGTGATGCGTTAGCCTGGAACAACGGTGCATCATTATTTTTTCATTGGAGTCCTTACCTGTTCTAACTACTACAGCCTTAGAACAAAAACAATTCAGGGTGGTAGCATAATTTGAACACGTCACGCTATCCGCTAATATACGCGTGCTAATTTTAATTAAACTCATTAATATTTATTTACAACTAGAATCACACTGAAAACCTCCGCAATTATAACACGTCACGTCAAATGGTTATAACCACGCTACACCAGAGAACGGCATGTGTTAAAAATTGAAATAAAAAAGAAAAATGAAAATGAAAAATGTTTAATAACGTAGCGTAACGTACAAAAACGACACTATGTCTTGACTTTTAGTGACTCTACTACCGGTTCGGAGAGCAGAAATATCATATCTGTCATATATGTAGCATCACTGAAACCACTATGTAGCTACATAATTATTTAATTATTGTTTTTTGTAAAGTAACTTATTTAGAAACACTATTTAGCATAATCATTTCAATTGCACAAGTCAAAGATTTGATGTATCCAATGTTACCCACACCAAGTATTGGGTGTTTAGTGGGTGCCTATTAAGAGTATGTCTCCAGCTTTAGTAGGTACACTATCCTATGTTACAGTTACATTAATCTTAATGTGCAGCCGTACTTGGTTTTATTGTACTGAGAACACGGTCGTTCAAACTAATGGTGGATTTTTCTAATCACCTGCAACCGTTTATGGGGACAAGAAGACTTTGACTTGTGCAATTGAAATAATTATGTTAATTATTGTTTCTAAAGAAGTTACTTTACAAAAACAATACCCAAGTACATGCCAATTACCCAGTAGGTACATAGCGGTATTAGTGATGAAAGAGTATAATGTTCCTGGGACTCCGCCATTTAATTTAATATTCACTATTACATTTATATATTTTATATTCTATTTAAAATTCATTAATATCACTTTCACATTTCATAAATATTTTCATTTGTTAAATAGAATAATTGAGAGTAGAAAATTTAAGTTTAGATCAGCGCATGTCGCAATCGTCAGAAATCTATTAATAATTTATTTATTACAAAAGTAATAAAAAAACATATTTAGTATATTTAGAGATTTTCAAAAAACTTTGCAGTTTAATTTTTCTTTTTTTTAAAAACCCCAATTGTTGAATTTTTATTCTTTATTGGAAATAAATAATCCTAATTGATTATGATATTTGCCACTAGCTGGCGTATAAGTCAAGAAGCGTGAAGTATATGACATATACTTACGACCAATCCAAATTATTATTTTTAAATAGCGGAAACTACACAGATTTCTGTGAATCTGAAAAAAAACTCTGAGTAACTCCCTAGTTGCCTAGTAAAGAAGTTTTACTTCAAAGATACGACTGAATTGAGAACCTCCTCCTCTTTTGTAAGTCGTCTAATAATAAAAGCCAAATTCAGATTCAAAATATCTGCTGAATTGACACTAAAAGGTCACTAAAAATATATAGGTCCAGTGCAGTCACAGTACGACAAAAACAGTTCTGTTCTTAAATTAGCAGAATTTGAAAGGTTTATATTGTTGATATAAAACAATTTTGTTTTATCACTTTATTTTATTCGATACTTTATGGGTTTGTTAGGTACTTTCTCTTTACAGTTACTTTGCAATCTGCATATACGTAGAATAAATCTGATATAAAATAAAAATTGCGGTATTTCCAGTCGAATGGCAAAAAGATCAAGACCGGCTTTTCGCAGAATCGTTAATATCAAAATAACATCTTAAAGTCCGCGCTCCGCGGTAATCATTGTAAAATTGTATTACCGACATAACCACAATGTAAACAATGTTCTTGCTTAACTTATAAAAGTTGAATGCACATTGCTGTAGGATCCGCGAGTGCCGTAAGAGCCGCAAATTGCGTAATACATTTTCGGAGCTGAAAATCTCGCGCACCAAATAAATACTGTCAGTATAACAGTATTAGCAGTGCTTTCAGAGCTTTTGCGTTTTCTTTTCTTTTTTTTAATGTACTAACAAGTGGTAAGTGCTGACGCAGTTTAAGAAAGTAGTACCAGATGGAGGGGCATCGAGTAGTGTTGGACAGAGTGGGGGTTCTTGCCGTTTGCCATCAATTTAAACGACCCTAAAAGACATGCCTTGTACAAGGGAGACACCGGTGCGTTTTAAGAGATTCCCCAGCCTACTAAATATGTACAATTCATAAATTGTAAATTACCATTGCGCACGGTGGGGATCGAATCCATTGTAAAACCACATCCGTTACCACTGCACCAGGGAGGTCTCCGTTCCAGTGCGTTCAACTTGAGACATAATGTCGATCGGACGCTCTGAATGAATTTAATCTCATACGATTAAAATAGATAACAACATTCGCAGATCATGTTATTGACGTGTGCGGTGTTTGTAGCAATGTACGACTAATTTTACCGGGAAACAGTAAACGAGGGCCTTGACCGCCACCACGCGGGTAATGACTGCAGGACCCTTGTTGTCTTTTTCGTTGATTAATTCCAGTTTACTGCAACCGGCTAATTGGTAAATCCCATAAAAAACTTAACTTATGGAAAAATTTACAGCAAAGTTTCATATTAAGAATATGGGTGGTTGTCGGCTTCACCGATAAAAGAATGGAGAACAAAACGGGTGCCAAGTTCTGTAGATAATCCTGAACACACCTAAAAATTTAAATTCTTAGCCCACATTATTTTATTTTTTCTGCTACAATAATGTTTGCTATTCAAAAATATAACTTCTTAAATTTGAACAGAATAGTTATTTATAAAAAGCAGATTCATCATACCATCATATCAACCCATTACCAGCCCGCTACAGGGTACATACTGTGAGAACATTATGTAGAACTCTCAAGCATGTAAGTTTCCTCACGATGTTTTCTTTCACCGCTGAAGAAGGTGATATTTTAATTACTTAAAATACAAATAATTTAGAAAAGTAAGAAGGTGCGTGCTGGTTTTTGAACTCGGCAGCCTGAAAGTGAAGTCGAGCTCTTACCCACTAGGCTATCAGCTGTACATATGAAATTTGGTGTTTTCGTTAATCGTTTCAATAAATAAACCAAATTCTTATGTCTTTATTTTAATGAGATTTTGAGGTATTCAGAGGGCAAATGTGGCTCTAAATGGTTCGTATATGGCATTTCACACGGTAGCTTCGTCGCCAGTTTTATATTATTGGCTGGAACTTGGCTGACACACTGCCGTGTGTCTCGATAAAACAGTTTTGAACTTTCGGAGTTTTCGGAATTTTGGATTGGGGATAAATTCAAAACATGTGGATCTGATAACAAGCGAGGAAGCCATAGTCACGTGAACTCGAAAAGTCCTGTTATAGACTTTTCGAGTTCACCATTAGGGTAGCCATATTCTAGTATATAAAAAATAAAAATAAAAATAGTTGGTTTGGGTACATGAATTACTGTAAATGCTAATGGCTGGAGCCTTTTTTTAAGGTTAGTATTACTACCCCTGTGTCAGAAGACACCGCTCTTCCATAACAAGAAATAAACAAAAAAACGAGGGTAGGTATACAAAAAAAATAATTTGTTATGATATTAGAAACAATAGAATAGAATAAAAATAAAATTTTAAAAAAAGGACTATCTAACTCTTAAAATCCGTAGGAAACCTTTTTTTACATTTGGTGCTTTTTTGCTACATTTCGTGTAGGACTGCATATAGCTGCAATATGTATCGAAATTATTTCTTCCGTTATGAATTCTTCAGTGATTAAATTACAAAGGATTTATGCCCTCAATGAATCTCCCTTCAAGAGCACCCGGTATGAGCCCAGTGAAATTACAATAACTTATAATAATATAACTAAGCGGCGAGAATTTATCTGCTCGAGCCTATTTCAAGATGTTAATGAAAATTAACTGTCAGAGTTTGAGGGTATGGAAAGTAAAGCCAGGCTAGTGGAGAAACTCTTGAAGTACGTATGGCTGTGTAAGAGAATATTTAATTGTTATCAACGGGCACGTACTAAACACTTCACTTCCTCGTTTCTACCGGAAGTATCGGCAGGCCTATTTTCTATAACACTGGATATGATGTTAAGTTATAAACTAATATAATCATCGTACTCAAATTCCATTATATATATTTCTAAATTTAAGAAAAAATGTGACTGCAATTATTTAAAAATTTGAATTTCAATATCAATTTCAATTTCTTTATTTGCAGATTGAGTTATATAGTTGGTGGGTACAATATTAAAATGGCATGCAAATTTGATTTCTTAAAATCTATGTCTTTACGATGCCCATTCAATTAAATTCTTATCAAGAATTTAAATCAAATAATAATGATATACAACTAATCTATATAATCTATTAATAAATATATGTCAAAGCTCTATAAAATGGCACATAAATATTCTTTAACATCATAATACCGCTTTTTAAGTAATACCTCTTTAATTTTGCGCTTAAATGATATGACATTCAGGTTTTTGTCCGCCAATGACAGTAGAATTAAGTAACAATAAACTTGCATTACAATATAACAGGTTAGATAAAATTCATAATTTGTTTAATAGAAATTGTGTAGAGGTCTCCACATTACTGAACTAGAGGGCGCCACAAAAATCCTGCATCGCGCTAGCACAGTATTCACAAAAATGTACTCTATATACAACTACCAAAGATGAATGTTCGGACCTCGGTCCCCGAGCACGATCACCCGCTCGGAGGAAGACCTTCCTATTGTTACGGTCGAGCGTATCACCATAGCTCCCGTACAACTGCATACAATTTTACATGTTATGTTTTATTATATGATCAAATTTGTTATGCTGCAATCACGCACGTGCCACCCTGTGTCCATAAATTCGAGGCCTAGTTTATCCTCATGTGCCTGTAATTACGCTGGCAACCACGCCCTTTAGACCGGAATACAGCATTGAAACAATGCTGCTTAGCGGCAGAAATAAGCATTACAATAGTACTATCTTTATAACTTGCTCTTTGTATTATTGTTCTCTGTTATATATTTTTTTCTATGGTGAACGGTAAAAGTGTATTCGTTCATTCATTCAATCACGGATATACCTATATACAAGGTCACCAACCCTACAGCAGCCGCGCTTGAATTTGATTATAATTACGAAATGGAGCTCGAACTCTGTGAATAATTCTCCAAGTTTGATAATTTCCGAAGTTACTGTAATTTGATTGAGTGCACAGTTAATACTGGGGGCTCACGAAAGAGTGATATTGGAAGTAAAAGTTATTTATGAAATTGAATAGGTAACTTGGCGAAATGTGACTCAGGTACTGTGATAATAAAACGAGGCATTCACTTCCATTACACCAAAGTCAGATAAAATTTTGAAGTTAAAAGTCATATTATAGAATCATATTGACAGCCGATGTGCACAGTGGGTCCTGCTTTCTGAGTCCAATGCTGTGGGCTCGATTCCCACAACTGGAAAATTTTTGTTTAAGGAAAATGAATGTTTTTCAGTATATGGGTGTTTATCATTACATTATTAGTGTTTTTGTACATAATTCATAAAAAATATTCATCAGTCATCTTAGTACCATAACACAAGCCACGCTTACTTTGAGGCTAGATGGCGATGTGTGTATTGTCGTAGTATTTTTATATTTAACTAGAGTACCCAGCCCGCTTCGCCGGTCTAGATTTTGCTTTATATTATGTAAACAATAAACTTACATCATTAAATTTTTTTCTTTATTCATTTATTTCTCTCCGTATTCATTCTCTTCGCAAGCGGGTGAAGATCATTATCTACACCCATGTACACCAAAAAAATAGAATATCATCAAAGTACATAAAAGCTGTATTTGACAGTTTGACTTTTCAAAAATTGGAGTGCTCCGATCGTCACCAAACTTTACAGGATTACTCGCCAAGTCAATCCGGAGATTCCCTGAAAGTTTCATTGAAATCGGTCCAGCCGTTTCGGAGCCTATACCCACACACTTTCTCTTTTATATATACAGATTAATTATAATTAATTTCGTGCGATAGCCAGCGAAAAATAACAGAAACTATTGGCTGAATCATTTGACATTTAACGTACGTGCGTGTACATATTTACCTACATTTAATCTTTTGCTGTTTAATCACTTTTTTCTATTACAGGAAACATAAAAATGCTGTTACAATTAACATTTACGGTCACATGTCTGTCTCATGCAACTATGTTAACAGATAGATTACACTATCGATATCGCGTATGCCCCAACATTGTGATATGGAGCTGGAACCCACCATTATATCAGTAAAATATAATATTTACATTTTATAACATGAAAGCATATGGAGGTGCACGCGTAAGAAGTTATAATTCTAATGGCGGAACTACACTGCATTATTCTATTATATACTGGTTCTGTGACAACGCCGTAATCGCAAAATAATTAATTTATTATTACAAAATGTGCATTGTTAATAGAGTATCCGATTTCTCACGTCTTTCGCTATAATGGCTTCCAAATAAGAGACAGGTATAATATATATCGGATCTTTAAAAAAAAATTATGAGTAACAATCCCACAATACATTATTTTCTATTTTTGCTAATTTTTTTTCAGTAAAAGTTAGCCCTTGACACCAATCTCACCTGTTGTGAAGTGATGATGCAGTCTAAGATGGTAGCGAGCTAACCTGTTTAGGAACTAATCGGTTTTTACGCGACATCGTACCGGAACGTTAAATCACTGAGAGGCACTTTTTTGTCGGCTGGTGGTAACTAGACAGACAGAATTTTTTTTTTTTTATAGTATTGTAAAATGTACATTGTAAGTAGATTTAAATGTTTTTATTTCTCACATTTTAGCTATAATGGTTTCGTTTGCGGACCTCATTTCAATTCAATTCAATTCAATTATTTACTTGCATAAAACATTGTAGATATACATGTCTAGTCAAAATCTATGACATGTAAATCTTAATTTACACAAATTCAGTTATACAATAACTAAAAAGTCATCAAAATATGTCGACTGAATATAATAACAATTGTCATTATTTTTACTATATGGAATAATTAATTCATAATCATGGAAAATCAATTTATTTTATAAGAAAATTGAAGACATTCCCCGTGCGTTACGTAAAGTCAATTAAAAATAATATATAAATTAAATAAATTATATTTTGTTACATACAAACTTACGCATTTATAATATAAGTATCCTACTACTACTTCTAGTAGTTCAGGCTTTGTGTAAATCTTAAGAAATTAATAAACTGATTCAAACGTGCGTCACTCGTTTAAATTGCTACCATTTTGTCGCAATGGAAAATCTGTAAACTAAATAAAAACATCATTCAGCATTCAGAACGAGTTTGATTGTTGACGAGTTGACGATGTGAGTCATAACTTCCTAACGAGGTAGCCCCGAGTGTTCTTGACCTTCCGATCAAGTCATGCGACGGCGCGTCAGCACGCTAATAGTCTAAACTGCCTGTTATCAAACAACTTCCAACTTTTAAACCAAAAATATACAATTTTTAAATAAAAAAAAAACGACGTCGTAAATAAATAAATATACTACGACGTTACGCACATCGTCATCTAGCCCCAAAGTAAGAGTAGCTTATCCTATAGGTACTTAAATGACTGATGAATATTTTTAATAATAATAATAATAATAATTTCATTTATTTGCATTAAACATGGGTTACATAATATATGGTAAATAGATACAAAATAAAATTGATCCAAACATGTTTTGCCATAAAGGCGTGCAAAATTTTTTAAGAATACAAATCTATTTAATTAGGCAATTTATTTGTATTCAAGATTTAGTTACAGTTTTAATAGTAAAATTAGGTAGATGTCAACTTCTTGGTCAACTCAAAAATGTCAAATTTAGAAATGTCTATTTATTAGTCAAATTTTATTTCAAAATAATCATTAGTGTTATATAAGTTTTCATTACAACTATCAAGGTGTTAGGTTCGGTTAAATACGGATTTTAAATCACCGTCATCCCACATAAATTATTATTATTTAAAAATGTTTTATTACTTTAAGAATGTAGAACTTGTTACTTTTATTGATTTTAACTACGTCAAGAATATTTATTAGATGGTTTGTTGGTTGGAAGAAAGTTGTGTTTATTTTCACTGACCCTTCAAAGGTATTCAGCACCACATAATGCCCGCATACATCTTTTCTGCGCTTTAAACACTCTGATTGCATTTTATTATAATATGCATAAAGATTTATAATATACCTACAGATACACGGAAAACCACTCATGTTCACGACAGAAACATTTTTCCAGTTGTGGGAATCGAACTCACAGCCTTGGAATCAGAAAAAAGGTCGCTGCCCACTGCGCCAATCGGACGTCTAAATTAATGTCCATCATCTTCATCAACCCGTTATCGGCCCACTACTGGGCACGGGTCTCCAGAATGAGAAGGGTTAAGGCCGTAGTTTACCACGCTGGCCTGGTGCGGATTGGTTGACTAACTAAATTTCGTACTATACTACTGTACTTATTTTTTATTTCATATAGATTGTTATTAAGTAGGTACACGAGACCCTGTCAGGTCAAATATAATTATTTGCGTTTCTTTATCCATGGTTACACTAAAATATTACAATATTCTAATAGCTGATATTCCGGGTCAACATATAGGATACTTTTTATCCTGATAAACAATAAGTTTCCACCGGGAATGGGATGAAATTTTTTATCAATATTACTTTATTTTAACCGATTTTAATGATTCTTTTTTATTTGAAAGTGTATACTATCAAGCATGTATTGTCTAATTTTAATGAAGATCTGATAAATATTGTCGGAGATAAAGGACATAACTCTAAATAAATAGGATGTTTGTTACGCTTTGTCGCCACAACGAATGAACCGATTTGGCTAAAATTTGTGTTTTTTTGGATAGGCATAGTTGAGGACCTGAAAAGGTTACTTTTTGTAGGCTACATAGAGAAATTTTGTACACTAAAAATTAACATTATTTTTTCAATAATAATCATGTCCCGTTACAGTAAGCCGTTATACTGAATACATCTACGCAACCCTTTCAAATGCACATCAGGCCGATTTTGTATCTCAGTTGACACCAAATTTATTAAAAATATCCTTGAAAATATCTGCTTCATACCAAAACTACGGTAAATATATTAAAGTATGGAAAGTGGAACAACAGTTCGAAAGGGCACGTTCAAACCGACGCACGCACCCACGAGGCCCTAAAGCTAGACTAGTCGGTCCGTTAATATACTCGTATGATTACTGTGCCCAAACTAAATCGCGGGCATTAGTTATAGTTATACTATTTCAGTAAACGCCTCGGCAATACTTGCACAGTATGTAGTTTTTTCCAGAACTTACGTTATTTATGTGTGGAGTCATTAAATTTCTTATCGTTTCTTTTGCACATAATGTATTTTGTATTTATATACAGCGCTATTGTTTGTAGTAGGTGCAACGACGTAGCTGACCTTGGCTGTGGCAATAACTGGTCGTACCTAATGATGTGGTTTTATATGAACTGCACTAACATGGCATAATTCGTTCCGGATGTGTACATTATTTCTTGGGTTAGGTCGGATTTTCTCACGAAATATATAAAAAAATAAAGGTCTATACCGTGTTTTTTAAACTTACTACATAAATATACAAGGCTAGATGGAATGGGGTGGTTACTAAGGAGTAGAAAGAAGTACTAAGCTGTAATGCTATAAAATGTCTTCCAGTTTCCATAAACATACATTTTTTTTTACACTGCTTATCCTGAGGTCAATACTTTTAGGGAAATAAGTGTACCTACAAGTAGTCATAAAAATACGTTGTTTGTGCCAGAGATTGTACTCGGTCCTCCAGATAGGAAAGCCGATGCCTAACCCACTAAACTACCACCACTCAGTATTCTTATTTTTATTTAACTCCGTATTATTATTATATGTTAATACATATAATAATTTACTGTTGTACGCGCTTATTACTTCATTCCGCATTCAAAGTGAAACGTTTGAATTGTCTAAGTTCAGAGCACGTAGGATAGGAATAATAGACAATTTCACTACGTATTTACACGCACAGCCACGCACAGTGCAATATTGCACTCCAGCAGTTTCGTGTATCAATCATTTCCTAATTCCCACGACGAATTCTGTATTGACTTTGACTCTATACGTGAAATATTTATCTCGTTAATGAATATTATGAGAACGGTTTATGCATCCCTACTAATATTATAAATGTGAATGTAAGTTTGTTTGTTACGCTTTCACGCAAAAACTACTTAACCGATCCTCATGAAACTTTGGAACACATATTTTTGGAAGTGTGAGAAGTAATATAGGATACTTTTTATCCCGACTATCTAGCTCGGTTCCTTTGGGATAGGGGATGAGTGTTTGATGATTTTACACCATAACTCCGAAAATTTATAACCGATTTAAATAATTATTTTTGTACTATAGAGGTTATAATAAGTGTTTAATTTTGCCCAAACTATGGTTGGAGATAGAGGACAGAACTCGTCAGCGGACAGCAGCAAAACTCTTATTTAAGGCTTAGCGATACTGAATACTTAATTTTTTTTAGATCTACAACTAAATTTAATGCCGCATCAAAAAACAAAATCAATCGCAGACGAAGTCGCGGGCAACAGCTCATCATCATTTAGAATTATTTCATCATCATCAGCATGAATCCATTACCGGGCAACTACAGGGCACGGGCCTACTCTCGTCTAATGAGAAGGGTTAAGGCCGTAGTACACTAAGCTGGCCAATTGCGGATTGGTAGACTTCACACGCCCTTTAGAACTTTATGGTTAACTCTCAGGCTTGCAGGTTTCTTCACAATGCTTTCCTTCACCGTTGGAGCAAGTGATATTTTAATTAATAACGCACATAACTCCGAAATGTTAGTGGTGCTTGTACAATTTATATTTATTAATTTACTTAAAACATAAAAAGAAAAATAAATTTCAAAATAAAACGGACCTTTGTATTTAGTACCAACTGAAAAGCCAGATATAAATATTTTTGTACAACATTTTTTACTCGGTGCCTCCGAAATTGGGTTCGATTCCCACTACTGGAAAATGTTTGTGTGATGAGCATGGATGTTTACATAGATACTTAGAATATACATAAAAACACCCATGTTTTTATGTATATTCTAAGTATCTATGTATATTATTCATAAAAATATTAATCAGTTGTCTTATTGCCCATAACACAAGCTACGCTTACTTTTGGGCTAGATGGCGATATGTGTATTGTCGTAGTATATTTATATATTTATTTATAATTGAAAAATATGGTGCTACGTAAAATATAAAAATTAAGGTACTTTTCTTCCTACTACATGAAAGCGAACAGTATACAAAGTATATACTCAGTAATATTTGTTTTACTTGGCACCTACTTAAAAATGTTTCTCTGTTAGTAAATGTTCAATTCAATTCAATTCTTTTATTTTCATAAAACATTGTAGGTATACATGTTTAGTCTTAATCTATGACATACAAATCTTAATTAAAACAAATTTATTTATTTAATAACTAAAAAGACATCAAAATAAACAAAATCAAAATAGTCAAAATATGTTGGCTGAATATAATAAAAAACAAGTAAGTCTACAAGTTAGCCCTACTTGCCTGAAGAGATGATGCATTTTAAGAGAAGAGGGCTAACGTGTTGGTACGACCTATCGTAGATGTAGTAAATCTCAAATTAGTTTCATCGTATCGGAACGATTAATCGCTGTCTTTGTAGGGTGATAGCTAACCACAGCCTCCTACCAGACCAGACCACATGGTTATTGAAGTGAAACTACACAGACGAGTCGTACACTTTTTGCATGAACAAAAATCATAGAACTCGCGTCATCGACACCGAATGCTTCCCATGAGCTATAGTGGCGTGCACTTCATATATGCACAAAAGCACTGCCTACCCAAATTATTTCATATAACTCGTATTAGAGGGGGATTTTTCCATTCAATGCCATGTTCCTGCTTCATGCATACCCTGTTCGAAGATCCTGTGTATACTGTGTATATATGTTTTTCACATTTAGTGTTCACTTCTATCGGCTGTCCCCAAAGAATGCCCCCGCATGTTTCTAAATCTGTGTTGATAATGTAATATAAAATTCTAAATCTGCGTTTCTTTCATGAACTACATAACCTAATTACTGTGCAACAATATGTTCTTTGGTAAAGTACTCATCCTGTTCTAAGTATTTCTTAGTCAGAAAGGTGATTAATAAAGAATAAGGAAAATTAACTGTCGAGACGTTACTCGATATTATAATATTGTGGTTACATCGGCACCTGGAACGAATATCACATATCGAAGTAATATATTTACCTCCATATTATGTTTATAGAGTTAAGAAAGTTTGTATGTTTGGAAGTTAGTGGCTCCCTCACGCTACAATCTTCGTCATCATCATCACATCAACCCATAACCGGCCCACTACAGAACACGGGTCTTCTCCCACAATAAGAAGGGGTTAGGGCCGTAGTCCACCACGGATTGATGGACTCCACACACCTTTCAGAACATTACATGGAAATCTCAGGCATGCAGGTTTCCCCACGATGTTTTCCTTCACCTGTATATATACACACCTGTGTATATATACACTATGGCAAATTTCAAATCCAAGATGGCCGCTACCAAAAAGTGCCATAATTTTTTTTTCCACAACTTCCTCGCTTCTTCACTAGTAGAATGATGTACATAATATTGAAAATCGGGGGTTTTTTTTAATTTGTATCCATCATACGTACGTCCGTCTGTAAAAATGTCTTACAAAGTAAGTGGCTCTATATTACGACGATATAATGTTTATGAGACAAAGAATAAAAGAAATAAGTAAGAGCTCGGACCCGATGGTAGCCATTTATGTCCATTAGTATGACAAACTGAATTACGTAAAAAAACAAAGAAATGTCAACTTTTTGTTTTGCCGCACCCACTAATGGGGTAGTCATGTTGTGACTAAGCCAAAACGCTCTTTCAGTTATTATTATTTTTAACCGAGAAAAAGTGGGAGTTCTGCTTGCATATGAAGAGTTCCGTACCAAAGTGCAATATACCATATTTATATCAAAATTATTCAGATTGAATTAAAAACCCAAAACTTATGTTATTTTTTTGTTATTGTGGCAAAAGATTATACCGATATTGTAAAAATTTCAATTATCTACCTATTATCATAGTTCATGAGATACAGCCCGCTGACAGACATTCGGACTGACGGACAGACGGACAGTCAGGGGACGCATAGCAATGGTACCTTTGGCATGCTTTAGGCACGGAACCCGAATAATTATAACATATTATTTATCACTAAGTCTACTTTCTTTATGCATATTATGTTATAGGTACGCATAGGCAAGATCACTGACGTATATATTTCTATAAATTATATATATAAATACTTATAATATATAGATGAACACCCAGACACTGAAAAACATTCATGTTCATCACACACACTTTTTCCAGTTGTGGGAATCGAACCCACAGCCTTGCACTCAGAAAGTAGGGTCTCTGTCGACTGCGCCAATAGGCCGTCAAACTAAACTTAGAACTATAGAAATCAGAAGAGACAAAATGATTGGCCACCTGCTAAGACATGATAAATTTATCCCGCATACAATTGAGGGAAAAGTAGAGGGAAAGAGGGGAAGATGACGATCGATACTGGATTTTGAGGGGCAAATAAAGAGTTGGAAGAGAGAGCCATAGTTAGAGAAGGTTGGAGAGGGCTACATCGATAAGAGCTGAGCTCTTATTCTTAAGAAGATGAATAAGAGACCGGTATTTAACATAAAGAGATATAAATGTTATCTCTATCTATAATATTATCTCTATGTACAGATTCTTAGAAATTTCAAACGAAATTATTGTTTTCATAGAATATCATGCACAATACTTTAAACTCTTGATCTAGGAAAATGCTCATAATTTTAGTACGTGAGGTTAACACAAAGTGCTATTTAAAGCCTTAACACAACCGAATAAGGTAATTTTTTTTTTTCCCGTATACTGTTTGAAATATCTACACTGGTATTTGAGATCTGAGTAAGCAAATCTTAGTCACGTTCGATGCAAATAAGAGTTAGGCAGACCTCTTGCTACAACAGTGAATATGCAATTCTTTTATGTGGGAGGTTCAGGGTTCGATTCCCGGTAGGCTTATTTACTTTGCGGGAGGGAGTAACGTGGCCAGAACATCCACCGGCGAAAAAAATTGTGGTAACGACTTAAAGTCTACTGTACTTTTTTCAGGTTAGCGCGCATTCGTTTTAGACTGCATCCTCATCTTCAACATAAACACCCACGACCTTAATGGCGCAACGGTTAGCGCTGTGAATTTAAGCAGGAGGTCCCAGGTTCGATTCCAGGGGCATTTTGAGAATTTATAATTTCTGAATTTTCTCCGGCCTGGTCTAGTGGGAGGCTTTGACCGTGCCTAGTTAGCATCCTACCGATGGTGTTCCGGTGCGATGTCGCATAAAAAACCGATTAGGGGTATGAATACCATGCTCCCTGACAGGTTAGCCCGCTATCATCTAAGACTGCAACATCCCTTACCCCCAGGTGAGATTGCAGTCAAGGGCTAACTTGTATCGGAATAAAAAAAATACAAAAGCGAGCAGTTACATACTGGATAGAATCAGGCGTTACGATTTTTTTTAAATATATAGACAAGTGCTTGACTACAATCACACCTGATGATAAGTGATGATGCAGCCTAAGATGAAGCGCGCTTGCCTAGAAGATGCCTATTCACTCTTGATTTGAAGAAACCCAGATTATAGGTATTAGGGAAGACGGAACTAAGGAAAGACGGATACTCCGCGAAAAGCAGGAGATTCTTTATGGTGTGATTCAAAACAGATCTTCGGCAATGCAGAGCTGCAAGAGGCCTATATCCAGCAGATAATGCATGGCTGACGATGATGGTGTGGCCTAAAATACAATTTGGGGCTGCACAAAGGGGTTATAAGAAAGATCCTTAAAACGGCAACACAGCGGCGTCTTCTACGGTACTGCAGATGTTCATGATGTAATTACTTAGCTGGCTAGCAAGTACGATTGTGATTTTTATAAAATAAAATAAACGGTTCTCATTTTTATTAGTCGTTTACTCTTGATAGAGCACTCGTGGTTAACGATGATCCTATTGTCTTACATTCTAAATTCAAAAGTCATTTATTTCAAGTAGGCCTACTTTATTAGCAATTTTGAAACGTCAAGAATTTCTGTTTGTAGTGACTCTACCACCAGTTCGGAAAGCAGATTCTACCGAAAAGAGCAGGCAAGAAACTCAGTAGTTACTCTTCTCCAACATCAACATTAACAATCATTTTTCTATTTTGTAGGAGTCATCGTTTAACTCTCGTGGAAATATATAATGTAGTAATATCCCGTTGCTTTCTACATCGCGGTCCTACGGACTCAATGTCCGTAGAATTAACGTAAATAAACTGTGAGACAAGCGTTACATTTTGATCGATTAAAATAAGGATCACGATGTTAAGATTTTCGTAAGGAACAAAACATACTAATTTAGTATCACGAAGAGAACTCTAGAAGCCGGCCTTCCAAGGTCGTACGTCATTTGTCATAGATTGATCCAATCAAGCGCAGAAGGTTAATTGACTATCGAATTTACATTTGTGCCTAACGCATTTTGAACTCACAGTTCCAGTGATGTCAATAAAATTTTGCTCTGATGTTAGAAAACTGGTTAATATTGGTTAGTAAATAAGGCCAAGTGGAGGTAAAACTCGTTCCTGGAAAATTCCTTAGATGAAAAACTAAATGATAAATGTAAAGGGTAGGATTATAGGTTTCAAGGACTTTCTTAGGGCTTCAAAAGAGCATATCTCATCAAACATTGTCTTTTTTAAGACCTCAAACATCTATTGATATGCTTTTAATTCTCAGTTACATGAATGGTTAGGTCCACATCGCATAGCACTTTTGGATTTTTAATTCACAATTATTTTTTTTACGTGCATTCCGAATTATCATACATCTAACTATACCAATAGCTTATACATAATAAATATAATATTGCGAGTCTGCTGTATGACAAAGCAAAGAATTGTGACAGTGTGAGGTTATGAAGTCTCCCCTCCACGTCAACGTTTCGATTAGGCCAGTTCCGGTACTCTCAATTAGTATACTAAGAACTAAATACGTATTACACTATATACCTATACTCACAGGGTGAAATATAAGTATTCCATTTCTGTTAACGAACACATGCATGTACAACAAAACATGAGGACCATGGGTCATAAAACAAGAGTGTTAATAATATTTTAATCGTCACAAACAAAAATCTACTTTTTGGGAAATATTTGTTATCTATCTTTATAAATAAGAATATTTGGATCACATCAACTCGTCTTTGCCTTACTATTCAGACTCTTATGAAAAATGCAAAAGAAGCATGTTTGTTTGTTTGTTATTTTTTTATATTTATCAATAGTATTGTCGTATTTGTGTAGTCTGGTTTATGTATAAGTATGTATGTTCTAAATAGTGTACCCCACCTATTCGTTTTTCTTTTTAGTTTTTCTAATTCTAAGGTTGCCTGGCAGAGAGCGCGAATTAGCGATAAGGCCGCCTTTCATATCCTGTTTAATTCTTGAAGTGTTTGTTCTTTTTTTCGTTTTTCTGAGTGGTGTACCTGGTTAAGTATTATCCTATACCTGGGATGCTATAGGATAATACTTATCACGGTATAGCTGACAGTTAAAGTTACCCGAGGTAGTTAAATAAAATAGTATATAGTAATTAATAATAGCAAATAATATTCGTTACTTATGCATGGGTATATCCCTGAAAAATATAGAGTTCCTGCTTGATTTTAAAAACCTCAAATAAACGTGAACGAAGTTATATTCAACAGAACGAAATTGTATTCTCGCGGTGTATTACAAAATAAACAGATGGACAGGAAAATTTATAAAAATACACTTGGTTAACAATATTTAGTAAAAATATCTAATAGTTATCTGTAATATTCGATGAACTACCAACTATTTAAAAATAAATATGTGATGCATAAAACCTTTGTTTGGCTTACGTAAGCATCTATCGTAACATTTACATTAAAATGACAAAACTAGATCGATCGCTACTAAGCGATAAGGCCACCTTTTGTATTTTACTTACATCTCTATATTTTTCTTTTATTTTCTCAACATTGTGGTGGCATACAAAGAAAGAGTTAAAATAAATAAATAAATTTAAGTAGCTCCGTAAAAGGTTCACTGTTTAAATTAACCAGAGCTAATATGTCGTTTCTGCGTTACAACTCTACAATGCCGTCATAGCGGTCGGCGATGCGCCTACCCCGCTCCCCCCACAATGTATATAGCCTTCGACTCACGCGCCGCCCGCAGTTTTTATGTCATACTCGAGACGTACGCACGTGCTAGTGAAACTTTTCAGTGTCAATAGTAACATGTCGCGGTATTTTGCGTTTTTTGCACTTTTCGCGCTCGCGGTCGCCTATCCCGCGAGCGAAGATTTCCCTCGCCCCATCACGACAATAACTGAATCAGACTTCGAAGATTCATCCCCCTGGTTCCGATTTCCACCTTTCGGAAACATTTTTGCGCCACTGACAAAACTGTTCTCAAGTTTCGCGGACATCGGACCGAAGATCCTGGTAGAAGACGATAAATTCCGTGTTATCGTTAACGTTAAGGACTACAAGAAGGAAGACCTGAAAGTTAAGGTGAAAGGTGACTTCATCTTAGTCCAAGGAGCCCACGAGGCTAAGCATGATGACCACGATCTATTTGCCAGCCAATTCTTCCACACATACACCCTTCCCTTAAACGCTAGTGCATCCGATGTAACCGCTTCTTTGTCCAGCGATGGTTATCTGGATGTAACTGCTCCGATAAATGGTGCGGATGAGAACAACAAAGTTGTTGAAAGAGAAGTACCGATCGTTGAAACTGGAAAACCATTGAAAGAAGAAAAGGTACCCGCCGTTCCAGTCGCAAGCGAAGACAAAGTAGAAAACATTGATAAAGTCGAATCTCCCGACACGCCAGTAGAGCCTATTAAGGTTGAAAGTGTTGATAAAGTTGAAACTCTTGACGCACCCGAAGAACCTCTGACTAAGGTCGAAAATATTGATAATGTAGAAAACGCTGAGGTCGCCAATATCGAACCCGTCGACAAAACTGGAGAGCTTCCTCAGGCTACGACCGAAGTGGCATATGAAGCTGAGGATGACAAGAAAGAGGCTACAACATCATCGCCAGACCGCGAGGAAGTGACAGTAGCTGTAGACGATTTCAAAGTCCCCCAGGACAACGAAGTGAACGAAATCAAGCCCTAAAGTGATATAGATTTAAGTATGTATTTATAAAACAGTATTGTAATAAATATTTTTAATACGAATGCAGAGTTTTGCTTGTTGCGTGTTGGCATGCATTTAGCGTTCTCGTCTAATGGTAGAAACGTTGCATGAATATAGATTGCGCGGGACGCGTTTGGGTGACCTGTTGAGAACAATGGAGGATTGTGTTTGCTTTTTGACTGCGTCATTAGATCTTCCGATTTTATATATAGTAATTCTGAAACCAATTGTAGTTGTTATGTATAATGCAAAAAAAAAACGAATAACCGACAAGTATTAGAAATATTTTTCCAGATAATCGATTTTTCTACGATAAAAGTGGTAACTTAATTTAATCAAAACAGCGGCTATACCGCTGTTTTATTGATCTTATATGATACTATGCGTATAGCCGTTAAAATATAGAAAATTGACATTCAACTCTTAAGTCCACCATTCCGCACTGGACCCTTAGCCTACAGACTTAACCCCTTCTCATTGTAGAAGGAGTCCCGTGCCCTGTTGTAGGTTGTTTACCGGTAATGGTTTGATATGATGATGAGGTCACCCAGAGTATTTCTAAGTTCGTCATTTTTGATCGAACGCGACTGTAAAAGTAGCATATCCCGTTAGGGGTATTTTTTTAAATTTCACTACAAGTTATCGCTTGACTGCAATATGGTCTGGATAAAGCAAGTGATATTTTAATTACTTAAAACGCACAGAACACAACAAACAAAGGTTAAAGTTGCGTGCTGGGATTCGAATTCGATCCCCCGACATTAAAACCGAAGTCCTAACCACTAGGCTATATAATATATAGAAACATATAAAATGAATGTTTTATATTGAAAAGTAACGTGAATCGTCAGCTAGGGATTATGGATGTTGAGTAACCCAGATATTGGTAGGAAGATAGCTGAAATCCCAGCTCCGTATTATTATCTTACGCTCGCAGACATAAGCCCCACCATAATTATGTAGGTGAATGTGAAACAAAACAATTATCTGGAGATTAACTTGAATAAAGCCTCTTTGTCATTTCCTCAAAGGAGCCCGGACTGTTTAGCTAAGCATATTTAGCGTAATATTTAAGTTAATGAGGTCTTGAAGTAAGAAGTATTTTGCATAAATTTTTTCCTTGCGATTAAATTAAGCAATCTCTGCAGATTTTTTAGACGCTTATAAAATATTTATTTTTAAAATCTCACGCGTAGCAAGTCTTGATAGAAATCGCTGGAGTCTCTGTTGTGCGAAATGTAAACGACTAGCTGCTGTCGGCGAATTCGTCCGCGTATTTCAGCCATTAAAAATACCGAGATCCTTGCATTCCCGGGATAACAATAAAATCATCAACATCATGGTCGACGGCCGATTGGCGCAGCTATCCTGCTTTTTGAGTCCAAGGCCCTGTGTTCGATTCCCACTACTTAATGTTTTTCAGTATCTGGGTGTTTATATGTTTATTATAAGTATTTATATGTATTATTAATATAAATATTAGCCAGTCATGTTAGATGGCGGTGTGTATAATGTCGTAGTATATTTGTTTATCTATCCTGATATCAACATATTACCGGCCCACTACACTAAATAAATAATTCTTCAATCATATATCTGTAATAATAAATGCGAAAGTGAGTTTGTTTATATGTTACGCTTTCACGCCTCAACTACTCAACCGATCATCATGAAATTTTGCATACACGTTGTTTTTCCAACTGTCCATCAAGGCACCATTAATCCGACAGAAGTACTGTTCCCGAGAGAAGGTAAAATTGCTGTTTGTTCGTTGGTTTGTTTCCTACTTTCGGCTTAACCACTGCATATATCTTGATGAAAATCTGAAAATTTATTTTTAATAGCATCGTACATTTTTTAAATTAAAATTCAAAATCCACATATTTAAAGTAGGCCTGCTTTATAAGTACTTTTGAAACGTAAAGTCTGTCTGCTTGTGGTGAGTCTACAAAAACACTCTAGCATTCCGGAAAAGCAACCGGGAACTGTTATTAAAATAATTCGTTTTATTACCAATATACCGCACAGTTAAACAGATCTTAGCGAAATTTTGTCTTGATTCTGGTGACGTATAAATAAATATTGTTAAAATGGAAGCGGTGATAGCCCAGTGGGTAGGGCTTCGACTTCATTTTCGAGAGGCCGAGTTCAAATCCTAGCGCGCACCTCTAACTTTACTAAGTTATGTGCGTTGTAAGCATTACTTGCTTCCACGGAGAAGGAAAACATCGTGAGGAAACCTGTATGCCTGAGAGTTCTCCGTAATGTTCTCAAAGGTGTATGAAGTCCACCAGTCCACACCGTGGTGGACTACGGCCTTTACCCCTTCACATTGTGGGGGGAGACTCTTGCCCTGTATTGGGTTTATATAATGATGATGGTGATAGCTATATTCGCACGGAAAATATGGATTTTTCCATTGTAAAATAAATAAAACTGCCTAAGTATTATCACTGAATCAAAATTACACATACAAACTTACATAGATAAGGTCAAAGTGAAATATTTCTTTATTCAAATAGGCACATAGATGGCGCTTTGGATGCGTTGATTACACACAGAATGTGTTCATAGTAGTGAGTAGTGATGGCGATAAATACATTGGTAAACTTAAAACTAAAGCTAAGAGGGTTCCCAACGTGCCCTGGTCTAAGAAGAAGCCCACAACAAACTTAGCAGGTGTTTCTCATATAAACGTTAGCCGTCATAATATGAGTAGAATACATACGTTCAGTTTATAATAATTTATATTTGGTAATTTTGATAAGGCACGAATTTTCGAATCGCCTCAGTTTACAATTGCATAAGAAACAAAGAACTTCAAACAATTGGCCTAATTTATCATCTCGCAAGGTTGCAGCTTTATAAATAAATAAATAAAGATAATACGACAATATAGCCATTGCCATCTAGCCCCAGAATAAGCGTAGCTTGTGTTATGGGCACTAAGATGACTGATGAAATTATTTATGAATAACATACATAAATACATGTAACATGCAGATAAACACCCAGACACTGAAAAACATTGATGCTGAGGGAATTGAACCCATGGCCTTGGACTCAGAAAGCAGGGTCGCTGCCCACTGGAGGGATAACGACTCTACCACCTTTTCGAAGAGCTGGATTCAACTGCGAAGAGACAAACAAGAAACTCAGCAGATCCTCTTTAAATAAATCCATACTAGTCTTATCTACATATGAGACCTTACTAACATTCATCATATCGACCCATTACCGGCCCACTATAGGGCACGGGTCACAATGAGAAAGTGTTAAGGCCGTTGTCCACCAGGCTGGCCCAGGGTAGATTGGTGGACTCCACACACATTCGCGAACATTATATAGAACTAGATAGGTGGTATTTTTAACTACTTGAAACGCACATAACACACATAACTTAGAAAAGTAGGAGGTGCGTGCTGCGATTCGAACTCGGCCCCCGAAATTGAAGTTGAGCTCTTACCCACTGTGCTATCACCGCTTCAACATTATAAATGCGTAAATAAGTTTGTTTGTTTGTCCTTACTTTACGCCCTAACTAAGGAACCAATCAACATGATATTTGGCATACAGTTAGTTGAAAGGATGAAAGTATGAAAACTGACAGTTCCTACGGGATTTGTAAGAAAAACCGTAAAAGAAAACGTGGGCAAAAGCTAGTAATCACACACACGTCCGAACAAAGCAATTAAACGACGTATTCATCGCGGGAGACACCGCGTGGTTTACCTAGTCAATAATTTATGATTTAAGCACATCCATCATTAATCTAACTTATGTACTCGTAGTCTTTTATGAAAATTTAATCGTAATTTGCTGGAGAATCTGTATGGTGTAATTTATAATTTATTCAATCCTTATACTTCACACCAAACAGATCTTCGGCAATGTACGCTCGTTTCGCCCCGAAATCGGAGCATCCTCAGGAGATGTAGACAATACGATGAATAATTTTTAAGTTCTTACAGATTATCCCGCTTTCCGCGGAGTATAGCAAATTAAGCTTAACTTTCATAATATATCATGGAATTCCGCAAAGTAAGGCCTTCGTCTATCCAATATTTGAACTCTTAGTCGACTGCTTCAATCTATCTGTGTCATTATGGCGCTTATGGATTGTTTAATAAACTCGGCTTGATGAATGCATTTTAGTGTTGGCTTCTGTATCATCATTTATAATCAGTGCTTTTGCAGTGCTTATAGATTGGCTTAAACGAATAATGTCTACTGTCGTTATTTTTTTGTTGTTTCATGTACCTTAGCCTAGGCGACGTGCGCTAGAGTTGGCTGGTTTATATGATGATGCTGATAACCTAACCCTCTGAATAATGATTCATCATCATCAATCTATTACCGGCCATGTTTAGGGCACGGGGCTCCTCTCAGAATGAGAAGGGTTTGAATAATATATATATGACTAGCTATTGCCCGCAACTCCGTCCGCGTTTTGTTTTGTGTTTTTTGTTGTGGCATTCAATTTAGTTGTAGTTCTAAAAAAATGTAAAGTAGTCAGTATCCACCTTATTCTGTAGTACAAAAATAATTATTAAAAACGGTTATAATTTGTCGGAGTTATGGTGTAAAATCGTCAAACACTCATCCCCTCTCCCAAAGGAACCGAGCTTAATGTCGGGATAAAAAGTCCTATATTACTTCTAACACTTCCAAGAATATGTGTACAAAGTTTCATGAGGAACGGTTAAGTAGTTTTTGCGTAAAAGCGTAACAAACAAACTTACATTCACATTTATAATATTAGTAGGGATAGCTTTCACAAATAGCTTATAGTATAACACTTCACCAAGTACATCGATTTTGCATGATTTCGAGATTTTGGATCTACTTACAGACGGCCGATTGGCGCAGTAGGCAGCGACCCTGTTTACTGAGTCCAAGGCCGTGGGTTCGATACTCACAACTGGAAAATGCTTGTGTGATGAACATGTATGTTTTTCAGGTTTTTGTATGTATATTTTAAGTATTTATGCATATTCTATATATATAAAAGAGAAAGTGTGAGGGTATGTTCCGTATAGGCTCCGAAACGGCTAGACCGATTTCAATGAAACTTTCAGGGAATCTCCGGATTGACCTGGCGAGTAATCCTGTAAAGTTTGGTGACGATCGGAGCACTCCTATTTTTGAACTGTCAAACTGTCATATACAGCTTTCATTAACTATGATGATATTCTATTATTGGGTGTACATGGGTGTAGATAATGATCTTCACCCGCTCAAGAAGAGAATGAATACGGAGAGAAATAAATGATTTAATATATTATGAAACTTAAATTAAAAATTTAATGATGTAAGTTTATTGTTTAAATAAAATAAAGCAAAATCTAGCCCGGCGAAGCGGGCTGGCTACGCTAGTTATTCATAAAATTATTCATTAGGCTATAATTTAGTACATAACACAAGCTACCCTAACTTCAGGGCTAGATGGTGATGGCTATTACCACCCCACTACAGGGCTCCTCCCACAATGAGTGGTTTACGGCCTTAACCCCTTGTTAAGGCCGTAAACCACTCATTGGTTTGGCGGATTGGTGGACTTCACACAGCATTGAGAACATTATGGAGAACTCTCAAGCATGCCGGTTTCCTTCACCATTGAAGTAAGTGATATTTAATTGCTTTAAATTGATTTTAAATAAGTAGAACTCCGAATATAATATGTACTCGTAGAAGGGTAGGTTTTTCTATAGTAATTTTTTTTAAATTTTATTTTAAATTTTTTTTTATTTAGTAATAATTGACAGACCAAGCAGATGACCCACCTGATGGTTAGTGGAACACTATAGCTTAGAAACAGAGCAAAACTTTGCAGGTTATGCAACGAACACGACTTGCAATGTCCCACCCTGTGTTCATTAACGGTTCAGTGACGGCCGACTGGCGCAGTGGGCAGGGACCCTGCTTTCTGAATCCAAATTTGTGGGTTCGATTCCCACTAGTGTAAAATGTTTGTGTGATGAACATGAATGTTATTCAGGTTTTTGTATGTATATTTGAAGTATTTCATGAAACTAATAATCAGTCACTTTAGTACCCATAACACCAGCTACGCTTACTTTGGGGCTAGATGGCGATGTGTGTATTGTCGTAGTATATATATATTAAGAAGGAGGAGCTTAACGTACCTGTAACTACATAAGCAACCATACCCTGACCGCAACACAGCATTGCAACAATGCTGCTTAGCGGCAAAAATAAGCGCGGTGGTAGTATTGCCCCGGACGAGCTCTGTCACAAAGAGTTACAGTGCTAACGTCACTCGGTCAAAAGCAAATTTGACACGATTTTTACAAAAATTAATTTGCAAAACTGATCGAATTCCTTATAAGATGTCATACAGTTTTATGGTTAGAATACGAATAGATATGCCGTAAATAGAATAAATCAGAGGTCGTGTTATACATTTATGCATAATTTATCAATATGACCTTATTAGTATGTAAGGCGGGTACGATTACCCGGATATCGAGATGATATTTGAGATGACACCTATATCAAAGCCACCTAAAATATTAAGGATACAATTATGAATTGCCTCGTTCATTGATTAGCATGTTTCGCTACTACAAGAAGTCCTAAGTGCGATTTACATCGGGTAATAAATTGTAGGTATTGATCTGGTAAAAGGCTTTGGATGTGGCAAGTTACAACCTTACCAACTAAGACGACAGACGTGCTGCAAATCCAGATTTTGCGTACCGGTACGATGCCGCGCAGAAACCGGTTACGGGTTTTATAACACTACCTTACCCTAACAAAATTTCTTTATTTATCACAGGCACTTAAGAAGCGTTTACATATATGTTTAAATAATTGTAAGAGGATAACTTAAACCAACAGCTACACGGGTTCCAAACGCGCCCTGCTCTAAGAAGAGCCCACAACAAACTTATCACCTTCTCACAGTAAATTAACATTATGAATTTAGAGTAATTCACACCCAAGCTTTTTTATCGTTCAAGTAATCCTGAACATTATATAGAATGCATCATCACCATCAACTTGTAGTGAAAAAAAAACAAAAAAAAAGTCGTTAGCTTTGTTACTATTTATGAAACTTGAGCGGAAATAAAGCTATCCTTTTTGTAAATCTCCGGAACCGAATACGAGTCCTTTAATTTCTTATAGCGAAACTCTATTACGCTAGAAGATGGTAAAAACTTTTGTGGTAATCGATTAAAAGTGGAAACAGTTTTTACTCGGCTTTTTTACATTGAATCATTGACTGATGCAATAGGAAGGTCATTGCCAATTGTTGTTATATAGTCGAATAGCGATCAGATTGTTATTCTAGTTTCAGTCGATTATATCGCTATTCATCTTCTGTGATAGAAATGTTCAAAGTTTATTTAAGCATCGTAGGTGATGCCAAAACTTATGGTAATTAAGGTAATATTATACCACAGGGTAGTATATTATTTACCTTAATCCTTACGAATATTATAATTACGAAAGTGTGTTTGTTTGTCTTTTTTCACGCCCTGGCTAAACAACCAATGAACTTCATTTTTGGCATAGAATTAGTTAATATGACGCAGAGTAACAAAGGCTACGTTTGATGCCGGGAAAACCGATGGTTCTCACGGGATTCGCAAAAAAAACCGTGCGGAAGGCAGCTAGTCATTAAAATAACCCACAATATCTGCAGATCAAGGATTACATATATTAGTGCTATTCTCTACCTAGTAACTTTATCCTGTCATTAAAAATGTCTCTACTAACTTCTTCACTATTATACCGAAAGATTTTGGATTAGATTGATAAATAACTTCAGGCGTAAACCGATTATGACGTAATATTGCGTAAAAGTAGCTAAACTCCTAAAAATGTATGAAGGAAACTTTTTAACCTGGAGAGAGAGATCCAAAATAAGCACGGACGGACAAAAGCTAGTTCGAAATAAATGTGACCTGGTTTAAGGTTTATAATGATCACTAAACGTAATTTTGCCATATACCTCGTAACCAGTCAAATATGTATACGGTACATTGTACGATTTCTACAATTTTTAAACACAATTGCACTATTTTTGCAATTCTGCACTGTGAAGTATTTTCTGAGTTTGTAGACTAAAGCGTAGAGAGTGCATTTTGGTATAGCTCTGTGTTTTAGTGTACACTTATTTAAGAAATAATTCTCGAGCTTCTATGCTTCTATGCTTCTATGGTTTCAGCACAAAATTCAAAATTTAAAAAATCATTTATTTCAATTAGGGCTAATATAAGCACATTTGAAACGTCAAGTATGTCAGTTTGTAGTGACTCTACCACCGATTCGGAAGGCTGATTCTACCGAGACGAAGCCGGCATGAAACTCAGCAGTTGCTCTTTTCCAAAATAGTTTTACAATTTAACAATCTTTGTTCTATCTTACTTAGACGGCAGATTGGCGCAGTGGGCAGCGACCCTGCTGAATCCGCGGCCGTGGGTTCGATTCCCACAACTGGAAAATGTTGTTGTTTTTCAGTGTCTGGGTTTTTATATACATACTAGCGGACCCCAGCGCCATCTGTCAGGCTAATTTGTAAATCTAAACCATCCAGGGTGTATCAATAGTATAGTAACCTCGATGTATCAAATGTGTTTTTATACATTCTTTAAAATTATGTAATGGTATATCTAATATTACTTTCGGTATAATGTTATAAAAGCATATACTCAGCCCCACAAAGGTTTTCTGTACTTTCTGTTTCTAGTAAGTCGATTGTTCATATCCACTTTTTTATATAGATTACCTACAAATCAAATATTGGGTAAATACATCGGGTTTTTTAAATACCTTCCGGCGAAAATATTATATTCTTTGACTAAGAGCACGTACCTATGACAGTTCAGACTACAGTTTTCAAGCAGCTCTTCCCGGAGGTGTGGTAGGTACGAGACTACTTTGGGAAATATAACGGAAAACGGGCTGCAGCGTCCTCCGTGCTACTACTACTATCTACTGCGATTAAAAACTCGTGCCTGGTGTGGAGGTTATCTGCATAAATTGCGTTCGGAGAGGACTTTTGTCCAGCAGTGGACTTTTATAGGCTATTGGTTGAAGGGCATGAGCAGCATGCAGATCCTAACCTCTTTGACGGCCGATTGGCGCAGTTGGCATCGACCCTGCTTTCTGAGTCCAAGGCCGTGGCTTCGATTACCACAACTGGGAAATATTTGTGTGATGAACATGAATCGTTTTCAGTGTCTGAGTTTTATATGTATACTAGCGGACCCCAGCGTCATCTGTCGGGCTAATTTGTGAATCTAAACCATGCATGGTGCCACCCAAACGTATACCAAAAAATTCATTCATATCGGTTCAGCCGTCTAGGAGTCCAGTGACATACACACGCACGCAAGAAAGATATATATATATACTAGCTGTTGCCCGCGACTTCGTCTGCGTTTGATTTTGTTTTTAAAGTATTCAGTATCTTTAAGCCTTAAATGTGTATAGTTGTATATACATATAACATGTGACTGTCAATTAATTATAGACAAATAATTTGCAATAAAATAAAATTGTGACTTTACTTAAAGATCTAAGCTATCCTATCTCTTAAGTTGGACCAGACTGCTCACGGTGTGCCAATTTAATTTAAAATCGGTTCAGTAGTTTAGGAGTCCATCGCGGACAAACATCGTGACAGGAGATTTATATATATTAAGATATATATATATATATATATATATAAGATTATAAGTATTTATGGAACCTATTCATAAAAATATTCACAGTCATCTTAGTACCCATAATACAAGCTACGCTTACTTTGGGACTAGAAAGCGATGTGTGTATTGGCGTAGTATATTTATTTGTTATTTATTCTTACAACTTCTCTTCTATGCAAGAGCAGGGCTGTACCGACCAGTGGAAGTATAAGTTGTAAAGCTGATGGTGTGATGAGATCGCAGACAGGCGATAACTTATCACCGAATAAAAAATATCGGATTGCCATCGCATTAGAATTCAAGGCAGGCTCGTTTCTCGATTAGGTTTATTCGATCGTGTCTCTATACATCTTTGTCTTCAATGTCAACAGGGACAGGTGTGGAGACGTTACGGTCAATTTGACGATGCCATTTCGAGTTCCAATTTAGACCTTAACTGCTACAATTCAGCCTGTAGTACCTGCTGAGGTAGACCTTATGATTGGGTCTTAATGACACCAGAAGTGCATAGGAAATACAACTCGCTCTTCCAAGATGATATGGTAATTAATTAAACGTATTAATGACGGTGATAGCGCATCGGGTAGAAGGTCGACTTAAGTTTCGGGGGGGCAAGTTCGAATCCCAGCAAGCGACTCTTAGTTATGTGTGCTGCGACCCTGCTTTCTGATTCCTAGGCCGTGGGTTCGATTCCCACTACTGGAAAATATTTGTGTGATGAACATGAATGTTTTTCAGGTTTTTGTATGTACATTTTAAGTATTTATGTATATTATTCATGAAAGTAATAATCAGTCACTTTAGTACCCATAACACAAGCTACGCTTACTTTGGGGCTAGATGGCGATGTAAGCGTAGCTTGTAGTAGTAGATTAAAATATAGTGATATTTTAATCAACGGTGAAAACAACGTGAAGAAACCTGCATGCCTGAGAGTTCTAACTAAAGTTCTCAAAGGTGTTTGTCCACCAATCCGCACTGGGCTAACGTGGCGGGCTCCGGCCTTAAACCATTCAGACCGGGAATTGTATTTATATGATAAAGTCATCTAAAAGACCAACCAAAAAACTAATCATGTAAACATAACAAGAAACAAAAACACTGTCTTCGGAGTTGACTTAAACAGCTATATATGTATCCGGGGTATTACCGTGTTATACAAATAATGTGAAAATGTGACAAAAACTACAAGCTTCCTCATGATCTAGTTCATATTACCCCGGAACATTAAAAAGTCACGGTCTACAAGCCTATACTCGTTTGAACTTATTACTTCATTCAAATGAATGTTGTTGGTCCAGTTTTTATTTAATTATCATTCTGGCAACAGCTGTCGAGTTTTGCTCTATATAATTATTTTTTTTTCACCAGCAATCCCCACCGAGCCTGCGTTGTGGACACCGGCCCAAACCCTTCCCACTGTGGAAGTAGATCCGTGCCCTGTATAGGAATCAAATTAAAATTCAAAAATTCAAATTCAATATTCATTTATTTCAAGTAGGCCTAATATCAGCACTTTTGAAACGTCAAGTCTGTATGTTTGTAGTAACTCTACTAACAGTGAGACTCGAACCTAATCGAACCCAGAATCGCCTCCTTAAATTCCAGATTTGCGGCAGAAAGGTCGTCAAAAACATAAGTTATTGGCATAAGTACCCAACAGAGTGATTTTTGAGCACAACATTGGTTAATAAGCTAGTTTAACGTGGCGTGCCTCGTCGCTTAGTTCAATATGACATAACGCAGTCCTATTTGACTTCGTTGCTAGGACGCGGTAATTGTTTGATTCAAGAATGACTCGACTCCGTGTCAGGTTTCGGAGCTACCGTTCCGAACAAATGTCAACACTTGCACAGCTCTGTAACCTTAGCACATAACGTTATGATAATATTTATAGAGACAGAACTCTGTTGAAATAGCTAAAACTGTTTACTTACTGTACACTATGCTTTTATTGTGCAGGTCAACTGACTAGCTCCATTTTCGTACAATAAAATATGAGGGTTAAATTGTATAAAACAAAGATATATTTAAAAAAAATAAAAAAATCTAAAAAGCAAGAAATAAATACTTCGCTTCAACATTTTCAACTCGTTGCCAAGTTAAATGTATTTATATGTGTAATAGGCAATCTGAAACGCGCGACATAATTAAATCTCTTTTATATTTTATATTATTACTAGATGAGCCCTGCGGCTTCGCCCGCGTAATTTTGGAAGGCAGCGTTCTGTCACATAGTCTACACCTATAGTCATATATGAGATTTTTTATGTAATTTTTTTTTTAAATGAAAAGTATACTAATACCTCCAAGAATATCTATAAAAAAATCGATGAAGGTCGGTTCAGTAGTTTTCGCGTGAAAGCGTAACAAACAAACTTACATTCACATTTATAATATTAGTAGGGATTATTCTTACAATGGTTCCAACAAATTAAAATTAATGTAATATTTTTTTGTGATGAATGTAATGTAATGTATGTAGAAAATAACTGGGTATATCTCATGTTTATACTTCGTATTGACTTGCATATCGATAGATCCGCCATAAATGGGTAAATAATAATTGGTGTTTAGAACTCCTTTTTCATAGGAGAGAAGATTTTAGAGCTCAGACCCACCACGCCGCTCCCGATGTTTGGCAGGCTATAATGATTAGTATTACGTGTAAGTGTCCGATCGTTAAGCGAAGTTTCCTAGGCTCGGAGGTTAAGGACGCTATTTCCCTAGAACCGGGCTGGTGTTGTGAATGCCTTGTCTTTATAATTGGTCGGTGGCGGTGTACACTCTTAGGTAAGAGTGGTTAAAAATGTAGATGTCAATGCCCTTCATGCACCTCTAAATATTCAGATTTTTGTTTTGAATTTAAGCAACAATATTCACCTTGTAACAGAATGACGAAATAAATTTGAAGGATGCATAAGTATATTTCATAACGAAACACCCTGTAAAAGGCCTAAATCAAAAAAATAATATTTATTTTTCCATACAAACGAATTTAAAACATTCTAAGTGTTTACTTATGACAACCCTATTGGAGTTAGAACACCGACACGCGCATAAAACCTACGCTACGCGACGCGTAACTAATAAAGTGACAGGATATTTATTTTTCCATACAAATGAATTTAAAACATTCTAAGTGTTTACTTATGACAACCCTATTGGAGTTAAAACACCGACACGCGCATAAAACCTACGCTACGCGACGCGTAACTAATAAAGTGACAGGAGTCTAATGATTTTAACTTTGCATGTGATGTTAGGGCTGTAACTGATTTCTTTCTGTAAAAACTATGGCAGTGGTTTACTCAATAACTATTTAGTTTTCGGTTTCACAGTTAAGTCTCAGTGATAGTACATAATGTACCTCTAAAGCCTGTGAAGTATTATTTCGGTTTTCAACGTTGCTTTAACGGTTAAGAAAGACATCATGAAGAAACCTGCCTGCCTAAAGAGCTCTCTATAATAAAAATAAATAAATAGATTACGACAATACACACAGCGCCATCTAGCCCCCAAAGTAAGCGTAGCTTGTGTTATGGGTATTAAGATGACTGTTGCATATTTTTATAAATAATATACATAAATACTTAGAATATACATATAAACACCCAGACACTGAAAAACATTCATGCTCAACACACGAATATTTTCCAGTTGTGGGAATCGAACCCACAGCCTTGGACTCAGAAAGCAGGATCGCTGCAAACTGCGCCAATCGGCCGTCACATATAATGTTCTGAAAGGCGTGTCAAGTCTACCAATCTGGACGAATGTAGTTATGTATTGTACGAGAGCTATGGTGATACGCTCGACCGTAACAATAGGAAGATCTTCCTCCGAGCGAGTGATCGTGCTCTGATGTTGTATATACTCGTATAGGCATTCTTAGTGAACACTTCGCTAGCGCGATGCAGGATTTTTGTGGCGCCATCTAGTTTTGTAATGTGGAGACCGCTACAATATGAACGCTTTTTGGTACTTGTGATAGGCATACATGAATTATGAATTTTTGTATTTGAATATGCACCGGGCCACCATGATGAACTACGTCTTAAACACATCTAATTCTAAAATAAGACCCGTGCTCTTAGTACGCAATGCAGGGTCGGTAAGACCTCGTAATAAATTCAATTATGCTGACCATATAAATTACAAGGATGTCACGGGATTTGTATGTTAAAAAAAATACAAAAATTAATATGTATAATAAAATATGCACACATGTTACGTGTCCCGATATCAAATCGTTTAGATTGAAAATTTTGCATTGGTAACAAGATTCGGAGTCTGCTATAGGGTCAAAAGTCTGAGAGTACGCATGTATAATGAGATTCCATAACCAGTTTTGGAGTTACCTCATACAAGTTTAAACACTAGGTAGGTAAAAATAATTAAGTATTCTTTTATTGATTACTAGCGACCCGACCCGGCTTCACACGGATGTGCAGTTAAAAGTCTTTTAAGGTTTATTCAGCGTTCGCAAGACAACGTTTATTGTATAATTACGATATGATATTACAAGTCTTTGAATGAATGATCTGAATGAATTTCTTTGCGTTCCTTTGCTATAATATGTATGTCCTTTGCTATAACTTTCCACTTGGCTCACTTCATCTATTGCTGAAAACTGAATTAGAGTCCGTTGCGTAGTTTAAAAGATCTTAGCGTAAACAGCGGGAGTTACTTTGTTTTTAAACCACCGAAGCAAACACGACAGGGTGTTAGAAGTTTATTTGACGTATCTGTCTTTGGTATCGTATATTCCGAACAGTTGAACCGACTTAAATTTAGTTTTTTTTTATTTGAAAGGTGAAATAGTCTGAATAGTTCTAAGCTATGTTTGATGAAAATCGGTCCAAGATGGCCGCCACCACAAAATGGTGGATATAATAATAATAATAATAAATATAATACGACAATACACACTTCGCCATCTAGCCCCAAAGTAAGCGTAGTTTGTGTTATGGGTACTAGGATCACTGATATAAATTTTTAATGAATAATATATACATAAATACTTATAATATACATAAAAACACCCAGACACTGAAAAACAGTCATGTTCATCACACAAACATTTTGCAGTCGTGGGAATCGACTCCTTGGACCTTGGACTCAGAAAGCAGGGTCGCTGCCCACTGCGCCAATCAGCCGTCAACGATTGCGTACTTTTTTCAAAACTCCCTCAATATCGATATAAACAGCTATATCTACTAACAGAATTCGTCCTAATCCCTTGAACAGTGAGCAATTGATTTGCTAATTTGATAATAATTTATACTTAATTAATTTTATTGCTGTCCCTAATTTATTAATTACAACAAAAGCCGTATTACGCGAATAGTTAGTTTAGAACTAAAGGTCATCGCTTAGTGTACAAATAATTCATTTATTTCAAGTAGGCCTACGTTATAAACACTTTTAAACGTTAAGTATGTCTGTTTGTAGTGACTCTACCACCGGTTCGGAAAGCAGACTCTACCGAGAAGAGCCGGCAAGAAACTCAGTAGTTGCTCTAGAATAAACAGCTTTTGTAGAATTCATGCATGCAGGGCTCACACAGCTTGGTAAATATATATTTTTTAATTTTAATGAATATTATTTTAGTATGCACGACCACTACTGGAAGCGGTTATAGTCCAGTGGGTGGGACTCTCGGGGGCCGAGTTCGAATCCCAGCACGCACCTCTAACTTTCGTTTCAAGCAATTTATATATCACATGCTTCAACGGTAAAGGAAAGGATCGTGAAGAAACCTGCATGCCTGAGAGTTCTCCATAATGTTATCAAAGGCATGTGAAGTCCACCAATCCGCAGTTGGCCAGTGTGGAGGCTTAACCCCTTTTCATTGTTAGAGGAGACTAGTGCACTGTCGTGGGCCGATAATGGGTTGGTATGATGATAATGAATCTGTATGTTCGATCATTCGTTTGTTTGCTACCTATTTTCGGCTCAGCCCCTGCATCAGTTATATAGAAATTCGGTAAATATTTAGCTTTTTTTTTTTTTTTTTTTTATATATTAGGAGGGGAAAATCCTCATGGACATCCCTATGGATAGTGCCGGACTCCTACCGACTAAAAACCCCTCCTGCCTTCTAAACGTTAGTGTACCTGCCATTTGGCCTACCACTAACGTCGTTGTCCTACCTTCCTTCTCTTTCGTCCCTTTCCTTTACTTTTATTATCTCTTCCATGTATTTTTTTATAGATTCCCATTTCTCTGGTGCCTCTAGCATTATGGAGGTTAGGTTTTCTGTCTTTATTTCACTTCCTATTTCCTTCTTCACATTCTCCCTTTCTTCTTCAAATCGTGGGCAGTGAAACAGGGTATGTTCTGCATCATCACATGGGTGTTCACAATACATGCAATCACTACTCACTCTTTTCTTTATGCGTGCTATGTATTGCATAAAAACCCCATGGCCTGTAAAGCACTGTGTCATCCTAAACGTTATATTTCCATGTTTCCTATGTACCCATCCCTTTATATCCCCAATTAGTCTATGCGTCCATCGGCCTTTGGTAGACTGGTTCTATTCTTGTTGCCATATCTCCAAGGTCCTTTCTCTGGCCGCATATCTTTTCTCCGGTAGGTTTAAGCAATATGTACCTGATCTCTCCTGTGCTAAGATGTGGGCTGGGATGAGGTTTGCCAGTACAAGGGCAGCGTCGGTGGATGTTGTTTTATATGCAGAGCAAGTTCTAAGTGCCATCGTTCTCTGGGCGCTTAGAACCGTCTTTCTGTGTAATTCCTTGTCCATGGCTGTTACCCAGATTGGTGCCGCATACATAACTACAGCCTGCATTGCTAGTGCCAAAGTCCTTCTTTTTTCCTGAAGACTTAAGATACTTTGATTCTGAAGAAAAACTTACGGTTTACAACGCAATCTGTTTTTGCTTGAGCGATGGAACGACGCCGTATAAGTCAGTGACGACATTTACTGTAATTAGATGTATTATTATTTATTACACTGTATTGATTTACACTGTGGTTAAGCCGAAGCGTGCGGTGATAGAATCATGATTAATGTTAGTGATATTCAATTATTAGTTTACTTCAGTGGCTTCGTATTCAAGTCTTTGACTGCTATTAATTATTAAACATATTGTAGTGGTTGTAGGTGGGTTTCAGTAAATAAGTCAAACAATGGAACCATAGTAACATTATATTATTGTCGTGTTAATATATCTACTGTCTGAGGGGGGTTCAAGCTGTCCTGATCCCCTCCTCGTTCGTGCGGGTGCCCCAGCAATCGGCTGGGGAGGTTGGTAGACGTTCGGGAGGTATACAAGGGGTTCCCCGGGCATCTAACGAAGCCAACAAGTGGGACATGCCATAATGGTTGTTAGTTTGGGTATTTCCCCTTTGGGGGGAGGAGTCCCACACGACTTCCTGTCTGCACGGCTAGCATGGAAAGGAGACAATTATATCCCCGGGGAAAGGATAAAAATTATCTTAAATAATATATGTGTATGTGTGTATGTATAAATGGGGGTAAACTTCTCCTATTCCATGTTCCCGTAATTTAGCAGGTGGATACGTAAATTATAGCCCTTGCCAGGGGATATAATCGAGGGATATAACTTTTATATCCTGCCCGTGCCAGCCCTGCAGAAGTTCACAATTTAGATAAGTTGCCTGTGAAACTTTTACGTAATGAGTGATTATACACAGATAGTGCAGTTACATATAAGAATTTATCTCCAACAAGGAAAATAAATATAAAACACATTGAACCAAAAATTTTAAACGGTGCAATAATTGACGTTATGTTTCTGAAGCACGTTTCTAATATGTACTGCTGGGATGTGCTCCCAGGCAATGTATTTCACGGCACGTATAACTTGAGTACCTTCAAGGCAAGAGTGAATATGAATTTTCTAGGCAAACGGGCTTCAACCTACTCAACATTGCTTTCTACCAGACATGATTGTCGTCAAGCGCTGGTATCGTTAATAAAAGGATTGTATGGTTTTATGGAACCACGGTAAACTTTTTTTCACATTATAGACTGTTCAATCCTTAGATTGGACACACCATAGGGCCCGATAGGCAGACCCTAGTTCTTGATGCAGGTTTGAGTTAGTAAAAAACGTGACCTCAGCGAAGGTTGTATTTGAAGAAGTGAATGATATTGCATTATTTTGTGTGACAAGTTACATTGACAGATGACGCAAGGTTCACTGACATTGACATTAATTATATGCGTACTTGATGTTACACTATGGTTGTAAAGCGCGCCGACATAGACATTTAACTAAAAATTTTCTGAATATTATTCCATTAAGGGTATAAAAATCGCTTCATCAATCTAATTTTTTCTTGGAAATGATAAATAATATTTTTATTGAATTTTGTGTTTTAGAGTAGGTACTACATACATAATATAACAATTATTTAGATGATGTACACAGTAGAAAACTGAAAACAATATTTTATAATAGTTTTAAGTCATTTTGATCCGGTTTTCAATGTTTTTTAATCATTCTATTATCAATTAAGTCTACATCATGAGTTTCACAGTTTATAAATGTAACCAATATTTTATGGAGCACTGTCACAAATCGCCAACGCCAACAAAACACCGCCATATATGCCTCGGCTGCTCTGACGAGCGCCTGCCACTTTATCCCTACTCCGCGGCCGACCGTAACGCGACATGCAACACACACTCGAAGAAGTTAGAGACGATGTAATAAAAGTTTGTTTTTTAATAAAAAAAATATTATTAAAATTCTCAGGCTGATGTCGACATGGTTACATGTTTAAAAAAAAATTCCTAACGAAATGATAATAGATATTATTGTTTATTTGTTGAATTATTAATTATTGTTTACTCGACAAACAAAATGGCGCTGGATAATCATTTACAGAATTCAGCGACACGAATGAAATATGAGGGGCTTAGTGCAGACAATAGAAACAAATTACTATCGCTTTAACAGTTGACTAGCAGGCATCATCGACTAACCGGTCAACAGTCGACTAATGACATACATCAATTATATTGAGTTAGGGCTGGTACTTGGAAATTTAAAAAAAAATCGGGACATTATCCGGGACACTATTACCAGCAACTTTAATGTCTGAATTACCAAATTAACAAATTAAGCGATTAATTTGTTTCTAATTTATACCCTTTAAGTTGTAATGGCGAAATATTTAAAAGTAGTTTTTTTTAATGTCAAAGCAACCTCATTGAGCTACTGCTATTTCACCCACACCTACACTAGTGAAATAGCAGTTAAGTTAAACTAAGGAAATTATTTCCAATTGTGATAGGTAAAATACCTACAACAAAGGTTTCTTTTTTTTAATATCACTACATGTTAGCCCTTGATAGCAATCTCACCTAGTGAGAGTTATGATGCAGTCTAAGATAGTAGCGGGTTAACCTGTTAGGGAGTATTGTGGTCATACCCCTAATCGGTTTCTACGCGACATCGCAACGGAACAATTAATCGCTTAGCGGCTAGTCTTTGTTGGTAGGGTGGTAATTAGCCACGGCCAAAGCCAGACCAAACCAGAGAAAATTCAGCAATTAAAAATTCTCAAATTGTCCCAGCCGGGAATCGAACCCGTAACCTTATGCAGACACCGTTCCACAGACGCTCACCGTTGCGCCAGGGAGGTCGTCCAAAGATCGTCGGTCGTCGACTAAGTAAATAGAAAGAAATAAATAAACTACCAAATATCTTCGCGCTGTTCAAAGGTCGGCCAAATTATATGCATCAGTTAAATAATAAAATAAATAAATAAATATACTACGACAATACACACATCGCCATATAGCCCCAAACTAAGCGTAGCTTGTGTTATGGGTACTAAGATGACTGATGAAAATTATTATGAATAATATACATAAATACTTAGAATATACATATAAACACCCAGACACTGAAAAACATTCATGCTCATCACACAAACATTTTCCAGTAGTGGGAATCGAACCCACGGCCTTGGACTCAGGAAGCAGGGTCGCTGCAAACTGCGCCAATCGGCCGTCAAGTTAGGTTGGCGGTTAGTTAGGTTGAATTAATTCAATGGGGGACACTTCCCAAGCCACAAGTACGATCAACTACATTTAATAATGGTGAAAAGGTGACACAATTAGAATCAAATATAATAATCGTTTTATCTAAAATCAAAAGAAGAACGTGAGTGTGTGAGATAGCAGTTAAAGTAATATAAAAACTGTAAAACCCAATCAAGATACTGAGTGCAAAAGAAAAATTAATTTTGTATACAAACATAATATGTTACATTACTCCACAGATACTCTATGTATGTAAGAAAGGTTTGAAATATGTATAAAACTCGTTATTTCTATACGGACGAAATATGTAAGAGTTAGTCAATCCATAAGGTAGAGAAATGGGGTGTACCGTTTCGTATGGGAAATATAATTTACCGGGACATAAAAATCGGGACGCATGAGTGGCGTGGCAGCCCTTAAAGCAGCGATTTGAACGGTCAGTCCCATTGGAATTACGGCGACGTGTTTATCGTCAAATTGGGCGCGCAATGTATTGAGTTATATTCACTCGCTGCCGAAACGGACATTTGCCCGATTCACTGAATAATTCAGACCGTTTTGAATTTACAACTAATACCGATTGTTAATCATACGCTTCACTGTTTTCGTTATAAGTTATATTGTAGCATACATTAACATTTAATGAATGACTTTTATTGTACACCACACAAACATATAGAAAAATGTTTGGTAATTTTTTAAAATTTAATTTTAATTTTTTTTTTTTTTAAATGGTAATAGCGCATTGGGTAGGAGCTCGACGCCCCCCCCGTAAAGTGAAGCCGAAGAGGACTTCGGTTAGGACAGTGGTTAGGAAACCACTGGGATATTAACACTGCAATGAAATATATCAGATTAAATAAATAAATAAACAAATAAATATACTACGACAATACACACATCGCCATCTAGCCCCAAAGTAAGCGTAGCTTGTGTTATGGGTACTAGCATAGCTGAGGAATATTTTTTTATGAATAAAATACACATAAATACTTATAATATACAGATAAACACCCAGACACTGAAAAATGTTCATATTCATCACACAAACATTTTCCAGTTGTGGGAATCGAACCCACGACCTACGACTCACAAAGCAGGGTCTCTGCCCACTGCGCCACACGGCCGTCATTACATTTAACGAAAAGTATACAATTCGGCGGCCTTATCGCTACATAGCGATCTCTTTTTTTTAGTCAACCAAAGGCGTAAAACACAGCTCAAGAACAATTGAATTAACATGAAGCGGTGGTAACGCAGTGGGTAGAACTTCATTTTCGGGGGGCCGAGTTCGAATCACAGCACGCATTTCCAACTTTTACATAACTAAGTTATGTGCGTTTAAAAAAAAACAATTACACTTGCTCCAACGGTCAAGGAAAACATCGTGAGGAAACTGCAGGCCTGAGAGTTCTCCCTAATGTTCTCAAAGGTGTGTGAAGTCTACCAATCCGCACTGGGCCAGCGTAGTGGGCTACGGCCGTAACCTCTTCTCATTGTGGGAGGAGACCCGTGCCCAGTAGTGGGCCGGTAATGGGTTGATATGGAATGATACATTAACATTTGAAACAGTGCCGGCCGATTGGTGCAGTTTGCAGCGACCCTGCTTATGAGCCCAAGGCCGTGGGTTCGATTTCCACTATTGGAAATGTTTGTGTGATGAGCATGAATGTTTTTCAGTGTCCGGGTGTTTATATGTATATTATAAGTATTTATGTATATAATTCATAAAAATATTCATCAGGCATCTAAGTACCCATAACGCAGGCTACGCTTAGGAGCAGAGGCTGTAGAATATTTTTATGAATATAATACACATAAATACTTTCAATATACAGATGAGAACCGACACAAACATTATCCAGTTGTGGGATCGTACCCACGGCCTAGGACTCAGAAAAAGAAGTATAACCAATAAAAATTACATTGTCCTATCCAAAGAATAAAGAACATACAGAAACCGTGGACACGACTGATATTAAAGCATCAAAAACCACTCGACTTTATTAGTAGTGTTTCTCGAACAGGCGGTTAGCCACTTAATTCCATTTAGCAGTTTACATCAATTATTTTACCTCTAATGTTCTAAAATGTTTCCATAAAATGGGGAAAATGGTAAAAGTTTGAGAGCTGGCAACACTCCGCAGGTGGGAAGTGACATTTGACGTTCGATTGGCGCAGTGGGCAGCGACCCTGCTTTCTGAGTCCAAGGCCGTGGGTTCGATTCCCACAACTGAACAATATTTGTGTGATGAACATGAATGTTTTTCAGTGTCTGGGTGTTTATCTATATATTATAAGTATTTATGTACATTATTCATAAAAAATATTCATCAGTTATCTTAGTACCCATAACACAAACTACGCTTACTTAGATACTAGATGGCAATGTGTGTATTATCGTAGTATATTTATTTATTTATTTATTACTGCACTGCATGCAATAATGGCTGAATGAGGTTTCTGTACGTTCTTAATTCTGTGGTCCTATCCAAATATAATGATGTTGTGTCGGTGTTTCAAAATACCTAGTCCGTAACTGGAACAGTTAAACAGGTAATGATAGGTTTAGCTACGTTTGTGGTTACGCGACCTCAGGCGAACTAACAATTACTGTCAGGTGATTGTTTCACGGCGTTGAGTGGTTTAAACATTAATAAGGCACTAATAATGGGAAGCGGTGATGGCGCATTGGGTAGGAGCAGTGCCGGATTAACCACGTAGCAAGAGTAGCAATTGCGGGTCCCGCGCGAAAGGGGGGCCCCGCATATTTAATATCACTCATCTGTGTTTGACTGACTGACTGACTGACACGCACACGCACACGTACACGCACACGCAACGCACATGCAACGCACACGCACACGCACACGCACACGCTCACACACACGCACACGCACACGAACACAGGCATCACCTATATTAATTTACAACACTATTAATTACCAAGATAGCAAAGACGTATTGTATTTAAGATACGTTTATATGTATTCAAGATACGTCTTGAGTATTGAATTGTATTTTTACTACTTTATACTTAAGAACCCATAGCAGATCAAGGGCTCTTTTAAAGAATTTGCTACGGGCCCCGCGCTTGCTTAATCAGGCACTGGGTAGTAGCTCGACTTCACTTTCGGGGTACCGAGCTCGAGTCCCAGCTCGCACCTCTAAGTTTTCTAAGTTATTTGCGTTATAAGCAATTAAAGTATCACTTGCTTCATTATCAAAATTAAGCTTAATTTGCTGGACTCGGCGAAATTTTCATAATATATCATGTATTTCCGCAAAGTTACGCCTGCTTCTATGCAATATCACTTGCTTCAACGGTAAAGGAAAACATCGTGAGGAAACCAGAATGCCTGAGAAGTTCCACACAATGTATTTGTTTTCCTTTAAGTACAAAATTAAAAATATATTGCTAGATAAGCAAAAAGGGGACGACAATAGGAATTGGGCAGTCTGATATCTTGGAGCAAGCCCTAGTATTAACTATATTATTTATTAGACTACTAGATTACTAAACCACTGCTACAGCATAACGCTGAGGCAATACTTTGTTTGGGAGAAACATACTCTGTATATTAGGTTGGGGAAAAGGTTTCATCGCATTTTTTAAGAAAATTCAAAACATTTTTTAATATAGTTTATTCACTAGAGTACTTTAACTAGAGTATGTAGGTACCATTTTATTTGATAACCTTTCTGCCTTCTTGTAGGGATATAATCCCATTGCTATAGAAATTTTGGGGCTTCTGATCGAAAAACCGCGACAAGTAGTTTTGGCAGTCCTCTTGCGATGTTTACCGGACACTGCCTAAATAATTCTGAAGAAACCGAAACAGGTGGAAATCTGAAGGTGCAAGGTCAGGACTATACGGAAAATGCATTAACACCTCTCAGCCAAACTCTCTTTATTTTTGCTGAGTGGCTAAAGATGTATGAGGTTTAGCGTTATCATGATGAAAAAAACACACCCCTTCTAATTTATTCCGTTAATTAATTCCGGCCACTTTCTCTCAACTTCTTGCTATAATCTCATCAGTTGTTCTGATGTTGTTGTTGGACCTGGTTGTAAGACTTCAAAATGAATAATGCCCTTCCGCTCCCACCACATACACAGCATCACCTTGTTGCGAGTTAACCCGGGTTTCGCCACAGTCTGTGAAGCCTGATCGGCCTTTGACCACGACCTTTTTCGCACGTTCTTGTCGTACACTAACCACTTCTCATCACCAGTTATCACTTTCTTCAAAAATGGTTCGATTAATTACGTCGTAATAAAGAATCACAAATGAGTACAAAATGAGTAAACGGTTCATTAAGTTTCTTTCAGTGAGCTCGGGAGGTACCTAAATATCCAGCTTTTTTGTGTACCCAGTTTTTTTTTTAATGCACCAAAACTGTTTTGTGGTCAATTCCCAGTTCTTCAGTTACGTTATAGCTACTGATATGACATTCTTTCTCCACTTTTTCAACACTGGCATCCATTTTATCCGTAATAGGGCGATCAAAAATTATCTATCTTCTTGGAATTATCTTCTTTAAAATTTAAACGTTAATTGATACCAAAACCAGCCAGATACAAATAGTTTAGCCAAAGAGAATAAAATCTAAAACAAGTTCATACATACTATAATGCGAAAAGCCAACCAATTATATTATATAGAGAAACACACTCTAGATACTCTATTTGGTTGCATAGTATAATGTTACTGCCAACATAGCATTATATTTATTGGTTTTTAGTTTATTTAAATTTATTTAGTTACCTAATTTTATATACTTTTCTATTTTTTGTTTTATGTTCTCATTGACATGTTTTTGTTTAGCGTATACTGTTTATGTTGTTTTTATGTGTTGTTTTCTTTCCAAATAAAAGGCTTATTACTATTATAGCATTTATATCGTCTTATAGCGATCTTCTGTTTCAAGGTCGTAATTAAACGTAAATCAAATATAAATTTGTTTTTTATAATACACTACAAGTTCCCTTGGTTAAGGGGTAAGGCCATAATCAGTAGTCATACTAAACCCATAACTATAATAAGATCCTAAGCGACACCGTATCGGAACGCTTAATCGTGTAGGGGCACGTCTTTGTCGGTTGGATGGTAACATGCCACGGCCGAAGCCTCCCGTCAGACCATTCGCACCACTATATTTTTTTGATTCTAACATGGTTATTGCGATACGGTGTTGTTTAAGAACCAATTGGGCTTCATCTTTGCCCTGAGGGTGGTAACTAGCCACGGCCGAAGCCTCCACCGGACCAGACATAGTTCTAAAGGAAGGAAAACGGGAACTTTAAATAATTTTTCACAACACTGATTTAACACATCTTATATTTTGGAATTCTACCAATCGTGCTCACAAAATATCGTCTAATGCTACGTCCGACCGCATCATCGTATGACAACCTCTCACCCTCAATAAAAAACTACCGCACCGATGTATGTACACTCAAAAAGTATCGTTGATTGATTATTTTATAACTAGTTTGTGTTTCTACATTTTAATTATTATTATTGTAATTCACACGCATATTTATAGGAATTTCGAATAAGAAAATAACAAATATTAGTGCAACAATGATCAATATCAATTACTGCATATAACTCAATATCACAAATTTACGTAACTTTTAATGTGATTTATACGCTAGCTATAATAATTATTAGTAGGCTTATAGTTCAGAAATTATGAATTCCAAAATTGCCTGGGGATCGAATCTGTTACCTTCAATCATAAATTTACGCGCACCACTGCGCTACGGAAGCCGACAATGTGTTATGATTTACTTGTACAATACAGTTTGACTCATACTCATGTCAGTTTCAATCGAAGGTGTTCTTAGAAGTGAAGAACGGTGTGAAATAACAAAGCGATTGTTATCGCAATATGAGTAAGCTGTGTGTGCATCCGTGTTAACCGCACCGTTGTATCGTCGCTCACAATAATTGCGTTTCAGTAATCAGTGGTATAGCATGAACAATATGACTGAGATGCTAATGCGATCGATTTATTGGCTTATTCCACGTTAACCCAACTTCAAACAACGGAAAAGTATAGTTACATTATTAAAATTCAAAATTTATTTATTCACGTAGGCCTATCACAGGCACTTATGAAGCGTTCATACATACATAAATAAATAAATAAATATACTACGACCATACACACATCGCCATCTAGCCCCAAAGTAAGCGTAGCTTGTGTTATGGGTACTAAACTGACTGATGAATATTTTATGAATAACATACATAAATATTATAATATACATATAAACACCCAGACACTGAAAAAGATTCATGTTCATCACACAAACATTTTCCAGTTGTGGGAATCGAACCCACGGCCTTGGACTCAGAAAGCAGGGTCGCTGCCCACTGGGCCAATCGGCCGTCCACATGTTTACATAACTGTAAGGGGATGGTGATAACTTCGTTCGCCAACTTAAACCTAAAGCTACGAGGGTTCCAAACGCGCCCTGGTCTAAGAAGAGCCCACGACAAACTTAGCCGGGTAATTTTTTTTGGTATCACCATCTCACAGTAAATTTATTTAGCTATGAAGCTAGAGCAATTCACACCCAAGCTTTTTTATCGTTTAAGTAATCCTTAATATTATAATAGGATTTTTCTGTAAGCTTACGTTTTATATAAACTTTCAACTTATTGAGAGACAACTCAAAGATTATTGATATCTAGGATTGGGTATAGACATGCAGTATTTGATTTTACTGATATATTTTTAGATTAGATGCCTTGTCAGGGTTTAACTTGAACCTTATACATTGTTTTTGAGTTTCGGAAATGCATTTTGAATTAATTACGGTAAAAATAAATTCCACTAAAAATTGCGTATAACGAAATGCACCTAAGTATGGATTTCGTATAGTTTATGAATTAGTTAACGAAAAAAGTGTGAAACGGAATGTTGTAGACGGCCTTTATAGGTCAACATATATTTTAAGAAGCTAGGTTAGGTTAGGTTAGAACATAATAAAACCATTGAGAGCCGAGCGGAGCGGAGCGGACACGCGACCCTATAATCTGATACGAAAAAGGTATATTTAACACAGGATAATTGTTAAATAGGTAATACCTGTGTAAAACAAGTGAAGTGATGATTTAAAAAAAAAAATCACTCCTCAAAAACTATACTTTTCATGTGAGGAGGCTTCCCCTACCTCCCCCCCTCCCCCCTTCCCCCGCAGGGCACACCTAGTAATAAATGTGATTTTCTTTGAACCAATTTTTGTTATGTATGCTATCTGTAATTGACTTCTCAATGGTACTTTTATCACCATACCCAAGGGTACGCGAAGTCATTTGGGAAATGAGGTTCAGTACAAAAATGCCTAAATAGGTAAAGTAATAAAGGGCGCAATAAAAGTACCGCCTTTAATTACCCACAAGCCCTGGATTTGGGGAAATTTGTGGCCAAACACCGCCTTTATGAGAATAAGCATTTACTTGTTGCAGCAACAACACTTATTACAGAGGGAATGGCTTTTTTCCATTATTGTAAGATCATATATAGAGAGCACGCCGCTTCACACGGTCCTCTGCCTTTCTCATCCAGCCTCTTCCAGCTACCTTTGTTAAGGTCATCGTTTTTCGGTACTACGGTATTACGGTATATAGCAATGATGTTTTTCACTACTACGGTATTACGGTACATAGCAATGCAGTTTTTCGGTACTACGGTATTACGGTACATAGCAATGCTATTTTTCGGTACTACGGTAATACGGTATATAGCAATGCTGTTAATCGGTACTACGGTATTACGGTACATAGCAATGCTGTTTTTCGGTACTACGGTATTACGGTATATAGCAATGCTGTTAATCGGTACTACGGTATTACGGTATATAGCAATGATGTTTTTCGGTACTACGGTATTACGGTATATAGCAATGCTGTTTTTCGGTACTACGGTATTACGGTATATAGCAATGCTGTTTTTCGGTACTACGGTATTACGGTATATAGCAATGCTGTTTTTCGGTACTACGGTAATACGGTGTATAGCAATGCTGTTTTTCGGTACTTACCGTAGTACGGTATATAGGAATGCTGTTTTTCGGTACTTCGGTATATAGCAGTGCTGTTTTTCGGTACTACAGTATTATGGTATATAGCAACGCGTTATTCCGGTCTGAAAGGCGTAATTTCCGGTGTGATTACAGGAACATGAGGCTTAATACCTACGCCACAATATGATTGACACGGGGCGACGTTTGCGTGCCCTGTGCGTGTGTTGCTCCGTTTATAGGCGATGGTTTTCCACTTACCATCAGGTGTGCCATCTGCTTAGTTCGTCAAATATTACTGTAAAAAAAAACATCATCATCATAAGGTTATGTCTGTTGTAGAACCGATCGCCGTTTAGGCAGACGTGTTCTGGACTGGAGACCGCGGACCGGACGGGATCCAAATACCTGATATTTTTATAAGAAGCAGTGATAGTTATATTGTAAGTTTATTTTATGTATATATTATATGTGTATATATAGGTATATATGCAAATATATATGTGTATTTATATGCACCACCTACCTCTCTTCTTGAGCTGTGTTTAAGCTGCCTTTGGTTGCCTGGAAGAAATCGCTATGTAGCGATAAGGCCGCCAAAAAAAAAAAAAAGCTTGTAAAAAGGATTGTAGTGTTACATCAGTTTTGAAAGCTTTATCAATATTGGATATCCACAGATAATATTGCATTACGAGCTCCTGTAACATTCTTCTGTCTGTACGACTATATTTCTCGTCGGTTAATGGTTAAATTATTCATGAAAACAGCGATATGACCATTACGCGCGAACGGAGCGTATTCCTTGCGCCGCCTTCTCTCGTAACAATACGTTATCATTACGTTTTATGGGATATTTTTCACATGCGCCCCATTATACGTTTCACACGGCCACTCGGTTTATGTCTCTCGTCGTAAATTAAAGTAAATTAAAGACACATGATTTTAACAGTGGCATATGATAAAGCGGTGATAGCCCAGTGGGCAGGACCACACTTTCGGGACGCCAAGTTCGAATCCCAGCACGCAACTCGAACTTTATGTCACAATTAAAATATCACTTGCTTCAACGGTGAAGGCAAAAATCGTGAGGGAACCTGCATACCTAAGAGTTCTGCATAATTTTCTCAAAGTTGTGTGAAGTCCACCAATCCGTATTGGGCCAGCGTGGTGGACTACGCCTTAACTTTTTCTTAGTGTGGGAGGATACCCGTGCCCTGAAGTGTATATATATAGAATAGAATAAATTGGGAAAAAGTGGGAATATTTCTAACAGTTTGCCACTTTATGTCCTGCAATTTTCTTACATATTTAGAGTTTATATTACAAATTACTATAAACACTTAAAATTTTAAACTTTGGACACTAACTAAGAAATGTCACAAAAATATTCCTTAATATATAATACGCCTTACTTATTAACCCAAATTCTTAATCTTTGTTTTTAAATATTTCCGTCTAATTTTTTTACCATAAGTGGTAAATGGTTAAAATTTTTTTTACGAGTACCACGAGCATAAGTACTTTTCGCAAATACGTAACATTTATTTTGGGGAACACATATACCAAATTTATATTTCGTACGAATATTATTTTTATATTTTCTGACAAAATACTCCTTGTTCATTTTAACAATCAATTCAATAATAGCCAGGAGAGACATACCGGCTTCTGAACCGATTTCAAAAAGCCGAATACGTTCGGATGTTTATTTTATTTAAACAAATTATTTTTTCGTTCGAAAGGGGTTTAATCCAAAATGGTCCCATATTAATTTGGTAATGAGTTTTGGAAACAACGGAACTCTTCAAAAAATGACAGCCGCGATAAAACGCGATT